>NW_026570970.1:11117746-11792746 GCF_026225935.1 Boleophthalmus pectinirostris | reverse complement strand
TGCGCTTATAGACTTGTGTACTTTTACATTTAATGCGTTTAATGTCCTCTATTTGTAAACCGTGTGCTCTTTTTACGTACATGATAAGACTATTACGCTAAACATAAGCTGTGTTCATATTTCCTGGTAATAAATGATACAAGGTCCCACATTAAAAACACAAATGTTTATAGAAAATTGCAGTCCATGACATTAGTTCAACTCACTCTTCTGATACAATTTGTTTCAATGGAAGAACGCAACGGCTGAAAAACATGTCACTGTATTGCTTTAAAACAACATTTACACAGATAATGTTAACATGATGCATTTGTAATAATATACAGTGTATTCAGATACGGACACATACGGATTTGACAACTCATAGCGGGGGATTAAAGTCGCATTGTGGAACTTTTCTGGTGGAGCGTCCGTCAAATGCTTTACTCCATGGAGATGTTATTGCTTTGTCTGGAATGTTTCACAGTATGGCATTAAACCTTTCTAGAGCTGGGTATCATTAACAAGTTGCCGATAAGATACAAACCTCGATACTAGGGATGTAACAATAACCAAGATATCGTATTGTCAAAGTTCTCGCAATAATATCATAGACCATCACAATATATCGAATTACAAGTGTCTTTGCTTAAATTAAGAGTTATGGTGCAGCAATAGCTCAAAAAAGACAGAGGGAACTACAGAGACCATGATCCTTTGCTCCATTTGGGTGCAGACTACAAAAAGAAATAACAGTTCTAAACACTTTTAAGTCTTAGTTCTTTGGATTAAGTCTTGTCAGGGCATTTTAAGAGGAAAAAGTCACACATTAACACAAAATATCGCAATAAATATCGTACCATGAGATGTATATCTTGAAAACCGAGAGATTTGGATATTGTTAGATCCATAATCGTGAGCCTCCCCACCATATCGTGAGGTTTTCCACGATATTGTACCGTGAGGTTCAGACCGTGACAATATCGTATCGTGAAACTTGGATATCCTTACACCTCTACTTGATACACAGGCCACACTACGATACATATCTTGATACAGTGAGCTTTTCATTTTAATACAATATATATTAGAGGTGTAACGATATCCAAGTCTCACGATATGGTCACGGTATGAACCTCATGGTACGATATTTACTATGATATCGTGGGAAAGCTCACGATATGGTGGGGAGGCTCATGATTACGGATCTATCAATATCCAAATCTCTCTGTACAATATTTTCACAATATACATCTCACGGTACGATATTTATTGCGATATTTTCTGAAGGAGAACAAAACTGTTAATATGCTACTTTTTCCTCTTAAAATGCTTTGACAAGACTTAATCCAAAGAACTAAGATTTAAAAGCGCTTAGAACTGTTATTTCTTCTTGTAGTTTGCACTGAAATGAAGCAAAGGATCATGGTCTATGTAGTTCCCTTTTTTGAGCTACTGCTGCACCATAACTCTTAATTTAAGCAAAGAGACTTGTGATTCGACATATTGTGATGGTCCACGATATTATTGTGAGAACTGAAAATATGATATTACGATATTTAAATTATTGTTACATCCCTAATAAATAACAAATTGATTCAATACGGTTCAATGAAAAAAAAAAGTGGCTGTGATACTAAAAGTCTTTGTTAAATCACTGCTTGTGCAAAGTTAATATAAAACACATACATTTTTAATCATCAAAACTGTGAAAATGCCAAATATGTTGCATAAACGAGTTTCTTTCCACTAAACTGTAGCGCTGTAACAAAATGATTTCGTAAAATACACCAAGAAGACAGAATAATCCCGCACACTGTCTTACAGGTAAAACGCTTTTTATCTGATGAAGACCTAGTTGCACATTGCACAGTTTGTCGTAATAAATCTCACATTTTGCAAGTAAGACGGTGTGCAGGATTTTATTTATTTTTTCCTCTGTGTTCTTGGGCTGCTCCCTTTCCTCCAATGCACCCGACTCAAGTAAATGATGTGCGAAATTCTCATTCTTTTAGTAAAATATACCAAAAAATACTGTTGGCGATATATCGATACAGCAGCTCATGATATCGATACTGTATCATCACATTAAACTATACAATATACTGATATTTTGAGATGAAAATGTCTGTTTTGAGATGAAAAATGTCTGTTTTTATGTATTTTTGTTCTAAAAAAAAAAAAAAAAAACACCTGTAATTGAATAAACATAAGGTAGAGCTGGTTAATGTCACACTGTGGAACATTCCAGACAGAGCAATGACATATCCACAGAAACGAGATGGTGACGGACCCCCAGACAAAAAGTTACATAACGCACCTTTAAATTGTGGGCCTATGTTTTTAACGGTATTTATGACAAGAGCGTTACAAAAAAAATTCATTCAGTATAGTGACAATTCCTGAGGTTGAAAGCTGTTACCCAAGATACCTGAATAAAATCACTTGTAAAGAAAATTATTTAACGTGTGTGGAAGATTTTGTGTGAAATTCCCAGCTGTAAAAACATTAGTGGTGTAAAGTAAAGGTGGTGGCTCTGAAGGAGGAGTCACACGATGCTTAAAGGCACAGGAATTGGGAAAAACGTGGCAAAAAAGTTTAAAAACAAAACTGTAAAAAACAAAACAAAAATTCTCCAAAAAAAAAAAAAAAAAAAAATGTGTATCAAGCAAATTCAAGTAGCTGATTTATTTTTGCTCACTTAATATATGGACCCAGCTGAGTCTTGAAACATCAAAAAAATTCACATGAAAATATCGGAGACAAAAAAATTGAAGTATAGAAAAAAGTATTTAAAATTTTTGTATTTTCGTAATTTTTGTTTGTATTTTTTTTTCGTTTCGTAATATGTGCTTTTTGACGTTTCTCATTTTTTTGCAACATTTCTACACCGTGTTATTGCACTTTGAAATTTTTTGTCGTCTTTTACCTGTTGCTTACAATTTGCTTGCCCGTTTTTTTTTTCCTTCAGGGCCACCGTAGCTTGGCCTTTGTTGTTGGGAATCATTAGCTTTGCACTGGCAGCTGCAGTAGACAATGTAGACATGTTTTCCTCCGTCTCTCAGTCTCTTTCTCTCTCCTCCTCCGATACCACAGCGCACTGAAAACACTCTGGTCTTGTTTTTTCAACGCGGAGCTGCTGTTTTCAAGCCTACACATTAACTGCCGTCGTCCTTGGGCACTTCCAGCCAAATGAAAAACATCCAACAGACACAACTGCCCCGCCAACGTCTCTCAGGCCTGTCATGATAATTACAACACCGACGTTTCCTTTAAAGGTGCACCGAGAAGCTTTTCTGGTGGAAGGTTCGCTACATGCTTGTCTCCGTGGAGATGTTATGGCTTTCCCTGGACATAAACATTTCCATCTAGGATTTATTAATTAGGGGTGTTTTTCTATTGCTCGAAAATACAATAGCTCCTTCTGTGAATAAGGGCAACTCTCCACAGATCTGAGCTGTAATGTAGTGTTGTGCTGTAACCTGCTTGTCTCCCTTGTGATAGACACGTTTAGTCTATGCCAGCGGTTTTCAGTAGGTGAGGCATAAGTGTATTACATGTGAAATTATGTTGACATTCAGAAAACCTAATCATGTATATGTATATGCTGCGTGGACCGCACCTCTAAACCAGGACTAAAACCAGGACTAAAGTCTGGACTAAAGTCTGGACTAAACCAGAACTTAAAACCAGGACTAAACCAGGTCTAAAGTCTGGACTAAACCAGAACTTAAAACCAGGACTAAAGCAGGTCTAAACCAGGACTAAAACAGGTCTAAACCAGGATTAAACCAGGACTAAACCAGGACGAAACCAGGACTAAAATCAGGATTAAAATCAGGACTTAAACCAGGTTTTAACCAGGTCTAAACCAGGATTTACCCAGGAATAAACCACGGGGGCTCGACTGGCTTTACCTACTCTAAGGGGAGGCTCACATTCTCCCAATTAAAAAAAACCCTGGTCTATACTGTGGAACATTTTAGACAGAGAGCATTTCCATGGAGACAAGCAGGTGGCGACCCTCCACTAGAAGTATTACGCAGTGCACATTTAAAGGCTCTGTACCTGATTTTATTTTATGTATTTAAGCAAAATTTGTCAGCTAATTATGTTTTATTGTTTGAGAATCAGGAAGTGCACCTTAGCATGGTAGCTATTGCTGGCTTTATAGCTATATAAATTCATTGTGGTGAATAATTAAACATTTATAAAAAAACTGTTCCATTTCAAACCATTTAAGCTGAACTAGTTTTGCATTTTCATGTTTTTAAGAGTAAAATTAAGGTACAACACCTTTGAATATATGATTAATAGAACAGGGATGTAACAATAACCATAATATCGTGATATTGTATCATTAGAAGTCGCACAATAATATCGAGAGCTGTCACAATATATCAAATTATAAATTCCTTTGCTTAAATGCATTGTTCTTTAGTAGGAACAGCTTATAAACATGGGGAACTACATATCCCATGATTCATTTCAGCACAGACATGATGAAGAAATATGTTTTTACTTGACTTCTTGGGATTATGATGGAAATAATTAACACCAAAACCATGTCAAGGTATTTTAACAGCAAAAAAGTATCTAAAATTATATTTGCCACTCCAAAATATCTCAATAAATATTGTACAGAGAGATTTGGATATCCTTACATCGGTAATAATTAACAGTATTTTTATTTTTATTAATTTATCATTGTGTGCGGCATTATGGCTCTATAATTATCGCATATACTTTTTTTTTTTATAAATACATACACAATTCTTTGCTGTAACAAGCCGATGTGATGCATTTAAGCTTTAGTTGGTTGACTAATTTAAATTTGACACATTAGCAACTTTTTACATCAAAATAAATCCGCCTTGTACTATGTGCGCATCATTTTAAAGCGTTTTATTGTCCGAGAATCAAGAAGTGCACCGTTAGCATTTTAGTTGTTTAGTTTAAAAAAGTAAAATCAGAACTAGTTCATTTCAAACACAGTAAAAATCAGGTACAGTGTCTTTAATTATACTATTTAGATTTTTTAGAATATGCTTCAACTTAGAGAAAAGTTTTGTTTCAATATTATCATTTATCGTGATAGTTTTTAGTAGCAATATTTCTTTTGTTTTATCGTGACAGGCCTGGCGCTTCACTTCTGCAATAACGAAAACCAAAAAAAAAACATTTACAATTACAGTGGTTGGTAGGAGGAGTTTGTGCATCCTGAAGGCACTCCAGTTGGGTTAGCCGTGAGCGGATAGCGCGGTGGGTCTCTGCGAGGGGACGGGGGGGTGGGGTGGGGGTGTTTGGGGTCAGAGGTCAGAGTTCACAGGGTCACGCGGGCACAGTGGTGTTTGAGTTTGCAGGGCAGCACGCCTCGGTTGAGCTGGTAAAACTCCACCAGCTGGATCAGGTCGGAGAACTTGGTGTGGCCGTCGTCCAGGCTGTAGAAGAGCTCTCCGTCTTCGTCCACCTGATCAAAACACACGGCAAATATTTAAACCTTGGGTGAATATTTATCATAGATTTACAAGTGCTGTAGTCAAGACCGCGCTAATCGAGACCAAGACCAGTCCGAGACCACAGGGTAACGGGACCAGGGCAAAACCAAGACCTCTGAGGGTCGAGACTGAGACAAGATCAAGAGTTTTAAAGACCGAAACCGACACAAGACCGAGACCACGGCCCATTGAGACCAAATCAAGACCATCTGTGTCATTTCCTACATTTATTTGTATTTTACAGTTATTTTCACACATATATATCAATGTTTTTATAAATCTATCTCCATTTGATCTGATTAATGTTCATTTAATCTTAAAACAGGCCAATCAAACTGTACTGCGCCCCATTTTTGGACCCTCACCCACAGTTTGAGAGCCTCTTCTTTAATCCCACTTCCACTTTCACTTTACAGAAAACAACTTCAGAGTGAATCAAGTGGGTTTTTTCAAGTTCATAACATTTATAGTTACATTATCTTACTGGTTTTTAGAAGCCTGTGCACATTTACCGGCCGTAATGAAATATGATCTCACTCGTCGATTGTCAGACCTCGAATCCGAGACGAGACCGAGACCGAGACAAAGCACCATCAAGACCAAGAGACTGAGTCCAAATCCGCTCAAGTCAGAGACAAGACCAAAACCGTAAAAAAGCAGTCTAGAGGCTACAACACTAAGTTTTTCATTGGTTAAGTGACAGTTAATGGGAAAAAAAAGTTGAGGAAAAATGTACAAAAATACCAGAAGAAGTGGTGAGATTTAAACTAAAATGCCTCTACCTTATGTCATCAACACAAGAAATTCTATCCAAAATTCAGGGACAATTTTTGCGCAAGAAACACATTTTTCTGACAGATCTAGTTTTGTTTGGTTGCTAGGTAACAGAACTGAAATAAGCTCTATTCACGCTTGCGTCACAAACCAGGAAGACGTTTGGAAAGATGCGATTACAACTTCCCAGGCCCAGTTTTCTCATTGTAGAAAATTGCAGGGTTCTGTTACGTTCGGCGAATCGACAATTACAACCACACCTCAGTTTTCTTCATTTCCACACTGACGCACAACTCCGAGCGCACTGGGTACATACGATTAGAAGAGATGAGGGCGCAGAATTTCAGATGATTCCAAACAGCACGTACGTATGCAGTCTTCATTTTACCGCTAATCACATTTACTTCAGTGGGTTTTATCACAGTCGGTCGGCGAGTCCAGTGTCGCATCTACACCGGAAGTTGTAATTGCATCTTTCCAAACGTTTGTCTGGTTTGTGACATAAGCGTGAATAGAGCTTATTACTTCTACATTTGACATATTTCCTGCCAATGTCCAACCACGAAGTAAAATGATAAACTTCACCAGAATTGAAACACTAGGCAAAACTAAGCACAATTTTTAGTAAAATTTTGTAAAAAGGTCTACATTACACAAAATTTACTCATGCCGTGTTATAATACCCAGAGTTGTGATCTGTTTCATTCACCATGTTTGAGTAATCCTTTATTATTTATCTGTCTACATCCCCGAAGCCCAAAATGCTCTGTTCCACCTTGTGATGTCATGAAGCTGTAGTTTTCAAGTTATCAGTTTTACCCTTTAGTTCAGCAGAGATTGGCAATTCCAGGTCTTAAATGATCCAAATGATTGTAGTGAAGGTGTATGGAGTTTAAAAACACAGTGGAGCACTTCCTGTATTGCCACATGACATCACAAGGTGGAACAGAGTGTTTTCTGTGTGAGAGAAGAACTCAGCCTCAATATACAGAGTAAATCAGTGTGAATGAAACAAAACAACTCCAGGCGTGTTTGTGGACGTAGAGGAAACTTTATAACATGCAGTAGATCAGAAAATAGAGTGATATAGACCCTTTTAAAAATAATATATGTATGCCTGTTTTTGTGAGGAAAATGCAAATAAAAAATGACTCACGGGAAGGATCTGGAAGTGTTTGATTTTGAGCTGGTGGCACAGTGACAGGACGAACGTCTTTGGGTTGCTTTGGCTGTCTCGAAGAAGGAACACACTGAAAAAGAAATCATGTTGAAATATCTGAGGAGTTAAATTTGTAAAAACAGAAAAACTGTCAAGTGAATAATTTTATTGCACTAAAATACATTTGAAGTTTGGAAACATTAGGGTTTGAGAGAGACAAATTTTTACTTTTTAAAATGCTTTTGCAAATACATTGAACACTTTCATACACATTATCTGATAAATAAATAATTATGTAACCAAACAAACATTCAAGATTTTATATTTTTGGAGCAAAAATGGCAATTAAATGTAATATTGATGTTTAATATTTCATACAGTTTGTTCGTTTTACTATTTTTTCATGATCATTCAAAAAACTGATGAATTGTTTGCTGTAAATAATAAAGGACATTAGAAAATAAGCCATGTATACTATAGTTTCGAATTTAAATACTGCGTAACATTTATTTCTCATGCGACTCCACTGTCCTGTTTTCATTTTACATTTTCTGAATCTGAACTCTACATAAACACGTACAGTACAGTACAGTTTATCACAGTGTAAAGCGTAAAAGCTAAAAGAATGAATACAAGAAAAAAAAATACATTGAGGAAACATACAGCACATGTGAATACTTTTCCTTGAGTTTTCCTTCAACCAATCAGAGGCTGTGAAATGATGAGTAACCCATAGCAACAGGGTCAGCCCTTCGCTTTTCTGCCATTTCATCTTAACACTTCTCCCTAACAAAACTGACAAAGAAACTGTAGGAATAAACACAGGACTTTTAATATCTGTGTGAAAGCCTTTTGTGTTGTATATTCTATTTATTTATGTGTATAGTGGGTTTAGTCATTTTTCTAGGTCTCATGTTATGTATTTTTGCTTTTACTATATGGTTTATATGCTTTAGTGTTGTATTGGGTATTATTAATTTATGTTTTATTGGTATTAGGGATGTGACAATAACCGAAATATCGTGATATTGCATCGTCAAAAGTCTCACAATATATCGAATTACAAGTTTCTTTGTTTAAATGCATAATTTTATAGTAGCAACAGCTTATACACATCGGAAACTACATATCCCATGATTCATTTCAGTGCAAATAACATGAAGAAATATGTTTTTTACTTGAATTCTTGGGATTATGATGGAAATAATTCACAACAAAATCTTGTCTAAGTATTTTAAAAGCAAAAAAAAGTGTCCCTTCTACAATTATATCAGCCTCTTCACAGATATTGCAATAAATATTGTACCGTGAGATGCATATCGTGATAATATCGTACTGAGAGACTTGGACATTGTTACATCCCTAGTATTAATACATCACCTTTGTATTGAAATGCAACATATACCGTATTTTCTGGACTATAAATCGCTCCAGCCAAAAAATGAGCAATGAAGAAGAAAAAACATATAAGTCACACTTTTTGGGGAAATATATTTTATAAAATCAGAGACCAGGAATTGACATTTGATCTTGAAAGGCAAGTTCTAGTAATAACAATAGAATAGAGAACAACAGACTGAACAGGCGTTAATATGTTAAAATAACATATTAACATTTATTCAGATAATTATAGCATAAACAACATAACATAAGTTTACTAAACTCACGATCTCACTCCAAATCCCTAAATCTATTGAATTCTTCATCCTCGGTGTCACACGCGACCTCCAAAAATAAACAATAGATCCATAAGGTAAATAGAGCGCCGCTTCCTCTTCTGTGTAGCTGTCGTCAGACTCGGCATCAGTTCCAGTTAGAATTATTCCGGCCTTTCTGAATCCTGACAGGATGGTTTCAGTGTCACTGGAGTCCAGGATTTGTCGATTCATCCAGTGACTTCCAGGAAAGTTGCATGGCGCACTCGTCTGGTGAAGTTGTGTTCTTCATCCCCGCTTTCCTCCAGTCCCTCACAAGTTTCTCGCTCACTCCAAACTTTCTTTCTGCTGCTCGATTACTGTTTTCGGCTGAATATTTCACTATTTGCAGCAGAACAACGGCTTTTTCTACAGAAGACATGCGCAGTAGAATGCGAAGTGACAGTGGTACAGGAGGAATAGATACTGACACACAAGCCTAGAGCCTCTCGTGGCTGTCAGTCTGAAAATTTTCATATATAAGTCGCACCAGAGTATAAGTCGCAGGACCACCAAAACCATGAAAAAAAGCGCGAATTATAGTCCGAAAAATACTGTAATCATAACATTTAAACGTTTCTCTATATTATTAGGACTAAAAAAACAAAACAAAAACTGCAGTCATTTAAAATCCAGTCAGTAAGTAATTAAATAAAGAAAAATAAAAGTGTAATGAGATAAACTGTAATCTCCGTCTTACCCATCAATGAGCCCGTGTTGTGTGATGAGCCTCTGAGCCTCGTCTCGGGACAGTTTACTGTGGAACCAGGGCTGGCTCATGTGCAGAGCTGTAATCATAAAAATGTTTTATTATATCAGTGATTATTTATAGTTTAGTTAGTTAGTTTAGTTCAAATGAATGTGTGACAAACCTAAGCTGGAGACCGAGGAGGAGGGACTGCCGTGACCGCTGAGACGGTGACAGCTTTTCTTCTGAAACACAAGTTACACACATGACTATTTAGAGGCAAATATAACATACATGATCAGTAGGGATGTAACAATAACCAAAATATCATCAAAAGTCTTAAAATAATATCGTGGACTGTCACAATATATCGAACTAAAAGTCTCTTTACTTAAATTCATTGTTATGTAGCAGCAACAGCTAAAAAAACAAAGGGAACTACATAGACCATGATCCTTTGGTGTTGTCAATGGAGGCTTAATATTAATAACACTTTAAAATCTTAATTCTTCATATTACAACAGTATCATTATTAACAGTATCGGTGTTTTTTTTTGTTTTTTTTTTAAGAAGTAAGTAGCATATTCACAGTTTTGTTGGCCTCCACAAATTTTGCAATAAACATCGTACCATGAGGTGTATATCATGAAAATACCTAATTAAATACCTAATTATTAGTGAAATAAAAATAATTAAGAAACCTAATAACAAAACATCTCTCACTTCCATAATAACAATGTGAACGTTTACTTGAATTCATCAAAAATTGTGCGAATAGGAACTATTTAGGATATTTGGGGAGGAAAAAATGTATTGATTTATTAATTAAAGAGACAATACAAGAAAATGCTCAAACCTGTAAACCTGAAAAATATAATAAATAAATAAATAAATAAAATAAAAAAGGGAGCCAATTTTAAAAGCAAATTTCCACCTTTAGTCCTCTAACGTTTGACTTCTATTATCATATGCAGAGATAGATCGATATATAGGGCCGATATTTGCTCTTTTTAGTGTATCGAGTATCGGCTTTAAATCTGTATCGGCCAAAAGTATATGTATAAAGCTTTATTTGAAGACTTGAAAAAAAGAATATTACCAAAGTCTGCCTCACATATCGGCCATAAGATTCTCTAGATCCTAAATAATCAGTATCAGCCATGAAAAAAAAACATCTAATAGTAGGGATGTAACAATAACCAAAATTTTGTGATATCGTATCATCAAAAGTCTCACAATAATATCGTGGACTCTCACAGTATATCGAATCTCAAGTTCCTTTGCTTAAATGCATGGTTTTAGAACAGCAACAGCTTATGAACATTGGAAACTACATATCCCATGATTCATTTCAGCGCAACCAACATGAAGAAATATGTTTTTTACTTGAATTCTTGGGATTATGACGGAAATAATTCACACCAAAATCTTGTCAAGGTGTTTTAAATGCAAAAAAGTGTCCCATCTACAATTATATTAGCCTCTCCAAAATATTGCAATAAATATCGTACCGTGAGATGCATATCGTGATAATATCGTACCCAGAGATTTGGATATCGGTACATTTCTATCTAATATATGAATCTTTATGAATGAATTTACAATAAACATACATATAAAAACTGCAGGGATGTATAAGAATAAAGTAAACATATATTATAATAAATAATAAATACAGAAAAACAAATAAAAAGATCTGTGCTCTAATGCTCCGAGCAGGCATGAATAATGGTCAAACATAATTACGGTACTGTGCTTGAAAACGAGTGGGAGGAACTAAAAAATGCCTGTAATTCTACTTGCCCAGAATTCTATTTATAATTACAAGCAGTACTATTATTTTCATTAGTACAGTAGTAGTAAAGTGTGGTTTAGTCTCACCCTCCAGGACAGTCCCTCCTCCACAGCCACAGACAGGGCCTCGGAGGGGTTCTCGATCACACGGCTCTTCTGTCCTGAGAAGTCCATGGCCACCAGTGAGTTCTCGGAGATGCTCCTCTGGAAAACAAAGACCATACTCTTATTTTCAGTCAAATCAAACCCATTTCAGCCTCGTTTAAAGTCTGGGATAGAGAGGGCTGTGTTTTGCTGCGTTTCGTGGTGAAGCACTGCCCTCTAGTGTTCGAAAGAGGAATGACGGTGTTTATTAGCGAACTTCATAGAAAGAAATAGACGCTCGCCTGTTTTTAATGGTTTATTTTGGTGATGTTAAGATACTAAAATTTCAAAATTGATTTAGATTTTAAGTGAATTTTGATACTGTAATACTATATAGTCAAGGCCAAAATTATTAATACCCCTGGCAAATTTTGATTTGAAGTTACTTTTATTCAACCAGCAAGTTTTTTCTTGACACAGGTGTCTCCCAGAAGATAAAGAGACTATGTACAAACTGGTCAGCAATTATTGTAAGCGTTTTGATCACTGTAATAGCCAATAAAGGCTTTTCTATTGATGACTGAGAAGGGTATGAATAATTTTAGACATGCCACTTTTTGTTCAAATGTAAATAAAAGCTTAGAAATATTTTTTTTTCCACAATGATGCCTCTTGTACATTGTCTGTTTATCTTCTGGGAGACGTTGTCCTATTCTAGTTCTGATACAGTTCAAGAAGTTTCATTCTAAAATTATTATCTGTAATTTCTTTTCAGTATTTAAACATTTTTAAGTTAAGTCACTTTTTTTTTCTTCAACGATACTTGTTCAAATCTGTAGTATCTAGTTTCAATAATAGTTTTAGTATTGGTTAATATCTGGGTACTGATACTTTTGACAATTCTAGCAAATACTGCCATTGTGTCTCTGTGCAAAACACTTCATATTTGACTGTAAAAAGTAAATGTGATGTCTGCCATAGCATTCAGTTTCAGTCAAATGAAGCTCACAGAAGCTGCCAGTTACAGGGAAATTGAAGTTTAATATTAGGAATAGGAATTGATTTACTGACAAAAAAGATAAATAAAAACATCAGGATTATTTAGAGTGGGTTAATACAAACTTTTTAAGACCAGTTATGGCAAATGGATAATTGTAATAAAGTTTATACATTTTAGTCAAATCAAATCTATTTATACAAAAAAGTGAAGGAAAAAACATTGCAGCCGTTCGTATTAATTCTGCCACACAATATGGGAGTTGTATCTTTTTCAGTGTGTTGCTGGAGGCTGCGGACTTGTGACCGGACAGTGAGAAGAGCAGCTGATCACAGAGTATTAAAATAGCAGAGGGGCTTCATTTGCATGTCTGTGCCTAAAAATACACCTGAGGACGGCACACAGCCCCCAGTGCCGTCTGCACTATTCTGGGACAGACACTGGCCCCCAGTGCTGAGAAGGTTCAGATTTACGTTAGACACTATAATAAACTGAGAATAGACTAACAGAAATACTATCGTGTCAAGCACAATATATCAAATTAAGTCCAGCATAATACATAACCATGATCCTTTGCTCTATTTCAGTGCAAACTAGAAGAAGAAGTAACAGTTCTAAGCACTTTTACGTCTTAGTTCTTTGGATTAAGTCTTGTCAAGGCATTTTAAGAGGAAAAAGTAGCATATTAACAGTTTTATTCGCAATAAATATCATACCGTGAGATTTATATTGTGAAAATATTGCGTAAATATCGTAAGAGATTTGGATATTGTTACATCCCTAATTGTGAGCTTTCCCACAATATCGCAATAAATATCGTACCGTGAGGTTCATACAGTGACGATATCGTATTGTGAGACTTGGATATCGTTACACCCTTATTAATTACATAAGCTGAATGTAAATGATAAATAAATGGACAAGGAACTGGGGGTTGTTAAAAGTATCGAAACTCAGATAATCAATACGAAAACTCATTTGAGCTTGTATCAGTACTAGGAACGATATCCAAATCTCTCTGTGCGATATTATCACGATATGCATCTCACGGTACGATATTTACTGGGATATCTTGGAGAGGCTATTATAATTGTAGATAGGACACATTTTTGCTGTTAAAATACCCTGACAAGATTTTGGTGTGAATTATTTTTGTCATAATCCCAAGAATTCAAGTAAAAAACATAACTTCATGTTGTCTGCGCTGAAATGAATCATGGGATATGAAGTTCCTGATGTTTATAAGCTACTGCTTCTATTAAAAAATGCATTTAAGTAAAGGAACTTCTGATTCGATATATATTGCGACGCCCCACGATATTATTGTGAGACTTTTGACAATACAGTATCATGATATTTTAGTTATCGTTACATCCCTAATTAATACTAAATAAAAAAGTCCCATTGATAGGACAGAAATTAACCTTTCCTGAATAGCTTTAGAATGATTTTGAGCTGTATCGGAAAAAGTATAAAAGCACATGGACATGGATATTACACAGATATAAGACCACATGGGAATATAAAAGAAAATGTACATTCTGTTTTCTAAAGAGAGTGTTTTTATTATCATTGTGGTATCGGAATCAGTATTTAGTATTGAGTCTACCTTAGTATTGTAATTAAGCTTGAAATGATTTAGTTCTGGTCAGACACTGCCTCATATCTGCTGGAAGGGAGAAACTAACCACACTAAAACTAACACAGCTATCTTTTATTTACAGTTTCTGTTTGTTGAACTAGTGTGAACTGTCCCTGAGTCATATTTAACATATCCAAGCACAAGGATAAGCGCCGAAATGTCTGTTTTCTGTCTAAAAACTTTTAATCAGTTGACAGGAGTGAATTTTCGTTTGCTATGGATACAAACTAGACGACTGAGGGACTACACAGATATCATTACCACACTACAAGGAACCATTCATCCAAAAATATTGAAATATCAATATATTGTTTCGCTTAATGTGATGATACAGTATCGATATCATGGGCTGCTGTATGGATATATCATTAAGAATATTTTTTTGTATATTTTACTACATTATTTTGTTACAGAGCTACAGTTTTGTTGCTTGTTTAGAAGAAGGAAACTCATTCACACTGAAAAAAGTGATATCTAGGTTAGTTAAAATGGCTTAAATTAAGACTTTATCTGAGTAGATTCTACCAATGGAATAAGTGTGTTTTTTAAATTCAAGCAAGATTTGATTTTGTTTCTTATTTTAAGTGCAAAGAGTTGTTGTAGCAAGTTGTATTTTCATATTTTATGTACAAAAAGTCTTATTCTGCTGATAGATAATTTTACTTCTCAAGTGAAATTTACCCAAATCATGATAAAAACTTTCTTAATTCAAGTCATCTTAACTTGGCTAGATTAAATTTTTATTTTTCACTGTTTTGGGGATTAATATGTTTGTGTTTCATATGAACTTTGCACAAGAAGTGGTTTAACAAAGACTTTTAGTATCACAGCCATGATTTAGCCTTTATTTTTATTGAACCGTATTGAATCGAATTTAAATATATCGTATTGAAATGAAAGCTCACTGTATCGAGGTATGTATCGTATTGGCAGCTTCTTGATGTTACCTCGTCCTAATTCATACACCAGTTTTTATAGACACTGGGGCGAGACAGGTTAAGTGTCTTGCCCAAGGACACGTTGACAAAATGCAGTATGCTCACTAGGGGTGTCACGATATCCAAGTCTCACGATACGATATTGTCACAGTATGAACCTCACGGTATGATATTTATTGCAGTGTTTCTCAACCTTTTTTGAGCCACGGCACGTTTTTTACATTGGAAAAATCTTGCGGCACACCACTAACCAAACCATCGTGACAAACACAGATGCATTTGTGCACTTTTGTTAGACAAACTTCAGCCAAATGTGGCAGTAGGTCTGTTCTGTAGATCCGCTCTATGCTGTAGACCCGCTTTGTGCCAACACTGTAACACAAATGAAGACTGGTTTTTGCTCCACGTTTGGTCTTGCTCTTCTAATCAATGCGCACTGTGGAAGGGGCTTGTTTTCGCTGTACGCAGGAAGGTGAGAGCGTGAAAAGGCGAGGGGCGGCGCTGCGTGCTGACGGTAGGATGTTTAGGAAGTTGAACCTGCCCTGTGATGCACGCTGGTACACGAGGGCACACGCTGTTGCAGATGAGCCGTGCGTAGGGAGCGTGTGTATTTGTGATGTGCCGTAGAGTCTCCGCGGGCTGCACTGAGACGCCCCACATGCTCTGGCACACCTGTACAAGTTTATTGCCAACAGCAGCGGCCTTAATGAAATCTGATCGCACTTGTTGAGTGTCAGACCTTGACTGAGAGACAAGACCGAGTCCAAACGCGAGTCCGAGACGAGACACGGCGATCTACCCACACGACCTTGGCGATCGACTGGTAGATCGGGATCGACATATTGAGCACCTCTGATTTAAAGGAACGAGGCAATTAGCTGCCTGTCGCCACCCGGACGAATATTAGATCACTCTGCCAGTCATTATATACTACACTGTACTACAGCACGCACACTCGACAATGACATAATATTTGCAGGTAATAATTAATAAATTTTTATTTTAAAAAAAGTGATATTGGATAATTTTTCACACCTGACGATCTCTCACGGCACACTAGTGTGCCGCGGCACCGTGGTTGAGAATCACTGATTTATTGTGATATCGTGGGAAACCTCACAATATGGTGGGGAGGCTCACAATTAGGGATGTAACGATATCCAAATCTTTCGGTACGATATTTTCACAATATACATCTCACAATATTGCGATATTTCATGGACAAAACTGTTAATCTGCTACTTTTTCCTTTTGACAAGACTTAATCCAAAGAACTGTTATTTCTTCATGTAGTCTGCAATGAAATGGAGCAAAGGATCATGGTCTATGTAGTTCCCTCTGTCTTTTTAGCTACCATAACTCTTAACTTAAGCAAAGACACTTGTAATTCGATATATTGTGATGATCCACGATATTATTGTGAGAACTTTGACGATACGATATCACGATATTTCGGTTATTGTTACATCCCTAATGCTCACATATTCCACACTAAAGCAAATTTTCTATCTAGTGGACAGCGTGAATGAAAATAAATTAAGGATTTAACTGTTCTTTGGTAAATAATTGTGAATGATACTCAAGAAATTCAACATGATAACTTACAATAATATTAATAAATAAATTTCACATCATGACATCCCTACACATCCTCACATTCTGACAAAGCAGACATTTTTATAGTATTTTGTATTCCAGACCCGTAAAGAGGAAGTGAAACATCAAACTATTCTCTTATCTCTTCTTTCAAGCACCGGTTGTAGCTGTTATCGTGTGACCACTTGTGCCCCAGACAGACACTTGAGGTCCTGACTCCAGACAAAGGGACTTTTCCACTGCTCTGACATCAGCCCTGCGCTAAAATAATTCAACAGCGTCGTCATACCAGAAAACAGCTCATTATCCAATTTCTGGAGTTATCAGATTATGGAAATGTCATGTAAAAAGTTATGTCTAACGTGGGTAATCTAATTTCTCTCGGATTGTTCAACCTGTGCAAGTTTTGATTAGGTAAATTATGCAAAAAAAAAGGTGCAAAAGACAAAAATGAAAAAAAAAAAAAAAATGCACTGTCCTTTTAACATTTTTTATAATTTTTTTTATTATTTATGTATTTAGTCATTTTTGTTTTAGTCTATTTTTTGTTTCCTGTTGGTTGACTTATTTATTTTGGTCTGGAATTTTGTTTATTTTGTGAATTTTGTGTTTTTTGTATATTTGTATCAGCATTTGTATTGGAGCATTTGTTGTTTTCTATTAACAGTTTTGTCCTAACTTGAAAATACTAAAAAACAGCATCGTCATACCCGAAATCTGATCATTATCCGATTTCTGGAGTTATCAGATTATGGAAATGTCAGGTAAAAATTTATGTCTAACGTGGGTAATCTAATTTCTCTCTGATTGTTCAACCAACAAAAATGGTGCAAAGACAAAAATGAAAGAGATAAAAATATAAAAAATGTACTGTCCTTTTAACATTTTTGATTATTTTTGATTATTTATGCATTTAGTCATTTTTGTTTTCGTTGATTGATTTCGTTTTCTGTTGATTCACTTATTTATTTTGGTCTGGAATTGTGTATATTTTGTGAATTTTGTGTGTTTTTGTTTATTTTTTATGGAGCATTTGTTGTTTTCTATTAAGTTTTGCCCTAACCTGAAAATACTAAAAAAAAAACAAAAAACGACACAATTAGTCAAAAGTTTGGACTCTCATTCAATGTTTTTTTTTTTCTATACATGTACTACTTTCTACATTTGATATACATACAGAAGACATCAAATATATGAAGTAACAAATATGGAATAATGTAGCACAAAGCAAATCCTCAAATTACAATCAAGTTTTATATTTTTCTTCATATATTTTCAAGTCAGAAGTAGTAAGAAGTAAGAAAAAATAAACAAAACATTGAGTGAAAGAGTGAGTCCAAACTTTTGACTGTACTTTATCGTCCAAAAACAAGAGTTACTCCAAAAATCTGATGTAATTATTGGGTTATCTGATTATTCTAGCTTCTGATTTTTACTGGCTGAGTCCATTTAAACATGAGTTATATAAGGACTGGCTCGGGAACACGGCAGCAAAGTCCAGCTGGGCCCCGTCTTCACACTGTACTATAACATCTCAGTGACACGTACCATAGGTGAAGCTTTTTGTTTCTGGTGTGGCTGTAGAAAGTTCTGGTAGAGCTGCATCCCGTACTGAAAGAAATGTAGAGAAAACAAGTTATTTTATAATCAGTGAAAGTACATGAAAAACTATTTAGTATAACATGTTATTATTCAGACTAGAGATTAAGTGTCAAAAGAACTGTAAAGTTTTGTATTCAAGAGAAACAACTGAACTGATTTTTTTTTTTTTTTTTCATTTTTTGGATTGCTCATGTCAGGACGTTAAAACAAATTATGAATGTGCTGAAAATACTTCCTCTGTCATTTCAGGTAAAAGAAAAAAAACTTGCAAATCCAGTTAAAAAATGTAAGTACAGACATCTGCTCTCCGATGTTGTGAAGGAAAAGCAAAAAGTATTTGATACTTAAATACAGTGCTTTATTGTTAAGCGTTTATTGTTTGAGAATCAGGAAGTGCAGTGTTAGCATGATAGTTGTAGTTTTTGGTCTCTGAAAGTTGTAAAAAGCATGTAGAAACTAATCGTGGTGAATAATAAGGACATAAACATAAATCATAATATACAACATGTGCCCAGGACTGAACCAGGACTAAAACAGGTCTAAACCAGGACTAAATCAGGTCTAAACCAGGACTAAAGCAGGTCTAAACCAGGACTAAAGCAGGACTAAAGCAGGTCTAAAGCAGGACTAAAGCAGAACTGAACCAGGACTGAACCAGGACTGAACCAGGACTGAACAAGGACTAAACCAGGTCTAAACCAGGACAAAACCAGGTCTAAACCCCGATTAAACCGGAACTACACCAGGACTGAACAAGGACTAAACCAGGTCTAAACCAGGACTAAACCAAGACTACACCAGGACTACATCAGGACTAAACCAGAACTAAACCAGAAATAAACCAGGACTAAACCAGGTCTAAATCAGGTCTAAATCAGGTCTAAATCAGGTCTAAATCAAGACTAAATCAGAACTGAACCAGGACTAAAACAGGAATAAACCATGTCTAAACCAGGACTAAACCAGAAATGAACCAGGACTAAGCCATATCTAAACCAGGACTAAACCAGGTCTAAACCAGAACTAAACCATGACTAATCTTGGACTTGAGAGAGAGAGAGAGAGAACCCCAAGCCCACGGAGCAGGGTGTCCACAAAACACGATCGCGCCACAGCTGCACTTATCCCCGTGGAGCGCGGAGCTCTGTGCCGGTCCTTTCTTCTGCGGTCACCCGACGGTCTACACGGGCGCACCTCTGGGCCTATCCTAACAATCAGTCCTGGTTTAGACCTACTTTAGACCTGGTTTAGTGCTGTTTTAGTCCTGGTCCCTCATGTGGTAGGTCACTATAGGACAGTACTGCAGATATCATGAGCGTATGCACATTGTTTTCACCATTGCCAATAGCTCCGGTTTGACACTTAAGTTGTAGGATTTTTTATATTTGTTATTTTTTTTTATATCTTACATCAGGAGAAGTGATTGGACGGCGTACCCCCGCGTACCTCGCCCACTACACCCCTGCCCAGAATGCATAAGTTAAGTGAGGAATAACTTTAGACCACTACAAACTGTTCTAAAATCAACTAGTTCTGTTTTTCATGTTTTTAAGAGTGTCAAAATCAGGTACAGCCCCTTTAAGTCCACTTATAAACTACTTTGAAAAAACACTGAAATACGTCAGTTGTTCTTCTCGGAGGATTCCACACAGCTTGCCAGCGCCATTGCTCATGTAAATCAAAATTTCCGGTTGAAAATGGTACATGAAGTCACTCGGAAATGACTTTGTCTATATAAACTATGACAAATGAAGTCTTAGGGGAATGCTAATCAAGCCTGCCTGTGCTATCTCTCCCTTTAGCACACCCACACACATGTTAGTGGCATTAGCGCTGTTAGCATGAGCAGACCTTTAGGAGCCTCATGGCAGTGATCCAGCATGTCCGCGTGGGCTCGTCGTCCGCGCACAGCAGCCGGAGCTCCCTCACACAGCTGGCCTTTGAAGACTGAGGAGAGGAGGATTATTATAGACTCTACAGATGGGACCAAGTATGGAATCACGGTTGGTTCAGAACGGCCGGAGTTGTACCTTGACACAGAAGCCGAAGTCCGTGGGAGCTCCGTGCACCTTCTTGGCCGACAGCACGGTGTAAACATCGCTGTCACTGAAGTCGGCGATGAACTGGAGATGCCGAGGCTCCTGCGAAAAATGACACAAAGAAAAATCATCTTTAATACTATAAAAATAAATGTCTACACTTTCTATACTAGTATGTGTGTCACTCTGAACTGAGTTTTACACAAGCAACTGGAAAACGCAGATCATCATGACGACTAGGGATGTTACGATATCCAAATGTCTCAGTACGATATTTTGGAGAGGTTAACAGAATTGTAAATATGCAAATTTTTTCTTTTTAAATACCTTGACCAGTTTTCAGTGTGACTCATTACTGTCATACTCCAAAGAAAAAAACAAAACAAAAAATATTTAAAAGTGCTTAATTCTATTGTGTACTAAATAGGTAAGTAACAATAACCGAAATATTGTGAAAGTTCTCACAATATGTCGAATTACAAGTCTCTTTGCTTAAATCTCTATTGAATAAAAAACTAAAAAGTAGCTGTTAACTTGAAAACTACCACTACATGACATCACAAGGTGGAACAGCCAAATAATCCAGGATCACTCAATCGTGTAAATGAAACAAAACACAACTCCAGGAGGTAACAACATTATAACAAAGCTTAAAGAGTCAATTTTGTGTACCGTATTTTTCGGACTGTAAGTCACACTATTTTTCATGGTTTGGGTCGTCCTGTGACTTATATATTAAAATTTTCACACTGACACCCGCGAGAGGCTCTAAGCTTGTGTGTCAGTATCTCCTGCTCCTATTACTCCTGTACCACTGTCACTTACTGCGCATGCCTCCTGTATAAAAGCCGCTGTTCTGCTGCAAATAGTGAAATATGCAGCCGAAAACAGTAATCGAGCAGCAGAATTGAGTTTGAAGTGAATGAGAAACTTGTGAGGGACTGGCTGAAAGCGGGGATGGAGAACACAGCTTCACGGCAACCGGGCGGGTGCACCATGCAACTTTTCTGGAAGTCATTGGATGAATCGACAAAGCCTGAACTTCAATGACAATCGAAACCATCCTGTCAGGATTCAGAAAAGCCGAAATAATTCTAACTGGAACTGATGCCGAGTCTGACAACAGCAACACAGAAGAGAAAGTTTACATCATGGATCTATGGTTTATCTCCGGAGGTCGCGCAGAAGTGACACCGAGGATGAAGAATTCAATGGATTTAGTGACTTGGAGTGAGATCTCGAGTTTAGTAAACTTATGTTCTGTTGTTTATGCTATAATTATCTGAATAAGTGTTAATATGTTACGTTTACATATTAACGCCTATTCAGTCTGTTGTTCTCTATTCTGTTGTTATTACTAGAACTTGGCTTTCAAGATCAAATATCGGTTCCTGGTCTCTGATTTTACAAAATACATTTCCCCAAAAAGTGCGAGTTATATATGTTTTTTTCTTTTTCATTGCGCATTTTTTGGCTGGTGCGACTTATACTCCGGAGCGACTTATATTCCTGAAAATATGGTAATATAGGACCTTTAAAATTTAAAAATGTGGTTTATATCCTTACACCACAACGACGTATGAGCCAAATCTTTGTAATTCAGTGGTCAAAGTCATGTCAGATAACTTTTTGCAGCTCCTCAATAAAAGATAAGTTGACTATTTTTAGCCTTGTTGATAGGACACAGTATCAACCAAGGAGCAGCTAAAAATACATGTTACACAAAGTATCACAAAGACGGGTATTGTTTGGCCTTCGTGTGACACCGGCAGACACTCCCTCGTCTCCTGTAAACTCCATAAACCCTTATTGTTGATGACTGACTGCTGATGTGTCTAGCCCGGACCGCAGACGAACAAATTGTGACGAGAAAAAGGGTAAAATTTGAAAAGGAAAAAAAAAAAAAAAAAAAGAGAAAGACAGAGAGAGAGAGTAATGGTTCAACAAAAGCTGTAGTGTGTCTGTAGGAAATGAAAGCAGCTGGAGGAGGTGTTCTTGGCCGGCGGCGGTTTCGGAATAAACCCCTACTCGTCAGCAGAGAGGGGGAGAAAGACGAGAGAGAAGGGTGACGAGAGAGGGAGAGAGAGAAAAGGGGAGAAAGACGAGAGAGAAGGGTGACGAGAGAGGAAGAGAGAGAAAAGGGGAGAAAGGAGAGAGAGAAGGGTGACGAGAGACTGACCGAGACAGAGAGAGAAAGGCAGAGAGAGGAGTGATAGTGGTGACGAGAGAGGGAGAGGGAGAGAGAGAGAGAGAGGAAGATAGAGAGAGAGAGAGAGAGAGAGAGAGAGAGAGAGAGAGAGAGAGAGAGAGAGAGAGAGAGAGAGAGAGAGAAGGGTGATGAGAGAGAGAGAGAGAGAGAGAGAGAGAGGAAGAGAGAGAGAAGGGGAGAGAGGAGTGATAGTGGTGACGAGAGGGAGAGAGAAAGAGAGAAGGGTGATGAGAGAGAGGGAGAGAGAAGGGTGATGAGAGACGGAGAGAGAGAGAAGGGTGATGAGAGGGAGGGAGGGAGAGAGGGAGAGAGAAGGGTGATGCGAGATGGAGAAAGAGAGAATGAGAGAGGGAGAGAGAGAGAAGGGTGATGAGAGGGAGAGAAAGAGAAAGGTGATGAGAGAGAGGGAGGGGGGGAGAGAGAGAAGGGTCATGAGAGAAGAGAGAGGGGGTAGAGAGAGAGGAAAGAGAGAAAGGAGTGAAAGTGGTGATGAGAGGGTGAGAGAAAGAGAGAGGGAGAAAGGAGGGACAGCCGTGACGAGAGAAGTGTAGAGAGAGAGAGTGAGTGGTGAGAGAGTGAGAGGAAGATGGAGACAGAAAGAGGTTTGGAGAGCAAGAGATGGGAGAGAAAGAGGCAGAGAGAGGGGAGGATGGAGAAAAGGGTAGAGAGAAACAGTGGGAGAGGGACTGGTAAAGAGAGTGACAGTGGGAGAGTGTGAGAGGGAGGGAGAGAGAGGGAGAGAGAATTAGAAAAAAAGAGAGCAAGACAGAGAGAGGGAATGAGAGAGACAAGAGACTGGACAACAGAAAGAGAGAGAGAGACAGCGCAAGACAAACAGAGAAAGAGAGAGGGAGAGAGAGAGAAAACAGCAGAAGACAGAGGGAGAGAGAAAGAGGGAGAAGAGAGACAGAGAGGTAGAGAAAGAGAACAAAAGAGAAAGGGAGAGGTGAAGAGACAGAGATGGCGTTAGAGAGAAACAAGAAACTGGAAGAAAGACAGGGAAAGAGTGGGGGAAGAGAAGGCATAAATGAGAGAGCAAGATAGAGAATGAGGGGTGAAGAGAAACAGCGAGAGAGAGAAAGAGACAGAGAGTGGGCTAGAGAGAGAGAGAGAGAGAGAGAGAGAGAGAGAGAGAGAGAGAGGAGGTGGGGGGCAGGGGTAGAAAAGGACACACAGAGAGAGAACGAGAGAAGGGGAGAAAGAGAGTACCAGGCCTGTCATGCCAGCTGACCTAAGGAAAATCCAGCTCAGCGCGCTCCTCTGGCCCTGGCACAGAGCAGCACATTACCCCGTGACCTCAGAGCGCTGAGCGGGCGTGCAAATGAAGCCGTGGACAGGCGCTCAGAGGAGGTGGACCGGGTTGCCATGGTGCCAGTGAGCCTGCCGTGCCAGCGTACCATTTTGTATGATACATATTGCAAAATCCAAATCCAGCAGTTTTAAAATTGTGGTAAGAAATGGATTATAGTATTGTGATTGATAGTTTGCAGCTGATGTCGCTAACTGTAGGCATGCTCTGTCTGAAGCTTTGATAGACTTTAACACCGTCTAACCACAAAGACTTATCTGGAACTATAAAAGGTGAGATGATTCCCTCTCGAATAACATCAGCCAACAAGTTTTCATATAGTCACTCTCACGTTTTTTTGAAAATCAAATGATTAAACAGGACCATGAACACTAGAATCCTTTATTGACCACATTCTCCTGAAAATGTATCATTTAAATCAATTTTGTATTTTTTCTTGACTATCTTAAAACTTTTTTGGGCTGTGTTTACGTATGTGAGTACTGTATCATCATGGAAACTGTTGAACACTCCGCCATATACCATATTTTTCGGACTATAAGGCGCACTTAAAATCCTTTAATTTTCTCAAAAATCAACAGTGCGTCTTATGTATTAATTCTGGTTGTGCTTACTGACCTCGAACTGATTTTATGGGGTACATGGAGCTCAAAAATCTGCCAAAATGTTTTAGTATGACTTTGTTAAGCTACGAAGCCGCACCACTTGATGGACTGTCGGAGCATTACGGCTTAGTCAGGAGCCTCGCGAAGTAAAGGGCAGAGTATAGTTCTGCATCAGCATTTATGACGTCAGTGTAATGCTGCAGCGAATATATGTCCATTCATATATACGGTCTACGTGTATGACCTGCAGACTTATAATCTCCGAAAAGTTTAACATGAACCATCTCCAGCACGATAGAAGCACAGAACAGACTCACCATCAGCAGAACACCCCTCTGTCACAGAAAGAACACTCATATTCTACTGAGTCATGTCCTTTAGTCTGACAAAAGCTGACCACATCAGTGCACAAGAAGCGAGCTGATTTTTTTTTCAGCACTTATAGTTTATGGAAATTTATGGAAGTTTATAGAATGTGACTTTCACAAAGCTGCATTAAATGCATTATTACTGAAGTTATATTTGAGTCCTCCTCATAGGAAATAAAAAAAATAACTTACCACCCACATATGACACTATTAGCCAATGGTGCATGGACACCTGGGCTAAGGTACTAGTCTCAAGAGTAGTCTGTTTTGCTTAATGCTCCTTATAATCCGGTGCGCCTTACAGTCCAAAAAATACACTACATACATGCAGCATAACCCAGCAACATTTGTCTTGCTTACCTTAGATGTGCCTTTATTTGAGAAGTACAGGCCAGATCTGCGGAGCACAAAATAAAACCTCTTCCAGGATTTGCGGCCCTGCTCTTTGGCGTGGAGATGTCCGTGGATCTCCGGACAGGTACTGGAGTTCAGAAAGGTCTAAAAAGAAGAAGAAGAAGAAAAAAAAGTAAAAGTAAAAATCACATGAGGGAAAGAAAAGACAAAAATACTCATTCATAATTTAATATAAGAGTGTATTTTACCTCTATTAGCTGCGAGTGATCCACCAGGCCGTTTGTTTCACTGGATATCGACACCATGTGACCGGGGAAAAAATCCTGCCCATAACAATGTCAGATAAAGTCTTTGAGCCTTTAGCAATGTCTTTTTTAACTACAAATATAAACGAAACTAGCCAAATTTAACATTGCCACAAATAAGACGAAGCATGGTATGGAGTAAGGATGTTCTTAAAGTCATAATTTCTGCTTATGTGGTGTCAAAATGTCATGTAGAATTGGGTCACTGACTTACCAGTGGTTTCCTGAAGAATTCATATTTTGCGTAATTCTTCCTAAAGTAAAGGCGACTGTCCGAGTCCATGCCCCATCCTGATATAACGTCCATCACCAACTCGTGGTCCTCTATTGTTCTCTCTATCAAAACAAACACACAATACAACAATAGAAAAATGTACATCTAAATTAGATATAATAAAGCATGAAGACTTAGTTTACAGTAACTTTATTAAAGGCCTGTTCTATTTTCTGATCTAAGTTATAATGTTTGCAACTGCATATTTAGGCTTAGTTCTTCTCTCAATTCTCTTTTCCACCTTGTGACGTCATACAGGAAGTGCTCCACTGTGTTTAGAATCATTTGAACGTTTTCAGCCCTGGAACTGCCCATCTCTACAGACCAAAAGGTAAAAAGGAGCTGTTAACTTGAAAACTACCACTTCACAAAGCTGAAACAGGCTGTTTAAATCCAGGCTCAAAACGGTTCTGTGACTGAATGGTTTTCATTCTGCACTCTTCTCTCTAATTTATGCAATTAATGTCTCTCTCTCTTTTTAATTTTATGATGATTATTTATGTTTTAATTTGTTTTTATTTCTTATTCCGTAAAGCACTTTGAATTACTTTGTGTATGATTTGTGCTATACAAATAAATTTGCCTTGCCATTTTAATAATGAAGGATTTCTCAAAAGTGTGAAACAAAACACAACTCCAGGTATATTTTAAAGGAGATAACATTTTAAGATATCTTATGGAGTCAATTTTGTGTAATATAGGACCTTTAATACCCTAATACCCTTAGAGGAACAGTATGTAACTTTCTTGAGGTGCTGTGTCACCTGTATGACTCCATGGACACAGAAAGTGCAAATCATATTCCTCCATGGAGACAGACCAGTTTTATGCCACACTGTGGAAGATTATTGTCAAAGGAACAACACTTCCATGGAAACAAGCGGCACAAGGAAATCTGCCAAGCTAAGTAAGAGTCAGGTTTGTGGACATGTAAGCCCACTCATGGTAAGGACACCTGGTTTCAAAGCAATCAAAACAGTGAAAAAGTCTATTTTTAGTCTATTTGTCTGGCTAAAAAATTACACGGTTGGGTTTTTAGAATTATTACCGTAACCCATATATTAGGCATGTCCAAACTATGGCCCAGGGGCCAAATGCGGCCCTCAGGCAAGTTTTTCTTGGTCCTCAGACTTCCAGGTGAATTGGCCCAAAATACTTTGCATCACTTAAAAATATTTTTTTACTACACGTCTTTTGAAAATCAACCTTGACAAAGCTAATATTTAATATTTAGTGTGTGGTTTTAAGGATGTTAGCATGAATAAAGACAGATGGCTCATTCTAACGCATTAAACATGCACATATTTCAATTATTCACTGTATTTAGCATCAGTCTATGGCCCGCGATCGGCTCTCTGCTTCATCTGTGTTTAAATATATGGCCCTTGATGACAAAATGTTTGGACAGCCCTGCCCTAAATTAATAAGTTACTAAACATGAATCACACATAAAGATGCACTATGTCACTTTTTGGTTAGGGGTCCGTCACCTGCTTATACATCACTGCACTGCCTGGATTGTTCCACATTACCACTCTACTTTACATTTAATCAGTTACAGTGGTTTTATAGCTCAAAAATACTTTAAAAAAAACAGGTAGTCTGACCTCTCCACAGATCTGACCTGCAACTTGGTCTGGTTTGGTCTAGATAGAAAGGTTTAATGCCAGGCTGTGAAACATCTCCACCAGAGAAGTTACATAATACACCTTTAATATAAAACTATTCATTGACGCTTTATTAACACTGTGAGTTATGTAATAGTGTGTTACCAGAACAATGTAAGCCACCCACAGATCAAAAGCCCAGGCCAAACTATACATAAGAGAGATGAGATTTTCTAGTACAATGATTTCACAACAGAGGCAGGTTATTAAGTTTATGCTCTGATTAATAGCATCACTTCGAGGAAAGAAGTTGATAATTTATCTCGTGTATTAAAGTATAACGTAACCATTGGGGTGTTGTCTCAAAGTCATTCATTATTGTGTATTTTTCCTAGAAGTTAAGCCTACTCTTAAATAATGAAAATCTTTTATTTGATCAACACTAAAAGGGCTTTGTATGTGAGTAAACAGTGAGGACTGAAGGGCCACATGGAGTACTGTTAAAGCAAGAGGTGACTCAGGTAATCAGATGTCAAAATGGAGATTGATGCAGCACTTTGCATTCTGAAGCTACTTTGCAATGAAATGTTGATATATAAATAGTTTTTAAAGGTCCTATAGTACACAAAATGTACTCTTGTGAGCTTTAATTCATGAGAGAATACTGTTAGCTGCTCAAAAACAGACATGGAGCTGTGTTTTTTTTCGCTCACACATGTTTGAGTAACCTTTTATTACTAGTCTGTCTACATCTCCAAAGCTCACAATGCTCTGTTCCACCTTGGCATGTCATGAAGTGGCTGTTAATGGCTATGTTAGATTTTTTAGTTCAGTAGAGATTGGTAATTCCAATGGAGTTTAAAACACAGTGTACTTCTTGTATTACCACTAGGGCTGGGCATCATTAAGAAGTTGCTGATACGTTACATACCTCAACATGATACGTCATGATACAATATGCATCTTGATACAGTGTACTTGTGCTCAATACGATATACCGTATTTTCCGGGCTATTAGACGCGCTCTTAAGCCTCCAACCCCATCAAAAAACGACCCACAATCCAGAGTGCCCCATACATGAATCCACTCGGGTGTCAAAGCACGAGTTCAGTAAACTACAAAGCCGCACCACCCGCAGAATACGCAAACACGCACGGAGCAGATAGCAACCACACAGCGAAAAACACCCGCAGCCACACTCATCACTCCACACGGACGAGGAATGGAAGGGAGGAACGAACCGAAAAAGCGAGTGCAATGTGCCACTTCTAGCCACAACTGAACAACTGAGTCACTGCGAACACGCCGACAATCCAGCGGTCCCAGACAGCACCCTCCCTACACGCCACAACTGAACAAAGCCCAGAGTCACTGTGAACTCGACAAACAAAGTCCAACTGACCCATCCAACTGTTCTGCTTCGTTTAAAGTCCGGTGCGGTTTATTTGTGAAAAAAAGTTTGAAAATAATTCAATGAAAGTGCGCCTTATAATACAGAAAATACGGTATTTCAAATCGATTCAATACAGTTCAATAAAAACTAAAAGGCACAATGACGGCTGTGATACTAAAAGTCTTTGTTAAACCACTTCTTGTGCAAAGTTCGTATGAAACAAATATTTTAATCATAAAAACAGTGAAAATGTCACATAAACGAGTTTCAAGGAGCAAAACTGTAGCACTGTAACAAAATAATTTAGTAAAATATACCAATATGCAGGATTTGTGTGAAAAAACAAAACACAATTCCAGGTGTGTTTTTGATGAGGAAACATTATAACATTGATCTGAAAATAGCGTAATATGTGCCTTTTTAAACATAGATGGACGGTTGGAATGGAAAGCTGCCGAGGGACTATATATGGTAGTAATGACTAAATTTTAGGCGGTTTTGACATGGTTTTTCCAATGTGGCAAATAAACGAAACTAACCAAACTTAACAGAACTGCCACAAAACAAGGCGAGGCATATTGGTTCCACGAATAAGAGACAAAACTACTTTCTGATCGAGATTATAATGTTGTTTCCTCATCAAACGTAACCAAAAATTCCATATTTCCTCTCTCAGACACTCCACTTTGTTTTTTAACTCCATACACCTTCACTAGAATCGTTCGGATAATTTCAGCCCTGGAATTGCCAATCTTTACCGAACAAAGGGTAAAAAGTAGCTTCTAACTTGAAAACTATTGCTTCATAACATCACAAGTTGGAACAGAGCATTTTTGAGATTTGAAGGGTTACTCAAGCACAAATGAAACAAAACACAACTCCAGGTGTGTTTTTGATAACGTAATAACATTACCACATGCCTAAAAGTTCATGCAGGTAAATTTTGCATAATATATTGCCTTTAATAAATAAAACCACTCATCATTCAAAAAAACAAATAAGCAGGCGTGGTTTGGAGAAGAATGATATGGTAAGGAATACAATGTGTTCCCAGACTGTTCCTATACTGTAATTATTTGCTAAATGTGAGAAACCTATACGACCTATATATATACTCACGTGGAACATCCTATTGGAGATATGCTAACAATTAGGCCTGTCACAATAATTACTATATTGACTTTTTTTTGTGGCTGTACGATAAGATTCGAGCTGTAGAAGGTTAAATTATGAACTTAATTAACTCATTACGGATGCAAACTAAGAACTATAGTGTTTTATTCTGCTTTTTATTCATTACATCTTGTGTTTTTTGGTAACAATATTGTAGATTTGGAATAGTTTTTGTGGTATAAATCGGATCTTGGGTTACAGTGTCATACAAATTTGTTTAAGTATTACTGGTTATTGTCTATATTTATGCTTATGCTTCAAAATGTGTTATTGTGACAGGCCTACCAACAGTAATTTACCACAATAATCTTTTTAAAACATGAAAGATGAGCACTTGGTCAGGCTGCACCATTGCTGTCACTTCTGTATAATCTAAATTTTACTGCCTTAAATGCACCCACTTATATTAGAGACTGTGCACTGTATAAGGCATTTTTATTACTTTCTCCCCATAGTTTTTATCTGAGCTACTTTAGGGCTGAAGGCCTGGCACATAATACCTCAACAAAAGGCACTTAATGCCAACACTTGGATACAGATTATGCCCGCTGGTAATCCTATTTAAATTTCTTGCAATCAACAATCCAAAACAAGTGAATTACACTGTACGTGCACGGCTTAAAGGTGCGGTATGTAGCTTTCTGGAGAAGGCAAGTTGGAATATTATCCGTGGAGAAGGAGAGTTAGCCAAAGGAACAATATTTCCATGGAAACAAACCGGAGGCTCCCTTCCAGGCCACAGAAAATTCAGGTTTGTGGAGATGCAAGCCCGCTTACAGCAAGGACACATGTTTTACAGTGCAATACAAACAAATGAGCAAACACGCTTTTACGTATGCCTATTTTTTTGCAAAAAGGTTACATACGGTGGCTTTAAGTTTGGAAGGTAGCGCAGAACTGTTGTCATGACAATAACACTTCAAACTAAACATTTCAGCTAACTGTACATATATAGTCTGCCCCTCTGTCACTATCCCTGTAATAATATTTGCTTTTCTTTCTGACTGTGGTGGGGAGAGGTGCAGAGGTGCAGATCATACCTATCCCCAGGTGGGACAGGTGTTCAAACAGGGTCCAGCTGTGGTCATCGATGCAGTGGTTCTTCAGGACAAAGAGCTGGCACACGTCTCTCGCTGTGATGTCACTGGGCACCTCCACGGCGCGGCTGCTCTGGTCTTCATTGTACACTTTAATTACCTGCAACACACAATCAGCAAAATGTTAGGCTCGAGACAGCAATATGGTAACCCGTGCACCGAGATGAAGCGTTCGTGGTGCGGAGACTGACCAATCACAGGGCAGCACTGTGGTTTGGGCAGAAGCCAACGCCAAGCCAACCAAAACAAACATAGTGAAGATGACAGTCGTGCTTTGGCCTATTGTAGTGGAAAGACAGATTCAGAAGGCTGCACGTATAAATCTGGTGAGAGCCATGTTGGCAATATGGCAGATTTGGTAGGTTACTTTATTTATAGCGCTCACACAGTTTTGAGTTTCAGCCTAATGTTAAACCAGTGGAGATTTGGAACTGTAAATTGCCTGCGCTCTTGCCATTACAATCACAAATTAATCATTGGTTGCCAGTTCCTAAACCTGCTTAAATAGTAAACGTTGGATTTATGCCTTAATAAAACTTCTATGACCGAATGAAGACTGTAGGAGGTTTTACTAATGTCTTTTTCCATTGAATTTGAAGGTTAAAAACATACATTAACAAACTGTAATATAGACAAATGGTGGGATAATTGGATCAGTTGTTAATCAAAGTAAACTCCTTAAGGACTTGGTACTACAATAACAAGACAATAACTGGAATAATTTGTGTTTTTGTGCTTATTGTGGTAAAAATTCTGTCTCTCCCCCATTATCACACATATTCTTGACCTTTTTGCAGTTCCTAAATTCTAGTATCAAACTAAAGTAAAGCAGTAAAGTCAGATCTGCGGAGAGGCAAACACACCCACAGCAGGTTTTTCCAAGGTACAACTACTAAGAACTTTACACAATTTCACCATGTCAAAATGTTTTCCTTTGATGCGCATTTTTTTTCTATCGCGCCAAATTCTACAACAAAAACTAAAAATGCAAAACAAGCACAGATAACAAGTCCTCAGCTGTTATTTACATACACGACGGCGCATCTAATTTAAACAATAAATACAGTCCAAAAAAGAACTTGTAACTTTTAGTTGGGGGTCAATCCATGAATCATTCGTTCATTCGATCTTCAAAATAAAACAAAAAATAAGAAAATTTAAAAAACAACTTTTTTTCTTCATTATTTGTCTCCAAAACTGAAATGGAAAAAAAAAAATGGATATCGTTTTTTTTTGTTTTTTTTTCCAGTTTTCAATTTTGTGTTTAAATGAATAATGGAAAAAACGGATGACGGCCGATTCCTGTTTCTGTGACTTAAACTGTGATGTCGGACTTTTACGCTGCATATAGACTGAACCAGGACTGAACCAGGACTGAGTGTCGGGATGGGCCCGGAGGTGCACCTGTGTAGACTCAGGTGATCAGGACTGAGACCGGGATCAGACTGGGACTAGACCGGGACAGAGACCGGGATCACTCCAGGACCAAACCCGGACTGAGACCGGAACCAGACCAGGACCAAGGCCAGGACTGAGACCAGTTTAGTTCTGGTTAGGGTTAGACCTGTTTTAGACCTGTTTTAATACTGTTTTAGTCCTGGTTCAGTCCTGGGATCAGTTCTGGTTCAGTCCTGGATTAGTCCTGTTTTAGTCCTGGTTCAGTCCGTATGCGGCACAAAAGTCCAGCATCTCAGTTTAAATAATGGGAACAGGAAACTGCTGTCATCCATTTTTTCCATTATTCTTTTAAACCCAAAATCGAAAAACAGAAAAAAAAAACAAATCGTTATCTTATTTTTTTTTTTTTCATTTTGGTTTTGGGGACAAATAATGAAGAAAATAGTTGTTTTTTCGTTTTCTTATTTTTTGTTTTATTTTGAAAAATGAATTAACTAATGATACACAGATTACGGTCCATCACCTGCTTGTTTCTATGGTATGTCATTGCTCTGCCTTGAATGTTCCACAGCATGACATTAAATGGATCCATCTACCATTTACTCGTTACAGGTGTCTCTATTGCTCAAAAATACAATAATTCCTTCTGTGAACAGGGGCACCTCTCCACAGATCTGAATCGTAATGTAGCATAGTACTGTGTAACCTGCTTGCTTCCCTTTTGATAGTTTTAGTTTCATACTGTGTAACATTCTAGAAAAAGCAATAACATGTCCATGGAAACAAGCAGGTGGCAGACCCTCTCCTGCACTTTAAACAATGGAAAAAAAAACAATATCTATGTTAGTTAGAATGACTTAAATTAAGAACATTTTACTTTATTTGAGTAGATTCAACTTGACAAGTAAAATTATCTACCAATGAAACAAGTGTGTTTTTCTTAATTCAAGCAACAGTCGATTTTGTTTCTTATTTTAAGTGCAAAAAGTTGTTGTTTTTCTTATTTTAAGTGTAGCAAGCTGTATTTTCATATTTTAAACAAAAAAAGTTTCAATTGACATATAATTTTACTTGTCTTCTGAAATTTACTCAAATCATGATAAAACTTTCTTAATTCAAGTCATCTTAACTTGACAATATTTAGTTTTTAGTCCAAATATCACTTCTACTCTTAACTTATTATTGTATTATTATCACTGTACTGCATATATACTAGATCATATTACAGAAGTATGCAAATATTATCGACAACTATACAACTATAATACCTTTTTCGGACTTCAAAGCTATCAAATGAATCCATGTGAAAACGGACTTACCCGCCACGTCTGCTCAGGGCACCGCTTTGAGTGTAGACACGCGCCGAAACCTACATACGGCTGTGTACAAAGCATCGCAATAAACTAACAACACTAAACTAATTCAGCTAAATGATGTTGTAATCATGTTATACGGAGAGCTGGAGCGACTCTGGATCACCTGCTTTCTCCACCAGTGCGAGGCAAAGAGTGAGGGAGGAGGAGGATAGAGAGGAGAGAGAAGAGAGAGAGAGTCACAAGGCTCTGTAACCAACCCCCGGTCTGGTCTATTCACACACCCACGGTGAGCACGGAGCCACCAAAGCCCACGGAGCGATTACAAACAAAGCTACAGACAAACGAATGCGGTACAAAAAGGAGGGAGGGAGAGAGAGAGAGAGAGAGAGAGAGAGAGAGAGAGAGAGAGAGAGAGAGAGAGAGAGAGAGAGAGAGAGAGAGAGAGAGAGACATAGAAAAGAGAGAGAAAAGAGGAGAGAGAGAGAGAAAAGAGAGTAAGAGAGAGAGAGAAAGTAAAAGAGACAGAGAAGAGAGAGAGAGAGAAAGAGAGAAAAGAGAGTAAGAGAGAGAGAGAAAGTAAAAGAGACAGAGAAGAGAGAGAAAGAGAGAGAAAAGAGAGTAAGAGAAAGAGAGAGAGAGAAAGTAAAAAAGACAGAAGAGAGAGTAAAAGAGAGAAGAGAGTAAGAGCTACAGAGAGAGAGAGTAAGAGAGAGAGAGAGAGAGAAGAGAGAAAGAGTAAAAGAGACAGAGAAGAGAGAGTAAAAGAGAAAAGAGAGAAAAAAGAGAAGTGAGAAAGAGAGTAAGAGAGAGAGTAAAAGAGAGATAGGAGCGATAGAGAAGAGAGTAAAAGAGAGATAGAGAACAGCAAGAGAATAAGAGAAAGACAGAGTAAGGGAGACAGAGAGAGAGAGAGAGAGAGAGAGAAAGAGAGAGAGAGTAAGAGATAAGAGAGCTATAGAGATAGAGATCAAGAAAGAGAAAAAAGAGAAGTGAGAGGTGAGAAATTGAGAGTGTAATAGAGAAAGGGAGAGAGAAGCAGTAGAGAGTATAAGAGAAAGATGCAGAGGTAGAGAGCAAGAGAGAGAGAGAGAGACGTAAGAAGAGAGAGTAAGAGAGCTATATATAGAGAGATCAAGAAAGTGTGAAAGGAGAGAAGAGAGAGGAGAGAAGAGTGAGAGGGTAAGAGAGATAGACAGAGACCAGAGAGAGAATAAGAGATAGAAAGAGAGAGACAGAGTAAAAGAGATGGAGAGAGACAGAGAAAAGTAAAAATAGAGTAAAAGAGCTATATATAGAGAGAGATAGAGATCAAGAAAGAGAGAAAAGAGAAGAGTGAGAGAGAGGTAACAAAGAAGAGAGACAAGAGTAAGAGAAATAGAGAAGAGACAAAAAGAGAGAGAAAGAGAAGAGATAGAGAGATAGAGATAAGAGAAGTAAGAAGAGAGACAGAGAGAAGAGAGTATGAGAGAGATAGAGAGTGAGAGAAATACAAAGAAACCAGAGAGGGAATAAGAGAGAAATAGAAAGAAAGAGGGTAAGAGAGAGGTGTACGAAGAGTGAGGAAGAGAGCTATATATATAGAGAGAGAGGTAGGGAGTATAAGAGAGATAGAAAGATGGAGGGGTAGAGAGCAAGAGAGAGAGAACTGAGAAGACAGACAAGAGTAATAGAAATACAGAAGAGATAGAAAGAGAAGAGAGAGACAGAGAGAAATACAGAGACCAGAGAGAATAAGAAAAAGATAGAAAGAGAGAGACAGAGTAAGAGCGATAGGAGAGAGAGAAGTAAGAAGAGAGAGTAAGAGAGCTATATATAGAGAGATAGAGAGATCAGGAAAGAGAGGAAAGAGGGAAGTGAGAAGGGAGAAGAGAGAGAAAGAGAGAGAGAAGAGTTAGCGCTTATACTAGAGATAGATAGAAAGATGGATGGATGGGTACAGAGTAAGTGAGAGAGAGAAATAAAAGCAAGAGAAATACAGAAGAGACAGAAAGAGAAGAGAGAGACAGAGAGAAATACAGAGAGACCAGAGAGAATAAGAGATAGATAGAAAGAGAGAGACAGACTAAGAGCGATAGAAGAGAGAGAGAGAGAAGTGAGAAGAGAGAGTAAGAGAGCTATATATAGAGAGATAGAGAGATCAGGAAAGAGAGAAAAGAGGGAAGAGAGAAAGAGAAGAGTTAGCGCTTATAAGAGAGATAGAAAGATGGATGGATGGGTAGAGAGTAAGAGAGAGAGAGAAATAAAAGCAAGAGAAATACAGAAGAGACAGAAAGAGAAGAGAGAGACAGAGAGAAATACAGAGAGACCAGAGAGAATAAGAGATAGATAGAAAGAGAGAGACAGACTAAGGCTGCGTTCAGACTGCAGCCTGAAGTGACCCAAATCCGATTTTTTGGCTTCTATGTGACCTGTATCCGATCTTTAAATGACAGTCTGAACGGCACAGATCCGAATTTTTCAAATGCGACCCAGGCCACTTGGATATGTGGTCCTGAATCCGATACATATCCGATCTTTTGACATGCGACTTCAGTCTGAACGGCCAAAGCGCATCCATCCGACCTACACGTCATTAACAAGCGACAAACGTCACTATTCTGCGCTGAAGCAGGCGGAAACCGGAACTGTAAAATCGCCAGGTGCTCAATGCTCGCGACCATATTTGGACAACTTCCGTAAACACAGGGACACTTTCGGGCCGTTTACCGTTCACACTGAAGTCACAGACAAGTCGCATTTAATTGGAAATGTGAACGACCTCGCAAAAACATCGGATTTCACAAAAAAATCGGAATTGAGCATCAAGCCCTGCAGTCTGAACTAAGAGCGATAGAAGAGAGAGAGAGAGAGAGAAGTAAGAAGAGAGAGTAAGAGAGCTATATATAGAGAGATAGAGAGATCAGGAAAGAGAGAAAAGAGGGAAGTGAGAGGAGAGAAGAGAGAGAGAGAAAGCGAGAGAGAAGAGTTAGCGCTTACAAGAGAGATAGAAAGATGGATGGGTAGAGAGTAAGAGAGAGAGAAATAAGAAAAGAGTTAAGAGTAAGAGAAATGGCGAAGAAATTGAAAGAGAGATAAAGATAAGAGAAGTAAGAAGAGAGGAGAAAGAGACAGAGAGAGAAGAGAGTAAGAGAAATAGAAAAGACAAAGAGAAGGAGAAAGAGAGGAGGGGGGGATAGAAGACAGAAAGAGAGCGAGAGATATTTGCAAAGGAGCAAATTGGTCAAGCTTCCAGTAATAGGGTATGCAAAAGGGAGTTTATTAAAATGTCAAAGTTGATGTGTGAGTTTGGTTAATTTGACACAAGGGAGTGGAACCAGGAGAAATGATGATGTGGTTTTGCTCAACCAAATTTGTTCTTAGACTCAGACAAATTTTACTGATCCGCGAGGGAAATTATTTGGACACGGTAGCTCACACATCACAATATATTATAATAACAAAGAGCAAAGGAATGAATGGTGATAATCAATCAAAATAAATAGCAAAAACACAAGGGACCGGTGTCAAATAATGCATAATGATACAAATATGCATGTAAAAAATAAAAAATAGAAATACAGTAACGCAAAATACATCTCAGCTCTATACGTGAGGTTCATAAATTACAGTTCAGTTTCTTTCTTTGTGTCTGTTGTCGTCACATCAGAACAAACTGACAGGGTCATAACTGTCGCCAGTCACAAGGTCTGGAATGGACAATGGAACCTAAGTGTCTTGCCAAAGGACATACTCACGCAAAGTCACTCTTCCTTTGACAGTAAAAGAGAAAAATACTTCACCACAAACACGATAATCACTAACTTATATAACTGCCACATTATTTATATATGACTCATGAAGGAAGAAGTAGCCTAGTACTTCAGTAAGAGTATAAAAATACCTAAAAGTAACTTAGGTCTGCAGCAGAAACTCATTCACATCATTTTCCAGATTTGTCACGTCAGTGAAACAAGATGGCCAACATATTTTATACTTAAAGGTGTAACTTTTATGGAGCAGTTTGGCATGTTCCACACTATGGCATTAAACATATCTATTAATAACATACAGACAAGTAGATGGCATCACCAGGCCAAGTTACAGATTACCGTATTTTCCGGGCTATAGGGCACACTCGTAAACCTCCAACTCCATCAAAAAACGACTACGCACCCCGCAATCCAGAGCTCCCTATACACAAATCCACTCAGATGTCCCAGCACGACTTCAGTAAACAACAAAGCTGCAGCGTACGCAAACACACATGGAGCAGACAGCGACCGCACACAAAAACACCCGCAGACACACTCATCACTCCACGCGGACGAGGAACGGAACGGAGGAACGAACCGAAAAAGCGAGTGCAAAGTGCCACTTCTAGACACAACTGAACAACTGAGTCACTGCGAACACGCCGACAATCCAGCGGTCCCAGACAGCACCCTCCCTACACGCCACAACTGAACAAAGCCCAGAGTCACCGTGAACGCCACAAACAAAGTGAATGTGAAAAAAGTGAGAAAATAGACCAATGACAGTGCGCTTTATAACCCAGCGCGCTCTATAGTGCGGAAAATACGGTAGATCTGTGGAGAGAGGACGCTGCTCACAGTAAATGTTAATGATAATTCTGAGCAATTAAAACACCTCAAATTAAATGTATGCAAAATAAATAAGTTTAATGCTATACTGCGGAACATTCAAGGCTAGACAATAGCATCTCCATGAAGACAAGAAGGTGGATACTGTTGACCAGAAAAGTTCCATAGTGCACATTTAAGTATAAAATATGTTGGCCATCTTGTTTCACTGACATGACAAATCTGGAAAATGATGTGAATGAGTTTAGTTATTAAGTTACGTGGTGTTTTGTTTTAGTTTACATGTACTTTTATACTCTTACTGAAGTACTACACTACTTTTTTACTGTAATCAATAATCAGATCATAATTCATGAGAGTAAAGTATGAGTAAAAAAGTATCGTGATATCGTATTGGTCAAAAGTCTCACAATAATATCACGAGCTGTCACAGTATATCGAATTACAAGTTCCTTTGCTTAAATGCATGGTTTTACAGTAGCAACAGCTTTTAAACATTGGGAACTACATATCCCATGATTCATTTCAGTGCAAACAACATGAAGAGATATGATTTTTACTTGAATTCTTCGGATTATGGCAGAAATAATTCACACCAAAAATGTTGTCAAGGTATTTTAAAAGCAGAAACGTGTCCTATCTACAGTTATATCAGCCTCTCCAAAATATCGCAATAAATATCATACCATGAGATGTATATCATGATAATATCGTACTGAGAGATTTGGATAAAGAGATTGCGCAATGTATTCATGCCAATGTAAGTACTATATCCCATTAAAAACTTGAAATACAGTTTAAAATCGCAGCCCCGTAGAAGCACTTGGCTGCGTCTTCTTGCATGCAGCCCCTATGACTTGTGTGATTTGGAGCTTAGAGGATGAGCCAGGCCCCTTCAGAGCGAGCGGGAGGAGGTCAGAGAGCGGAGACACGGAGGAGCCATTAATAAATCCATACCGACGATGACATCAGGCCCAGCGGACTGCTTCACTACCACTGTCTGTAGTCCACACCTCCAGCCTGCACTGCCCACAAAACCAGGCCTCAATATGACAATACATGTTAAGTCTTTTTTAGATTAGACTTACATGTTTATTTTTTGTTGAATCCAGTTATAGTTAACAGGATATCATGTAAATTCACTCATCTTATTATGATACAAAATGGACTGGATCTGATATCAGGTTTTCTGATTCATGTTATAATGTTGTTTACTAGTGATGTAACGATATCTAAATCTCTCGGTACGATATTATCATGATATACATCTCATGGTATGATATTTATTGCGATATTTTGGAGAGGCTGATATAATTGTAGATAGGACAATTTTTTTGCTTTTAAAATACCCTGACAAGATTTTGGTGTGAATTATTTATGTCATAATCCCAAGAATTCAAGTAAAACCATATAACTTCATGTTGTCTGCGATGAAATGAATCATGGGATATGTAGTTCCTGATGTTTATAAGCTGTTACTACTGTAAAAAATGCATTTAAGCAAAGGAACTTGTAATTCGATATATTGTGACGCTTCACGATATTATTGTGAGACTTTTGATGTGACGATATCATGATATTTCGGTTATTGTTACATCCCTATTGTTTACTTATCAAAAACAAACCTGGAGTTGTGTTTTGTTTCACATGTTTATCATGTTTACACATGGTTATCACACAAACTCTGAGTTCTCTCAAACTGAAAACACTCTTTTCCACCTTGTGATGTCATGTAGTAATACAAGAAGTGCTCCACTATCTTTTTAAACTCCACACACCTTCACTAGAATCATTTGGATGATTTCAGTCCTGGGATTGCCAATATCTACTAAACAAAAGGTAAAAAACTGCATTTAACCTGAAAATTACTGCTTCATGACATCACAAGGTGGAACAGAACATGTGTGAATGAAACCAAACAAAAATCTGGGTCTGTTTTTGATAAGGTAACAACATTATAACATGTCTTAAAGCTCACAAGAGTCAATTTTGCACATTGTAGGACCTTTAACCAATCATAGTGAAGCATCCACTCTCAGAAGCTGCAGATTTAGTTAAAGCTACCACCTGTAAGTTTGAGGTTTTTTTTCCACCAGTAGATGACAGATGTGAAACCTGACCCACCTCTCCCTACCTGGCCTTTGTTCAGACTCACCTGTACTCTCTAGTCTGGCCAAATCTAGCACACTATCAAAAAGCAGTAACGTTGATAGCATCTACTGGTGACATGTGAGAATACAACAGGGGCGGGTCACCCAATCTGATTACAAATGGTAGCTTTAAGGACATACGTAAATATGTAGTATTGAATTACCATGATTTGTCTGTTTTAATCTAGGCTCTTAGAAAAATCATATCTTTTCATCTCATCTTATTATCCACCCTTAAATACAATAAAAACACATCAAATTAACATCAGACTCCACAGTTCAAAAACCGCCAACGCAGCAAAGTGAGTAAACTATCAAACAATGGTATTTACATTGCGCTGGGGCTGATAAGTAGAGAGCTTGAGCTGCGTTGCCATAAGGAAGTGGCTGCCTTGGGACTTAGCCAAATCAAATCATGTCGGCATCGCGTTTCACCGGAGAGGAGGAGAGGAAGAGTAGAGCAGAGGAGAGGAGAGGAGGGCGGGGACGCTGATGTATGGCCCAGCACAGATGTGAGGTGGCTGTGGGGCTGTGTTTGCATTGCGGAAAGCTCGAAATGAAGGTTTGGAGTTATATTTTACGAGCGAAGATAAGCAAAGGGCTCTGTGAGATAAGAGTGACTGAAGAGGCTTTGAAAGTTTTATTTGAGCAGTTATAATAAATCAAATGTTGAAAATGTAGTTGAAAATGTGCTTAAATGTAGTGGAAGCATTGTGGTTGCAAAAACAGCGATTGAAGATGAAAGATCGTGAAGATTTATGAAACTTTGTGAATGATATATGTGTTCAATTGATTCGATTTCAATTCTTTGGATAACAATTCTGAATACAATCAACCTTTTAATGAAAAATGTGTAAAAATCTAATTTGTTTAAAAGGGACATTGTGTAACTTTTTATGGTGGAGGGTCCGTCAAATGCTTTTCTCCATGGAGATGTCATTGCTTCATCTGAAATGTTTCACAGTATGGCATTAAACCTTTCTATCTTCATGACAATCAAACCAGACCAAGTTGCAGGTCAGATCTGTGAAGAGGCGGCACCGCTCACAGCCAGAATGTCTGTTTTCTGGAAATTATTAAGGAATAAAACCACCTGTAATTCATGTAAGGTCGAGCTGTTTAATGTCATACTGTGGAACATTCCAGACAGAGCAATGATGTCTCCATAGAAACAAGTAGGTGATGGAGCACAAAATGTTACATAGTGCAGCTTTAAATGGCCTGCGGTGTTGCCCATTAAACAAAACTCACAAAACTAACTTACATAACTTGATTTCAATATTAAATTCCTAATAATTACAATTCAATTCACATATAAAAATCTTGATTCTTTGAGATTTTCTTTTTCACTCAAGTATTATTTTATGGGATCAAATCATGTAACTTTGTTGGAGATCCGTCACCTGCTTGTTTCTATGGATATGTCATTGCTCTGCCAGGAATGTTCCACAATATGACATTAAACAGCTCTATCTTACATTTTTTTCAATTATAGATGGGTTAAGCTAAAAAAAATACCTAGAAAAACAGGTGTTCTGACTATGAACGGGGTTGCCTCTCCACAGATCTGACTTGGAATTTATAGTAGTCTGGTTTGGTCTCCATGAAGATAAAAAGGTTTAATACCACACGGTGAAACATTCCAGACAAATCCATGAAATCTACATGGAGAAGTTACACAATGCACCTTTAATGCAAATCATACTTTTTATTGTATAGATAAAATTAATTGAAGAAAGCCCCATTGAGATTTGGAATAGCTTTTTCAGAGAAGTCCATGTTTTTAGCGATGGGGGGAACTGATGCAGCCGCAGGAAACCAAAACATGCACAGGAAGAGCATGCAAACTCTATACAGAAGGTGCTGTGCTCTGGAATTAAACCCAGAACCCTGCTGCTGTGAGGCAAGAGTGCAAAATATAGCTGCAATGAAACCTTTTCCTAATGTTTCTCTAGTCAGGTTATAAAATGTTTGATTACAATGCAGTATAATAATAATAATAATTTAAAAAAATCCTACGAAGTTGTTTGAAATTGGAAGTGGAAGATTCATGACTTTTTGTGTTTGTTTGTGTATCAGTGAAACTAACAATGTATTTCATTTCATGACATCACATTATAAAACAATGGCCCTCACAACAGGCTTTTTACAAAAACTAACACAGCAATAAATCTGTCAAATGATCATTATTAGACCTCAGGGTACGCACTAGTTGCTTGCTTTATAACAATAGAGCTGCAACCATGACAACAATGTGTATATTTAAGATGAGGGAGCGGCGCAATTTAAACAAACCCTCTTTAAATTCAGTCGTGTTTGCGGAGAAGTTACTAACAGTTAATGACATGCTTTACTTGAAATGTGCATGCTATTGTGAATTCAACCGAGCCCTATGATCGACTCTCAGCTGACCTGACTGTCTGCTAGTCATTTTTATAAATAAACTCTCCCCTCTTCTTCCTGTCAGTTCAGTCATGTGCTGTAATCCACCTCCTCAGCCTCGCAATCTTCACTTCACCCCCACACACACCACAAAGAGGAGATATTACTTCCACACAGAGTCTAACCTTCAACTTTGTCCATTAAAAACCTTTTCTGACTTAATAATTTCTGTAAAAAGTATCGTAATTATCCAATTTCTTTACAAATGTTCAATTCAAATTTGGTTAAAGAGCCCATATTACACTATTCCTGATCTATGTTATGTTGTTTCCTCATCATAAACATACCAGGAGTTGTGTTTTGTTTCATTCACCTTCTTATAACATGGTTTAAAGCTCACAAAAGTCAGTTTTGTGGAACATATGACCTTTAATGCTCCCTTGCAACCGCTTGTCTAATATATGACCACAGTAGGTTACAAAGATGTGCTTTTATCAGAGGATAAAGAGAAGCATTCATCTTTCTGTACATTCAGTCTCCGAGCAGCGGGTAAACAGAAGACAGACAGTTCCTAAAGGTAGATTTTTGGAAAACATCTCAGACACTTGTCTGGATAAATATTGATGATGTAGGTACATTACGTTGTGTTCCATAAGAGAGCAAAACAAACAGGGGCAGACACTGAAGGCTCGAAGGGATACACCCAAATAAGTCTTTAGACAACACAAGTACTAAAAGAATAAAAAAAATTAAAATTAAAATGTTCTCCGCATTTAAGCCACCAGTTAGTGTCGCAGTCAGAGGCAGAGGGAAGACTCACTGTGATGTTCAGGGACCCATTACCAAATGTTGAGGTAGTCTTGGTTCGGACTTCCTTGGATGAACATGAAAAGTCGAAAGTTCTTGTTGTGAACATAGACTGTATAGGACTAAATGAGTGTGATGTCACCTATAGTGTTCAGTGCTACACTCAAATGAAGCTCATGGTTACAGAGGTTACAGGAGACAATTTGGAGGCAGGTCCCATATTAAAAACCCCAGGATCATGTAGAGCGAGGTTCACAGTGACCTTCTTGAGCTAAACTTCAAGAATATGGTTATTTGGGCAGTATCAGTAATGTAAACCTGCACGAAAATGTCTCTGGTGATTAAAGTGGCTGTACTCGATACTTGCCCATGTATCAGAGTAAAATTTGTGAAGCCCCAGCATAGATTTACTGTCAAAGCAGCAGTTTTAGGTTGAAATGAGACATCTGTGTGCTTCTGATTATAAACTGTCTTATCTTCCACAAACCAGGAAGTGTGCTACTGTGTGTGACGTAATGGCAGAACTGTGCTCTGTCTTTTGAAAGCTGTGAAAAGTGCTTATAAACTCTTTGTGGTGAATAATTAGGACGCTAGAAATGTGTCAGGAGAATGAGGAATAAATTGGGCTGCTGCAAATTGTTTAAAAATCAAGTATAAACTGTAAAAATCAGCTACAGTAGTGAGCTTTTGAATAGCATACAGTGATTAGTAACGCTTTGACAAAATCTTACTATAAGATTTGGACATTGTCTCATTCCCAATTGAAACTTTGCAGCGACGTCATGCTGGGGGTGTTCTACATGTATCTCTAATGGTGGCACACAGTAGCAAACACTGTCAAAAAAGTTTTAAGATTGTCAGAAAAGTCAAGAAAAACACAAAATGGATTTAAATAACACATTTTCAGGAATCTGCGTTCATGATTCTGTTTAGGTGTTTAGGATTTTTCAACAAAATGTGAGAATTAGTAACTAAAAAACTGTATAAGTTCCAAATCCTACCATCCACACCTACAAGAACAGACCCCAAACAATAAGGACACATTATATGATCTATAGTCAGGGCAGTCGACAAGGGTGGAAAAAGGGGTCTGTTGTCCCGGGCCCCAAGGATTAAAGGGCTCAGATTTTATATTAGTGGGGGGCCCATGTGTTGCTTCTTGCCCCGGGCCCCAAATTTCTGTTGACGGGCCTATCTATAGTGGTAAGTCAGGAGGGTCGAGGCAGCGCTGAGAGGGATGAGGAACACGAAGCTCATGTGCTGTGGATAAAAGACAAGACGCTCCGTGGGGGAGATTCTGTATGGAGGTCTAAATATATCCTGAGCCTTGTTGAACATAAAGTCTCCCATTAGACCGTCTTATCTCAAGGACGGGACGGGATGAGCTTTTTCCCAATTAGACTACTCTGATTTTGCCTTGAACTGAACCAGCCAGCTGCATCTTTTACACTGGAGAAAGGTACACAAACCTCCAAGTTAGCAGTAATATCTACTCTAGGCTTGTTAAAAGTATTGAAAATCAGATACTGGTCGAAACTAAAGCTAGTATCAAAGCTAGATCCTCATTTGAGCAAATATCGTACTAAAAAGTTACATTAACAGGACAAATGAACCTTTCCTCAATAAGTTTTAGAATGATCTTAAGCTGTACCATCACAACAAGTATAAAACCAAGTATCGCTACTAAAAAGTCACATTCAGAGGACAGAAATTAACCTTTCTTAGGCCAAGTCCACACGACAACCCTCCTGTTTTTTTTGTTTTGTTTTTTTTTTTTGTGTGGACTGAAAAAAAATTTGCGTCCACACACGCGTCGGATCAATAAATATTCACGTCCAGATGACAACGACGCACTGAGTGAAAACGATGTAATACATATGCCACACCTGTATGTGGCGCTGTTAACAATGATAATAATATTTAATAATGCGTATCCCATCACAGTTATATAGCAGTTTTGTTGTGCAAAAGTTAAACATAAATTTTTGTTTAGCCATAAGATTTGGATGACAATTATTAGAATAACTTGGTCTCAAAATCCAACAGTTTAATTACTCGTGCGTAATCTTTGTTATTGATCAGTGTGCGTAATCTGCGTGGTGTGTGTTGTTAACATTAACGTGTGTCTCGGTGAATGGGCCCTTAAATAGCTTTAAAATTACCTTGAGCTGTACTAGAATGAATATAAGACCACATGGACTAGTGTAATTTGCCCTCAAACACACATTTTTTATAATCAACTATTGCTAACAACTTACAAACATGAACATGTGTGCCTTTTTTAACCCACTACTCACTTCGATACGCACACGAGACTTGCACCTACGAGCTCCGTATGACGCACTGAAGACCACTAAAACACGTAGCGCTGTCAACCAAATATGAAAACGATAGCATCTGATTGGTTACAATGTCTGTCAATCAAACACCCAGTAGAAATAGATTACTGTATTTTCCGCACTATAGGCTGCACTCTTAAGCCTTCAAAACAATCCAGAACGCCCTATACACAAATCCACTCGGGTGTCCCAGCATGACTTCAGTAAACTACAAAGTCGCAGCGCACACAGAAACGCACGGAGCAGACAGCGACCGCGCAGCGAAAAACACCCGCAGACACACTCATCACTCCACGCCGACGAGGAACGGAACGGAGGAACGAACTGAAAAAGCGAGCGCAATGTGCCACTTCTAGACACAACTGAACAACTGAGTCACTGCGAACACGCCGACAATCCAGCGGTCCCAGACAGCACCCTCCCTACACGCCGCAACTGAACAAAACCCAGAGTCACCGTGAACGCGCCAAACAAAGTCCAACTGACCCATCCAACTGTTGTGTTTCATTTAAAATTCGGTGCGATTTATATGTGAAAAAAGTTCGAAAATAGACCATTTAATGACAGTGCGCCTTATAATCCAGAGTGCCCTATAGTGCAGAAAATACGGTATGTCCTTAGGTACAACTAGTACATGCCCATGGACCACTATGGAACCTGCCTGGACCATTGAGGGATTACACAGATATAAGACAAAGTGTGACAATGTAAGGCTGACAATCACAGTCTATTGTCTAAAGAAAATCAACATTGTGATATCAGAATCGGTATCAAGTCTATTCCTTAGTATCGAAATCGAGTTAGAAATTTTAGCTTAGTGACGTCGCTGCGATACTACAAATTGCCAAGGATACAATACATCTGGAAGGAATAAAGCCGAGCTGGGATGATGAAATAGTACGGTAGACAAATGTTATCAAACAGCAGCGATAAGCTTACGCGAACGCCAAGAACTACTCTGAAAAGCGAAAAGGAGCCGGGGGTTTTCTAGTAGCCAGTAAAGACATGGGTATAGACTCGTGCTTATGTAACTAAACGTGGCAAGTAGGTGCTATATTTGTCAGACAGCTTGACACTACATTGTGTATTTGACCCGCTGGGATCGTTTACATTTCGCTTTGACAAGTACTGTGACTGTCAGCGTGACAAACAAGGCAGCCAAGCACCGCCAAGATAAACACGGGGCTGCAACTACTGTCAATTAGGATTTAGCTTATAGAGCACACTATACGTTCTTCTATCTCCTACAGACTACAAAATACGCCTGTCACGATAATTACAATATTGATTTATAATTCAGTATATGAAAGCTGGAACCATATATATTGGGGCTCAATATTAAAAGTGTGTACATTTTCTTTGTAAAACTGGGGTATTTTGGTTGTAATACAATAAGATTTGAGGTGTAGAGGGTTGAATAAGTCGCAGCTATGGCCTATTACTGGTTTGTTCTGCTATTTATTTGTTGCAGCTCATACATTTTAATGATTCTGTCTATTTAAAAATGGTTTACTGGGATTATACGGCTTTATTATTGTCTCAGTGGCACAAAGTTGTTTCAGTATTATTGTCTCTGTAGCAATAAATTGTGCTTCAGAATTGGTAATCGTGACAGGCCTACGAGAAACCGCATTTTTTCTATTGATAGTGAGATTATTATGATTAAAATACAATAGAATACAATAGATAGGTTGGTTTAAAGGTGCATTGTGTAACTTTTCTGGTGGAAGATCCATCAATAGCTTTTCTCCATGTAGATTTTAATGCTTTGTCTGGAATGTTTCACACTGTGGAGACCAAATCAGACCAAGTTACAGGTCAGATCTGTGGAGATTCACCCTCGCTCACAGTCAGAATGCTTGTTTTTCTAGGTATTTTTGAGCTATAAAACCACTTTTCATTGAATAATGTAAGGTAGAGCTGTTTAACTTGTGGAAGTTTCCAGACAGAGCAATGACACATCCCTTGAAACAAAAGTAGCTGACGGACCCCCAACCAAAAAGTTACACAGTGCACCTTTAAGTACAATTACATGCACAGACCTCCACCAAGGCGTTACTTCCATCTCGAAATGATACAAAATTCTGTGACTGTTGCGACTTTGTCTCAAATCAGGTCAAATTCTGACTTCAAAACTGTAATAACTGTGCCACTTGTAATACTTAGACAGACACATTGTTCGCTGCTTTTATGCACATACATACATGCAGACTTTTGGACATATCTCGTGATGTTACAAAATAGAAAGTGACACCCAAATAATGGCCCATTTATTATTACAAATTATTTACAGTAACGCATGTTGTTAAAAGAACTAGACTGATATTAAGAACATAACTGGTGTGACATTTACACATGTATAGATACGCGAAGACAAAGAAAGTTCCATTTTAAACTAGATTCCTACCCGTTTCTGCAGACACAGTGGAGTGATGGCTGGCAGGGTAACTCTTCTCGCATGGAAATTCATGCTTCAACTTTTGGGTATGCAACAAAAAATTACATAATAACCAAAGACAGATTGTCAAGGTCAGATCTCGCAGGTGAAATCGAATATCTCAACTAGTAACTAACTTGAACACTTGAAGACTTCTATTAATAGCCATAAGAAAGTTGCTGTAGCTGAGCCTTCGCAAGCTAAGTGTGAGAAACTCCCTCCCCACTGCCCTAACTCCTCCTGTGTCCTTGAAAATGTAAAAGCTTTTTCCACTTTTCTCGCCGTTCAGATATGCAGCTCTGACAAACCCGAGCCCGAGGATGTTCTCAGGGTGAGTCCATATGCATGTATGCAAAACACGTTACACGCTGTTATCATAGTGCAGCATGAGCGACTGGCCCGGGGTTTTCCAGCTCACACAAGGGCCAGCTGACAGTGCACTGGCCTGATTTAGATGCACTTGTGAAATGCATTTATCCATACAGACTGGGGTTGTCAAAAGTCAAATCAGATACTAAAACTACTATAGAAAGCAGATACTTGTTTAAGGAAGTATTGATACTAAAAAAGTGTCATTCATAGGAGAGAAATGTATAGCTTTAGAATGAACTTGAGTTGTATCAGAACAAGTATAAGAGCACACAGACTAGTATACGCCCATGGACCACTATGGAACCTACATTACATAAATATAAGACCACATTGTAATACAAAAGAAAGTACTATTATTTAATACTGAAAATCACATTCCATTGTCTAAAGAAAATGCAGAGAATGTTTTGTTTTGTTTTTTTATCATTGTGGTATAAAACTCTATTCAGGAAAGGTTAATTTTTGTTCTATGACTGTGGCTTTTTTAGCATCGATACTTGCTCAGGTGAGTATCTACTTTCAACACAAATTCCTGTACCGATTTTCAATACTTTTGACAAACTAAGATTTTAATAAACTCTAAGTCAAGTTAAATGCTCTTAACACAATGTATTGTATAGTAAAAGCAGGCTAAATAAGAAAAAAATGGAGCCTAAAGCTAAACTATAACCTAATCATTTTGCATAGCATTTTCTGAATCATGGGAAACCAACACACACTATCCGAAACACTTGATTCTCTGTCATGCATTATCAGAAGTGACAAAAAATTACACTAAGATTAGAGAACTACAGTAAAAGGAAACAACTATGGACTGGGATGGGATGGACTGATCTGATACTGGCATCAGATATTAGCACCGATACTGAAAAATTTGGAGGAACGCATATCAGGTTCCAAATATCGATTCAGCCGATATTCTGGTCTGTCATGTAAATTGATGTAATAAGACAATTTCCAAGTGGTCCAGAAAGTTTTATTTATACAAGTTGTTCTGTCATTACTTGGGAGATAAATAACAGCTACATAACACATTAGGGCTGTGCGAAAATATTGAAATATCGATATATCGTATAAGTTAATGTGATGATACAGTATAGATATCGTGGGCTGCTGTATTGACATATTGCCAAGAGTATTTTTTGGTATATTTTACTAAATTATTTTGTTACAGCTACAGTTTTGTTGCTTGTTTAGTGGAAGGAAATTCATCTATGCAAAACATTTGACATTTTCACTGTTTTGATGATTAAAATGTTTGTGTTTCATATGAACTTTGCACAAAAGTGGTTTAACAAAGACTTTTAGTATCGCAGACATGATTTAGCCTTTATTTTTTATTGAACAGTATCGAACTGATTTGAAATATATCATATCGAATCGAAAGTCCACTGTATTGAGATATGTATCGTATCATGGCCTATGTATCGAAGTATGTATCGTATCGGCAACTTCTTAATGATACCCAGCCCTATAACACATTTGGATCAGTTTTGTCTTATTTTATTTCAGTTTAAAGGAAATAAATGCTACAGTATCAGAATCGGTATCGGAACTGAAAAAGCCAGATCGGTGCATTCATAGAAACAACTACATCACACGATTCCAGACGGTTGCCCTTTAACTCATTTAGCGCGCGCCCAGCTTAAGGTCCGCAGTAGCAGAGGAGGACAAATATTCAATAAATAAACAACGGTCAGTGAACTCCTTGACAACAACTACTGCTGGTAATGACTATAATGATTTATTCGATTACACAATGTTTTGCAGCGTGTAATGTGTTATTCATTGACTCCACGCTCGACGGCGGTCAGCTGTTTCCGTAGTCACAGCAAACTTGGTTTAAATGCCAGCCCGACAACCTCCACTCCCATTATCACTTGTTAATAACACATCCCAAAGTGGGTCAAGTGTCTTGCCCAAGGACACAATAATAGTAAGCACTGGTTGGACTAAGGAGCAGACAAGCACCTAAGCCACACAATGTATAACCGTATAATATTAAAAGGTCCTATATTACACAAAACTGATTTTGATGAGAAAATAATCAAACAACAGTGTGGTGTGGGTCCTTTAACACACAGATAATATTGCAGTCTTGTTACTTTCTACTCTAGATACTACAAAATAACTACTAACTTTACAGAATATCAGGCTGAATACTCATCTTTTAGCACCTCCCTTTTTCTGGTTGCTACCACAAACCACGCCAGATAGCCTTCTTGCCATTAAACCTTGCCCAAAGACACAACAATAACATTTATCAGAATCACATTTCCTTTTGCCAGGAGTAGGCGGTTATCGAAAAAAATATATATATCATGCAAATTTTGAGTCTGTTTATGTAGATTATGATTTTGTTTTTGTCATGATTCAAGTTAGTACAGCTGTCACTCACTTGGGGCATTACTGCGGCGGATCAGTAGGAGGTAAGTGTGGGTGGGGAATAAAAAAAAAAAAAGAGTAGGAAAAAGTGCATTTCCAGCTCCCAGAGATGATACTGTCGTTGTGTCCTTGGGCAAGACACTTCACCTACCCCCCTGCGTACTCTGGTGTATGAGTGCATGTGTGAAGGGGTGAGTGATTGACGTAAAGTGCTTTCAGTGCCTTGAAGGTGGAAATATATGAAAATGTGACCAACGATAAACAGAAGAATTGACAAAAAGAACTGACAAACTAAAAGGAGAATCACATTTCAGGATATGTTAATACAGATTAAAACTACAGGATTATGTTTTTTATGTAGACAGGATTTTTCCTGTAAAAAATTACTTCAAAAATATCCATCATTACGATTTCCAAATCACGTCCACGGAAAATGCGATTAGTCTTGCAACTCTACATTAATGTGAGGAAAGATGTTTTCTAGGGATGTAACAATAACTGAAATATCGTGATACCGTATCGTCAAAATTGTCACAAAAATATCGAGCGCTGTCGCAACATATCAAAACACAAGTTCCTTTACTCATTTCAGTGCAGACAACATGAAGAAATTAATTTTTTACTTGAATTCTTGGGATTATGATGGAAATAATCCACACCAAAATCTTGTCGAGGTATTTTAAAAGCAAAAAAGTGTCCCGTCTACAATTATATCAGTCTCTTCAAAATATCGCAATAAATATCGTACCGTGAAATGCATATTGTGATAATATCGTACCAGGGGAGATTTGGATTTCGTTACATCCCTAGTGTTTTCTGTCACTAAAAACAATAAACCAAAGAAGTGACAAAGAGGATTAAAATATGAACTAATACAAGAATCAAATTTGAGAATATGTTCATACAAATCTAAACTACAGGCTTAGAAATGTTTTATGCAGGACGAGAAACGATATCTCCTATTTGTGTTGTGATTTTAATATCGTTCTTATTCTGTAAAGCACTTTGAATTACTTTATGTATGAATTGTGCTATAAACATGTCTTGCCATACTTCAAAAATATCTGTCTTTGTGATTTCCTAATTGCACCCAATGAAATTGCGATTAATCTTGCAGCTACTTTGAAGTGAGGAGAGGTCTCTTCTGTCACTAGACCTATCCCTATGAGAACACACAGCTCCCTCCCACAGCCTCTCTCTCTTTATCTGAAACACAGCTCGGTGATTTGTGAGACAGAGACAACCAGACGCTAGCACTTATCGGCGCGCAGCTAAAATCAAGTGGAATTAATGGAGCCACCGTGATAACGCAGTCTCCAGTGCTCCCATAACAAAGACACGAGAGCAGACGCACTGTCCTTGACCGGTCTTTGTCCAATCGAGACCCCCTTTTACAGGCGTGCCAAAAGTAGCAAGCCCAAGTAACTACCAGGGAATTTAACTGAGCGTGGATGTTTTTACGAGATATACGCAAGGGTAATTATGTTATAGTCTTATCTGTGCAGTCAATGGAGCGTTACTGTGTGTACGGTGTATTTTTGTTAAATTAAAGGTCTTGTATTACACAAAATGGACTCTTGTGAGCTTTAAGCAGTGTTATTACCGCATCAAGTTGCGTTTTGCTTCATTCACACGTTTCAGTAAACCTTTATTATTAGTCTGTCTACATGGGGGTCATCAATCTTTTTCCTCCGGTGAGCTACCTTTACAAAATGCCAGAGAGGTATTCATTTTAGCAGTTGCAAGAAATTAAGTAAATATAACAACCATGGCCTTAGACAGGAACAGTTAGAGGCTAGGGGTGTAACGATATCCAACTCTTACGATACAATATTGTCACGGTATGAACCTCACGGTACGATATTTATTGCGATATCGTGGGAAAGCTCATGATATGGTGTTGGGGGTACAGTATTTATTGCGGTATTTTGTGGAGGCTGACAAAACTGTTCCTCTTAAAATGCGTTGACTTAATCCAAAGAACTAAGACTTAAAAGTGCTTAGAACTGTTATTTCTTCTTGTAGTCTACACTGAAATGGAGCAAAGGATCATGGTCCATGTAGTTCCCTCTGTCTTTTTTTTTAAGCTAATGCTGCACTATAACTTTTAATTTAAGGAAAGAGACTTGTAATTCGATATATTGTGATGGTCCACGATATTATTTTGAGAGCTTTGACAATATGATATCACGATATTTCGGTTATTGTTACATCCCTATAAAAGGCCTACAAAACATTATCCATTTGTTAGTGCAGAAAGTAAAGTTAGGCATGAAAACGATACATTTACAACTTTAAAAGGCATTCTATTCATCAAAATTTTGTTATTCAGCACAAAACTTATTCAGAAATTCTTTGGCGAGCTACTTGGAAGGAGGTGGAGAGCTACTGCTGGCTCCCGAGCTATAGGTCATGAAGTGGTAGTTTTCAAGTTAACAGCTACTTCAATAACATCTGCAGCCTTTTATCATCTAAAAAACATAGCAAAAATCAAAGATTTACTGTCTAAAGCAAACTTGGAGAGACTTATCCATGGGTTTGTCTCCAGTAGGTTAGACTACTGTAATGGTCTGCTCACTGGTCTCTCCAAACGAGCTGTGAGATGCTGCAGAACATCCAGAACACTGCAGCTCGGGTCTAGACTCGAACTAGGAAGTACGAGCACATAAGTCCTGTGCTCAGGTCTCTGCACTGACCCCTGTGGCTCAGAGAATAGACTTTAAAGCGGCTCTGCTTGTGTACAAGTCTCTCCATGGCCGAGCACCAAAGTCCATCTGTGACATGTTAGTGTCATATGAACCATCTCACACTCTGAGGACCTCAGGGACCGGCCTCCTGCTGGTGCCCAGAGTCAGGACTAAACACGGGGAGTCAGAGTTTCAGATTCATGCAGTGAAAACCTGGAACAGTCTTCCTGAACATGTGAGACAGACTCTACTTTGACGCTGTTTAAATCCAGGCTCAAAACGGTTCTGTTTCACTGTGCATATGACTGAAAGGTTTTTCGTTCCGCACTCTTCTCTCTAATTTATGTCTCTTTTTTTATTTTAATCTTTATGATTATTTATGTTTTGATTTGTTTTTATTGTGATCTGAATGTATTTCTTATTCTGTAAAGCACTTTGAATTACTTTGTATACGAATTGTGCTATACAAATAAACTTGCCTTGCCTACTTTTTTACAATTAATTCAGTAGCAATTGGGAAATTCAGGGTTGAAATCATCCAAATGACTCTAGTGAAGTTGTACAGAACTTAAAAACTTACTGGAGTACTTCCTGTATTACTACATGGCAGCGTAATTTCTTATGATAGAAGAACTCATCCTAAAGAAGCAAGATTTGTGTTAAACATGAGTGAATGAAACAAAACAAAGGTATGTGTTTGATGAGAAAACAACATTATAACATAAGAAAATAGTGTATTATGGGCCCTTTAATTCACAACTTTTTCACTAATCACAAGTCTCTGAGCACTCAGAAATGCTGTTTGCATTTTGCCTGTTCAGTTGCATCACAGATAAAACGCTGGACTTCTTCTAAGCTGTTTTTTAAGCCCAGAAAACATCACCTGACAAGTGCTATGTTCAAATTAACATAGCATTCACATGGCCTCAGGACTTCATTTGTTTACTTTGCCATTGTTAATTTCCGTTGCTGACAGCAGAGGGAGCTCCAACGCCTAAATGCCTCATTAGAAACAGAGGTGAAGTATATTTTCCAAATGCATATTATTATTTTAAGTTAGACAATCTGTGTGTATTTCCTAAGATGACCTAAAGTATGTTTATTGAATTAAAGCCAAAAAAAAAAAAGAGTACGGCTTTAATGTGTTTTTTTTTTAAAGGCGTATGACATTAAACACATTTTTCCTGCATTTATTCATTACGGGTGTTTCTATTGCTCAAAAATACATTAACTCTCCACAGATCAGACCTCTAATGCAGCCTATAGTCGTCTCCCTAGAGATAGATTCTAGACAAAGCAATAACATCTCCATGAAGACAAGCAGGTGATGGACCCTCCACCAGAAAAGTTACGCAATGCACCTTAATAAAAGATGATAAAAATGACTGTCAGCTCCTGTTTGAACATTACACTGGGTCTGAAATGATAAAGAATATTTGATACTCATTTCATACTACATGCTTGCTACAGTTGATGTGCGAAAGGTTCTGTACAGTGGCCTTGGATGATGAATGCTGGTCTCTTTAAGATACAAACTGCAGGTGCTCAAGAATATTCCCAGACATTAATGTATCAGCTAAAAAGATAACATTTATAGACACTGAGACTCCTCAGACTTTCCAGAAACCTCGGCTTGATGCTTGTCACCCTGATGCTGTAAAGTCTGCTGTAACGCCATTTAAGGTACTGTTTTTTCATTTTTGCAAAGATATAACAGAAATCAACAGACTTTAACACTAAACAGCAAATTACCTTGAAACAGCAGCTACTTTAATGCTAGTTCCTATCGTTTCCAACTATAATACAGTATGATTTTCTTCATTCACGTTTGTTTTGTTGCGATATTCCCAGACTGTTACGTAATAGATTAAAATCCGGATGTGTTCTGCCTCCATAAACCATCTCTCGACTTATTGACGCCCGAGCTGCTAAGTTTCTACATGGCTTTTATTGCTGTCTGCAGAGGGAGCTCAAACACTTCAGAACTAAAGTGGGTTTTCCAAACATTATTGTAAGTTCTGAAACATAAAACACAATGCTGAGGTTAAAATAATGCATGATAAGTCCACTTTAATGCAATACTAACAATATTGATAGCTTAAAACAACTTGGTCAGTCTAAACATTTCTGCAAGCTGTGATTTAAAACCAGTCATGGCTTTGTGTGTGTAACATTTAGTCCAGTGGGCAAGAATAACAGGGAGGGCACGATGCAGTCATCCTTTATAAATTATTCACGTCTGTCAATGGTGACCACATGGAGACTAGAACTCTGCACCGTGGACTCTGGAGGCTCACATACACAGATGTAATAGCATCAGTTATGAGTCATTTGACTGGAATAAATATGGCCTCAATGTGATTTTAGTTCTGGTAATGTGCGCTGCTCACCATGGAGACTGGACACACCCTACTCTATGTCCTTCATCAATAAAAATAAAGCAATATTAGTTTAAAAAGAATGGGTATGTTTATTGTACGTGCAGTAAAAGATGTCACTCTAAAGATTTATATATACACACCATCTCCAAATGTTAGTCAGCATTCCCATTAGTTAAAAAGAAAGAAGACGACACAAGTTAAAATCATTTTACACTGTAATAATAAACCCAAGTGAGGAAAGACCACCTGACGTATAAGTATATCTGAAACTGAACCAAGTCTTTTCTATTTCAGGCCAGCCACAAAAACCCTGTATCTCATTTAAATTATCAAAGATTTATAGTTATCCTGATCTACACAAAACTATTTGCACCGTCTTTGCTGACATCTTCAGGCAAAAGCTTGAAAAAAACAACTACTTTCACATTTTAAAAACTTCTATCAAACCTTCAGAATTGACAAAAAGGACATTGTTTTTACCGACTTTCCAGCAATGACAAAATACAAATCACAATTAATGTTATTTTTACGATGCTTTTCTAAGAGCTGAAATATTGTAAATAATGAAATAATATACATAAAACAACTAAAACTATTGTACATTTAATATTATATGATAACACTGTACCATGACATTAGGATATTGTTACCTCAAATAACACACAGAGGGAAAGATCACTGGTCCATAGATGTAATTACTATGTTTAGAAGTATATTTCCTGGTCTCAGTGACTGTTCTGCTGACTTCAGACCTTTCCTCTGACATAGTGAAGCTGTCATGACGCGGTGGTTTTCATGTGGAAATGGACCGTGACACTGCAAACAGCGGGCCAACAGCGCTCTCAGATAAGCTAATTTCTCATGCCTCTTTAGCCTCACTGCAAAACAAAGCCATGTCAACCTACAAGTCTCTCCAGCCACGCCGCGATGCATTCAAGGGACCTGCGGTGAACTGAAAACTCGGCCCGGTTCGCCGCAATGACAGACGACGCAGACATTTTCCTGGACTCCTCATTGTATAATCAAGTCCTGTCAAAGAACGCAAGATTATTATTATCAGATAAGTGGAGATGGTTTAGAAAAGATGACACAATGCGAGCGAGGAGACGAGGAGAAGGCGAAGAGGAGGCGAGGAGAGGAGGCGGGAGGGGTGGGGGTGGGTCGGGCTGCTGGGACGGTGATGTCATTGGTTTGTGGAGTGGCTGAGAGAGAAAGGTCTTGACCCCTGACATGAGCAGTGTGACAGAAAACAGCTGTAGAGTTGGACATTGTGTGTCTTTTGTTTCCCTACATCACACAAAATGGACTCCTGTGAGCTTTAAGCCATGTTATAATGTTGTTATCTCGTCAAAAACATACCCAGAGTTGTGTTTTGTTTCATTTACACATGTTTGAGTGATCCTTTATTATTAGTCTGTCTACATCTCCAAAGTTCAAAATGCTCTGTTCCAACTTGTGACGTTATGAAGTGCTATTTTTTAAGTTAACAGCTCCTTTTACCTTTTGTTCTGTAGACATTTGCAATTCCATGGCTGAAATTATCCAAGCAATTCTATTGAAGGTGTATGGAGTTAAAAAAAAAACAGATAACCACTGTATACGAGAAAACATAATGGCGTCACTTCAGCCATTTTGGTAGGAAAAAAAGCGTCCGTATCAACAAGTCAACATCAACATCGTCAACAGTTATCGGCGAGTTTCAGCTTTTCAAAGTAACGTTTTTGATCCTCAACATTCAGTGACTTAGAGTAAGATGATGAAGTCATGTCAAAACAATTAAATGCAAAACCCACTTCAAAATAAAACAAGTTATCTCATGACAGACATACGCAAATGTTAACACAAACAAAGGGCCCCACTGACTTTTTGCCTACCAGCCACTGCGCACGTGCAGAAAAGCCGGATAAACAAAAACAACATTTCCACGTATTACTACATGTCATCAGAAGTTGGAACAGAGGATTTTCCATTTGAGAGAGGAACTCGGCCTAAATATGCAGGGTTTGTGTGTATCCAGGTATGTTTTTGATGAGGAAACAACATTATAACATAGATCTGAAAATAGTGGCATCAAAGACAGTCTAAGGCAGTCTGTCACTTATTGCTCGCTTGTTCCACAGTATTGCATTAATGTGTTTTATTGCTCAAATATTCCTTGAAAAACATTTATTACTGTGAGTGTACACGCCTTTCCACAGATATGAGCTGTAATTTGGCCTGTTGGCATCATCAGATTCTCAGATGGTTCAACTTTTGTAAACCATTTTACAATTTCCATGCATGTTGTCCTTTTAAAAAATTTAAAAGGCTCATTAAATGAACAGCAAGACAATATAGTTTTAGTAATAAACTTGGCTGTGTATTTTTATATAACGTGCACTAAATATGTAATTACCAACGAAGTACTTTTTGTGTGTTTTCCAAGTACACGAGCAGGCTGCAGTCAAGAAGGGGTTAAAAGCAGAGTGTCAGTTTGCTCCTCTTGTGGAAACCTGAGGATTATTGGTGCACTTATCAAAGAAAGCAGCAAATCCACACAGATCCCCCTCTCCTCTCCTCTCCACCACAGCCCCGGGAGACAGAGAGGACAACAGTCACTGTCATAGACTGAGGTGAAGGACACGAGCTCAAGACTCAAGCATGAAGTCATCAGTTTTCCTCCCACTCAACAAGAAGTGCCAAGATAAACACCTAAAATCCATACTATTTGGATTTAATTCACAAAAATCCACAAAGCCCATAGTTTAAACAAAGGTAGGAACTGAGAGAATCAGCTATTTAGAGATTGAAAGAGCTGATATTTTGCACATATGTAGGGTTAATGCTTTCTCCATAGGGTCTATTATCATATTATAACCATCACAGGGACTTACAAAGGTCCTGTATATTAAAATTTATTTTCGGGGTGTTTGAAGCTTTTGTCGTCTTCCTCTATGTCTGTGAGGAAATCCAGCCTTGCAATATGTCGGACAGTGCAAAGGTGAGGCGTCCAAACCAACCAGAACAAAGACAGCGATGTCAATACGGACTATTTTGTTTGTGAAAAACTTGTGGAAGGTGAGTGCTTTGTGCGTTTGTGGACAGGGATGATGTCTTTGCTTTTCTATCAACCAGTTTTAACCAAGTCGACATGATGTTCTGTGTTTTCTGAATTCAGCGAGAGCCTCAACTCAAGAGTGCCACACATATCACTCCAGGTTTATTGGCGGACACGATCCAAAGAGTTCTCGAAACCCTGGCTTTCTTTTTTCTAATATTTGGCAACAATATATATTTTTATGTGATTATGCTGCATTATTTCGATATAAAAAGAACAAGTTGAGTATATTTTAATCTGTAAAAAGAAAAAAAAAACTTTATTCAATCAAAATATTGTCTCACTTATACATTTAGACACCCTCCTCCTCTCAAACTGAAATTCAGACAGTACCAGATTCTATAAAGTCTACCCAAAGTATAAATGTTTGACAATATGATGGGCAGATTTGCGAGTTGTTTTCGTATGAGTCACTGACACCACAAATACTGAGATGTCAAATCAAGTGCAGTGGAGATCGCCATCTAAAATGATCTGGTTCAGAACTAATGGAGCAGTGTAGGAAAATCTATACACCACTATTCATTTGAAAACCAGACCCTGACATGTAATTGGTAGCTTTGAGATATAATTACAATCATGTGATCTCTTTTTAGGATGTGCATAAGCTCACGAACCACATGCATCGAAAATTAAATGCAGTAGAACTCGTATGGACTGAGCTATGCTGCTAGGATTTCACGTATGCTATGTTAATATAGATTAAAGATCCTACATTACACAAAACTGACTCTTGTGAGCTTTATGTCATGTTAAAATGTCGTTACCTCATCAAAAACAGACCTGGAGTTGTGTTTTGTTTCATTCACACGTGTTTGAGAAATCCTTCATTATTTGTCTGTCTAAATCTTCAAAGCTCAAAATGTTCCATGTAGTTGTAGTTTTCAAGTTAATGGCTACTTTTTACATTTTTCAGTAGAGTTTGGCTATTTCAGAGTTGCAATCATCCAAATGAGTTCAGTGAAGGTGTATGGAGTTTGAAAACACTGTGGAACACTTCCTGTATTACCACATGACATCAAAAGGTGAAGTGTTTTTTGTTTGAGAGTTGAAAATTGATGAAAAAATGAATGAAACAAAATGAAACAGGAAACAGGTATGTTTTTGAAAAGGAAAGAGTTTAACATAGATCAGAAAACAGAGTAATATAGGACCCATAAAGAGAATAACTGAACAGCAATTGTAATGTGTGATCTGTGTTAAAAGCAAACAAATAAGAAAGAATTAAACAAACGTACTTTGCTAAAAACTAACTAAAATATTATCAACAATCATGTAGCTTCTATCAAAACAAAAAAGGAGGCATGCAAGTATGTAGAGTTTCTGTCAGTTCTGTGATGAAACAATGAAATATTTGACAATATTTAGTAGCAATTCTGTACTAAGGGCCTACTCACTGAAGAACAACCATGTTTTTTTTTAGTTATAACACAAGATTTTTCCCGCCAGTCTCTCACTGTTGTCCCCTCATCATAACAAACATACCTGGAGTTGTTATTTTGCTTCATTAATCCATTAATCCAAAGTCATCTTCTCTGAGCAAAGGAAAATTCTCTGTTTGCATTCACCCCAAATTGTTGCATCATAGTTAAAAGTCCAGACTTCTCCTGCGTAGTTTTTAAAGCAGATCTAAGTCAAATCTTTACCATAACCAGACTCATTCTGCAATCAAACTGTATTCACAATTAACTTTTTCATATTTTACTTTCTAAACCAGGGGTGGGCAAACTACGGCCCGGAGGCCGTATGCGGCCCTTTAAACCTTTTAATCTGGCCCGCCGAACTGGAATAAATTACAATAATAAACCTTGTTGATGTTTTATTTGTCATGCATTTCCAGCGTTTTCCAGTAGATGGCGCACTATATATACATTGAGTTGCGGCGTATTATGTTGGCCGCAATGCTTTATGGGAAAGTGTTCTTACAGGAGTTATTCGGACCATGAGTGAAGTAGTTGGTGCTTATGATATAAGACTGCACTGCTTCCATTTTGAGTTGGTCAAAATCAATCAAGGAAACTTATGGTCTCTGAGATGTAATTATTAATGTATACAACATTTTGGAGTCAGGTTTTATCACACTCACAGGTGAATATCTGTGGTTGTTTGGCGTGAATTCTGTTTTTGCGCTGTTACCGGTTATATTCGAAAACGGTGAACTGACGATATACATTCACTTGTGGTGTGCAGTGGAACAGGTCAATAGTTTTATGTGTTCTGAATCTTTCACAGCAGTGATGAAACGTGTAGCCCGCGTCTGAAGTCCTAGATAAATGTGAATAAGAATGTAATGAATCTGAGCTCTTTACACGTCATGTCTTGTCTTCTGTCTGGCCCTTCAGTCAAACTTTAGGACCCTATGTGGCCCGCGAGCCAGAAAGTTTGCCCACCCCTGTTCTAAACCATTGCTGACAGCAGAGGGAGCTCTAACGCTAAACTAAATTACTAATTGGAAGGTGTAGTTTAACTGTTTTCTCCAAATTGTAGATATAATTTTAAGAAATGTTAGAAAATGTTAAACACTCTTTCCAAGGTGACAACATCACACAATGCTTTAAGTTCAGGCTAAAAACAATAGATGTCGGCCAACCAAAAACTTGCCCAGAGACACATAGTGCTGTCTAATCTTCATTGGTGAGTAACAGGGGGGAAGTTTATGCTTGTCCATTATTAAAAGTGTAGAACTTTAGCAATTGTTCTTTCTTCAACTTCAGTGCAGTAGTTTGGCAAAAACTGAGGCAACTTTTATAAACAACAAAACCTGTGTACGGCAAAGGGCCAAATGACAGAGAAAGAGCGTCTCAGGCCGAGCCAAACCAATCACCTTGTGCCCTCTGAAGGATTAACGGTGTCATGACTCAGAAGACAGCTCCCGTAACCAGGCAACCAACTCACATTTTGTTATGCCTTTTGCATTTTATATATGTGGAAATGCAGTCACAGTGACTTCTTGTACTTCACTAAAACATTAGTCCAACTGTAGAATCACAAATAATCCTTTTTAACTTTACATTACCTAACAGTGACATTTAAACTCACACTCGCCCTGTGGCAGGTCTGAGCACCGTGCAGTTCAAATTTGTCATCAGAACAAAGTGCCTTCCGTGTGTGTGGATTATTAGAGCGTGCTGACACCACATTATCAGCTCAGCGCAGCCCGTCTCCAAACCCCAAACCTGCACAACAGGTTTTACCGTCCCTTCTCCGGCGCACAGCCAAACATCATGTAACTATGCATTTCTCTACAATTACACGTCTGACCCGAAGGCCTGTCACCATCATTTCTATACCGACTTAAAGTTCAATATAGATTGGGGGTCAATATCTATCATGGGTACTTTTTTTTTGCAATCCTGGGGAAATTATGGTTATTTTTTGAGTATATGATAAGATTTAAGCCATAAAAAGTGGAAAAACATCTATGACTTATCACAGATGCAAACTAAGTACACCACCATTTTATTGTGATGTTTATTAATTGCAGCTCGTGATTTTTAAAAGGTGTACCTCTCCACAGATCTGACCTGTAACTGTCTGGTTTAGTCTCCATGAAAATAGAAAGGTTTAATACCATCTTGTGAAACGTTCCAGACAAAGCAATAACATTTCCATGGAGAAAAGCATTTCAAATTTAGAATAGCTTCTGCAGTGTAAATCTGCTCTTTTGTTATTGAGTCAGATGGAATATTTTCATTTATCATCAACATTTACTTCCGCAATATATAGACTGTGACAGGCCTAATCATCCAGTAACAAAACTCGGCACAGTTCATTTTTGAGCTATGAGGACGCGTCTTACCTGAGTTGAACTGTTTTTGGTCCATGGTAAAAGGCATTCGGAGACGATGGGGGAGAGGTTGGAGTGAAGGAGCTCCGGAAAAGGGTTAGGGGTGACGGAGAAGGAGTCCTCTTCCTCTTCATTGCTTCTACAAGTGAAAGAGAACAGGGGGTTAGGATATAATGTACTTTGCAAGGTTGTAACGTCATGATCAGATATTGTTAGAGATGCACAGTTATGGAAAAAATTTGGTTTATCTGGTATCAGTTTCATGATTGGTTAAGGTGGTGTCCTGGTCAGGCCTTTAAATAGATGTAACTAGACTATTTAAAAGGCTGATATTGGCCAAGACATTTCATAATGTTTGTGCTTTTATTCATATGACGGGGTTCAGTCGTGATGTGAAGCATAAATAACAGTTGCATAACACTATTGGATCTCTTGTGTAATAAGTTAACTGTGTTTAGGGAAATGGTACCATTTTCTGTCCCTAAACTGGTATCAGTGAATAGCAGATATTGACATATTCTAAAAGTCATAGCAACGATATCGGTATTGGAACTGAAAAAGTTGGATCGATGCATCCCTAGGTATTGTATTGTTGTTTGCAATGCGATTGCCATCTTGCCTGTTATAATTTAAAGGTCATGTTGGTGCATCACTCGTGGTCATACTTGGTCTCATATTTATTCTGTTCTATGGTGTTTGTTAATGTGGTGCTTGTGTTGTGTTGTCCTGTTTTTTGATAAAGCATGTTACCCCCTGTCCCAAGACAAATTTCTCCCATGGGAGACAATAAAGGATTGTTTTATGTTATCAAATTTGTGATTTGTTTTAATAGATAATAAGTCTGTTCAAAGTTGACTTTTTCACATATCTAGGAATATTTATGTTTGATAATATCCTGAAATATGAACTGCTACAATAGAAGAATCCCATGCATGTTTATAGGGGTCCAACTCTGCAGAGTTAGCAGGTTTTCTACAAAATAGGACAGGATATTTTGTTATTTGCAGAGGATTAAGGGTGTAACAGTACATGTATTCATGCCGAACCGTTTCAGTACAGGACGTTCGGTTCAGCGCAGGACAGTGCACAAGTGAATTGCACATGTGCATCTGCACGTAAAGCTCGGCTCTTTAATATTCATGAGGTAACTTGCCCCCCGCCTTGACTACATCCCTTCGAACCAGGTGAATCCTCACAAAACTACAGTTGAACCGAACCGTGACCTCAAAACCGAAGTACGTACCGAGCCGTGTGTTTTACACCCCTAGAAATTATACATAAAGAGGTGCATTTGCCACCGTGTGTTGTCTGCATCCAAATATAATGTGTTTTATCCTCCAAGAATCAGGAAGTGCACCATTAGCATGACAATTGTTAGCAATATTGTAATGGAAAAGTGCTTATAAACTCATCATGGTGAATAATAAGAATGCTCGGAACGCATCAGTGAGGAATGAATCTATGCACACAGTTTGAAATAAACTAGTTCTGTTTTTTACATTTTAAAAACTGTAAAAATCAGGTACAGCACTTTTAAGTAATAACAGTCTGAGCAATTAGCAGATTTCATTCATTAATTTCATTGTGATAAATCTCACAATTTCAGTACTATCACAGTTTAAAATTATATCTGTTGCTCTAACTTTCTAATGCATACAAAACAATCCAGATAAAAATATTTAAACTTGAACTATTTTATTTATTTATTTATTTTATTTTATACCAGATTCCCTTTCAATGCCGACCAACTACATCTACATCATGATAAACGTTGAAAGCAGTACAGATAAAGAATCTTGTTTAATGACACAACGGGAACAATCGTACATGAGCATCAAACCGAGAACCCGTCCTCTTTGTGTTCCCTGCTTTACCCACTGCACCACTCTCGAGTTATCAACGGTTACATCTAAAGCCTGATAACATCTGTGTGTGATGTTACTTCACACTTGTACGCACACAGACAAAGGCTCCCCTGTCTTGTCAAACAGCAGTAAAACCTGTAACAATTTTATGAGCTATAATTAGTTGTTCTTATGTGCAGGAATGACCAGTAAAATATATGAAGAGGGTGATAAAGACGGAACATGGAGCCCTCCTGCTTCAGAGCTCCAGACGGCACGCCCCATTCTGATAGATAAGACTTTAACTGCTACACAAGCACGGGAATATACTAGCTTTAGAAAGTTTATGTTTACCCCCTTAAAAACCTTTAATTTTACTGTAGTGCAGCTGGATAATAAAGGGGATCAAGTTCAGATTTAGACAGAATTTTTCAGCACTTTTTACAGTACATAAAAAAAAAAAAAAGAGCAGAAATTTTGATAGTTTTGCAAAAATATAAAATTTTTAAAAAGGGCTGCACAATATACTGCAACTGACTCAAAATCGCAGAGAACTTCTTATATACATATCCGGTTGTATCTGTAGTTTTGACCTCTACAAAAATGTTCTGAAATAAATGGGATTCTTGCATTGTCTCAGTTCATATTTCAGTCTTTTTTCAAATGCTATTGTTCTTGAAGTTGCTTACAATATGCACTTTTGAACAGAATTCTGCTTTTTATTGCAAATTTTATTGAAATATTTGCAGCCCTATTGTAAACAGTCTACTTCCCATTGTAAAACTTTAAGACACTGCATGCAACTCAGAACATTTAGTTTGAATTTTTAGATTTTAGAGTAATTATTGCAGAATTTTAGGAATAGAAATAGATATTCTTCCCACACCATAACAAAACTGAATAATTTTAAAAGGAGGTCAGGCAAGCAGTTTAGATTACATCTTTACAAATATGTTCTGAAATGCATGGGATTCTTGTTTTGTCTCAGTTCATATTTCAGTCTTTTTTTCAAATGTTAATATTCTTTCAGCTGCTTGTTACATGCACTTTGAACAGAATCCTACTTTTTATACTTTTACAATTACATTTTTTGTGCAGCCCTATTATAAACCAGCTACTACCAAGCATAAGACACTGCTTGCCAATTCCAAAAAAAAAAAATAAATAAAATAATAATTTTAAAAAGGAGGTCAGGTCAAGCACTTTACCAAACCTCTCTACAAACATGTTCTGAAATGCATGGGATTCTTGTTTTGTCTCAGTTCACATTTCAGTTTTTTTTGAAATGTTAATATTCTTTCAGCTGCTTGTTACATGCACTTTGAATAAAATCCTACTTTTTATACTTTTACAATTATATTTTTTGTGCAGCTCTATTATAAACCAGCTACTACAAAGCTTGGACTAAAAAACTTTGACTAAAAAACAATATTCTGTCTGCACCAAAAACAAAACTGAATGATTTTAAAGAAGGTCTGGCAACTTTATAAAGTCAGTGTTAATGGTTAATCGCTGAAAGTAAAATTACACATAAAACCAAACTGTAAAATGCATGAGGGAATATGTTGCGCAAAACGTGGCTGGTACTTTTTACTGCTGGGTAAACACAGCAGTTACTCAGTTACTCAGCCTAACAGGTGCTTGGTCCGATTCCAGCGCTTTAACTGCCCTGGTGAAATAATACATTGCATCGCATTGACAGCTATGCACGGGTCGGGCCAATTGTATTTGCAGGTACAAAGTCTACTGCGCGGCTCAGACACAGACTGCACTGTCTGACTCCCAAATACAATAAGTACATTATTCTTGTGCAGGAGCTGGGCAGGGACGCAAACAGTGAGACATGCACTTTTAGGCCGAGGGAGAGCTGCGTCATTCAGTGATTCAACAATATGCGCGGATAACAAGGGGTAAGGCTCGTTAGTAAGTCTGCACAATATAGGGAAGTCAAAAGTAGGGCTGGGTATCATTAAGAAGTTGCCGATACAATACATAGGCCACAATACAATACATATCTTGATACAGTACACTTTCGGTAAGATACGATATATTTCAAATCGATTCGATACGGTTCAATAAAAAAACTAAAGCTAAATCATGGCTGCGATACTAAAAGTCTTTGTTAAACCACTTCTTGTGCAAAGTTCATCTGAAAAATGCCCATTTTAATCATCAAAACAGTGAAAATGTCAAATGTGTTGCATAAAAAAAGATTCCTTCCTCTGAACAAGCAACAAAACTGCAGTGCTGTGACAATTAGTGAAAATATACCCCAAAATACTCTTGGCGATATATCGATACAGCAGCCCACGATATCGATACTGTATCATCACATTAAACTATACAATATATCAATATATCAATGTTTTTGCACAGCCCTAGTCAAAAGTATTGAAAATCAGATACGAATGAATGCTAATACTAATATCGGAAAAAAGTAACATTCACGGGATAAAAAATAAACTTTCCCGAAGAGCCTTAGAATGAATAATAACCGAAATATCGTATCGTCAAAAGTCTCGTAGACCGTCAGAACATATCAAACTACAAGTATCTTTACTTAAAATTTATTGGTATGGTGCAGCAATAGCTAAAAAAACAAAGGGAACTACATAGACCATGATCCTTTGGTGTTGTCAATAGAGACTTAACATTAATAACACTTTTAAATCTTAATACTTCATATTACAACAGGACCATTATTAACAGTTTTGTGTTTTTTTCAAGAATTAAGTAGCATATTCACAGTTTTGTTAGCCTCCACAGATATCACAATAAATATCGTTCCGTGAGATGCATATCGTGAAAATATCATATCGAGAGATTTGGATATCGTTACATCCCTAATCAGAACAAGTATAAGTGCACATAGAGAAGTATACGCCCATGGACCACTGTGGGCTTACACAAATATAAGGACACATGGTAATATAAAGAAAGTAGTATGATTTATTGATGAAAATTACATTCTGCTGTCTAAATAAAGAAAGTTTTTATCCTCATTGTGGTATCAGAATTAGTATTGAGGGTCTATTCTATTCCTTAGTATAAAAACAAGTTTGAAATTTTAGAAGAAAAGTGTAACAAGAAAAGTGCAACATTCCCTGGGGGGATGAAGCTCCAGAATGAACATATAAAGAGCTTCCCCTGTGTGAAAGATTAGCAGTCTCTTCTCTGACGTTGATTAATATTATAATGTGCACAAAAGATCGAGATCTTATCTTTTTTGGCCATATCACCCAACCCTTATCTGAGCTTTGTTTTGGCACAGTTTGGCCAGGAAGAACTGACTTCGCTGGAACTACAACAAGTTCCTCTCAAATAACATTATAGTCACAAGCAAGCTCACTAGGAATGTAAAGATAACCAAATCTCTCAGTACGATATTATCATGATATGCATCTCACTGTAGGACATTTATTGCAATATTTTATGGAGGCAAAAAAAGTGAGTTTGCTACTTTTCTCTCATCATAATCCAAATAATTAAGATTATTAAGATTAAGATTAAGATTTGGGATTCGATATATTGTGACAGCCCACGATATTATTGTGAGATTTTTGACGATATCACGATATTTCGATTATTGTTACATCCCTACAAGTAACATTATAGTCACAAACTAGCTCACCATTTTTACTGGAATCAAACACCATGACCATGAAACTTTGTATTGATCACACAGACAGTAAAATTTATCAAAAACAGTACATTTCTGTAAAATTGAGAAGTTTGTGCTGTTGTGATGCATTTATTTTCTGAGGATATTGACTACTGCATCAGCCAATACTGTGATTGCGATATTTTTGCGATATATTGTGCAGGTCTAGTGGGTCCATTTACACAGTTAATAATAATCAGACAATTTGAATAGTCAGACAGCCTGCTATTTACAGTAACTGTATTTGCAGACAAAGTACAATAAATTTTAAAATACAAGTAACTCTTTCAATCTTTAACTTTTATTTCATTGCCTTATTATAGTTTGACAACTTTTTATTAACAAATTTCCTTCTCAAAAGCTGCACATGTGTGAACAGAACTGAGAGAAATCAGATTACTCAGATCAGATGCAACCGTTAACGTGATTACAATAATCTAATAACTCCAGAAAGTAGATAATGCCAGTGTCAAAGTTGCAAAGCACAACATTATTATTATTTTTACTATAGCAAAACATTACCTATACGTACTATGGATACAATAACGGGATGTAACAATAACCGAAATATCGTGATATCGTATCGTCAAAAGTCTCACAATAATATCGTGGGCTGTCACAATATATCGAATTACAAGTTCCTTTGCTTAAATGCATGGTTTTATAGTAGCAACAGCTTATAAACATCGAGAACTACATATCCCATGATTCATTTCAGTGCAAACAACATGAACAGATATGTTTTTACTTAAATTCTTGCGACTATCATGGAAATAATTCACACCAAAATCTTGTCAAGGTATTTTAAAAGCAGAAAAGTGTCCTATCTACAATTATATCAGCCTCTTCGAAATATCGCAATAAATATCGTACCGTGAGATGCATATCGTGATAACATCGTACTGAGAAATTTGGATATCGTTACATCCCTAAAAGTCAATGATAAATATAGCGACTTGTTTCAGTAGAGTTTGAGTGTCTGGTCTTATTAATGCAAAAGTGACACCCTTTAGTTTACACCTCCACACTTTTGTTCTAATATGCATATAAATCTTGCTTTAATTAGCTGTGAAAATGTTGTAGTCTCTCAAACGCTGAACCCCCTGAAAGTAAAATCTGTATTGTGTTTAAAAATCGCACATCTCCACTTGAACACACAGCCATTTTTCCTTTAGTCTGACCAAATAAATTCTAGTTTGTGTGTCCTTACCTACACTACAGCACGAAACAGTCAGAAATAGAGGTATTGTGTAACATGAAACTTGCATAGGGTTGAAGTAGAACCATTATAGAGCCATTATGTTCTCTGTACACTCGCAGCACACACAAGGTCAGGCTTTAACCATTTGCTGCACGTCGCCCATGTTAATGCAAATGGCTGAGGTAATGCTTTAAATAATAAGTTTGTAACTATGGAGATCAACAGCGGCCGCCCACCCCCCCGTTCAGGAAGTAAATTTCTCATTCATTTTTCTCACAGACTTTCCAAAAAAAGAATGATAGTAAAAGTTTGAAAGCTTTCTCGGGGCTAATCAGTTACGCGGTGACTAATGAGCACAAGACCGGTAATTTTATATCAAATCTGTTTCTGAAACTTTAGTTATTAAAGTGCATTGTGTAACTTTTCTGGTGGAGGGTCTGTCACATGCTTTTCTCCATGTGGATGTTATCAGAAATGTTTCACAGTGTGGCGTTAAACCTGGCTATCTTCATGGAGACAAAACCAGGTCAAAATAATGGTTAGATCTGTGGAGAGGCGACCCCGCTCACAGTCAGAATGTGTGTTTTTCTAGGTATTTCTGAGAAATAAAGCCACCTGTAATTTAATAAATGTCAGGTAGAGATGTTTAATATCATATTGTAGAACAATGGTCTCCAACTTTTTTGTGCCATGAACCCGTTTTATATCCAACAATATTTCGGGAGGAGATGCGGTCCGCGAGGCGTACAGGAGGAGACCCGGTTGGTTTAGTTCTGGTTAAATCATGTTTTAGTCCTGGTTTAGTCCTGGTTTAGTCCTGGTTTAGTCCTGGTTTAGTCCTGGTTTAGTCCTGGTTTAGTCCTGGTTTTAGTCCTGGTTTTAGTCCTGGTTTTAGTCCTGGGTTTGACCTGGTTTTAGTCCTGATTTTAGCTCTAGTTTAGTCCTGGTTTTAACCTGGTTTGGACCTAATTTTAGTCCTGATTTTAGTTCTGGTTTAGTCCTGGTTTTGACCTGATTTTAGTCCTGATTTTAGTTCTGGTTTAGTCCTGGTTTTGACCTGGTTTAGACCACGGGAAACATGGGAGGAGGCATGGCGTACGCAAGAAGACATGGTCCATGCGGTGTACAGGAGGGGGCACAGTCCATGTGGCGTATGGGAGGGGGGGTTCACCTTTTCGCGGCCCGGTACCAAATGACTCACGGCCCGGTACCGGTCCACGGCCTGGGGGTTGGGAACCCCTGTTGTATAACATTCGAAGTAGAGCAATGACATTTCCATAAAAACAAAATAACCAACCAAAAAGTTACACAGAGCACCTTTAAAACAGTTGCAGAATGTTGGGTTTTAGATGTGCTTTTTTAACTTAATACAACCATGTTTTAGATCACCACAAAGCTGGTTAGCCTCCGCAATGCTGCTTTGAACTCTTGAACTGTATGGAAAATATACTTCTGGAACCGGAGTGGGCGGTCACTGAATCATTTGGATAATTTCAGCCCTGAAAGTGTCAATCTGCTGAACAAAAGGTAAAACGTAGCTATTAAAACATAGCTGAAAACAACCGCTTCATGACATCACAAGGTGGAACAGAGCATTTTGAGGTTTGGAGATGTAGACAGACTAATAATAAATGGTTACTCAAGCATGTTTGAATGGAACAAAACACAACTCCAGGTCTGTTTTGGATGAGCTAACAACATTCTGACATGGCTGAAAGCTCACAAGAGTCAATTTTGCATAATAGGACCATTACTCTGCCATGTCACTTATGAAGACGCAGTTTGCTCGTACTTCTCTGTATACATACTGTAGTAGTTTTTGTGCAAGACCCAAATGATTGTGAAAGCTTTGCAGTGCCACACCCCCCTTTTAGTTACTTAATCAATACACAGGGCATGCGTTTATTTAGTTAACCAAGAATTTCTTTTAGTCGACTATAGGGATGTAACGATATCCAAATCTCACGGTACGATATTATCACGATATTCATCTCATGGTACGATATTTATTGCAATAAGAGGCTAATATAATTGTAGATGGGACACTTTTTTGCTTTTAAAATACCCTGACAAGATTTTGGTGCGAATTATTACTGTCATAATCCCAACAATTCAAGTAAAAAACATATCTCTTCATGTTGTTTGCATTGAAATGAATCATGGGATATGTAGTTCCCTTACATTTATAAGATGTTGCTACAATAAAACCATGCATTTAAGCAAAGGAACTTGTGATTCGATATATTGTGACAGCCCACAATATTATTGCGAGACTTTTGACGATATGATATCACAATATTTTCGTTATTGTCACATACGTAGTCGACTACAGTCCTAAACATCTATTGCAGTCTTAAAAACTACCCAAAAAGCATGCAGAATAAATCTTCCTTAAATCAGTAACAGGTTTAGAGAGGTATTGTAGATAAATCCTATTTTGTACACAATCAAAGATACAGCAGATTCATGAAAGGTTTTGCAAAAACATCTATAGTAACATAATTGGTATGAGAAAACACCACAACTTCAAAAAAAAATCGGACTGCTATCAAATAAAAATTTGCAGCGTTTGCGATTTGCTCAATCCAAAGTAGCATAATTTCCTCCACAAACAACAAAATATTCTGTTTTATTTTGCATAAAAATAACAAATTCTGTAGTTTAGATCTGTAAAAACATGAAATGACTAGTTAAGTTCAGTCCATATGTCAGTCTTTTCCTCAAACATAAATCGCAAATCTCATAACAATCACAATGCTGGTCAGAAAAATCTAATTATTCAGCCTTAATCCGAACCCAGACCCAGACCACCACGCTGCTTTATAATGAACTTCTACGACAACTTTACACCCAATCTCACCTCTCAACATTCTCCACATTCTAACCGTGTAAAAGATGCTGTGTTCGTACCTCTTCCCCGCGGTCCTGTCCCTGGCCGCGAGCAGGGGGATGATGGCGGGGCTGCTCAGGTTTCCTCTCCCAAAGCCCTCCTCGCTCTCCACTTTCAGACCCCTGGAAGCGCAGTGGAGTCCAGCCAGCGCGTCGCTCATATCAGTCATGGGGGCCAGCTAGCGCCCAGGCATCATCTGCACTAGCGGCGCAGGCAGAGGAGAGGAGCAGGGAGCTGGGGAGGGAGAGAAAGAGAGGGAGTAAGAGAGCGAAGGAGGGTAGAGGGCGGTGGGTGGGTGGTAAGGGGGTAGGCTGGTGGGGTGGTGGTGGTGGTGGGGCTAAATGCTAACAGCTAACATTAAGATAATCCCTCCTACTCGTACTCCACACCCTGTAACATTGGAGATATTTATAGGTCAGTGAAACATTACCAGATCTTTCTTGTCATTATTCTGCAGTCTAGTTGTAAATGTATTCTGACTTACTGTTACTATCAGTTTTTTGATTAAAGTGGAACTAAACTTGAAATTTTAACAGCATTATCTCGTGTTTGTAGTCATTTTTTGTCCATTTTAAAGCAAACTACGTAAATTTGCAGCTTTCCGGTCAAGCATCTAGACCTAAGTGTTTGCTGCTCTCAGTGGCTTTTACAATTTCAAGCAGTTCGTCACATCACACATGACTGCCCTGATTTAAAGCCAGGTGTTTAAAGGCTTTTAAAGGTGCATTGTGTAACTTTTCTGGTGGAGGTTCCGTTACTAGGGCTGTAAAAATAACTGAAATATCATGATATCGTATCGTCAAAAGTCTCACAATAATATCGTGAGCTGTCACAATATATCGAATTACAAGTTCCTTTGCTTAAATGCGTTTTTTTATAGTAGCAACAGCTTATAAACATCGGGAACTACATATCCCATGATTCATTTCAGTGCAAACAACATGAAGAAATATGTTTTTTACTTGAATTCCTGGGATTATGATGGAAATAGTTCACACCAAAATCTTGTCAAGGTATTTTAAAAGCAAAAAAATTGTCTTATCTACAATTATATCAGCCTCTCCAAAATATCATAATAAATATCGTACCGTGAGATGCATATTGTGACAATATCGTACCGAGAGATTTGGATATCGTTACATCCCTCTCCATTACCTGCTTGTTTCTGGATATGTCACTGTAATGTTCCACAGTATGACAATAAACAGCTCTACCTTACATTTATTCCAGGTGGTTTTATAGCTCAAAAATACCTAGAAAAACAGGCATTCTGACTGTGAGCGGGGTTGCCTCTCCGCAGATACTTGTAAATGTTATCACCCGTAACTTGGCAAAGTTACAGGTAATAACATTTGCATGGAGAAAAGCATCTGACGGACCCTCCAGCAGAAAAGTTGCACAATGCACCTTAAAGAATGTGATAATAATTGATATTAAACAGTACCAGGGCAGAGACGACTTTTTATGAAAGAACACCTGCTGTGTTTTTGTCTGCTGGACAGCTATAATCTACAACACCCGTGGATCATGAAGTTATAATTTGCCTATTCTAATCCCAGTATTCAACTAAAATGACTTCCACATTAGAAAAACACAGCGCCCAGTGGGAGCCGACGTCACTGTCAACGTCATCACAACAATATCTGTCTCTGGTGGATAGGTACAGATCACGCTAGAAAGCAGTTAATTTTTTTTATTTGTACCAAAATGACTAAGCAACACTGAAGAATCCTACATGTATCACAGATTAATCAAATTAAATCAGAGAGTGAAGTAAATACAGAGCAGTGGCCTTATGCCAGGGGCAGTGAAACAGTGATTAATCAGCAATATGGAGTCTTGAAAATAAATGATTAAAGATTGCTCAAACATGCACGAATCACTCCAAATGTGACTCTGTGTTTGTAAATGGTGCTGGGAAACAACGATAATATGGGGTTAAAAGCTCTAAAAAGTCGATCTTGCATAATAGGTCACATTTTGTAGTTGACTGTGCAGGCAGCAATCCTCCTTGAACCCATCTCCACCGCAGCAGTAGAACCATTAGCCTCCTCACCCTCTCCAGCCTTTTCAAACTTCACTGCATTTCTGTCATTAAATGTTTATCCATTTAAAGGCAGTTATGAAACATGAGGACACAGGGTTGAACTAGAACAATGTAAACTTATCAAAGCAAAACTATTGTAGTATTGTATGTTGTGTACTGGACCTAAAGGGCTCATATTACACAAGCATTCTCTGATCTATGTTATAATGTTGTTTCCTCATCAAAACATACTTCAATATTGTTTCATTCACACGTTTAACACTCAAATCCTGCATATTTAGGCTGAGTTCTTCTCTCTGTTTCACCTTGTGATGTCATGTAAATACAGGAAGTGCTCCCTAATTTCAACCCTGGAACTGACCATCTGTACTGAACTAAAGGTAAAAGGAGCCGTTAACTTGAAAACTACCGCTTCCTGACATCACAAGGTGGAACAGAGCCTTTTGAGGTTTGGAGATGTAAACAGATTAATAATAAAGAGTTACTCAAACATGTGTGAATGAAACAAAACACCACCTAGGGTATGTTTTTGACGATGTAACAACATTATATCATGGTTTAAAGCTCACAAGAGTCAATTTTGTGTAATATCGGACCATTAAATGAGCCTAAATCAGGATTAAACCAAGATGGACGCTCAAACTTAGTGCAGGTTAGGTCAAAAACGTTGCAAGTAAATAATTAGCCAGAGTGATATAAGCTAAACCAGGAACTGAAGTTCAAGCTAAGGACTATATGCTTGTACCTGTACTATAATACTATAATAGTCTCTAATAGTCTAATGAACACTGTATGCAAATGTTGTGAGTAAAATGATGAAAGCAAACATGTGCGGTTTGCAGCGGACCAAAGTGTAAACAATGCCGTCTTTGTCAGTATTTGCATATCTACCACATCTATAAGATTTGGATTCAAATCAAGAACAACAATGACTAAAATAACAGGCTGGTTGTTATTAGGGATTATGTGATGATTTGTCAGCAGTATTAGTGCGGTGTGCAAAAGGTTCAACTGAGGTAAGACAAGGACAATAACGTTTACGGCTCTATATTACACAAAATAGATTCTTGTGGGTTTTAAACCATGATATAATGTTGTTAGTTTATCAAAAACACACCCAGATTTGTGGTTTGTTTCATTCACACATGTTTGAGTTATCATTTATTATTAATCTGTCTACAGCTCCAAAGTTCAAAATGCTCTGTTCCACTTTGTGATGTCATGAAACGGTAGTTTGCACAGCTACTTTTTACCTTTTGTTCAATAGATTGGCAATTCCAGGGCTGAAATTATCCAAATGATTCTAGTGAAGACATACGGAGTTTAAAAACACAATGGAGTGCTGTATTACCACACGGCATCACAAGGTGGAACGGGGTGTTTTCTGTTTGAGAGAAGAATTCAGCCTAAATGTACGGTGTGTGTTAAACATATGTAAATGGGGGGAAAAAAAAAACACAACTCTGGGTATGTTTACGATGAGAAAACAACATTATAACATAGATGAGAAAATCATAGAAAGGCAGACAAATTTATTAAATTATTCCTGAAATACAGTAATGAAATAAATTCATGTATACAAAATGCAAAAACTGGCACAGGCTTAATATAGTTGTTTGATAATCCACATGTCCTCAGTGTCCTGACTAAACCAGGTCTAAACCAAGACTAAAACAGGTCTAAATCCAGACTAAACCAAGACTAAACCAAGACTAAACCAGGTCTAAATCCAGACTAAACCAAGACTAAACCAAGACTAAACCAAGACTAAACCAGGTCTAAATCCAGACTAAACCAAGACTAAACCAAGACTAAACTAAACAGGTCTAAATCTAGACTAAACCAAGACTAAACCAAGACTAAACCAGGTCTAAACCAAGACTAAAACAGGTCTAAATCTAGACTAAACCAAGACTAAACCAAGACTAAACCAGGTCTAAATCCAGACTAAACCAAGACTAAACCAAGACTAAACCAAGACTAAACCAGGTCTAAACCAAGACTAAAACAGAGTCTAAACCAGGTCAGAAACCAAGACTAAACCAGGTCGAAACCTGGACTCATCTTGGACATGAGAGTGAGAGAGAGAGACAGAGACAGAGACAGAGACAGAGAGAGAGAGAGAGAGAGAGAGAGAGAACCCCGAGCTCGTTGAGCAGGGTGTCCACACCCGACGGTCTACATGGGCTCAACTCCTAGTCCTAGTTCAGTCGTCCTAGTTCTGTCCTGGGATCAATCCTGGTTTAGTCCTCCTGGTTCAGTTCTGGGATCAGTCCCGTTTAAGTCCTCCTAGTTCAGTCCTGGTTTAGTCCTGGTTTAGTCTCCTGGTTTAGTCCTCCTGGTTTAGTCCTCCTGGTTTAGTCCTCCTGGTTTAGTCCTCCTGGTTTAGTCCTCCTGGTTTAGTCCTCCTGGTTTAGTCTTGGTTTAGTCCTCCTGGTTCAGTTCTGGGATCAGTCCTGGTTTAATCCTAGTTCAGTCCTGGTTGAGTGCGGAGGGTCAAAACTGGATTAAACGGAAACAGCCATTATCTGGTTTTTCCATTATTATCCATAAACACAAAATCAAAAATTGAAAATAAATAAATAAAAAAAACAATCATTATTCGTGTTTTTCATTTCATTTTGATTTTGGAGTCAAATAATGAAGAAAATAGCTGTTTTTTTGTTTGTTTGTTTTTTCATTTTCTTATTTTTAGTTTTATTTTGAAAAACGAATGAACGCATGAAACAGACTTTTTTTGCCTCCTCGCCCCGTTCTCGTTTATTAGTTTATTAGCTCACAAACATTAGCAGCCGTGTGGAGTTAGCGGGGATAATGTCGTGTTGCTGCAGCACACAAAGAAAGCCCATACGGATAAGAAACGGGACATTTTGATTAAGACTGACTAAACTGCACAGTGAAAGTTTGTCATGTGTGAAGAGAGGTACGCTCCAACTCCAGTGTAAGAATGCTGACGCTGCAAAATACTTTCTACTGCTGCTGCTACTTCTTTGGCACAAGTTGGCTAAAGACTGAAGCCTGTGCAGTTCTTGAATACATGGTCAGTGAGAGGCTGTAAAAGCACACTCCAAAAGCCTTACGTAACACATTGTACTCAGCTCGGATCCATGCATGAACCTACAGACCAGGTAAAACATGTGGAGCAGTCTTTATTTTCCTTACGTCCTGTACGTGCACGTCACGCAGATGATCGATCCAGTCTGATTCAGTCCCGCGCAGAAGAGTACACAAGAGTCTTACCTCTGTGTGTGTGTCTTACCTGTGTGTGTCTCACCTGTGTGTGTCTGCTGTCAGAGCACCTCATGCTGCAGCCCTCGCGCGCTCCTCTGGCTGTGCGCGGCTGCACGTGGAGCACAGGTGTCCAACTGGAGCGTCATGACGTCACACCGCTGGGAGGCGTGAGTGAGTGACAGCTGCGTTCAGCATGGGACGTGTGGAGTCATTTATGCAATGGAACAGTGAAAAAAAAAACTTTATGCAATGGAACAGTGAAGAAACTACATGCAATGGATTAGTGAAAAAATTTATGCAATGGAATGGTGAAAAAAACTATGCAGTGGAATAGAGAAAAAAAAACTGCAAGAGAATAGTGAAAAAATGTTTTGCAATGGAGTAGAGAAAAAAAACTATGCAATAGAATTGTGAAAAAGTTTTATGCAATGGAATAAAGAATAGACGCAGGCAGCACCATGATGAAGTCTTTATTCACGGCAGTACACACAGACACACACGTGCACCGCTAACATCAGTGTATTATCTGTAACTCAACTTCTCTGTTTATTTACATTTAGGATTTAAGGCATAAAGAAAGCCTGTAACCATTTTCAGAATTAAATTAAAATAATTACAACTCTGTAAATCAGATGAATAATTTAAGCAACTGTTTCGGGGTTACAGTTTAACACGTGACAATTTTAATGCATTAAATGCAAATAATCTAAAATACAATCAAAAATAATTATTTTAAGATACAATTCAAATTAGGGTCACTTTATAAAGTGTGAGAAATACAGTAACTATACGATATATACAGTGTATAATAGTACAGAAAAATATGTGTAGACAATATAATTATATTTTATTATACATTTTTCATATTTTGTCTCTTGTCTTACAGTAGCTGGCATACTGTCCGGAGATAAGGCCCCTCTATAAATGGGTTTCTCCTTCCACTTCCACTATGCCACTGATCACAGGGGCCTGCTGTACATGATCTAAAGTGTTGACCTTCTCTGTCTGCTCCTCTGTTTCATCCACCTGGAATCACAAACACACACTCTCATTACTGCATGGACTTTTGTGTGAAGTTAAAATTGTTAAAATTGTTAAATCAAGTCAATTCAATCAAGTCAAATCAAGTTATTATCTCCTCAAATGCAATTACAGCAGGCAACAGATATTACACTTAACTATGTAATGAACAGTGGTGGAACTTGATCTTGTTACTCGAGTAAAAGTACAGATACTGGAGCAAAAAATACTCAACCCATAACCTATTAACGAGTAAAAAGTAAAAGTATTCTGCACAAATTTTAAGATCTAATAAAGCTTCAAATGTAGTGGTTTTGATAAAGATTTGAAACGATCAATTGAACAACTGATTCAATCTTTGTTTTTTTTTTCCTTGCTGTTTTTCTTTGTCTAGTTTTGCATTAAAAATAAACCCTTAGCCTTTTCAGCAGGTCTCAAACAATAATAAAAAATACTTTTACTTTCAGTCCAGTTCAAAAATGTAGTGGAGTAGAAAGTGAAAAATATCCGCTGTAAAATATAAAAAGTAAATACAGATACCTAAACTTTTTATTATACAAGTACAGTATTGATATCACAACCAGACTCAACATTTCTATCAATCCTCACCTTTTCCTTTGACCTCAGGAGCGGAGACTGCCTCTTGACCGGTGAAAAGGATGGAGAGCGAGTTGGGGAGAAGGACGGCGAGACGGTGGGCGATTTGGGGGACCGTGGAGCGCTGGTCAGAGAATGGCTCCTCTTCACCGCCGACGACACTGCCTGCGCAAACTTCGATGGCGTGGACGGCGAGTAGGGCCTCGGTGCCGCAAAACTCCTCAACTTCTCCAAACTCAACCCCAGACTTGGCTGGGCGCTGCTCTGCCTTATCAACACTGGTTCTTTATGCTCCTGTTTGGGACTTGTTGTGACGCTGCCTCCCTCTGCTGGCTCTTTCGGGGATTGCAGGGGAGAAAGAGGAGGAGATGGTATTGCTTCTTTCTCTTTATTTTTTGGCTTTGGGCTGGTCGGGCTTGTACTGAGTTGACTCTTCTCTGCTGCAGATGTTACATAATAGCCAGGTGTCTTTTTGAGATGTAAGCGGAAGGATCCCGGTTTAGGCTTGGTTGCGGGGGGAATTTTAACTTCTTTGACTTCTATGGGCGAACCTGCTTGCAAATCTGTAGGAGTAGTAGTTGATGCAGTAGAAGTAGAAGTAGTAGTAGTAGAAGTAGTAGTGGATGATGCATGATTTGAAGCTGTTGACTCCTGGATACTCCCATTTATAGTGCTTTGGGTAACACTAGTAGTATTGCATTTCTCCAATTCTACCTTTTCTGATTGTACAGTTTCTTTTACAGTTTCTTGTACAGTTTGTGGTTCAGTTTGTGGTTCAGTTTGTGGTTCAGTTTGTGGTTCAGTTTGTGGTTCAGTTTGCGAAAATATCTTCCTCAACTTGCTGATTTTCTTGTGAATTCGGAGGTGGGGCTTCCAGTGTTAAGGCTACTTCAAAATACCTCAACTTTTCAAGCGATTTTTGAGGCACAATAGTGTAAGTCGTCATCCCTACTTTGGGAATGTAGTCTCGCGTGAGTTCGTTTGAAGGTTTGGGTTTGGGTTCAAGTTCGGACAATGGGACCTTAGCCCCCGGAGAAGAAGGTGAAGCGGCTATGTTTAAACTCTCTTCCAAATCATCCGTCAGCGTGGCCATGTCTTTTTTCCCTGATTCGGATAGACTCGGAGAAGACGGGGTGTCTGATGGAACGTTATCCGGATGTTGAGAAACAGGAAGCGAGGTCAAGTCTGTTTGGACTTGTGCATCCTCTCCAGTGGTTTGCGTCGCAGTGCTGGGGGGAGGTGGGCTCAGGGGCGGCTGGCTGGTTGCTTCGATGACAGTGTGGTCCCCGGATGGTGCAGAGTCCTCAGAGGTGGGAGGAGGAGGAGAAGGAGAATGAGGAGGAGAAGGGGGGGACGAGGCCTGGGTCTCTGCGTCCCGGAGCAGAGGAGGAGGTGGGAGGAGGCGGGCAGGGCTGGGGAGGGTGTCACTGTTAACTTGGATGCTCTCAGTGCAGTCTTCGCATGTGGATGGCTCACCTTTAGAAAAATAAAGAAGATTTTAGTTAATAATATTTACAACTAAGAGTGAGAAGAGTAGAGGTGTGCAAATATATAAAAATATCAATATATTATATCACTTAATGTAATGATACAGTGTCAATATCATGGGCTGGTGTATCGCCAAGAGTATTTTTGGTATATTTAACTAAATTATTTTGTTACAGCGCTACAGTTTTGTTGCTTGTTTAGAGGTAGGGAACTCGTTTATGCAGCATATTTGACATATTCACTGTTTTGATGAGTAAAATAGGCGTGATTCATATTAACTTTGCACAAGAAGTGGCTTTATAAAGACTTTTAGTATCACAGCCGCAATTGAACCTTTATTTTTTAATTGAACCGTATCGAGTTGATATAAAATGTATCGTATTGAACCAAAAGTGCACTGTATCGAGATATGTAACGTATCATGGCCTAAGTATCGAGGTATGTATCATATCGGCAACTTCTTAATGAGAGAAGAGGTACAAAACCAACATTTTTAGGAGCACTTGCCCATATGTATTTTATGAATTATTTTCAGTAACAGTTTGACACATTGTTTGTAATATTGAGCAATTTATTTAAATTTTATTTTAGTTTTAAATGGTGAAAGATTAGTTTGCTCGCTGTTTTAATCAAGAGGTCTCCAGCCAGTCCTCTGTCAGTAACAGGATGTGGTTCAGAGCAGAGTTCAGAAATGTTTCTTTTTGTGTGTTAAATGGCCGTTATTAAAAGTCATGTTCATAAAATTAATATTCAAAGCCACATTTGACCTGTTTTTGATAAGAAAACATACAGCTGACAAAAAATATGTATCTTGAGGTAGAACTTGTCTTGTTCCATCACCATTTAAAACATTAAAAGTTGTCAATTATTGGACATAATTTAAGTTTTGTAAATGATTCTGCTTAGGGTTCGGTTTTAATATTATCGTTATTCTTCTATATTTACTTCAGCACTTCAAAATGTGTGAAAATATTCTTAAATTTTTAGTCAGTGTTGATTCCTGAGAGCATTAAATCAGAAAAGAATCTTACTTTTGGACATACTGTGCTTAAAATCTTGTCCAATAACAACCCTGACATTTAGTATTGGAACAGGCAATAACTTTTGACGCTTTTATGGTGAGCCAAAAAGTACAGGGTGTTTTTATAATTGTCTCACCTTGTGGTTTCAGTGTTCATAAATCATAAGCCAGTCTCATTCAATTATCGAAACAGTAATATTCTATGAACAGGGGTTTTTCTATTCCTGGCTGAGGTAATTTTGTAATTTTGTTAAAACGCTACAATTAATTCTTTCACACGTTCTTTTATAGCTTACTTGTGTCTGGCAGTTCAGTCAAATCTTCGGCGTCCACTTTTCCCAGCTCTATAATATTTGCAGAATCGTTCACTTCACTGTGCACTTGGCCGTTACTGCGACAAAATAAAAAAGTATTTTAAAGTGTTGCTAATGCTTTTTACAAACTTTTGGAGAGAGACTCGAACACATCTTGACTATAGTTCGTACTTGCCGTCTGAGGAAAGGTCTACCCCATTCTCTTCTACTTTTTCTACAGATATCTCCATCGCAGTCTCGGTGGGCGGGGTTTGCAGTGTCACGTCAGGCGGTGCATTGTGGGTAGTTTCGTCCTGGGCAGTGCTGACGGTTGTAGACATGGTGGGGGAATTTGTCTCCTCTTGCTCCTTTATCTCCTCTAGTGCGGTGGCAGGTGGGCTTGCTGTAAAAACATGAACACCAATAAACTATATTAGCCAGGGAGCAAGATCATTTAAGTTTATTTTTATTATATTTTTAATTTAAATTTTGACTTTCTTTTATTTGAAACATTTTCTTATCAGATCTCCTGATATCGTGTGAAGCCTTTGGTGACTGTTTTGAAACTATCTCACCCAAGGACAGAACAGAATGAACGTATGTAGGGTCACGGGCAGAACCTTTGTGTTAGTAGATATATCAACTGATTCATTAATGTTGGAGTAATCCTGTATTTTCCTAGCCTTATTCATGAGCCAGTTTCACTTCATGGAAACTGTCTGACCTCGCAGCATTAGGATTCGTTAATTCGACCATAGGTGGGTACTTTTTTTACCTAACCAATAGCTGCTATTTGGTCATGACGTACTGTACGTAATGCGCCAAATCCCGTAGGAAGAAGAGCAATAACGTCTTTCCCCTTGATAAAATTCACCAAACATTCTCTTTATTCTGGCTTTAAATCCTCAATCTCGGGAATTGTTGCCAACACAGAATGTATGGCTTTATCTACATCCATCTCGACCGTTTTGTTTACTGTTGTGCTGTACCACAAAAGGGACCCAGACAGGCGCTTGAGTTTGACGTCATGGCTTCACAGCTCTTCGCTGATTGGCTGGTGTGAGGTCTACAACTTCCAGGGTTCTTGCAAACTAGTGTATTCCAATTTTTGACCTAGTCGCTGGAGATAAATGTCATGTAATCTATACTGAAATGGAGCAAAGGATCATGGGATCAAGGATCTCATCTTTTTTTTAGCTTTTGCTGCACCATAACCCTTAATTTAAGCAAAGAGACTTGCAATTCGATATTGTGATGGTCCACGATATTATTGTGAGACTTTGACGATACGATATCATGATATTTCCCTAATAATAATAATATGACTCTGAGTCATATATAAAAGAGAAATCTTATTTCTGCAACTACAGAAACTTAATTTTAAGCCTTATAAATACTTTCATGTATACAACTATTATTTTAAAACAAAATGTGAACACTCTTTCATTCTCGTGTTTTAAGAACTTAACTACGGTGGTTTTAAAAATTAGTGCGAAAACTACATTCCTTCATTTTCCACTTCAAAGATGGATTATAAAAGAGTAGGAAGTCAGACCAAGTTTCAAGGCTACTGAAACCAAACTACGCATTCCTTACAGTCTGTGCGCTGAGAAAACACAGGAAGAGGATTTTCAGTGTAGGCCTTCCCAGAAACACTGACTAATAACAGCGGTGGGTACAATTTAGCGTCCAACTTTGCATGGGTCTTCCAATTGTCCTGAGGAGGGAACCAGGATATTAAACACGTACTAAATGATTTCCTTACTTTGAGAACCACAACAGTGAGTAAACATAATGATCTCCACAAGCCAAAAGATTACTTCACTTTAATCACTACAAATGTACACTGTAAAACCCAGTATCTAGATACGTTTTATTTATTTGTTTGTTTTTTATTTATGTATTTATTTTGGGCAAGTACGCATTTTACGTTCTTTTACAATCATCCAAAAACAACCTCACCCCAGACAGTGGCTCCTCTTTTCTGCATCACTCAAGGAAAATGACTTCAATTAAGAATATTTTACTTTATTTGAGTAGATTTAAGTGATATTATACACCTATGGAATAAGTGTGTTTTTCTTAATTCAACATTTAAGCAACATTTGATTTTGTTTCTTATTTTAAGTGCACAGAGTTGTTGTTTTTCTTATCTTAAAGGTGTAAATTTGTTCACAGTATGGTATTAAACAAATATATCTTGTATCTATTCATTTACAGGAGTTTTTATTTCTCGAAACTAACATAAAACATGGATTATTACTGTGAGCATGTCCATTTCTACACAGATCTGACCTGTAACTTGGCCTGGTGATGTGGGCTGCTTGTAAAGTACAGTACAAAAAGTCTTGTTCCACTGGTAGATAATTTTACTTGTCAAGTGAAATTTACTCAAATCATGATTAAAAAAACTTAATTCAAGTAATATTAACTTGGCTAGATTTTAGTTTTTACAGTTGCATTATAATTCCCAGAAAGTATTGGTTTATGTAAATACTTCTGTGCCCAGACGCAGGTGGAGTTTTCCTCTTTAGGACAATACCCATACATGTGTTATGCATATTAGGACAAAGGCAGGAAAGTGTGTCAAAGGGAGATTTAAACTACAGAAAGAAAAGGAAAGGAAAAGAAGGTGTAAGGAGATTTGTGTCTGAATGGCTCAAAGCATTTGAAGCTAGAGGCCACTGCAGTCAAGTGGGGCACTGCAGGGGGTGGAAACAGGCAAGAAATAGAAAGGAACAAATATGAAATACCTAGAAAACATTTGTTCCATTTGCCTGGCTCTGTGCTCCAAGTGTTTTCAAGTTTTAGTGATAAGAATTACAAAAAAATAATAGTGCACTTGTGTAGCTTTTCTGGTGGAGGGCATGCCACTGGCTTATCTCCATGGAGATGTTATTGCTTTGTCTAGGACACTCCACATTAGAGGTTAAACTAAATCTATCTCAAGGGAGACAGCTAGGCGACATTACAGGTCAGATCTGTGGAGAGGCAACCCTATTCACAGACAGAGTTGAATAAAATATAGATAGATGTGTTTAATGTCATAGCATGGAACATTGCTAGCCTTAATTTATCAGCTGGTTTCACTTTGTGGAAACCGTCTGACCTCGCAGTATTAGGATTCGTTCACTCGACGGTAAGCAGGTACTTTTTTTATTTAACCAGTCGCTGCTATTTGGCCGTGACGTATGTAATGCACCAAAACCAGTTGATAAAATTCACCGAACGTTCTCTTTGATTCAGCTTTAAATCCTTGCCAACACAGAATGTTGTGCTGTACCACAAAAGGGACACAGACAGGCGCTTAAGTTTGACATCATGGTTTCACAGCTCTTCTCTGATTGGCCGGTGGCGCGGTCTACAACTTCCGGGGTTCTTGCAAACAGTTTAGTGCAGACATGTCAGAGTCAGGCCTGGGAGCCAAATTTGGCCCACGATATAATTATATTTGGCCTGCAAGATCATATCAAATATGTATTAGAGCTGGCCTGCCGGCTACAGAGACACTATTTATTATTTAAAATTTTGTTAGTATTTTATATTATGCTTGTTCTGGTTTCAATGTTTAAGGAAAACTGTTATTAAACATTTATTTTAATTAGAAAAGTTTTAACATTACATATCTCGAAAGAAGAGAAAACATGCAGATGCTGTAGAAATTTTTCAATAAATATTTTGTTTGTCCCACGACTTAGTCCCAGTTTTTAATTTTGGCCTCTGTGAATTTGAGTTTGACACCCCTGGTCTAGTGTATTCTGATTCCTGACCTAGTTGCTGGAGAGAAATGAAATTAAGGGAAGGTACTTGGTGGCACCAGCCTGGTTACAAAGTTTCAGCCTCAACCAGAAAAGTTACACAGTGCACCTTTAAATAATACATTATTTGAGACTAAGTACACAGCATAGATGTATTGTCCATCCTAAATTGTAATTACTAGTTAGTCTGCTATAATAATATAATTTAAAAATAACTACTAAGTCCCATTTTCTATTGACAGCCTGATGATTTGGAAACAGACAATGTTCCGTTACGGCCACTAGATGGCAGTAAATTGTATTCTTTGCAGATTCTTGTACAGTAAAGTCAAAGCTAATCAACAAATGCCTTGCTTACATTGTGACATAAAATGAAACTATGAACACAGATATCAAATAAACATCTATAGTAATAATAATAATCAAATATAAATGAGATAAGACTTCACACCTTGCAGATCGTCTGGACAGAGAGTTTCAGTTTGTGCCACTACACCAGGGGAGGAGGGGGGTGGAGGAGCTTTCCTTTTGGTCCTTTTTAGTGAAGAATCTGTTGAGGATCCACGACTTAAAACAGGAGTCTAAGCAGAGATAATAAGAATACATATAAAATAAACAAAAATATATCATAAAAGTTTGTATTACACATAGTTATGACACAGGGCAAGTACTGATACCAGTGAAAAATGAAATAATTTTGTTTGGAAATACCTAGGTCTGTAACAATAATACTGTATTTCAAATGTTCAGATTTATTTGTTTGGACGATAAGCCCCTTGAGATGTCTCGTCATTTCCTTTTTCCTCGAAATCACAACAACAACAGATACAACAGATACAAAACAGGGCGGACAGTGAACTACATAAACTCAAAACACAGAAACAACTAAACAAAACAGCTAAATAAACACAAGTATACACACATACTCACTCACACGAGACTGTCAAATTCAGAATAAGTAAAGTATGAACAAAACCAAATACAGAATTCAAACATGGCAATAAAAACGGTCAACATAAAATAATAAAATATTGTACCAAAGCATTTTTAAACCAAGGAACAGGAGTTAAAGTGCAAATATATCAACTTATCATTCAATAACACCGTATATACTAGTATTGTTTTTATGTTTTCTTTACAATTGTGCAGAATAATTTGTCACTTTTTATTTTACAATCAACTCTGAGCTATAAAAAGGTTGAAAAAAAAAAAAAAAAAAAAAAAAAAAAGATTCCGGGGCTGATTATAGATACTAACTCTTAGTTCCTCCTTGTGCTATAGTGAACACTTTATTTCGCTCTCTGGTAGGCCTGTCATGAGAACAAATGTTGAAGTTCGATATATCGCTGAAGTAAATACAGATGATAAACAATAATATCGAAACTAAATGATGCCACTGACACAATAACTCAAGCAAATATTTAAATCACTAAAACGATTCTAAAGCTACAATAATGTCTGTAATGAGTCATACCAAAATGTTCCCAGTAGTGCAAAGAAAACATAAACAGGATAAATACTGACCCGCCCCCCCAAAAGACATAGTTCTGGCTTTTATATATTGATTGATAAGTCGATATAGTAATTATTGTGACAGTCCATGGTGATATTTTTTAGCAAAAGATCGAACTTCAATTTGGATACGATCATAAACGATACATTTTGTGCCTTCTTTATCATTATTATTAGTTTGAACGAATTAAAACAAAACTGGAATCTTTAAAAAAAAAAAAAAAAGGGAGAAAAAAGTGATTGTATTTCTGTTAAAGGGGTGAGTATATGGATCAATCTGAGTGATGATTTTTAAAAAGTCTAACACTCTAGAAGAGTATAAAGCGTTATGTTTTGAAAAGATATAGAGCTCTGGAATGAATAAATTATGTATTAAATTTAGTTAGTTTTAATTTATATTTTGTCTCATACACAGTAATTCGTAAGTGAAATTGTAAACACAAATTTGCTGTTTTTGCTGCTTTTCTTTCTTGAAATTCTGTCTTTGTTTAAAAGGGTTTGGCATTATAAGTATTTTTTTTTACTTCAGTCTAAACCCTTTCGGTCATGATCCATGGGGTTGTACTCTATGTTTTGTTTTATTTTGTTTAGTAGTGCTGCAAAATGACAGAATAAAAACTAAAAACTAGGATCCTATATTGTGAAAAACTATGAGCTTTAAGCCATGTTATAAGGTTATTTCCTCATCAAAAACAGAGTTGTGTTTTGTTTCATTCACACATGTTTGAGTATCCTCGACAAAGCTCAAAATGCTCTGTTCCACCTTGTGATGTCATATAGTGGTAGTTTTCAAGTTAACAGCTACATTTTAGTTTTAGTTCAGAAGAGATTGGCAATAGAAATTTTCAGTTTTCCTGGTTGAGGCAAGAACTCAGCCTTAAATATGCAGGATGTGTGTGTTAAAATATGACAATAAAACAAAAAAAAAACACAACTCCGAGAAAGTTTTTGATGAAGAAACAATACTTTAACATAGATCAGAAAACAGAGTAATATAAGCCTTTTAATACAATCATTTTTATCATATCTAAACCAGTATCAGTCTAAACAAACAACCGCAAATCTACATTGAATCAGTACACTATGATAAAGTTTTGCCCTTGCACGTCCAGCCACGTCCCTACCATTAATAATAAAATAAACAGCTAAATTGTGAAACTTTTGAATTACGTACACATATATAAACATTGCACATCGCTACAATAGTTAATTACTAATCGACGTCCGCTCACCTGATCAGTGCTGTCCAGTCTGACGCAGGGTTCAGAGTAGAGCCTGTGTCTGGGGCTAAAGTCGGACGGGCAGCTCTGTTGGGACACCAGGATGGGGGGCTGGGGGGCGCGTCTCTTCTTGGGGGCGTCGGATCCAAACGGAGAGGAGTTGGTGCTGGGTAATGCCATGCTGAGAGGACGCGGTCGGCTCTGGGGCAGCACTGGGGAGGACGGGGCACTGGCAGTAGTAGCCTTTGAAAGAACAAGAACAAACATCCAGCGAAGGCATCAGTGATAAGAGCTGGATTTCCAAATAACACAGCGACCAATGGCAGCAGTAAGCGCACAGACCTCCCTCTGCTGTATTCAATAGGTCACGTTTTAGATGGAATCATTTCTAAATCTCAGATACAGGGCAAGGGTCACTATTGTTAAAGGGCCCGGCAGACTTTTCTCAGCTTTTAGCAATTCTGTGCTTCAGTTCATGCATACCTTTGAGGGAAATTCATTATTTTTGAGGGGTGAATAGTGAATATTATGTAGTTGCATCCATCTTTTTGCAGAAGTGTATCTCAACGTTTAAAAAAAACATAAAAATCTAAATCAAAACCATGACCTTTCTGTGTCACCAGATATGAAGAAAACATCTACAGATATAGCTTTTACTGATAACAATACTGATTTTGATAACAATGTTGATTTAATATTAATTATAAAGATATTGTATGATCCACAAGTTGTTTATGTTACCATTTTATGTTTAGGTTCTCAGTCAGAAAGCAGAATAAGCCTCTTGTTTGGGTCGCCTTTTTAACCCTTCCAGACCTAAGGGCAGTTTTAGTACATTTGTCCTCGCCTGGATTTTTTTCTTAATTTTGCATTTAAAACTTTCCCTTTTACCCCCCAATGAAGTGTTATACATTTTTTTTCAGTACAACCTGTTATTTCGATCAGCATGCTGTAGTTGTGTCATATGGCTGTAATAAAAACTATAGGACCAGAAATACAAACGAAAAAAAAAAGAAAAAAAAAAGGAAAATAAAATACACACTCTTTCATACAAAACATGTATAAACAACTTTTTGGACATAAATATGCTTAATTTAGGGCCTTAGCTACAAAAGTGCAAAATATTAAGTCTGTAAGTGAAACTAAAAATATTCTTACTGCCCTCAAAACAAAAAAAAAGTGAAACTGCTGCATGATTTTCCTGGTGTCAGTCGTGGAAACAGCTGGTGTCAGGTCCAGGGCATGGAGCCACATCACTTCCTGCATTTCCATGGGGTTTATTACATTTGGATTTGTACATTTTGACTGAAATAAACCTTTCAAATAAAAATAGCAAGGGATGCACAATTTACACAGAACAAGACGTGTAATTTGTAATTTATTTGAGAACTAACTGCAGTTAGAGCGGATTTTTCAATTGTTACAAAAATAGCAGTCGACTGTTTTGACTCACTACACTCTTTGGCAAAGTTTGGGCCAATCAAAATGGATGGAGTGCATGCATTTGGCTGAAAACAAAGTTCCTATTGGACATTTGCTAGGAAAGCTACAAGTCCCAGCTTTTCAAGGGGAAAAATTAAGTTTCTGTCTTTTATGGTTGGAAAGTTATGGGCGGTTAAATAAAAGATATTCCCAGGAATTGTATACAATACCGTCGGTCTGGAAGGGTTAAATGTTGAAATCCAGTCGATTTAAAGCTAATACCCTCCCTCTGATTTAAATCGCCACCATCTATGAACGCGGCAACATGAGCTGTAAATGCAGTGTATGGATGTGGTGACTGATATTGAATGGGATTATGGTTTTACTTACTGACTGACTGGATGAATGATTGCATTAATATAAACTACTCGTCAAAAGTTTTAGAAAGCACACATTTTTCCAGTTATTTATTGCAATTCAAATCGTGCAAGTCCAGTGTAGAGCTTGAAATGGTGCAAAGGTAAGAACTGAACAGAAGGTTAAAAAAACAGATAAAAGGTAACAAAAACACAAGTCCAAGCTCTGCCAAAACTACCTCAGGTAAAAAAAAGAACAAGGTGATAAGCTTGAAAACATGAAGTGTCCAGCACAGTCTCCAGACTTAAAACCCATTGAGCTGGTTTGGAATGAACTGGACAGAAGAGTGAAAACCAAGCAACCTACATGTGCCACACATTTATGGGAACTTCTGCAACAGACTTGGGAAGAACTTTTTGAAGATATTCGATTTCTATTGTAAAAAGAACGAGGCACAAGTGTGTTCAGCTGTTATATCTGCCAAAGGTGGACACTTTCATGAATCAAAAGTTTAGAATACATTTTGGTCAACAGTAAATAGTAAAAAACTGGAAAAAGTGTGCTGTTCTAAAACTTTTGACCGGTAGTGTACTTTGTATTTTATTGCCACATATGCCACTTATGACAACAGCCTGTTCAAGGACTGAAGGTGAAAATGAAGCTTTAACTTGGCTATAACCTGTCATAAACACATTACCTCTTTGCGTAGGTCAGTTTTTTTTCATGTGCATTGTTCCTTATAAATAAATCAACTAAACTGGACCTCAGCTGTACCTGTAACCCATCATGAGTCAGTGCTAGTGCAGCCTCTACAGCTCAGTGAGTGAATTCTGGAGGTTCAAAGCATCTGAAGCGCAGCATCAGCAACCCATGTTCAGCCGTTCACTCAACTTTTGTTTTGATATTTATGAAGCTTGAAGTGCTTTGACTAAGACACATCTGCAGTTATTGTTCATATTTTTATGATCTTTTATATTATTAGTATCAGAAAATTCCTCACAGTCTTACGTCTCAATGAACCAACAACCAATAAACTCACTATACAATATAATAAAATAATAAAATATGAATCTTTACCTTTTCTGGTTTGCTTTTCTTGCTCCTCCTGAACATGCTGAAGAGGCCTTTATTCTCTTCTTCTTTCTGATTTTTATCTTTGCCTGGCGTGACCAATCCTTCAAAACAAAAACAAACAAGGTAAGATTATATCGGTGGGAATTATGGGATCATCTTGTCACTCATTTAAAACCGTACCTGGAGAAGCAGGTGAGGCGGGACACACTGGAGACGCCGGCACTGAAACCACACAATATTGCCAAAGACTATTAGCAACGACAGGTGGAAACAAGTAGTATATTCACTGGAAGTAACATTGTGTACTTTTTGTACAATGCTGTTTGTACAATAAACGGAAAGAAGTTAGTGGGAATGTACTTTTGAATGAGTTGTTGCTTTGGAGTGAAAATGTGGGAACAAATGACTGCTATAGATCGATTGATGGGTTTTTTCATTGCCAATGCCAAAACAAATTTAGAATCCAGAGAAACTGATGGTCGATGAGCTCTGCCAATATTTTTGTAAATATGTCATTTAAGTTGATTAAAAACTCATCCACAGCCCTTTTTTAACCACAAACCAATATCAGCGTAATCATGTTTTGAGCAGTTACCTCTTCACACTACTGTTTTATTCATATTCTTTAGGCAGCTGGTTGGCCCAAACTAAATATCGACCTGTGCTGGAAATTTAAAGCCAATAGCTGGCTGATATATCCATTTCTAGTCACTGCATGGTTTGGAAAAGTCAAACAAAAAGGAAAAAGTATAAAACAAAACTTGTGCTGCCAGACAGTAAATCAAACCAACTAAAATAAACACTCACTCAGATGAATATCTGTTGCATCTATTTGTCTTTTAGCCTTGAATTAAACGATGAAAAACACCATCAGATGATTGATTATTTGAAATGATTAGATCTTGATTCAATAAAAATTGCAAAGCACTAATTGTAGTTGTGGAAGGAGTACTCAGTTTTGTTGGTACAGATACTTGAGCAAAAAAAAAAAAAAAAAAAAAAAAAGTAAAAGTATGTGAGAAAAATCCCTCAGTTGTCCAGGTAGAATTCATGGCAAAGGAGAAATTAAATTTGTCAAACAGACAGAACTGAAGAAGCAGCTTGGATGAGCTGCGAAACGTATTTGACTAAATAAACTTTTGTGCAGTTGACAGACTGAATTTCTCCTTTGTAATGTAAAAGTAAAAGTCAAAAAATCTACTCAGGTAAAAGTATTAAAGTACCTGTTTACAAATGAAGAGTAAAGAGTAAAAAGTAAAAATATATATATTTTTTTTAGTATTTTGAGATCTAATAAAGCTTCAAATGCAGTGAAGCAATAGTTTTTTGTAGTCATTTATATTTGTATATTTTTGTTTGCGCAAAATACAAATGTATTCAAAATAAACCCCTCAGCCTTTTCAGCAAGTCTCAAATAATAATAATAAAAAAATAAACTCATACTTTTCAGTCTAGTTAAAAAATGTAGTGGAGATACCTGCTCTCAAATGTTGTGAAGTAAAAGTAAAAAGCATCCACTTTTAGAAATGGGGTGAGACACAATTTCGAGATTGGACCCACACGACCAAGACAAGACGAGCTTTTAACAGATTTCCTAATGCATAAATTTCACGATTCAGTTTCCAATTTTGGCCTCATATTTTTTATTTCTTTGATTTCATATTTTAGTTTCCATTATAATACTTTTTGGAACTGTAACTCCAATACTTCACCCTTTTTTGTCCAATCCAAATGTAACACAAAACCGAAAAAACCTCAGAAGATCATTTTTCTCTTGTGTGCACGATCTTGGGGGAATTCTGTCTCACAAGATCTTGTACCATCCCTATCCACTACATAAAAATCTAAAATTTACTGTATACTTATGTGCACTTACTTTTCCACGTTCCACCACTGCCTATTTGTACAGAGTGCTTTCATTAAATAATCAGCGACTTTATACTCAAAATCAAACCCAACTTCTAGCCCCAAACCCTTCCATAGACCTTGTGTGTGACTCACCTCGCGTGTCTCTCGCATAGACTTCTCTTATTGCATAATCATTAAGAGACGCAGACAGATCCAGAGGGGCCAGTGATTTGACATCTTTCAGCAGAACGGTGCTCTCCACTTCAAATTCACATTTCTCACAGATGGCCGGCAGGAGCTGGGCCAGAGGGACGCGCGGGTTCACTCTCAGTATGGTCTTTTGTGTCTGCTTGTAGTTTATCACCATACGCACGGTTGCCTAAAAGAAAAATGGAGCTATTAAAATCGGTGTAGCAATATGAAAAGTAAGATCAGACTGTGGAAGGAGCGCTGGAAATTTGGACTTAAAGATGCATTGTGCCTAGTGCCTCCACTCAGTTTCATTTCTCTCTAGTGACTAGGTGAGGAATCGGAATACACTAGACGATTTGCAAGAACCCTGGAAGTTGTAGACCGCGCACTGGCCAATCAGAGAAGAGCTGTGAAGCCATGACGTCAAATTCAAGCACCTGTCTGGGTCTCTTTTGTGGTATAGGACAACGGTAAACAAAAGCTGGTTAAAGCTGGAATAAAGAGAATGTTGAATGGTGAATTTTATCAAGGGGAAAGACGTTATTGCCCTTCTTCCTATGGGATTTGGGAGAAGTTTACTGTATTTTCCGCACTATTAGGCGCGCTCATAAGCCTCCAACCCCATCAAAAAACAAATGCGCGCTCCGCAATCCAGAGCGCCCTATACACAAATCCACTCGGGTGTCCTACTACAAAGCCGCACCGCCCGCAGAACACGCAAACACGCACGGAGCAGACAGAGACCGCGCAGCGAAAAACACCCACAGACACACTCATCACTCCACACGGACGAGGAATGGAACGGAGGAACGAACCGAAAAGGGAGTGCAATGTGACACTTTAGACAAAACTGAAGAACTGAGTCACTGCGAACACGTCGACAATCCAGCGGTCCCAGACAGCACCATCCCTATACGCTAGGGGTGGGCGATATCTCGATATTTTAAATATATCGAGATAGTTTTTAAACTCGATATGGATTCTGACATATCGTATATATCGATATAATGCTTATATTCAATTTAGATTTCGCCGCTTCGCTTGTTTACCTTCTCTCTTGTCGCCTCCGCGCCGCCGCCTCCCTGATTTTGTTTGCTCATGTCTCCTTCACTCGTCACTACCGCCGTGATCGCCGAAAGTTGTGAAAAGCTTCAAGCACCACGAACCTTTTCTACCATTTACAGACAAAACCATCAGCAGCACATCCTCATATTCCACTGAGTCTCGTCCTTTAGCCCAAAAGAAGCTAAACGAGCTGAGCTGCGTGAGAAGTGCACTGTTTATGCAAATGAGTCATGCGCTTAAATTTCGTTTCTGTAAAACGTAAACACACGTGCGCAAAACTGCATTAAACACATTATTGTGTCAAATGGGCTGATGTGGCTCGTAGTCGTTATGTTTTATATATTGTAAAGTTTAGTAATGTAAAGTCTATTTATGCAGAAGATTTTAATTAATCTGTTGAAGTGTAAATTTTACAATAGTGTTTGGAAAAGTTGGGTTTGATCTGCAGTGGATTGTGGGATACCTCATAGCTCCTTACTGCTGGACAGAGACATGGATCTATTAAAATAAGGAACATCCTGAGCTTCCTCTGCTAAAGGAGCTCACGGTTATGGTTATGATTATGGTCTGGATAACAGAGTTAATGCAAAGATAAGCTTGTGTTGAGTTGTTTTATTTATGAATGAAAAGAAGGAAGTATATATTATTTATTTTATTTTACAGTTAAATTATTATTTATGTAATTTGTTTTTTTTGTAATCTTAAATGTTCCTATATGAACTGCCGACCTCTTACACTTCAATTAAAAAAAAAAAAAGACCTTGTGGAATTTGGCAGATTTGTTTTTGCAGTTTTCAGTTTTAGGGGGTTATTTTTTCTTGAACATATATCGAGATATATATCGTATATCGAGATATAGCAAAATATATCGAGATATATTTTTTATCCATATCGCCCAGCCCTACTACACGCCACAACTGAACAAAGCTGAGAGTCACCGTGAACGCGCCAAACAAAGTCCCACTCACCCATCTAACTGTTGTGTTTCGTTTAAAGCCCGGTGCGGTTTATTTGTGAAAAAAGTTAGAAAACAGACCATTAAATGACAGTGCACCTTATAATCAAGAGCGCCTAATAGTCCGGAAAATATGGTAATATACCAGTTAGCCCTGTTAGTGGTGCATTACATACATCACAACCAAATAGCAGAGATTGGTTAAATTAAAAAAGTACCCACCTACCATTGAGGGAACACATCCTAAAGCTGTGAGGTCAGATGTTCCATGCTGTGACATTAAACACATCTATCCAGCTTTTATTCAAGGGTTGCCTGTCCACAGATCTGACCTGTAATGTCACCTAGTTGTCCCCCTTGAGATAGATTTAGTTTAATCTCTAACGTGGAGCATAGTAGACAAAGCAATAAATGTTTGGTGAATTTTACCAAGGGGAAAGACGTTATTGCCCTTCTTCCTATGGGATTTGGTGCATTACATACATCACGACCAAATAGCAGCGACTGGTTAAATTAAAAAAGTACCTGCCTACCATCGATGATGAATCAGGCTAGCATTGTGTGACTTTTCTAATAAAAAATGTCTGGAATTCATTTAATTTGGATTCAACTGGGACCCAAAGAAAATTATTCAGAAACCACCTGCCTCAAAAACATCATCCCCTTGATCCAATTCTGAACTGTTCTCTTCAAAGCCTGCGTGCCTGTGATTAAGCTCAAATCACATTGCATTTGATTTTGTAACTAAATACACTTACAAAATTCTTTCAATTTTTGTGAAAATAAACAAGGCAGGCTTTAAATCAGTGCCTTTTAACACAAAAAATGTTCAAATTTAATTTGTTCAAATTCCAGTCATGTATTGGCTGAAAGGTGCATTGTGTAACTGTTCTGGTCAAGGGCCCAAATGCTTTCCTCCATGGAGATGTTATTCCTTTGTTTGGAACTTTTCTATCCTCATGGAGACCAAACTAGACCAAGTCCTAGACCAGGTTGGGTACCAAAGCAAATAGTTGCTGAAACGGGCGGGTTTTAATGTTCTGGAATTTCGGGCGGGTAGTGATTACACACGGGCGGGACAGGTGAATCCATGAACGATGAACGGTAGAAAAATACTTGACACACAGCCAGGACGTCCGCTGCCATTTCCCAAGCGCCATTTCCCGGTCTTTTCCTGGAATGATGGACCAGGCAGAGAGAGTGACTTATGTGTTTTAACTACATAAATCCATCAGCGGAGGTGATCGGCTCGGCGACTGCGCTCCTGTTTTAGACCTGGCGATCGGCTTTGTGGTTTGAGGCATGTATATATTTATACTAATGACACTGGTTCAGTCCTGGTTTAGTCTTGGTTTAGACCTGGTTCAGGCCTGGTTCAGTTCTGGTCAGTCCTGGTGTAGCCCTGGTATAGTCCTGATTTAGTCCTGGTTCAGTCCTGGTTCAGTCCTGATCCAGTCATGGTGTAGTCCTGGTGTAGTCCTGGTGTAGTCCTGGTGTAGTCCTGATGTAGACCTGGTGTAGACCTGGTGTAGTCCTGGTCCAGTCATGGTGTAGTCCTGGTGTAGTCCTGGTGTAGTCCTGGTGTAGTCCTGGTGTAGACCTGGTGTAGACCTGGTGTAGTCCTGGTGTAGTCCTGATGTAGACCTGGTGTAGACCTGGTGTAGTCCTGGTGTAGTCCTGGTGTAGTCCTGATGTAGACCTGGTGTAGTCCTGGTGTAGTCCTGGTGTAGTCCTGATGTAGACCTGGTGTAGTCCTGGTGTAGTCCTGGTGTAGTCCTCCTGTTAGACCTGGTGTGTCCTGGTGTAGAGTCCTGGTGTAGTCCTGGTGTAGTCCTGGTGTAGTCCTGTGTAGTACCTGGTGTAGTCCTGGTGTAGACCTGGTGTAGACCTGGTGTAGTCCTGGTGTAGTCCTGGTGTAGTCCTGGTGTAGTCCCTGTAGACCTGGGTAGTCCTGGTGTAGACCTGGTGAGTCCTGGTGTAGTCCTGGTGTCCTGGTGTAGTCCTGGTGTAGTCCTGGTCCAGTCATGGTGTAGTCCTGGTCCAGTCCTGGTGTAGACCTGGTGTAGACCTGGTGTAGACCTGGTGTAGACCTGGTGTAGTCCTGGTCCAGTCCTTGTGTAGTCCTGGTGTAGACCTGGTGTTGTCCTGGTGTAGTCCTGGTGTAGTCCTGGTGTAGACCTGGTGTAGACCTGGTGTAGTCCTGGTGTAGTCATGGTGTAGTCCTGGTGTAGACCTGATGTAGTCCTGGTGTAGTCCTGGTGTATCCTGGTGTAGTCCTGTGTAGTCCTGGTGTCCTGTGTAGTCCTGGTGTAGTCCTGGTGTAGACCTGGTGTAGTCCTGGTGTAGTCCTGGTGTAGTCCTGGTGTAGTCCTGGTGTAGTCCTGGTGTAGACCTGGTGTAGTCCTGGTGTAGTCCTGGTGTAGACCTGGTGTAGTCCTGGTGTAGTCCTGGTGATTGGCTCTGCGGTTGCAGCGTGTACATATTTATAATCCACTAATGACACAGCGTAGTTTTAGTCCTGGTTCAGTCCTGGTTCAGTCCTGGACTATTGGGCTGTCGGACTAATGGGCTGACCCTGATTTATCATGGGCAGGGTGAGTAACGGGTGAATTGTTAACGGGTCCGGGTGGGTGCGGATTTAACTTTGATATAATCACGGGTTAACGGGCGGGTGTGGTGCTGTACTGCGTGCTCCAAAAATGGACCCATGCAGGACTATGGACCAAGATACAGGTCAGATCTGTGGAGAGGCGACCCCGCTCACAGTTCGACTGCCTGTTTTCTACATATTTCTGAACTATAAAACCACCTGTAATTTAATAAATGTAAGGTAGAGCTGTTTAATGCCACACTGTGGAACATTCCAAGTCAAAAAGTTACACAGTTCACCATTACATAAAAGTACATGACCAATAATTTACTCACTTACAAGTACCGCTGCCAAAATTGTACTTCAAGTTTGGTGGGATCATGTTTGCCGGGATAGTACTTGTGATAAATATTTATAATAGTTTCATGTCAGTTAAGTGGCAGTTCGTGGAAAAAAGTTGGAATAAATTTACAGCTACTTCCTTTGTCATCAACACCAACAACTCCATCCAAAATACAGAGACAATTTATGCACAGGGAAGGCATTTTTCATCTAACAAAATAAAGTCTTGTCCTTTATTTTTATTACTCTAACCATAACTATTGTGTTATTTCGACAGGTTTTGGCCTTGTTTACGTTATAGTTGCTTGGTAACAGTTATGGAAATACTTCTACATTGTCGTACTTGCTGCCCGTGTCAACCAAGAAGTAGAATTATACACTTTATTTAAGAAAAATATATATATATGGGCAACCTGTTTTGGTAATATCTTAAAGGTGCACTGTGTAACTGTTTGGTTGGGAGTCCGTCACCTGCTTGTTTCTGCTGAGATACCATTGCTCTGCCTGGAATGTTCCAAAGTACGGCATTAAACAACTCTACATTTCCAATCCAATCTATACATAATAATAACAACAATAATAATATGATAAAATAAACGCTCAGATTTAATCATACTAGTCTTAAAATAATAAAAATCAGAGAATAGCAATAAATAAATCAGTCATCAATCATTTATTCAATTACAGGTGGTTTTATAGCTCAAAAATACCAAGAAAAACAGACATTCTGACTACGAGCGGCGTCGCCTCTCCACAGATCTGACCTGTAACTTGGCTTGGTTTGATCTCCATGAAGATTAGGAGTGTGCAAAAATATCAAAATATCAATATATCCTGTCGTTTAATGATGATACAGGATCGATATCGTGGGCTGCTGTATCAATATATCGTCAAGAGTATTTTTTGGTAAATTTTACTAAATTATTTCGTTACAGCTACAGTTTTGTTGTTTGTTTAGTGAAAAGAATCTTGTTTATTCAACACATTTGATATTTTCACAGTTTTGATGAGTAAAATGTTTGTTAAACCACTTCTTGTACAAAGTTCATATGAAACACAAAGACTTTTAGTATCACAGCCATGATATAGCGTTTATTTTTTTATTGAACTGTGTCCTCTGTGTCAGATTTATTCATTTATTTTTTTATTAGTTATTTTGCTATTTAGTTAGTTAGTTAGTTAGTTATATTATTTATTTATTGTTTTTATCAATTTATTTTTTATGTATTTTTTATTATTTTATAGTATTTTTATGTATTTATTTTATTTATTGATTTTATTATTTTTGCTCATTGATTTTTTTTTTATTATTATTATTTTATTTAATGATTCTATCAGTTTCCTCTTGGTTGGGACATATAATTTTTTTTTTAAGTAAAATGATTTATATTGCTATGTAAAGCACTTTCTTTTCAATTCTTGTTTATAAAATGTGCTCTACAAATAAAGTTGGACTGGATTGGATAATTTTAAAAGCATTTCAGATCACGCTTTTATACAAAACAATAAAAAAATTTAAAATTGAATTCAATTTCCATATTTTTACCAATTAGAAACAGCAGTAAGACGTCGTTGGCTTGAGACTTGTACTGAACTCAGTAACTTCTATTATTTAAAGGTGCATTGTGTAACTTTACTGCTGGAGGGTCCGTCAAATGCTTTTCTCCATGGAAATATTAACGCTTTGTCTGGAACGTTTCACATTATTACAGTTATTAAACCTTTCTATCTTCATGGACACCAAACCAGACCAAGTTACAGGTCAGATTCTGTCTTTCAATTACCCCAAACAGCTACTGAATATTTGCACATAATTACTTTCAACCTGTGAGTAGAATAGTATAAATAAAATAAAGCTTACCTCGGGCATCTGTGGGCCTGTCTTCTTGTTTTTGTCCTCTCCTTTGGGTTTGATAATGACCTTTTCCGCATCCAAAGTCCCTATAAGTGCATTGGGTTTGAGTTTGATGTTGTTCCGAGTGCTGGTGACTAGTTCCAGGGTATGTCCAGAAGGATTTAGATGGTATTTTGCACAAAGAGTCACTAATAGGTCCATTAGGGGTTTGCTGTGAAGGAAAGAAAGAATATGTTATAGACATGTTATTCAAATTCACTCTGAAATGTGATAGTGATAATGGATCTTCAAGACCACAGGGTTCCTACGCTCGGAAATAAATAATTGCAGTGGATTTCCAGAGATTTTATGCAACAATTCATGATAGCATTTTCACATGGAGATAAAAGTTATGTACAGGACTTTTAGTCATTTATATTTAAATGGTCTCAATAAGAAATGTCTGCAGCCAGATTCATATAAACTTTATGATTTCAATAGTTTTTCAAATATTACAACTTCAATTTTATTTCAGTGCATCAAACTGAAATACACTTAAGAAAAATTCAGGGATAACAATTAGGGACCTACACCTGCACAACAATACTGGTACTATCGGAGAGCAGAGGGACCAAGTCTCAAGTAAGCCTCAAGTCTTTGACCTGAGTCTTGAGTCACTGGCCCATAAATTTAAGTCAAGTCCAAGTCATCTGCTTTGAGCTTCAAGTCATTTCAAGTCTTTAAACCAAAGTACCAAATATAGCTTCGCTTTTTGCAATTTATATGAATTTTAAACTAAATTGTACTTAAAAAAGCACGGTATATTTATATTTATAGAGTATATAAGAGTTGGAGAAACTAATTTTGTCATTTTTTTCCTTTTTAAATGTCTTGGCAAGATCTTAGCGTGAATCATTCTGGTCAGAATAGAAAGAATTCAGATTTAAAAGTGCTTCTCAAGTCACAGGCCTCAAGTCCTGTTTCTTTTTGTTGCGGTTATTTCTATTATGATTTCACTAATGTTATATATTCCATTGTATAAGAATGTAAATCTCTTACTTGCCCAAAATAAATACATAAAAATAAATAATAATAATCAGAATGGGCAGATACATAAAACTATAGTGTTAGAATCGTGTAGTAACTAAAAAAGATGAATAGCTTTAATTCACAGATCACAATTACACCAGAGCTTTAAAGGACTGACTCTTGATCTTGAGTCGTGTAAAGAACATATAATTTGTCAATCTCAGTCAGCTCTGTGTTTCAGTTAAATAAATGTGAAACAGGTTGTTTTGTTCTTAATATCTACTGTAGGCTCATGGGTGTACTTGAAAAATACAAAGCAAAAAATATGTTACAAAAATTTAAGTTTGTGTAGTTTGTGTATTATGTATGTGGCCTAAAAATAGAATTAAAAAAATGATTATGAGAAATTAGTAACGTTGCCATGGTGATTAACTAAACAAAACCATAAAACAAGAAGTCCTCAAAATGTTTACATACAACATAACAGGGAAGGTCATTAATAATTTGTGATGACACTGCCGCTGTCAGCAGGGCGCTGCCACAACCCACTGGGCATCAGAACTCGTCCAACTTGTTCAGACTTCACTTTTCATTTCTAGACCGTTTCAACAATTAACACCTTAAAACAACACCTTAAAACAACAAGACGAGAGGTAAAATTAGTCACAAATCGTAAATCACTTCTGTCTCTCCAGATCTCTATGATATTTTTAAAAGGTGCATTGTGTAACTTTTCATCAAACTCTATTCTTCTTTGTTATTACTTTGTCTTAAATGTTTCACAGTGTGGTATTAAACCTTTTTATCATGACGAAGACCAAACCAGACTAAGATACAGGTCAGATCTGTGGAGAGGTGACCCTGCTCACAGTCAGAATTCCTGTTTTCCAAGTATTTTTGAGCTATAAAACCATCTGTAATTTAATAAATGTCAGGTAGAGCTGTTGTGGAAGTTACATAAATGCATCTAAAAATGATACAGGCACTTTTGAGAATTATTTGGAAACGCGGAGGAGAATTCGCCGCCTAATCTGTTCTTACGGGATTGTTCTCTGTTGTTTCTCAAGAGACCAAAGTACATACGAAAGCTAAGAAAGGGAGTTTGTAAACTGTACACACTGTGAGAAAGATAATGAAATCTTAGGTAAACTCTGAGGGGAAAACCTAAGCTGTCTGAGTAAGTCCTTGTTTGCAAAATGTGGACACTCTGATTAGAGCAGCTCAAGATTCATGATATTTTTATGGGTAACAGAACCAATAGAAGTAAATACCAGGGATGTAACGGTATCCAAATCAATTTAGTTGTAGTATTTTATTTGGTTATTTTGCAGTACTACAGAAAACAGAGACTATAACCCCATGGATCATGACCGAAAGAGTTTAGACTGAAGTAAAAAGTTCTTAAAAATCCAAATCCTGTTAAACAATGACAGAAATCCAAGAAAGAAAAGCAGCATATGAACAGCAAGTTTGTGTACAATTTCACTTAAGACTTACTGTATATATAAGTGACACAATAAAAATAAAAACAAACAAAACTGAAGCTTTCAAAACATAATGCTTTACACTTCTACACTTGTGTACTTCCACAGATGTTTGAGGATTTCAAAAAGTCTTTCAGCTTGTTCCATATACTAACCCCTCTAACAGAAATACAATCTCTTGTTTTTCTTAGTTCTTATCTTTATTTTTTAAAAGATGCCTGTTCTTCTAAGGTTATACCGACCGTCTCTCTGCTCAGATAACTCCTGTATAAGAGGAATCTTACAGTACAATATTATTATAATATGCATTTCACTGTGTTGTGGAAAAAATTATGTATTTCTTGATGATAAATAATTAATCCATTTGTGAAGCCTGATGAGTTTTTAGAATATAGACCAAGGTTTATTGTTGTTACAGTAGCTATGGACAGGGTCTAGGTCTGCCCTGACCACAGACCAACAGCCTCTCCTCACCAGCAGTATGTCCCTACTCCATTTGACCCGAGTCTCTGCCCAAGTATCTGCCCCAGAGCATCTGAGCTCTGAGTATTTATACAGAAATACAAATTAAATACATATCAAAGCAGAGTGACTTTTGTATCCGAGGCTGGTGTTAAATTAATATACAGTTGAGGACAGGTAAGACAACAAAGGGCTTCCTGAAGGAGGCGACAGTTGTGTCTGATGATCTTTTACACATGTTATTGACTGGTCTGGTCTAAGGTAGAAATCACATTAATTTACAAAAACGACAGACTGAGAGAAATCTTTCCACAATTGTAAATTTCCATCACACATGGTATGACATTATTACAATATTCTGGAGAAGCAAATAAAATTGCAGATAGAATACTTATTGCTTTTAAAATGCCTTGACAAGATTTTGGAACAAATCATTACCATCATAATCCCAAGAATTAAGGTAAAAACATATTTCTTCATGCTGTCTGCGCTGAAATGAATCATGGGATAGTAGTAGTAGTTCCATGTGTATATTAATAGGGATGTAACGATATCCAAATCAATATTTATTGCGATATTTTGGAGTGGCAAATATAATTCTAGATAGGACATTTTTTTGCTTTTAAAATACCTTGACAAGATTTTGGTGTGATATATGTGATAGCTCTTGGTATTATTGTGAGACTTTTGATGATACGATATCACAATATTGAGGTTATTGTTACATCCCTTTTTATTAACTGCTGCTATTATAAAACAAAGCGTTTAACAAAGGAACTTGTGATTCGATATATTGTGACAGCTCATGATATTATTAAGACTTTTGATGATACAAAATCATGATATTTTGGTTATTGTTTTATCCCTAGTAAATACATTTATAATTTAATCCATTTGAATTTCTTATAAAACACTTTTTGAAATCTTGAAATGTCTTTTTTAAATTTGGATTCTGAGCGGTCGCATAGTGATTCAGCAGGTTTTTACCAGCTGTCGCAAGAAACCACATGCTGTAACTTATACACACCCACATTTTCATTTACAAAGCTATTCTGGCAAAACTTGTACAGTATCTCACCTTCCTCATTCAGTTCAGTTCTCATCATTACTGTACTGCCAGACTCAGGAGAAACTGAGCTTAGTATCACTATAAATCTACACAGAGCAACGGGGAAACTCGTTTTAGATTCTGTGCCCCTCATTTATAGAGCAATCTCATAAACCAGCTAAAACTAAACAGTGTAATTCTCCTAAGTGAATTTAAACACCCAATATCTGTTTTCTTTTCAGACCATTGCAGTTGTTTAAGTGAAAGCTTTGTGGGCTACAGGTTCAAGAGATATTTATATGTATATTTGATTATGCTTTTTTATTCACTGTAAATGTTTTATGTTTTTAACTGTGTACTCATGACTCCCTTCCTGATAAAATAAAAAAAATAAATAGCTGGAGTAGACAATGTGGGAGAGGTGTTTTGCTTAGGGACACAATGACAGCATTTTCTCAGGTGAGGTTTGAACTCACTAAGCCTTTGATTATATGTAGTAAACAACAATACAAAAGTAAAAGCTAGGCAAGGAAAACAGGCTTTCTTTAGGCAAATCCATGGACAATACACTTTAAATAAACCTCAGCAAGTTTTAGAGTTCAGAACTGGTATTAGAATAATTGACCTGTTAGTGTAAAGTTTACAATACAATATCATATATGATGCTGTAGCAGGTCAAAACTAACTAATATGAAGTCCAATATATAGGGACTTCATAATATATATCCAATAAGGTTCATTTGGTCTTCTGATATTTTATGTTATTAGGTTCTTTTTTCAGACCAAGAGTTTGTTTTCATACCTGACAGACGTGGTCATGTGATGTTGCTGTGACATGTCCAGTCAGCTGATTTATACAAGTTTTGGTCTTCCTACCGGTGGAGGCAGGACAACAGCTCCATCTGCAGTCCGACTTCCGGTTTATAAATCAGGACAAGGGGCTTTTTTACTCTCACACACCTGGGATACTGTCCTGAGGAAGTCGAACTGCAGATGGCGCTGTTGTCCTTTGTCCACCGGTAGGAAGACAGCGCCAAAACCTGTTTAAAGCAGCCGACTGAACATGTCTCAGCAACATCACATGACCACTGGAGGAAGAGCACTAGTGAGCAGTCGAAACTGTCAGAACAAACTCTTGATCTGAAAAAAGAACCTAATAACACATAATATATTGAACCTAGAAGCTTATTTGAACAGGCATAAAAAAAAAAATCACACAAATAGATCCTTTTAAATGTCTTAACGTATAATCATAGATTAAGACATCAGTGGCCCTGTGAGTATCATTATTAAATGCACTTTTATTTATCATTACTGTTTCAGAGAGTGTGTGCAGGCTTTATCTTGTTTCTTAAAATCAATATTATAACAAGTATAAGATTTCATGATTATATTAAAGAAATCACTATTTTGTGTTCAAAGTTACATTCTGTTGTCTACCCATTTTCATCATGTAATACAAATTGTGTTAGATATTGTGCTGCTTTGCCTTTTCCTTGGAATACATGTTTTTATGTACAGTAAGTATCATGTCAACACTAATAAAAAGTCATAAAAAATGACCAATCAAATTAAATTCTGTTAACTGGGCAAAAGTTTTAGAGCAGGGGTCTCCAACCTTTTTCCTCCAGTGAGCTATCTTTACAAAATGAAAATGACAAAGAGCTTATCATCATGATTTTCTAAATTCGAAACTGGAACACACCCGGATTGGGATGTTTGATATAAATAAAATTATGAAAAGAGTGTGTAACATAATCTGCAGGACGTCTGACACTGCATTTTTTTGCTTTATTGTAATTTTCTGTATTTTGGCTAAACAAATTCTAATTTATGCTCCTCTTTACTGTTGGTGAGGATCTGATTAGTCAAAAATTGTAATAGTCCTGTTTTAGTCCTGGTTTAGTCCTAGTTTAGTCCTGGTTTAGATCAAATCTGTCAAAAATAGGGACACTTGGGACATTTTTTTGTATAAAACTGGGACAAATCACTGGTTTTGTATAAATCTGCTGGGACAGGGGACACAGGGCACAAAACTGGGACTGTCCCGGGAAAACAGGGACGTTTATTTAGCTTTCACAAGAAACTGAGCATAGGAAAGCCTTTGGGGAGCGGCTATACTTATAAAATATAAAACTTTATCCATTTATTAGTGCACAAAGTTAGGTAGTAATTAGTTTGTTTAATTAGTTAGTTCAGAAATCCCTTAGTGAGCTACTTGGAATGGAGTGGAGAGCTACTCTATGTATAAAAACAAACTAAAATCTATCTCCTCTGGCCTATAGCATCATCAAACTTGACTTTTTCTTCTGATGAAACCACTGACAGTTCACTGCTGGCTGTACACATCTACTCTTTGCGACTTAACCCCTTTACAATTCCATGATGCAGCGCTAAAATATTTCCTTAATGAGCTCTACCACCATAAACCTTAACGCACAGCCATGACTATATCACACTCTATACCATTTTCTTTTACGTACCTGCCGTGAACAGTCGTCATCTTTTCCACTCCTCCGGGCAGTACCACGGTGAGGGAGAGCTCTTGGTCCATGCGGTTTTCCTTGTGGTCCATGGTGAGGGTGGAGGGGTTTCCTGGGAACCACTGGGACAGTTCTGGGGAATTCAGCTTGTCCAGGCCAGGGGGAGACGGGGCCTTGCTTTTAGTGGACACCCTGCGAAGGAAGAAGAAAGATGAGAGTCAATCGTGTTTATGTTTGGCACAGAGAAGGTTGAATGAGCGGGGTGGGGTCTTTAAGAATGCATTCACACTTGGTCCTGGTTTAGTCCTGGTTTAGTCCTGGTTTAGTCCTGGTTTAGTCCTGGTTTAGTCCTGGTTTAGTCTTGACATAGACCTGGTTTAGTATTAGTCATTTTGCTGTTTTTGTGCTGTGTTTGTGCAAGTTTTAAAGCTGCACTGTGTAACTTTCAGGGTGGAAGGTCCGTCACCATGGATATGTCGTTGCTTTGCCTGTAATTTTCTTATCTGTTTCCACGGAGACAAGCACCAAGCCAGTTTACAGGTGCGATCTGTGGAGAGGCGATTACACTAGAATAAACATTTTTCAAGGTATTGTTTTACTGTAAAAAAAATACTTGTAATTAAATAATAAGCAAGTTTAATGCCATACTGTGGTACATTCCAGCAAAAGCAATCTCCCCAGAATTTCTCCATGGACACAACTAGGTGCTGGACTCATACCAGAAAAGGTACGTAATGCAGCTTTAACACAGTGTAATAATTTCAATTTATGAGGTGGTTTAAAGGGACAGATTTAAGATAAGATTTAGATGTTAAATTTCCCCAGAAACGAGGTTGCTAATGCCAATTTATTCTCAATTTAAAAAAAAAACAAAAAAAAAAACACTTGACATAACATTTATTTATGTCACAATTTGGTGTTTGTTGTCTCACACGTGTCTCTCGTTTGGGTTCCCAATTTCAGTGCTGAAATACAGTTAAAACATAAAAAAACTAGAAAAGCACTCAGAGAGCGTAGACCTCCGCCAAGGACTACAGTCCCCCTCATATTAATTGTGTTTTCCATAAATATTTGTCTCGTATCTTTCAATTTGGAATATGAAAGAGGATCCCATTGTCCATCCCTGAGTCAAATTTCATGGGGTTTGGTCAATAATTAACCGAGATATTGAGAAACAAAGTTTTTGGCCCCATTTACCACAATGTTAACTAAAATTTCAAAGTGATCCAGAATCCAGGATTTCTTCTGGATCACCCCCAAAATGAAATCAGTTCTTCCTTTTCACATTTCCAACAAATCCTGAAAATTTCATCAAAATCGGTCCATCACTTTTTGAGTTATGTTGCTAACAGACAAACAAACAAACAAACAGACAAACGCCGGCAAAAACATAACCTCCTTGGCGGAGGTAAAAACACTCTCTGATCTAAATTGTCTCTATCTAAACCTCAGCACCTGAAGCCTGAATCATGAATCAGTAACTTTCGGAGGTTCTGAGTTTTCACATGAGGCCACTCCATAAACTGAGAATTAGAAAAATGATCTTGTGGCACAAGATTTTGTCCTATTCCCACATGGAATAGGCCTGGGACCGTAACAATAACACACTAATTTAAAGGTGCACTATGTAACTGCACTATGGTTGAGGATGTATCACCTGTTTGTTTCTATTGATATATCATTGCTCTGCCTGGAATGTTCCCCAGTATGACTTTAAACACCTCTACCTTACATTTATCAAATTTCTGATGTATTTACAGCTCAAAAATATCTAGAAAAACAGGCATTCTGATGGTGAGCGGGTAGCCTCTCCACAGATCTGACCTGTAACTCTGTCTGGTTTGGTCTCCCTGAAGACAGAAAGAAATAATACCATATTGTGAAACATTCCAGAAAAATCTCCATGGAGAAAAGGTTTTCACAGACCCTGCATCTTTAAGTTGTAATAAAAATGTATCTAGAATCTAATAGCAGGAATCTAATTTATAACAAATAGTCTTTGCTCTTCTCTTGTATGTGAATAGCTCAGAGCCTATTAGATCAAAGCACTCAAGTCCATTTGCAACCCAGTCACAAGACAGTCCAGTGGTTCATTAGCCCGGAGCAGGCTGTGAATGGGCCACATGTGAGAGACAGAGACTGAAGAAGATACAGGAGAGAATCACAGCCTTTATACACAAACCAAGCTCTCACAGCTGAATCTGGGTCTGTGTGCGGTTCTGTGCAGCACTAATCTCAACATTTTATTGCTTCCTGTGATTTAAGTATTTATTTAATATCTGAAACTAAAGGCATCTGATCACATCATATGACTTGTAAATGAACCGTAATATTGTGATTACCGTATTTTTCAGACTATAAGTCACACTTTTTTCATGGTTTGGGTGGTCCTGCGACTTATACTCCGGTGCGACTTATATATTAAAATTTTCACACTGACCACCACGAGACGGCGTTCTAGTCTTGTGTGTCAGTATCTGCTGCTCCTATTACTCCTGTACCACTGTCACTTCACTCTACTGTGCATGTCTCCTTCAGAAAGAGCTGCTGTCCTGCAGCAAGTAGTGAAATGCAGCCGAAAATGGTAACTGAGCAGCAGAAAGAAAGTTTGGAGAGAGTGAGAATCTTGTGAGGGACTGGCGAAAGGCGGGGATGGAGAACATAGCTTCACGGCAACGTCATGATGCGCCATGCAACTTTCCTGGAAGTCATTCGATGGATCAACAAACCCTGGACTTTAGTGACACCGAAACCATCCTGTCAGGATTCAGAAAGGCCGAAATAATATCTAACTGGATCTGATGCTAAGTCTGATGACAGTTGCACAATAGAGGAAGCGGCGCTCTGTTTACCTCCAGAGGTCGAGGAGTTGCTCAGAAGTGACACCGAGGATGAAGAATTCAATGGATTTAGTGATTTGGAGTGAGATGCAGAGTTTGGTAAACTTGTTCTGTTCTGTTGTTTATGTTATAGTTATCTGAATAACTAAGAGTCCAGCACTTGGCTGCAGACATGCCAGGGAGATTGCTTTCATTGGAATGTACCACAGTATGGCATTAAACCTGCTTATTGTTTGATTAAAGTGCTTTTTACAATAAAACACTAACTATAAAAATATGTATTCTACTGTAAGTGGTGCACTGCTCCACAAATAAGACCTGTAAATAGGCTCAGTGCTTGTCTCCATGGAAACAGACAAGTTTAATATCATAACTGTGAAAAATATCCAGGCAAAGCCAAAACATCTCCATGGAGACAGACCCTCCATCCTGAAAGTTGCACAGTGCACCTTTAAAATTAAAAGGTGCACTAACTTTTCTGGTGGAGAGTCTGTCATCTGCTTGTCTCCACTGCAGTGTTAATACTTTGCTTGGAAAGTTGCACAATATGTCATTAGCTTTTATATCTTCATAGAGACAAGAAGGTGACAACACTCAAGTTACAGGTCAGATCTGCGGAGAGGTGACCAAGCATGTTTTACAGATTTTTTGGTAATAAAAACAATTATAGCTTAGTAAAACAAAAAAGTTCAAGTTAACATTAATGGAAAAGCAATGATGGACCCTCCCTTTTAGATGTTGAATTTTACTTTACTTACAAGTCACTGTAATTGCTCCAATCTATTACAAATATTGAACCAAGTCCACGCCGGGAAGTGAGGTAAATTTGGTGGAGTCTGCCCTTTCTAATCCTGTTACCAAAAAATAAAGGCTTAAAGCAATATAATGTTTTTACACTGATATTGAAAATAAGACCATATTTAGAAGTTAGTCAAGACACTTTCCAGACAAGAAAATTAAACACAGCTAAAAATGGCAAATGTTTTGATACCAAATTTAGCTACAAAAACTCTATCATAATTAATAATACTTTTCACCTGAGGGGGGAAAAAAAACTGAACAAAAATAGACAGTGAAAACAGGCCAGAAACTGTGATGGAAAAAAAAAAAAAAATCTGTACTCTTGACTAATGTGAAATCAACATATTTACACAAGTTTCTGAAATACTGATTGCACAAATATTTGTAAATTATTCTCCAGGAAGATCATGTATTTTTATATGCGTCATTATCATAGACTGTATAAAGAAGTGGACTAAGGGAGCGTGATGTCATCCACAGTGTTCAGCTCCAGTCAAATGAAGCTCATCGAGGCTTGCAGTTATAGGGGTGAATTTTGAGCCAGGTCCATATTAGGAATAGGAATTTATTTACGGACAAAATAGCAAAATTAAAACACCAAAATCAGTAGGGTTAGTAGAGTTAAAACAAACATTTTAAGACCAAAATGACGAGGTTCATAGCAGCAGTTACAGAGAGGAGTGACAATTTTTCAAGTTTAAATTCAGTTGGAGTTCAGAGGACGCGTATTTTAAAAGTCACAAACCTTCCCAACCCAAGTCATTAGACATTATTCATAAATCACAAAATAAAGGTGGATTTGACCATTATTGAATATTAACAAGGATATTTTATTGTTGACTGAGTGATTGTGTCTCTCTGAACAATTAGTATTACTCAAGTTTTAAACAATGAAAAACAGAAATTGAACCAGAAATAAAAGGATCCATAAGTCGCCTATTTGGACATTAAATGTAGCCCATTTCTTTTTCTTTTCAACATTGAGCTGAACCAGCAATATTGGAACAAAATAGTCAATAAAATAATTACTAAAAGATTAGAAATTATACAAAAGATGTCTTAACATTTGAACATTTCTAATGAGATAGGTGGGCCTGTCTGTGTTTTTGTAGCGTGTTTCAGTCTGGGTGCAGGAGGAGAACGCAGCAGCAGATCAGATGCAGTATTCAGTATGTTTCTGTGCTTTGTTTTCATTTTGGTGAGCACAGAAAATCCCAATTCACACATATATGAAGTAGTGAAAGGAATAAGCATAGACATACTGGCGCTACTGAGGACAGGATATTCTGACAAAATGCTCATCCAGAATGACGATAAAATCCATGTACAGTATTTTTAAACTGCACCAGCCAAAAAATGTGCAATGAAGAAGAAAAAAACTTTTCACACAGGTCACACTTTTTGGGGAAATGTATTTTATAATCAGAGACCAGGAACTGACATTTCATCTTGAAAGGCAAGTTATAATAAAAACAACAAAACAGAGAACAACAGACTGAACAGGCATTAATATGTTAACGTAGCATATTAACAGTTATTCAGATAATTATAGCATAAACAACATAAGTTTACCAAACTCATGATCTCACTCCAAATAACTAAATCCATTGAATTCTTCATCCTCGGTGTCACTTCTGTGTGACCTCCGGAGGTAAACGGAGCACCACTTCCTCTTCTGTGTAGCTGTTGTCAGACTCAGCATCAGCTCCAGTTAGAATTATGCCTTTCTGAATCCTGACAGGATGGTTTTGGTTGTCACTGGAGTCCAGGCTTTGCCAATCCATCCAATGACTTCCAGGAAAGTCGCACTGCGGTTGCCGTGAAGCTGTGTTCTCCATCCCCGCCTTTCGCCAGTTCCTTGCTTGTTCACTCCAAACTTTCTTTCTGCTGCTCGATTACAATTTTCTGCTGCATATTTCACTACTTGCAGCGAGACAACGGCTTCTTTTTCCAGGAGACATGCGCAGTAGAGCGAAGTGAGAGTGGTACAGGAGTAATATGGGTAACAAATACTGGCACACAAGCCTAGAGCGCCCTCTTGTGGCTGTTAGTGTGAACATTTTAATATATAAGTCGCACCGGAGTATAAGTCACAGGAAACACCCAAACCATGAAAAAAAGTGTGACTTGTAGCCCAAAAAATACGGTATAAAACTATATATTGCAGACCTACATGCAGAGAAAAGGCGACCCAAAAAAAATCTCTCTCCCCGTCTTTGGGAAACAAGGTCTAGGTCATTACACATATTACAGTACTATAATGTTGTCACGGCTACTCTAATTAGAAAACTCCTCTGTAAATCCCATGTAAATTCTCCATCTTCCAGACTGTGTTGTTGTAGTAGGGGCTCGTATTACATTGTAGTGTCCTTTTGCGGCAGTAAGGGCCTGAAGTGGAGCTCGTAAAGTCTCACGTGGGGCCAGGCTTATTCAAACAGAGGAATCTGAGCTATGCAAGGTCACAGTGTCTGCTCCGGAGCATGGCTAGCATCACGTTATTAGCCTTGCACTCTCTGGAGGCAGCTGTCCCCAGGCTGCATACATCAGACACACACGTTACACGCATACCACTCGCTCGCCACTATGCTATGTAAATAAGACAGTGTTTTTATTAATGGGGAGGTACAAGATTTTTTCATGTTATAAAGTTATATATTATGTTTATCTTACTCTGGTACATATTAGGGTTGTCAAAAGTCGAAATTCAGATACCAATCAACTCGAAAACTAGTATTGTGCACAAAAGTATTAGTATTGAAGCAAGATACTAATCCGAGCAAGTATCAGTACTAAAGAAAGTCACATTTACAGAACAGATATGAACCTAAATAGCTTTAAAATGATCTGGAGTTGTATCAGGACAAGTTTAAAAGCACAAAGACTAGTTTACGCCCATGGGCCACTATGGAACATATGGATAACTGAGGGATGACACAGATAAGATATAAAACCGCATGGTAATTTAAAAGAAAGTAACATATTTTTCGGACTATAAGTCGCACTTTTTTTCATGGTTTCAGTGTTTCCTGGGACTTATACGCTGATGCGACTTACATATTAAAATTTTCACACTGACAGCCATGAGAGGGTAGTATTAGTATCAGTATCTGCTGCTCCTATTACTCCTGTACCACTGTCACTTCACTCTACTGCACATTTCTCCTGCAGAAAGAGCCACTCTCCTGTCTGTATCATGTCAGTCGATCGCACCATTACTTCTGTACCACTGAAAATTAAAAAATTTAAAACAAATGTATAAAGACAACTGAGAAGACTGAACACAAATGCCCACAAAAAGAAAATCATATTTTGCAGATTTACAAGCTGCAAGTAGCGAAATATTCAGCCGAAAACGGTAATCGGGCAGCAGAAAGAAAGTTTGGAGTGAGCGAGAAACTTGTGACAACGGACAGGTGCACCATGAAACTTTCCTGAAGTCAATGGATGAATCAACATGGCCTGTACTTTAGTGACAACCAAAATCATCCTGTCGGGATTCAGAAAGGCCGGAATAATTCTAACTGGAACTGACACTGAGTCTGACGACAGCTGCACAGAAGAGGAAGCGGCGCTCTGTTTACCTCCAGAGGTTTTGGAGTTTCTCAGAATTGACACTGATTGAGGATGAAGAAGATGAAGAGTTGGAGACGGAGCATTTGATGAACTTGTTTTGCTTATGCTCTAGTTAGCTGATTAAGCAGTCTGTTGTTCTCTGTTCTATTATTTTTACTATAACTTGCCTTTCGGGATGAAATATACGTATACTCTGGAGCGACTTATAGTCCTAAATATCCAGTACTATTATTTAATGCTGAAAACCACATCCTAATGTATAAAGAAAGTGTTTTTATTATCATTATTATCATCAGAATAGGTATTGAGTATCAAGTTTATTCCTTCGTATGAAAATCCAGTTCAAATTTTTATTATCATGACAACACGAACCGTAAGCAGCTCTTAGGATCAAAATGAGACCACTGTGTGTTGTCTGTGTGTAATTATAAAGATTTTTTTTATAGTCCACAAACCAGAAAGTAAGGCTATTGCGCTGTTAGCATGCTAGTTGTTGCTACTAAACAAATGGTAAGGATACAGGAATGCGTACAGGGTATTGCACTCATGATTGAGCCACATTCCAATACACAGTAAATATACACACACAAGCGCTCGCAAATGTACAGAAATGGAGTGAAGCAGGTTGAGTGTGTTGCCTGAGGACATGATCAGATTGAAAAAGGGAAGGGTCTGGGACTTGAATAAATACAATAGACTTTTGATTTTACTGCAGTTTCAGCGCAAACAAAGGCTTACCATCTGTGTACCATTTTAAACGGCATTGTTCTGCTTAAATTCCACTTTCAAATCTATTAATAAAAGGTCATTATGAATAATTTCTAACTGGATTACAGCATGTTTACCCAAAGGCATTGTCATTTTGCGTTTGTGTGGGTCTAATTGAAGAATTAAACACAGGATTACCAGCAGTATTACAAGATGGTAATGATAAACAAAACAAAACACAATAAGACAAAGTACGCATCACTGTAAATCACTTGATAATGAAATGTGATTATAAAACTCTCCACAGACTGAGGGTAATTGGATTAGATGTGAGTAGATTAGATCTGACAGCGAAGCACGCAACAGAAGGGAACATAAACAAACATGGGTTTTGGCAAAGAGAAACAGGACATTAAAACGATATATAATTATAAACACAGTGATTTAAAAGTCAAATATTATGCAAAAGTGACTCTTGTGAGCTTTAAACCATGATATGTTGTTACCACATCAGAAACAAACCCGGAGTTGTGTTTGGTTTCATTCACACGTTTGAGTAATCCTGCATTATTAGTCTGTCTACATCTCCAAACCTCAAAACGTCACTGTTTACCTTTTGCTCAATAATAATAATTGATCATTCCAGGGCTGAAATTATCCAAATCAATCTGGAGAAGACGTGTTTAAAACAGTGGAGCACTTCCTGTATTAGACATCATAAGGTGGAACAGGGTGTTTTCTGTTCGAGAGAAGAACTCAGCGTAAATATGTAGAGTTTGTGTTAAACATGTGTGAATGAAACACTGTAAAAAGGACAGTCCGGAATTTTGGACATAGGACCTCATTTCCTGGAGACACTTTTTTAAATATTCCATCCAGTCCTTGTATTTGCAGAGGTCACTGGTGCTAGACTAGTGCATGTCAATGACCATAGTTATCCTGCCACTAAAAACAGTCTTACCCACTGCACAAAACACCCGAAGCAAATCTATTATTACGCCAGACTGTCTGTATTACTGCCAAATGTCTGTGTTGATAGAATAATGTTTGAAATTAAACTAACCTTGCATCACATGAATCGTCGCATGTTGAGGGACTATTTTCTCAGCAGCAGCGTAACTTTACTTTGCCGGTAAGATAGGTGCTAGGTGATATAAGTCCGCTGCTGCCAAACTTCCTAGTGCCTCTGCTCAATTTCATTTCTCTCCAGCGACTAGGCTCAGGAATCAGAATACACTAGACGGTTTGCAAGAACCCCAGAAGTTGTAGACCGTGCACCGACCAATTAGCGAAGAGCTGTGAATCTGGCAATGACTTGGACACCACTGAGTGTTCTGCCGCATTACTTACATCACAATCACACAATAGCAGCGATTGGTTAAATAAAAAAGTACCCCCCTACCCTCGAGCGAACGAATCCTAATGCTGTGAGGTCAGACAGTTTCCACAAAGTGTTTTTAGTGGGAGGATAACTATGGCCATTGACATGCACTAGTCTAGCACCAGTGACCTCTGCAAATACAAGGACTGGATGGAATATTTAAAAAAGTGTCTCCACACGTCTCCAACACTGTGGCTCACTAGGAAATGAGGTCCTATGTCCAAAATTTCCAGACTGTCCTTTTAACTGTGTTTCATTCACACATGTTTGACACACAAACTTTGCATATTTAGACTGAGTTCTTCTCAACAAAAAACACCCTGTTCCACCTTGTGATGTGTGTGTGACGTTTTCAGGTTTGGAGATGTAGACAGACTAATAATGCAGGATTACGCAAACATGTGTGAATGAAACCAAACACAACTCCGGGTTTGTTTTTGATGAACAGCATAACATGGTTTAAAAGCTCACAAGAGTCACTTTTGCATAATATTTTACTTTCAAAATTGTTTTTTAGTGGCAGGATAACTATGGCCATTGACATGCACTAGTCTAGCACCAGCGACCTCTGCAAATACAAGGACTGGATTAAAAAGGGTCTCCACACCTCTCCAACACTCTGGCTCACTAGGAAATGAGGCCCTATGTCCAAAATTGCAGAATATCCTTTTAAAAATAACATTATGAGTAAGTAGATACAGTATGATTTGAGAACTGTAAGTCCAATAACATCTGGGCACATGTCATGATCACTTCTGTTCTCTGGTACAGTCAGCAGAGCCTCTCAAAGTATTCAGCTCATTCATATTGAGCAATAGAGCAGGTTACGTCATATCAGTGGGGGTCTGGTATTTTGCTGAAGATGGTGATGTCATGGTGTCTTACAGAATTTTGCAACTTTGCCCCAGTCCTGTCGGCAAGATTAAAAAACACATTTATCACTAGATTCTAAGGGCAAAAGAGGCACGAAAACACAAATACAAACTCCCTAAAAACATGAATACCAAATAACAGAAGTCCTGATATCCTTTTCAAGCTTTAAAAGGTGCACTGCGCAACATTTCACCAAGGTCCACCACCTGCTTGTCTGGTATCACTTTGTCTAGAATGTTCCACAGTATTGATTAATCCTATCTATTACAAGGGAGAGAAGCAAGCTAAAGCACTACGCAACATTACAACTCAGATCTGTGGAGACTGGCCTATGTGTACAGAAGGAATTATTGTATTTTTAAGCAATTGAAACACCCTTAATCAACAAATTAGGGCTACTCGATTATGGAAAAAAATCATTATAACGATTATTTTGGTCAATATTGAAATCACAAACGATTATTTTTTTAGTTAAACGATGCATTTATTCAACATTTCTCTGTCAAATAAACACTTTGTTAATGATAATTTATTCAAAATGTTCAAATTGAAAATTAATATAAGCTACAAATATGAATCTTAGAGCAGTTTTGTGACGTATAAAACATAAAATGAATAAAATACACTGACATATATATAAATATACTTTGAACATGAAATAAGGCATAGAAAAACATAAATGTATCCAAAATAAACTATATATCTAGCTGTCCTACAATCTCTATATATTTAAAAAATAAAATAAATATACTTATTTATAGGAAAAATATCCCAAAATAAAGTTTTTAATCCTTTAAACTCAATTACATGGAGATCATTTGACACATGAATTGAAATCCCGATCAAAACTCGATTAATTGCGCAGCCTTAGAATAAATGATAGATGGAAATGTTTAAAGTCATACCAAGGAACATTCCACGCAAAGTAATAATATCTCCATGGAGACAAGTAGGTAGCAGACCCTTCACCAGAAACATTGTGCAGTGAATAAAGCAGTAGTTGTAGGTTAGACTTTCTCTTCACAACAAGAAAGTAACTCAAACGACATGAACAAAAGGCCAGAATCCTCCAGCTAAAGTCTTGACCAAACCAGGTTTAAGATTTAAAGATGGGCCTCCGTGCTCCTGACACGTTGCCCCTGTGGTATTAACGGATGGCTCAAATGCAGAGGATAAACTTCCCTACAGGGACCATAAAGTGAACTATAATTAATAAAGTCCTAACTCCCACTGCAAGTACTCCTACTTAATCTTCGCCTGACCAGCCCATCCCTCCTACACTCGGCTCAAATGCACAAGGGGCGGAAATCAGATCAGTGTTTGGAAGTAACTGAATACAAGTACAGAGAATACTGATACTACTTTTGAGTAACTGTTTTCCAATTAGGGAAGGGCATTTGATTAAACTGATTTAATCAGTCGTTGGGAGAATTAACAATACATTTTCAATTAATCATTCACATTTTTATATTAAAATTATCATGATTATTATTACTATTATTAATCTGCATAAATAAACTCAACTTTACAACATATAAATCATAACCACTCTGGAGCCACATCAGCCCATTTGAAATTATAATGTGTTTAATGCAGCTTTGACACATTTGTTTACATTTTACAGAAATGAGATTTAAAAACCATATGGCTAATTTGAATAATCTACTCAAAGCTGTAAGCACTGAAAAAAAACAGCTCTTTCCTTGTGCGCTGATGCGGTTCAGCTTCTGTCAGACATGACATGACTCAGGGGAATATGCGTGTTCTCTCAGTGACAGAGGGATGTTGATGATGATGGTGAGTCTGTTCTGTGTTTGTCGCGTTGGAGATGGTTCATGTTTTCACAGATCAGACGTGTGCAGGTTTAGTGCAGCTCTTTATTTAACATCATTTCACTCACTTTATTTATTTTGGTTACTGTTGTGATGAAAAGACTGAAAAGTGTTTGTCTTTTGGACGCTTTTGCACTCAACTTTATGTTGCAGTACACGGGATACTGTGTTTACATGCACCATGATGAAACCAGGACACTCAAAAAACCCGATCATACCCGGGACACTGATGTGCATGTAAACACACTCACTGAGTGGTATCAGAATATGTTACAATAAACCTCTGAATGCAGGTATTGGTATTGGGTATTCTGTAACTAAATACATTTTCAAAGTATTCTTCCCATCACTGAACCAGACCACAAAGTGAATCAGACAACCATCCAGATTTGTAGCACGTGTGTCTCAAATCCACACGTTTTCACAAATATTCTTGTAAAGAAATTACACTTTGTTCTGAATGATACATCAGAGTCAAAAGAGAAATTCTTCACTTCTGATTCTGCAGAAATTTGCGTTGTTTCTCTGTCCTTTTTTATTTATTTTTTTCTTTTTACTCATAAAGCCGCCATGTTTTTTGACACCAATGGACCATGTGTTTCTCTTATTTAATTTACCTCAGTCACTACCATTAAAAATCGAGAGAAAAATAAAAAATAAAATAAAAAAATCACAAAATGAATGTTCCAGAGAGCTACTAATTTTAGCGGTCACAGGAAATAAAGTTACGTAAGAGCCATGGCAAGACTTAGATGGGGTACAGTTAGATAAAACATAGAACATAAACCATTATTTATTTATGTGTGCACAAAGTCAGGCAGCAAAATGATAAGATTTACAATAATAACAGACATTTAATTCATCAAATTTGAGTTATTCTGGACAATAAATGTAATTCAGGAATCTCTTGGCGAGCAGATTTGGATTTTTTCCATGTTCAGAGTCCAAGTTTCATGCAGTGAGCTGATTATTTGTCAACCCAAATATTAACCTCACTTTCCCTTTCCCAAATCTATTATGTAAACATGCCGTATGTATTGTCTATTACACACCAATGGAAAAAGACATCCACCCCGGAGTCCAAGGCCGGACCCCCTCCCTCCGTCTCTTTACCCAGCTGTGCCATCTTTCATGCAGGTGACAGCTCTGTACAGTCTGGGCCTCGGAGCCTGATCCACTGGGAGGAGTTAGAGACGTGCCCCGGCCTGACTGTAGTTCCCTTTTTCACAAATATGTCCGCCCAATGATCCGGCGTACAGGAGCTGACAGACAAAATCACATGCTAGCGGGACACAGCAAGCACACTGTCATTCTGTCATGTAAAGGAAACAGGAGGAAGAAGAGAGGAGGAGGAGGAGGGGAAGAGAGGTGGGGGAGTGGGAAGTGTGGAAAGATGGTGGTAAATCCCAGGGTGATTTGTGTGTATGTGTGTGGGGGGGGTGTCCGTGTTATAAAGTGGGATTTTTTTGCTGTTTTTAAAAGGCCTATACTATGTAAAATTGACTCTTTTGAGCTTTAAGTCATGTTAGGATTTCATTACTTCATCGTAAGCAAATCAGGAGCTGTTTTGTTTCATTATTACCGTAATTTCCAGACTATAAGCCGCAACTTTTTACACACACTTTAAACCCTGCGGCTAATAAAACTATGTGGCTGATGTATGGATGGATTATTTGTTTGGCACATTTTCCATTCATATTTACGGTCTATGGTTTGGTAACGCAGTGGATACGTGCAGCCTGAGTGCAGAAAACACCGCTGTCTGTGTGCGGGTAACACATGGATCTAGGGTTAACATGAAGTTGCAGCATTAGATAGCGATGTTATCAACTCTAAAACAGTTTATCGGTGTGTAATAAAATAAGTTATGATGCTAAATTAACATTAGTGAGTCTGATATGTCTTACCCGTATGTGTAAATGACGAGAAGAAACGTCTCAAACTTCAGTAGCCGGACATCCACTCATACCTGACTACTGACTAGCACTAGCCCCGCCCCCGAGAGAGTCTGAATTCTGCTAAAATCCAACAAGACACTGACATGAGACAGACAGGACAGCAGCTCTTTCTGCAGGAGACATGCGCAGTAGAGAGATGCTCGTTTGATTGTGTTTTGAACAGTTATTTTGCGCTTCATACACACACCCTCCTCATGGAAAACACACGAAGAAATGTATATGATCAGGTTTTAAGTTAACGACAATTGATCTGGGTGTGGAAGAAGGAAACTGAGCTGCTGCACTTGAGCTCGGCATCAATGAGTCGATGGTGAGATTTTGGCGACGGCAGCGTAACGAACTGACTCAATGCAAAATGACGACAAAAACTTTCAGAGGCGATAAAAGCAGACGGCCTGAACTTGAAAACGTTCTTGAAGACGTGGACACCTGTGGCTTATATTGGTGTGGCCTATATATGTACAATTTTAAAATTTTGTTAAAATTTTGTTGATGCGGCTTATATTCAGGTGAGCTATAATATATATCAATAGTTTGGAAATTACGGTAGTCTGTCTGTATGTATTCAAATACATTTAAACTACCTTAAAAAGACTTATGGTTAGTAATTCTACAAGTACAATTAGTAACAAAACAAAGCGGCACAATAACATTTAAAAGAAAAAGATAAGTTGAGGATTTCTGCTGGTGCTCTGTGTGTGTATGTGCCAGAGAGGTACAGGTTGAAGTCAAGATAAAGCTGGAGTTTAATATTTGTTTTTCCCAGCCTTCACGACCATATCTACTGTTGGTGGGGAGTAGTAGTAGTGAGTACTGCAAAACTGCACTACAGTAAATGCAAAAAAATGTATTAAAAGGTCCTATATTACACAACAGGAATTCTTGTGAGGTTTTCGCCGTGTTATAATGTTGTGACCTCCACAAAAACAGACCTGGAGTTGTGTTTTGTTTCATTCACGCATTTTTGAGTAATCCTGCAAAATGCTCTGTTCCACCTTGTGATGTCATTTAGTTATTCAGTAGAGATTAGAGCTGGGTGTCACTAAGAAGTTGCCCATCTTGATACACAGGCCACGATAAAAGACGTATCTTGATACCGTGCATTTTCGATTCGATACGATATGTTTCAAATTGATTTGATACGGTTCAATAAAAATAAAGTCTAAATCGTGGCTGTGATTCTAAAAGTCTTTGTTAAACCACTTCTTGTGCAAAGTTAATATAAAACATAAACATTTTACTCATCAAAACAGTGAAAATGTCAAAGCACTGTAAAAAAAAAAGATTAGTAAAATATACCAAAAAACACTCTTGGCGGCCTATTGATACAGCAGTCAACGATATCGATCCGGTATCATCACATCAAATGACACGATATTTCAATATTTTGATATTTTTGCACACCCCTAGTAGAGATTGCAAATTCCAGGGCTCAAATCACCCAAATGATTCTGGTGAAAGTGTATGGAGTTTAAAAACACAGTGGAGCGCTTCCTGTAGTACCTCATGACATCACAAGGTGGAACAGAGTGTTTTCTATTTGAAAAACTCAGCCTAAATATGCAGGATTTGTGCGCTAAACATGTGTGAATGAAACAAAACACAACTCCAGGTCTGTTTTTGATAAGAAAATTACATTAGAACAGATCACAAAATAGTCAATAAATGTTCATATTAACTTTAGATTGTCCCTTTTTGGTTGCAGTAGTGAATACTCCCTATTCTCGGGCTGAGCAATACGACAAAAAACATATTACATTTTTTATATTACATTCCGCTTATATTGATCAATCACAATTTCATTTTGTCTTTTTAAAAACAAATAAAAATGTCTTTCAATAATAATTTAATTTTACTTCAATTCTGAATGCTTTATTTATCCCCGAGGGGTAATTAAATAATTTCCTGATAATTGAAAAAATACAGCAGTTTGAACTCGGCTCCAAACCACATGCTTTTCTGACAGATGATTGGCTGGAGGCTTCTCGGTTAAAAAGACCCAAGATGATCGTTTTCCTCTGGGCTTCTTGTCGAGCTCTGCCCACAACTTGTCTTATAATACACTTACTTTTAATACCAGGCCATAATTTAGTCATATTTTCACAAGAACTACTGCAAAGTGCAATGGAAATCTCAGTGGACCAAATGTTTAACTGATATATAATGTTATATTACTGCACTATTGTCACTAAGTAATATTTCTGATTGTCTTTACGTAAGTTTTCAAATGTACAAATACCATATGCGGCTGCAGCTAAATCAGAAACACATTCAGAAACCTGCTCCTTCTGAAATGAATGGGCTTCATAATTTGTGTGTAGAGAGTTAGAAGTGACATAGAGTGTACACAGGGCCACAGTCACATCCACTATAACGTCCAGATGGAATCTCTCAGGCAGAATACCACACATGCTTTAGAGCTGAACACATGAAGAACGACAGAGGGAGGGAGGGAGGGTAAGAGAGAAACAGAAAGAGAGAGGGTAGAAAGAGAGAGAGATAAGGGTAGAAAGACAGAGGGGTAGAAAGAGAGAGAGGGGGATAGAGGGAGAGGGGTAAAGAGAGAGGGGGGGGGGGTGTAAAGAGGGAAAGAGGGTAGAGAGAGGGGGGTAAAGAAAAAGAGACATAGAGGGGTAAAGAGAGGAGGGGTAGAGAGAGAGAGAGGGTAGACAGAGAAAGAAAGGGGGTAGCAAGAGAGAAGGGGGGTTAGAGAGAGAGAAAGACGGGGAGAGCAAGAGAAAGGGGTAGAGAGAGAGAGAGAAAAGGGGTAGAGAGAGAGGGGGGTAGAGAGAGAAAGAAAGGTGGTAGAGAGAGAGAGAGAGAGAAAGGGGTAGAGAGAGAGAGGAGAGAGAGAGAGAGGGTAGAGAGAGCGGTAGAGAGAGAGAGAAAAGGGGTAGAGAGAGAGGGAGGGTACAGAGAGAAAGAAAGGGGGTAGAGAGAGGGGGGTAGAGAGAGAAAGAAAGGTGGTAGAGAGAGAGAGAAAGGGGTAGAGAGAGAGAGAGGGTAGAGAGAGAGAGCGGTAGAGAGAGAGAGAAAGGGGTAGAGAGAGAGAGAGGGTAGAGAGAGAGAGAGGGTAGAGAGAGAGAGAAAGGGGTAGAGAGAGAGAGAGAGGGTAGAGAGAGAGAGCGGTAGAGAGAGAGAGAGAAGAGGGTAGAGAGAGAGAGAGAGAGGGTAGAGAGAGAGAGCGAGAGGTAGAGAGAGAGAGAAAGGGGTAGAGAGAGAGAGAGAGGGTAGAGAGAGAGAGAGAGAGAAAGGGTAGAGAGAGAGGGGGGAGAGAGAGAGAGAGAGAGAAAGAAAGGGGTAGAGAGAGGGATAGAGAGAGAGAGAAAGGGAAAGGGGGGGTAGAGAGAGAAAGAAAGAGGTAGAGCACAAGGGAGAGGGGGGTACAAAGAAAGCGGAGAGAAGAAAGAGTAGGTGAGGAGAGACATACAGACAGAGAGAGAAAGAAAGAAAAAGCAAGCAAGAAAGAAAGAGGTAGAGAGCGAGAGAGGGAGGGTGGGGAAAGAGAGAGAAAAGGGAGGGTGGGGAATGGAAAGATAAAGCCGTTCCAATCAGTCGTACAAAAGATGAGTTATGTCACATGGACACGGAGAATATCCAAATTCTCAAAATTCCATGATTCCTCCCTCCAGCTGGCATGGCCCAAACACACTGTAAGATCACTTAACACCAGCAGCATTTCCACCGTATTTCCAATTAGAGGTCGGTGAGCTGGCAACAACACATGTCCTTGAAAATGAAATAATAATAACACGGCTGTAAATCAGTAACTGGTGGTCATTGAGTAACTAAAATATTAGAATATTAGAGGTGACATATATACGAGTTTAACCTACGAGTCTGCAACACATTTTAAAAAGGTTTGGGTTAATACTAACGATATCCAAGTCTCACGGGACGATATTTATTGCGATATCATGGGAAAGCTCACGATATGGTGTGTATGGAGCAAAGGATCATGGTCTATGTAGTTCCCTCTGTTTTTTATTAACTACTACTGAACCATAACTTTTAATTTAAACAAAGATACATTGTAATTCGATATATTGTGATGGTCCACGATATTATTGTGAGAACTTTGACGATACGATATTGCATGATATTTCGTGACATTTCATTACATTCCTAGTTAATAACTTTAGATATTGGTACTTGGCTGTGACATCTTGCTCTATTTCTATGTATTTCTATGGAAGGAATGTTCAGCAGTTACCATGGTGACACAATACACACATCCTACCAAAATGTTTTAGATTGTCTGAAAAAAAAAGTTATTCAAACAGCGCATTTTTAGGAGCATCTGATCACTATCCAGATATAGACTTTTAATGAAAAAGTCTAATTTGAGCGACAGAGCTTCAGACAGAGGAGTGCTTCCAGTTAGCTTCACACCCCCAGGGAATGTTGAGATCATCAACCGCAAAGTATAAACAGTGGTAAGTGCTAGAAAAAATTTATTCTATGTAGGGGTGTAATAATAACCAATATATTACAATATCGTGTCATCAAAAGTCTCTCAATAATATCATGGACCATCACAATATGTCGAATCACAAGTTTCTATGCTTATATTCATTGTTATGGTGCAGTAATAGCTAAAAAAAAACAGAGGGAACTACATCGACCATGATCCTTTGCTCCGTTTTGGTGCAAGCTACATGAAGAAATAACAGTTCTAAGCACTTCTAAATCTTACTTCTTTGACTTAAGTCTTGTCATGGCAGTTTAAGAGGAAAAAGTATCAAAATGTAGTTAGCTTCTACAAAATAAAGCAATAAATATCGTACCATGAGATGTATATCGTGAAAATATCGTACCGTGAGATTTGTATATCGTTACATCCCTAGTGTGATGTCACGTACTGGTAGTTTTCAAGTTAAAAGCTGTTTTTTTCCCCATTTGTTCAGCAGAGTTGAACAATTCCACGACTGAAATAATCCAAATGACTCCAGTGAAGGTGTGTGGAGTTTAAAACAAACTGGAGCACTTCCTGTATTACCACATGACATCATAAGGTGGAGTGTTTAAAGAAAGAACTCTGCCTGAAATATCATGATATCGTATTGTCAAAAGTCTCAGAATAATATCATGGACCATCACAATATATCGAATTACAAGTTCCTTTGCTTAAATACATGGTTTTACAGTACCAACAGCTTATAAACATTGGGAACTACATATCCCATGATTCATTTCAGCACAGACAAACATGAAGAGATATGTTTTTTACTTGAATTCTTGGGATTATGATGGAAATAATTCACTCCAAAATCTTCAGTCAAAGTCAAGATATTTTAAAATGTTTTTTTTTCTCTCTCTCTATGGAAGGAATGTTCAGCAGTTACCATGGTGACACAATACACACATCCTACCACAATGTTTTAGAATGTCTGGAGAAAAAAAAAAACACAAAAGTGAGTTACACAGCGCATTTTTAGGAGTATTTGATCACTATCCAGATATAAACTTTTAAAGGGCCCATCTCATGCAAAATCAACTTTTCAGAGCTTTCTACCTTCTAAGAGTGATGTGTGGGCCTTGTAAATGTCGCCAAATAAACTGTTAAGAAACTGCAGCGTATTTCTGCCACGCTCCCACATGACAACGAACTAAAGCTGCTACAAGGATGACGCGGCAGATACCCTTATGACGCGTCTGACGTAGCAGAAAACTCTTTGCACCCGCCCCCACCCAGTAATGTTCAGCTGATGTCGACGTGGTGCTTGCGCTTCATGCTCCTCCAAGTCCTCGTCCAATTCCGGGTCCAACGCTTGCGGCTGAACGCGCTGTATCACCATGATGAATAAAAGTTTATTCCTGCCGCTATCAGGGTGCACGTCTGTCTCCCCCTCCCTCCCTGAGATGGGCGGAGGAAGGGCGGCTCACTTGTCGCCTACATCACGTTTGGAGGGCGGAGCCTGTGCTTTCTCAGGACGGGCGGGGGGATGAGCAATAGCCGGACTCTCATAGTTCCTGGTCTGCGACTGCCTCCAAGAAATCAGTAAGATTTCATAACTATTGTGCAATGGATGTTCCAAAACGTAAATTGTGTTTGTATATGTGCATAAGATACAATGTGAAAAGACTTATTTTGCATGAGATGGGCTCTTTAAATTAAAAGTCTAATTTGAGTGACAGAGCTTCAGACAGAGCAGTGCTTTTAGTTAGCTTCACACCCCCAGGGAATGTTGATATCATCAGCTGCAAAGTATAAACAGCGGTAAGTGCGAGAAAAAAAGTATTCTATTAGATCTCTGCATGAAAGACTTTGTGGTTGTTTTGAGTTTAACAACTAAAACTGTGCACAATCCCTGAAAACGTCAAGATAAAACATGATATTTGTAAGTTGTCATTTGGAATTTCTTGCGGTCTTTCTCTTTATTTGAAGTTAAAACACACATTGTGCATTGGTTCTGGTTCTTTGTGTATATTTACAATAATGAAACAGCCAATGTTGACAAATGGTGTCACTGTCCACCTTTCATTAGAAGCTTATTGATATCAGATGATGTCTATTTGAATGAATGGACAACTCCCAGTACAAATAAATACTGATGTTGTCATGATACTAAAATGCCAAACTCTATTTCAATACTAAGGAAAAGACTCTGTACTCATTGCTGATTTTTTAGAGAGCAGAATGTGATTTTCAACATTAAATAATAATATTGTCTTTTATATTACCGTGTGGCCTTATATGTGTAATCCTACATTCTTACTTATACTTTTTCTGATAATCCTCAAGATCATTCTAAAGATATTCAGGAAATATCTTTAGAATGATTTCTGTCCTGTGAATGTGACTTTTTTTAAGAATTGATACCTGCTCAAATTAGTATCTAGTTCTTTCCACGACAGAGGTGGGACCAAGTCGTTTTGCAAGTCTCAAGTAAGTCTCAAGTCTTTGACCTCAAGTCCAAGTCAAGTCCCAAGTCAAATACAGGCAAGTCCAAGTCGAGTCTCAAGTCATTGGCTTATAAATCCAAGTCAAGTCCAAGTTGTGCTCTGAGCTTCAAGTCATTTCAAGTCTTTAAACCAAAGTACCAAATACAGCTTTGGTTTTTGCAATTTATATGAATTTTAAGATAATATTCCCTTATAAAGTCATAGTATATTTATTTATGAGTATTTATAGAGTATATAAGAGTTGTAGAAATGTAAATTTTTTTCTTTTTAAGTATCTTGACAAGATCTTAAGAGTGAATCATTACAGTCAGAAGAGAAAAATTCAGATTTAAAAGTGCTTCTCATGTCACAGGGGTCAAGTCAGAGTCAAATCCCAAGTTACTGATGTTTAAGTCCAAGTCAAGTCCCAAGTCTTAGCCCATTTTATTAAGTGAAGTCTTAAGTCCTAAAAATTGTGATTTAAGTCTGACTCGAGTCCACGTCAACTTCTGGTACCTGAAATACATGTTGCTTTTATGATCATATTGTGAAAATGTTCTGTAACGGAGCAGACCTAAATAGCTGCATATTTAACCTAATACTCATCCTCTTTGTGCACACACACACACACAAAAAAAAGATTTGGAAAAATGCCATCAATGCTACACCCATTATTATTACAACCACCAAACCACACACAACTACTAACTACACACACTTCACTACACTACACCACTGTCTTCTGCACCTACACATGCTCGGACATGCCGCTGTGAAGAAACGCACACTCTCCCCAGCTCAAGTCAAAACACACTAGCCACCCAAACCCAATCTGTAGACAGGACTATACCAAGGTCCCCTCCCACACAACATTTAACGTCATTCAACCGAAATGACATGGACTAAAAAACCAGAAAACAAATGTAAACACAGGTGTGGAAGACTGGCTTTTCTACTTTCAACGCCAAGGTTCTCAGTTCCTACCTTTTAGCCGTAGGGGATTCTCAAATGATTTCCATATTGACGTCCATGAGTAGGCACCTAGACTGAACTTACTCCAGTTTGACTTGGATGGGTGCACCTTGAGGCCCCGCCCACCAGCGTGACGTCACGGGTCTGGTGTCGGAGGAGGACCCGGGATTCAGTGTGGTAGCGGTGAGTTTACAGATGGGTTAGAGCTGCTGTGGGAGCAAAGGTGCAGCTCTGCCCCTGTGCGGACACGAAGAGGGAGGGACGAGGGAGGCAGCGTGTGAACAGGCAGAGGTAGGGAGGGGAGGGAGGGACTGACAGAACTTGCTTGAATGCATAAACTTTTTTTATTTACAATATGTTGCTAGTTAGTGTTCTTACTAAAAATGAGCAGATCAATTGTTTTAAAGGTCATATTTTACACAAAAACAACCCTTGAGAGCTTTAAACCATTTTATAATGCCATTACCTCCCCAAAAACATGCCTGCAGTTGTGTTTTGTTTCACTCACATGTTTTAATCCGTTATTATTTGTCTGTCTAAAATGCTCTGTTGGAAACCGTGTGATGTAGGGGTGTAACAATAACCAAAATATCTTGATACCGTATCTTCAAAAGTCTCAATAATATCGTGGGCCATCACAATATATCAAATTATAAGTTTCTTTGCTTAAATTCATTGTTATGGTGCAGCAACAGCTAAAAAAAACAGAGGGAACTACAACGGCCATGATCCTTTGCTCTGTTTTAGTGCAAATTACATGAAGGAATAACAGGTCTAAGCTATTTTAAATGTTACTTCTTTGGATTAAGTCTTGTCAAGGCAGTTTAAGAGGAAAAAGTAGCATGTTCACTGTTTTGTCAGTCTCCACAAAATATCACAATAAATATCTTACCGTGACATGTGTATCGTGAAAATATCGTACCGTGAGTTTTGTATATCTTTACAGCTCTAGTGTGATGTCATGTAAGGGTAGTTTTCAAGTTAAACTTCATTTTTTCCCTTTTGTTCAGCAGAGATGAGCAATTCCACATCTGAAATCATCCAAATGACTCCAGTGAAGGTGTGTGAAAACAAATTGGAGCACTTCCTGTATTACCACATATTGTGAAATCATATCATCAAAAGTCTCACAATAATATCGTGGGCTGTCACAATATATCGAATTACAAGTTTCTTTGCTTAAATGCACAGTTTTACACTAGTAAAAGCTTATAAACATAGGGATCTACATATCCCATCATTCATTTCAGCGCAAACAACATTAAGAAATATGTTTTTTACTTGAAATCTTGGGATTATGACAGAAATAATTCGCACCAAAATCTTGTCAAGGTATTTTAAAAGCAAAAATTGTCCTACCTACAATTATATCAGCCTCTCCAAAATATCGTGCCGAGAGATTTGAATATCGTTACAACCCTACTAATCATGCAAGGTCTGAATGAAGTGAATGAACCAAAACAAAACTCTAGGTATGGTTTGATGGAAACAGCATTATAACATAGATCAGAAAATATCGCAATATGGGCCTGTAAAAGAAATAATACTAGACAGATTTTTTTTTTTTTTCCAGGCAGAGAAACCGATGTCCAATAGGATTTGCTGAAATTTTTGTTCAATATGTTTGCCTGCTTTGGATTATTTTCCTCAAATTCTTCAGTACAAACTCACTACAGAGCTCTTTTTTTAATCAGAAACCTTTAAGAGAGCTGTGTAGTCATGTTTTGTGCAGCTATATAACCACTAGGGGTGTGCAAAAATATCAAAATATCGATGTATACGTATCATTTAATGTGATGATACAGTATTGATATCATGGGACTGCTGTATCAATAGATCACCAATGGTATTTTTTGGTGTATTTTACTAAATTATTTTGTTATAGTGCTACAGTTTTGTTGCTTGTTTGCAGGCAGGAAACTTTTTTTATGCAACACATTTGACATTTTCACTGTTTTAATGATTAAAAATGGGTGTGTTTTATATGAACTTCGCACAAGAAGTGGTTTAACAAAGACTTTTTGTATCAGAGCCATGATTTAGGCTTTATTTGTTATTCAACCGTATCAACTTGATTTACTGAATCGGATTTAATCGAAAGCTCACTGTGATATGTATCGAGGTATGTATCGTATCTGCAATTTATTACTTTATTAATGATACCCAGCCCTAAGCATCGTGCTAAACTGTTCAAATAAAGTGTTGCTGGAGATTTAAGGTTGATAAAAGTACAAATAAACTTCAATATGCAATGAGAAATATTTGTGTTTAATTCCTAACACCGAGTAAAGTGTTTCTTGTACGAAGTGACTTTAGCTGTTGCATTGTATTTCTCTGATTCTTCTTCCAGAAACTGTTGGATATGACTTATTTGTTATTCCCCATTCTTTACTCCTGCACCATGGTTTTGAGACAAACACAGATTCTGGCTGTTCTGTGACTTCACTATAAAATCTTGAACTTGTCTCAACTCTGCCTCTGCCCCAGGACGAGTTCATGCCCCGCTCATGCTGACTCTGCAGTTTTACAATGAGATCAGCAAGACAGGTCGATCCCACAATGAGCAACCTGATGTACAAAGTGGGATTAAGATCCACAAAAGTATTATAAATTTGCTATTAAAGGGACTATATATTGTGTTATTTTCTGATCTATGTTATAATGTTGTTTCATTCACACACCTTTAAAGGGACAGTCTGGAATTTTGGACATTGGATCTCATTTCCTAGTGAGCCAGAGTGTTGGAGATGTGTGGAGACATTTTTTTTTTAAATATTCCATCCAGTCCTTGTATTTGCAGAGGTCGCTGGTGCTAGGCTAGTGCATGTCAATGGCCATAGTTCTCCTGCATTACCCTCCATAGTCTTACCCACCCTACAAAACACCCGAAGCAAAACAATTATAATGTCAGACTATTGATGTATGTCTGTGTCAATAGAATAATTTCAGAAGTAAAACCAACCTTGCATTGGAAGGATTTATGTCTGAGCAGCAGCAGAGAGCTATACTTCCTGATGGAAAGTAGAGGTCTGCACAAGACAGAATTTTCAGTGCCGCTCCCGCCCGCATCTGCAATATTTTGTCCCACTCACGCCTTCAAATCCCGCAAATTCACTTTCTTAAGCTCCATCAAACATGGAAAAGTGGAAAGGAATTGTCTAAAATGTGTGCAAGATTAGACCACGTCCGCAAAGTTAAGATGCTCAAAATGTATTCAGCACAAATACAAATGATGTATGATAGGCAGACTTTAATATTTTACTTTACATTTGCCTGCAGTTTATCATCCCACCTGCCCGTTCCCACATTGTGAGCGGCGGACTGATATCATTTAGCACCTATCTTACCGGCAAAGTAAAATTCTGCTGCTGCTGGGAAAATAGTCCCTCAACATGCAACGATTCATGCGATGCAAGGTTAGTTTTATTTCAAACATTATTCTATCAACACAGACATTTACATGGACAGTCTGGCGTAATAATAGATTTACTTCAGGTGTTTTGTGGAGTGGGTAAGACTGTTTTTAGTGGCAGGATAACTATGGTCATTGACAAGCACTAGTCTAGCACCAGTGATCTCTGCAAATACAAGAACTGAATATTTAAATATTTTTTAAAAATGTCTGCACATGTCTCCAACACTCTGGCTCACTAGGAAATGAAGCCCTATGTCCAAAAATTCCGGGCTGTCCCTTTAACATTAAAACACTGCATATTTAGGCTGAGTTCTTCTTTCAAACTGAACTGAACGGCTCCACCTTGTGATGTCATGCGGTAGTACAGGAAGTGCTCCACTGTGTTTTTAAACTCCATGCACTTTCACTAGAATCATTTGGATAATTTCAGCTCTGGAATTGCCCATCTCTACTCGACAAAAGGTAAAAAGTAACATGAAAACTGTTGCTTTGTGACATCATGAGGTGGAACAGAGAATTTTGAGCTTTGTATGTAGACAGACTAATAATAAAGGGTTACTCAAATGAAATGAATTAACAAAACACGACTCTGGGTATGTTTTTGATGAGGTAACAACATTCTAACATGACTTAAAGCTCCCAAGAGTACATTTTGCTTCATATGGGACCTTTAATGGTTAGTTTCAGTAGTACTTTTTGGCAGATATGGATTGATAGATTGTAGATATTTGTGTCAAAACATTAAAAACATTTTAATTTGAGAACGTATCACAAAGGCCTTTACGTTTGCATGTCAGTGGCGTAGTGCATTCCAAAAATACCACAAAGCGAGAGGCTCAGATGTTCAATTTCTGGTCTAGTGCAAAACCACTCTTGCCAAAACACGTGGTGGTAAAAGTAGTAGTAGTAGTATTTTTGTAGAAGCGGCCATTTCTCAGACTATACCACATGCTTTTGTTTACTTCTTTAGCCCACTCCTTCTCACTGTTACTTCTTCCACTGTTTGTTTAACATCTGAGAGTGCACTGGCAGCTCTCACAACCACACCTTAAGAACCCCTGCATAACTGACTCACTGCAAAATCATGTTAGAAAACTTGTTGGCTAAGCACTGCATGTGGAAATGACAAGGTTTTCCAGCAAACAATGGGGTTGGGAAACTATATGGCATGTCATTAAGCACAAATGGACTAAGACTAAGGCAATTTGACTGTGAAATGCGGCCACAAGCTAACATTAAAAGGGCTTAGTTAAATGTTGAAATGGTTGTAAAAACACATGCATTTTACTGGAGGTGATATTTAAGTCAATGTAATGCGATGATTTTCTCAAGATCTTAGACCACCAATGAATGCAGGTAACACAATATTAGGGATGTAACAATTACCTACATATTGTATCGTCAAAAGTCTCGCAATAAGTCTCTTTGCTTATATTCAGTGTTATGGGGCATTATGGTGGAGGAACTACATAGACCATGATCCTTTGCCCCATTTCAGCTCAGACTGTATGAAAAAATAGGTGTTATTGCACACTTTTAAATCTTAATTTTTAGGATTATGACAGAACTAAATTTTAAAAGGAAAAAGTAATAAAATCACAATTTAGTTAGGGATTCAAACTACAAAATACCGGAATAAATATCGTACAGTGAGACGTAGGGATGTAACAATAACCGAAATATCGTGATATCGTCAAAGTTGTCACAATAATATCTTCGACCATCACAATATATCAAATTACAAGTCTCTTTGCTTAAATTAAGAGTTATGGTGCAGCAATAATTAAAAAAAGACAGAGTGAACTACATAGACCATGATCCTTTGCTGCATTTCAGTGCAGACTACATGAAGAAATAACAGCCCTAAGCACTTTTAAGTCTTAGTTCTTTGGATTCAGTCTTGTCAAAACAAAAGGTAAAAATGTATTGACAGTTTTGTTAACCTTCACAAAAAAATCGCAATAAATATCATTCTGTGAGATGTATATCATAAAAAAATATCTTACAGAGATTTGGATATTGTTACATCCCTAATCATGAGGCCCCCTGTCATATCGTGAGCTTTCCCACGATATCGCAATAAATATCGTACCGTGAGGTTCATACTGTGACAATATCGTATCGTGACATTTGGATATCGTTACACCCCTAGTGACAAGCATATCGTGAAAATATAAGAGAGATTTGGATATCGTTACATCCCTACACAATATTCTGCAATTAATACAGTTATATTCAAACATTAAAGGTGCACTGTGTACATTTTCTGGCAGGGATCTACAGTTTGTTTGTCTCCAGGGAGATGTTGATGTTTTGGTTAAAACTGTCCACACTATTCTTACTGTGAGCAGAGTCATCTCTCCACAAATCTAACCTGTAATTTGGCCTGCAAGTTTCCATGAACAGTGGGCATGAAGACGCCCAGCAGACAAGTTACACAATGCACCTTTAAAATTTGATGTTGTAAAAAAACAAACAAACAAACACTGTCACTGTGTATACCGGAGTTTGCATGTTCCCCCTGTGTCTGAATGGGTGGGTGGGTTTCCTCCGAGCACACTGGTGGTTTCCCCGTTCAACTTGAAGCATTCACAATAGTACAATAGTGTTTCCTAATCCTTTAACTAGATAGTTCGGACCGAGCCTAGGCAAAGAGCTGCTCCTGCTCCTGACCAGTTCCCCTGCAGAATTCTAAGATGGATCAAATGCAGAGAAGAAACAACTACAGGAGCAATAAAGTGTATCCTGTAAACAAAAAAAACACTAGGACCTCAAATACCTGAAGGAGGCAAGAGTCTTCAAACACAATCTGTGACCAACAGGAGAAGCAGGAGGGAAAAGTATGTATATATGTATATGTAGTAAATGTAATGTATTATTGTCTTTGTCATGATTGTATACCTGTATGACCTACGTTTTGTTCTTTTTCTATTGTCTTTGCATGTTAGTAAAATAAAAATAAAAATAAATAAAAATTTTAAAAGTCTATCTGACCATAGAGCTCCATTAAATTGAAAATTAGTGACTTGAGATATGACAATGTCCCCAAAAAAGTATATATTTGTTTGTGAAATCCCTCTGTGTTACAAACCAGTGCTATGGACAAAGGAAAGTAACACAAACAAGATGTGATGTAATATAAGTGGCTTTTGTAAAGTAAACCTAAGTAAGTACAATAACAAAAACAAAGATGTTTTACATAAGATAAATCAAGTAAACAATAACTAATGGGAAAAGATAAATCAAAGAAAATTCAAATGCCCAAGGGCCAAGCCAAACTGGCAATTATAAATAAATACAGCATGTATATTGGATGAGAGGTTGGCGGATCAGGAAGTGGATTGGTAGCCTGATACATCAGCTGGTTTCACTTCGTAGAAACCGTCTGACCTCGCAGCATTAGAATTCGTTTGCGACTGTTAATAGGTACTTTTTTTTATTTAACCAATCGCTGCTATTTGGTCGTGATGTATGTAATGCACCGCTAACAAGACTAACTGGTATATTAAGCTTTTCCCAAATCCCATAGGAAGAAGGGCAATAACATCTTTCCCTTGATAAAATTCAACAAACATTCTCTTAATTCCGGCTTTAAATCCTCGATCTCGAGAATCGTTGCCAACACAGAATGTGTGGCTCTTCGCTGATTGGCTGGTGCTCGAACTCACACTTCCGGGGTTTTTGCGAACCTTCTAGTATATTCTGATTCCTGACCTAGTCGCGGGAGAGAAATGAAATCGCACGGAGGCACTAGGTGGCGCCAGCCTGGCTAGGGGATGGAGGAGTGGGACGTCAATCCTTCAATCACGGCAGGACGAACATCTGAGCCAGCCCAACAGCAACGGGACTACACCCCAACAATCAGGTGCCAAGTACCACACAGCACATGCAAATATGGAAGGCACAAGCGGTAAAACAAATGGGGAGTGCCGGGTGAAGCGGAGCCAGGCTGCGGGCTGTAACGCTCAGTCATCTAAAGGAGAAATTCAATTCTGTCAACTGGATGAAAGTTTTTTTTTTTAAATTAAATACATTATAGTTAAAATTTGAATCGTGATCTGATTCCTGTATCACCATATAATATATAGTTTTAACTAAAGCAACAACTATAACTGTATATGGATTGTAATAGTAAAATGTAGAACCCTCAAAGGTAAGCTCAGGTCCATGATACAGAGCATGTGTTGGCAAAATCCCTTAAAAGTTCGCATTTAAAGTTCATTCAAAAGGCCACTCGAGTCAATGTTGCAGTAAATATCAGTAGCTACTAACTGCCCACATGGATCTATAAGCCTGTACAATCCATCAGGGAGCTATAACCCTGAGAATGAGCAGGATCATGTCAAACCCACATTACACAGTGCATTAAAAAGCTAATAAAGGATTTACATTTGAAACACTGAGGCTGATCACACTTGCGGCGCTAAGTCCATGCCCGCGTCTGCGAGCATGAGGGGAAAAAAAAAAAACTGCTGTTGTTTTCTAGCAATCATAAAAGCAAAGGAAGTTCTCATAGGGTCTTTTTGTCCCTAATCTCTTTCCATCCCACACAGCTTCTGCAGTAATGGCCTTTCCAGATTGCGCTTGTGTTTACTACCGCTGACCCCTCTCGCCAAATTGCCAGCTGCGGCTCAGGTCCTGTTTTATCTTTCCACCGGGACCGCTCCCCCCCTGGCTTTTCTCAGCGCTCAACCACGGCGACTCAAGCTCCGTGACTCCGCCCACTCCGGCCCAACGTCGTCACTCGGCACCTTATCACAGTATTCGAGCTAGTGCATGCTCAAGTGAGAGTGCGCTGATAAAAAACGATAATGCTCCAATCATTTCAGTATGGGAATTTGACAGCCTGTCTTTCCCACCAAAAGTGTGCGTAAAGTAAATACAGAAATTCCTATGTCAATGTACCAGGAGGTTACGCCATATCCAGTGTTAAAAATCGAAAGAAAAATGATTAAAACACATGGGCGTTGTCGGCAGGATACCAGGGACTTGTTACATGATGTGTGTTTACAATTATCACATGACTGAAGGGAGAGGGAGCAGTGCAGAAGTACAAGTATGGCAACATGAAGACTGAGCAAAGGGTTTATCTGTCTCCATCGCCACGCTGTTTGCAAAGGGACAGTGAACGGCAGCGAGACAGGAAATGAGGAGGAGCGGGTTAATGACACAGAGGAAATGGGCCGGAGCGGAGTATTCAAGCAATAATCATAGAGCCCTGAGAAGTCCCCGAGATAAAATTAGACTCTGAACATCACAGCACTGATGAATATTATTGTTTTACTTCTCCACCACAGATTATATAAAGAAGTACCGTATTTTCTGCATTATAGGGCGCACTGGATTATAAGGCGCACTGTCAATGAATGGTCTATTTTCGAACTTTTTTCACATATAAACCGCACCGGACTATAAACGAAACACAACAGTTCGACGGGTCAGTTGGACTTTGTTTGTCGCGTTCACGGTGACTCTGGGCTTTGTTCAGTTGTGGCGTGTAGGGAGGGTGCTGTCTGGGACCGCTGGATTGTCGGCATGTTCGCAGTGACTCAGTTGTTCAGTTGTGTCTAGAAGTGGCACATTGCACTCGCTTTTTCCGTTCGTTCCTCCGTTCCGTTCCTCGTCGGCGTGGAGTGATAAATGTGGCTGCGGATGTTTTCCTGCAAGGTTGCTGGTGGTGGGTGGTGCGGTTTTGGAGTCGTGCTGAAACACCCGAGTGGATTCATGTATAGGGCGCTCTGGATTGTGGGGCGCGCAGTTGTTTAGAGTGCGCCCAATAGTGCAGAAAATACGGTAAACTAAGGGATAAATGTTGTTAATAGCGTTTGGCTCCAGTCAAATGCAGCTCATAAGGTTAGCTGTTAAAGGAGAGAATTTGGGGCGCAGTTCCATATTAGGAATAGGAATTATTTATATACACTACCAGTCAAATGTTTTAGAACACGACACTTTCTCCAGTTTTTTACCGTTTATTGTTGAATCAAAAGTTTAGAATATGTTTTGGTCATCAATGGCAGATATAACAGCTGAACACATGGGATTCGTGGGATTCTTTTTTACAATAGAGATCAAATAGTTCCCAGAAGTTCCCATAAATGTGTGGCACTTGTAGGTTGCTTGGCTTTCACTTTTCTGTCCAGTTCATCCCCAAACCAGGTCGATGGGGTTTAAGTCTGGAGACTGTGCTGGACACTCCATGTTTTCAGGCTTTCTTGTTACTTTCTTGTTTTTTCCTGAGTTAGTTTTGGCAGAGTTTGGACTTGTGTTTTGTTATCTTTTATTTTGTTTTTAACCTCTGGCTGTTCAGTAATTACCTTTGTACCATTTCAAGATATTAATTGGACTTGCATGACTTGAAATGCAATAAATAAATGAAAAAGTTAGGGTGTTTTTTTTGTTTTGTGTTTTGTTTTTTCCTTTTGACCGATAGTGTACAAAATAGAGAAATAAAACAAGGCTCACTGCAGCAGTTACCAGAGGTTGAGACTTGGACTTGAGTTAGACTTGAGTCACTATTTTTAGACTTGACTTGATAAAATAGACAAAGACTTGGCACTCGACTTCTACTTGAAGGTCTGTGACTTGGGACATGACTCGAACTTGAGGCCTGTGACTTGAGAAGACAAAAAAATATATACATTTTTAGAAGATAGTTTTCTCTTTACAGTTGTTAAATGCTGTGCTTAATTTTACAGAAACAAACTGGAACATGTCCCTCCCACTTCTCTACATACTTGGATGTAACTGAAGTACTGTAATGTAGTATCATCAAATACTATGAAGTATTGTGATATGGTGTTCTCAAATATCTTACAGTAATACACAGTACAATACAGTAAAACAGAGGGAACTACATAGAACATGATCCTTCCATTTCAGTGCAAACTATGACATATAACTATTATTAAGCACTCTTAAATCTTAATTCTTTCTATTCTGACCATAATAATTTGCACTCTTGGTAAGAAATTTAAAAAAGAAAAATCTGTATTTCTACAAGTCTTATATAAATACTCATTTAAGAACAATTTAGTTTAAAAGTCATATAAATAGAAAAAATCTAAGCTATATTTGGTACTTTTTTGGTTTAAAGTCTTGAAATGATTTGAATCTCAAAGCAGAAAACTTGGACTTGACTTGGACTTAAGGGCCAGTGATTCAAGACTCGACTTGGACTTGCCCGTCTTTGACTTAGGACTTAACTCGGACTTGAGGTCAAAGACTTGAGACTTACTTGAGACTTGCAAAACAAAGACTTGGTCACACCTCTGGCCGTTACAATTGAAGCTGATGGAGTCAAAAGTGCCGCCGTGGTCACTTCCTACAGAGGGTTCAATATGTCATTTACAATCTATGTTCTCACCACACTTAGAACTTTTATCTGGAACACAAACGATGTATTTTCTAGTATTTAAATTTATGTATTTAATAAATACAGCCAGGTCAACAAAGCGTAGGTGGATCAAATAAAAAAGACATATGGCGTCTTCAACCATGTAATGTATAACGCAAATGCTTCACTCCTCATTGAGATGGTGCCTCAACAGACCTGCAGAATACTTTTTTCCCTCCAAATTTCAGTATTCACATTTCCAGGACAATGGGAGACAATTTGTTTGGGGAAGTTCAATAGGAACATTCTGTGTTTCAACAAAACAGAATATCGTTAAATTAGTTTAACTATGTTTTTACATTCTGTTCCAGTGATTCTAAACCTGGGGCTCATGAAATGATTTCAGGATGTCCTCAGATAAAAGTATTTGTTCACCTACCAAATACATTTAAATAGGCCAATGCACCATAACAAAATACGGTATCAGATATCCAGCAAACTGTTCAATACTGACTTCAATATCAGCCTACAAATATCAGACGACGCATAAATCAATGTATTAAAGACTATTTAGTGATCATAGTTCTCTCAGAAAGTCTCATAATGTTTGAACTTTTACTGACTCAAAGCTGTTCTGTAATTACTTGTGGGATAAATAACAGCTACATTACACATTTGGATCAGTCTTGATTAATTTTATTTTTGTTTTAAGTTAATAAATGCTGTTTTCAGTCGCTGTAGTGATATCAGTATCAGCTATCGGCACATACTTCACGTTGTAATATCAGAATCGGAAGTGAAATAGCCGGATAGTGCATGCCTACTTTCACTTGATTACATTTTTGTTGCATTTCTGTGCACAATAAGCACTTAGGTAATACTATAATCCCTGATCTCCGCGCTCTGTAAACAGCCACGATTTGGTCAGATCAGCGATCCAAGGCCCTGCACAGTACATTACTCCCTCTTATCTCACATTCCCAAAAACAGGCTCATGTTTGTATGCTCCATGGGAATTATCAGCCTCCAAACACATACTTTCTGAAGCAACATTTGGATAAAACGACCCGGTGTGAATGACTGCACTGCCTCGGACTCATGTAATTATAGCTATCACACGGCGTCTCTTCATTCACAAACAATGCGGCATTGTCTGCTCGAGGCCACCTCTCCGAGACACACAGGGCAGCCACACGGTCACATGAACTGCAGTCTGCAAAGTGGATTTAGGATCGTTAGAGACAAACGTATTACAGGGCTTTTTCCCAAACTAAAAATGTAACTTGTAACATCATAAAGCTCTGAACTTGATTATAACTGACTTTAAAACATGGAAAACTCAACTAGTTTCAGTAGTTTGCAGTGGTTTGTCCTCTCTTACTTTCGTCACTTTTAATTATATGGAAAACTCACATCACTGGACAGAAGCTGCATGCAGGCTTATGTATTGTAGCAACCTGCAAAAATGTAATTGTTAAAGCTTTGTCCCTGTTTTTATTACTGTTATATGATGTGTTAAGTTAAGTTCATGGCCTACGTGATTGGATAAAAGTTGGGGGGGGCTGGGCTTAGAAGAGGGTTGTTTTTTTGATCCAGGAGAGCAGTACTGTGCAAGTTTTAAGCGGGACTGACCTGATTGTATTGGTGTGGTTACAGCCGACAGTAACCAATTCAGTTCTTGCAATAAAGTGACATCTTGTAAACTATTCGTCTATTCATTCCCGTAAGACGCTACAGTATTTTGAGCATCCTAAGTATGTGCCCTATTCAAGTTTACTGGAAGGTGTTTGGAAACTTGCGGATGACGAATTCCGTTGTTACCGACACTGGGCATGTGATAAAACTGCGGATTCAGCAGCAGCGTCTTCAAAACTTGCCAGAGCTTTCGATTGAGGACGGGACTCTAATCACTTTTTCAATGTCACTCACAGGCAGCTGGTTAAAACTGTTGAGCTGATGAACATAACAGAACGCTACTATGACATCTTTTTATTTTATTTTATTTTTTTAACTTAGACAAATTATAAAACAGAAATGAATAGGCAATTTATTAAAAGGAAAAAAAGAGAGAAACCAGGCCATTTTCTCAGTTTTTCCAGATTTCATCAGAGTTACTATCGCCAACAGAGCCCAAAGGAAGTCGTCATCCGCATGTTTCCAAACGCCTTCTGGTTTTGTGACGTAAGCGTGAAAAGAGCCCAGTGGTTCACAACTTTCTAGATCAGAGTAGAGCCCACACATTTTGAAAGCTCATTGGACTAGACAATGCGGGAGCGGGCGGGTGGGGATGATAAACTCCAGTCCCGCAAACTAAATGAGTATGAAGTAAAATATACAAATGATTAATGTATGCCTTTCATACATCATTTGTGCTGGATATTTTATTTGGCATTAATAAAAACATTTTAAGCAGCTTAAATTTGCAGATGTGGTCTAATCTCATGCACATTTTAGACAATTCCTTTCCGCTTCTCAGTGTTTGATAGAGTTTAAGAAAGCGAACGTCCTCATCTTGCAGGATTTGTGAGCGGAAGCGGGACAAAATATTGTAGATGCAGGCGGGAGTAGGAATGAAAATTACAATTCTTTGCGATCAAGAGATGGACTGAAAATTTTGTCCCGATAATACTAACAATAACAAGCATGCTAACAGTGCATTTAATGATTCTCAGAGGATAAAAGCACGCAGAGGTCTGAGTTCTACCTTAAGAGATGTTTATACAATATATACAGTACTGGGATGTTTTGCACAACTACAAAGAAACCACAAACAACTTCACAATATAGGGTACAGCCACTTAAAGTTTGCTCATGTATTTATACCATATGAGCAAGAAAGAACTATTTGACAACAATATCATTAAAGATATGATAAAAACAATATGCCTTTACTAAATTTTGCCTCATTAAACTGCATGGTGTATTGCCAATGCTTATTCACATCTGTTTAGTTTTGAAACATGCTTTGATCAGTGTTGGCCAAAAATCCCACATTGTAATATTAAATGTCATTTATTTTATGGAAAGTGCTGGGAGGGGCATGGACATGTGTGATCGATTGGTCATATCTGAACCTCACCCAAAACATTTACCGGTTTGCCCGTGTGTGCGTCATTCCCAGTTTGTCCTCAGTGAATCAGACGTGTCTTTTTAAACAGACTGTTGAGTTACCATGGTAAAGGGAGAGCAATAAATGTCACAATATGACTTTATGTGTGTAAAATCCCTCGGTCGTCCAGGTAAAATCCAATGCAAAAGGAGAAATTCAATCTGTCAACTGGACAAAAGTTTATTTGGCTGAATACGTTTTACAGCACATTCAAGCTGCTTCTTCAGTTCTGGTCAAAATGCTGGTGGAAACTTCCTTATATCTGCCTGAAGGGAGGAGATAACTACACTGAAACTACTCTGAAACTAACACATCTACTTGTTTACAGTTTCTGTTTGTTAGCTAGGCCTACTGATCTTGTACTGAGTGTGGGGTCTTATCATAATCATTCAGGGCCATAATGGGTGCTTTCAGTAGCCTGATTCATCAGCCGGTTTCACTTTGTGGCAACCATTGGACCTCGCAGCATTAGGATTCGTTCGCTCGACAGTAGGCGGATGCTTTTTTTAATTTAACCAATCACTGCTATTCGGTTGTGACATATGTAATGCGCCAAATCCAAGCCAAAAGGAAGAAGAGCAATAACGTCTTTCCCCTTGATCAAATTCACCAAACATTCTCTTTATTATGGCTTTAAATCCTCGATCTCTGGAATCGTTGCCAACACAGAATGTATGGCTTCGTCTACATCCATCTCGACCGCTTTGTTTACTGTTGTGCTGTACCACAAAAGGGACCCAGACAGGTGCTTGAGTTTGACGTCATGGCTTCACCTCTCTTTGCTGATTGGCCGACGTGCGGTCTACAACTTCTTACAACTTTCCTGACAAAAATAGCTTCTTTAACTCCCCTCTCAAACCAATTCTTTTCTGACCTCACTATCCTTAAAGGAGTGACTCGAGGCTTTTAGATGGAGATGCACAGCAGACTGAGGTCCTGTGTTGCTCTCTCGTCTGTGTTGGTTCATGTCTCATTTCTCCAATGTCGAGCTCACTGCAGTCTTCACTACACTGAATAAAGTAGACAACAGTGCTTTGTTTGTGGCTCAGTGTTTTGTCCTTTGCGTGGACCAGTTTCTGTCTTAAAGTGTTTGAACAAGCATCAGAAAAATATCTCGGTTATAGGATATTGGTATCGGCTGAAACAAAAATCGATATTGGACCATCCTAATTACTATTACTAGAAAATCCTGCATCATATTGCTTTGAGGTGTAACTATATACACAACAAACTTTCGATTTAAAAGGTGCACTACTTAAATTTATATGCAAAAAAGCTACTGCATACTGGAATGTTCCATAGTATAGCATTAACTGTATCTCCATGGTCACATTTGCGGAGAAGTGACCCACATTCAGCAAGAATGCATAAATTTTGAGCAATAAAAACACCTTATAGTGGACCATTTAAAGCAAAGCAACATCTCACCCCAACCGGAAACGTTACATATCGCATCATTAATATTACTCAACCTTAAATTGTAGCACTTGCTGAAATCTCCTGTGTGTTATGAATATGGGATTTACACTTTTGCATATATAATTTCTTCCAAAGCCATGTGTCTGTATTAATCTTTCTGAATACCCACCAAGTGTTTTGCTAAAGCAAATTCCCATCCAGTTACATAACACAACAGCAGACGTAAACATATGCGTCTTGACCACACTCACAACCAGCTACTGTAATATCTAATCTGTCCCAGACAAACAGAGATAATCATGGTCAGATACAGGGACGAATAGTGTGACATCAAACGTTGGTACGCTGGCAAAGATAAGTGGGACATTCCTATTGGCCACAGAACAAAGCCTGATTCATGTGAGGTGGCTGTGAATGCCGCGGAGGCCGGGTGTAGGAGGCATGCAACTGTTATGGCCTGGAAGAGCACGCCGAGGAGACAAAGAGTGAGAGAGCAATGTGAGGAGGGGAGGAGGGCTACTGTATCACCGCGACGGACAGGACACCATGCATCACCGAGGGGAGAGAGGACAAGAGGAGGGGACAAGAAATGTGAAGATATGCAGGGCTGTAGTTAGTGGAAAAGATATGTAGGAGGTAGCACAGTAAAAAAAAAAAAAACAGTCGTCAAGTAAGATTATCTCAAAATAATGATGAATTATAGTAACAAATATTGTTACTAGTGAAATATGTTTTGCTACAACTGCAACATGAGAGTGAGACAACAGTGGAATCAAACCAGCCTGAGACACTTCACCCACTGCAGAGAGTCACAACCCATGAGATAAAAAAGCACTTAGTATAAAAACAAGATAAATCTTCAGTGGCAGACTGGTTTGCCTGTGACATATTTTCAACTGTACATTTTATTTGTTTACTGACCTTTATTTAACCAGTCCCATTGAGATTTGAATTTCTTTTCAGGAAGTCCTGGTCTCAGAGGGCCTATTATACATGTTTTTAGTGGTAGGGGAAAACTGAGGACCCAGAGGAAACTTGCACAGGCAACTCCACACAGAAAAGCCCTGGGCCACTCTGCAGTTAAACCCAGAACCTTCTCACTGTGAGGCAAGAGCACTAACCACTGCACCACCTTAATCTTAAGTCAGTGTGAGCTTTGATTTGACATTTGCCACAAAAGAAAGAGCTGAGCAGTATTCAGTATCTGTGCTTACTAGAGGAGACTTAATAGAACATTGACGCTGAGTGCATTATACACAGGTCATGTGAACATAAAACAAGACGCAACAAGGTATAAAAGCATTTGGCCTCAGGACCTTTCCACAGTTTCTCTATAAAAGGGCCCCACCTGCTCCATGTGAGAGACAGGCAAGTGCAGGCCCTGACTTAATATGCCTTCCTCTTGTTTAGTCATCATAGTGAATGCAATTAATTCAATATATTCTTTTTTAAATCACTCCCTTGAACAATGTGAATGAACATGTAGTTCTGTGGACTGTGCCTCACCTGAACCCACATTGTTGTTGTATCCACAGGAGCAACCCAAACAACTCTCTAATCTAATTAGTGGCTTGATCAAAAGCAAATCTGAGGATTTAAAATGCCCTACTTAAAACGTGTGTTTTCACTAAACATGCAATGTTTACATAGTTAAATAAGAGACAACATAATGCATTTATCTCAGTCAGCATCTGATTTTTGAGTGAAGAAAAGAAGCCAAAAGATTCATAAACAATGACGGAAAACTTAAACAACGTGACCTTTTTGTTGCAACAGCTGATGATTTGACTAAAAATGAACAAAGTGTCCTGCCCAGTTGAGTCTTTGCTTGGTATTTACGGTCATTGCGTTGGCTCCTCTGGTCACAAAGGCTGCCCATTCTCCCCCCGTTCTCTGGATCATAGCCACTCTTTCTGTTTGCACCCATCTCCTCACACAAGCCGTTCAGACACAGGGCTCTGGGGGCTAGACTCACTGCTTAATGAAACTTTAACTTTACTGCATGTTGTGGGTGTGTGGATGTGAATAGATGCCTTTATTTGTCATAGTCAGGAGAATCTTGGTAGGCTTTGTGAGGGCAGAGGAGATAAAATTTTTCACAGTATGGTATTAAACCTTTCTATTTTCATGGAGACCAAGCCAGACCAAGTTACAGGTCAGATCTGTGGAGAGGCAACTCCACTCACAGTGAAAATACCTGTTTTTCTAAGTATTTTTGAGCGATTAAACCACCTGTAATTGAATAAATGCAACGTAGAGCTGTTTAATGGCATACTGTGGAACATTTGAGGCAGAGTGATGACATATCCATAGAAACGAGCAGGTGACGGACCCCCAACCAAAAAGTTACATAGTGCACCTTTATGTAGTTACTTGTAAAACTGCATATAAATTCAAAAAGTATACATTTTAGTGGCAATTTTTCTTTGTTTTTAAAAAATCATGAAACCAAATTTTTTTCCCATGTTTTTTTGAGCATTTAGATTTAATTGTTTAAGCAGTTCTTGAGGTCAAAATGAGTCTGCAGGACCACTTTGGACCACTGCAAACTGTATATGTACAATATAAAAACTGAAAATGATTAAGCTTTAAAAATATGCAGCTTCAGGGTGGGAAATATTGACAGAAACTAATGTCTTATTATTTTCTATTCTCCCTACAACAATAGTGACATAATAGTGACTTAATTTCTTTCCACGGAAATGTCTTGGATAAGGTTCAAGTATCAGTCAAAAAGTGAAACAAAGAAATAAAACTTCATATGCTTGTTTCAAAGGAACCGTATGTGAGATTTTGATTTAAAATTCCATAAATATGACCTAACTGTGTCTCCAGATAAAACGCAGACATGTCCAAATCAGATATAGCTTTTACTGATGACAACTGTAATTGTGATTTATTCTTAATTCTAAAAACATTGGACATGATGGACAAGTTGTTTGTGTTGTTATTTGGTGTTTTGGTTCAAGACAAGACAATTATCCAATCAAAAAACAGAATGAGCCTCACATGAGTCTCTCATTTGCCAGTTTCAATGAAATCCAGTTGGTTTAAATCTAAAAGGACTCAATCTGATCTGAATCCTCTTTACCTAAACCCCTACACCTACAGCCAAATATTAATCAGTGCTAGTGCAGCCTCTGCAGCTCAGTAGTGCTGCTCGATTATGGAAAAAAATCATTATCATGATTATTTTGGTCAATACTGAAATCACGATTACTCAAACTATTATTTTTTGTTACACAATGCATTTATTGAGCATTTCTCTCTCAAAAAACACTTTGTTATTGATAATTTATGAAAAACTTTCAAATTGAAATTAAATATAGGCCACAAATATTTACGGTAGAGCAGTTTTGCAATTTATAAAATATAAAATGAATAAAATATACTTGAAAATACATGAAATAAGGCATAGAAAAACATAAATGCCTCCAAAATAAACTATATATCCAGCTGTTCTACAATCTCTATATTTAAATAATTAAATAAATATACTTATTTAAATAAGAATATCTCCCCCCAAAAAACTTTGTTAAGCTTTATAAATCATTTCAACTTGATGACATGAGTTTGGAGATTGTCAAACAAATTGAAATTGCAATAAAAATTAAATTAATTACACAGCCTTACAGCAATACAGCTGTGCTTGTCAAACCATTTTTTTTTTAAACAGTAAGCACATACAGCTCCTTTACAAATATTACACTGCAAGCTTCTGTGATTTTGTCTTTTCCTATTTCCTTATTAGAAGATATTTTAAAAAGTCCTACATTACACAAACTGGATTCTTTAGGCCATGTTATAATGCTGTTACCTTCTCAAAAATATGCCTAGACTTGTGGTTTGTTTCAGTCACATGTTTGAGTAATCCTTTATTATTAGTCTGTCTACATCTCCAAAGCTCAAAATGCTCTTTTCCACCTTGTGATGTCATGGTATTTTTCAAGTTAACAGCTCCCTTTTACCTTTTGTTCAGTAGACATGGGCAATTCTAGGTCTGAAATGATCCAAATGATTCTAGTGAAGGCGTGTAGAGTTTAAAAACACAGCGGAGCACTTCCTGTATCACCACATGTCACAAGTGAGAGAAGAAATCAACCTAAATATGCAGGGTTTGTGTGTTAAACATGTCTGAATGAAAAAAAAACACAACTCCAGGTTTGTTTTTGCGATGAGGAATCAACATATAACAGATCAGAAAATGTAGAAATGGGCATTACATTTGCTTTTTTGCTGCACGGATTTTGTGATAGCTCTAGTCATGCATTGTAAAATTCTTGTGTACAGTTCTCTTCTCCATAAGGAATAAGTTGTTGTGTCTGGAAAGAGGAAAACAGCTCGTGTGCCTTGGAGCTGGGGTCACGTGTGGTACAGTCACTTAAAAAACACGCGGCTGTCAGTGTGTTTGGCCTCACCACTTAGCTTAAGCACTGGTATCAAAGCAAAGGGCTCTGTAATTCTTTCTTACCCATAATTCTCGGCGCTGGATCTGGAGGAGCAGCTGTACCCTTGGACTGGCTGCATGCGGGGAAACAGCTGTGGGGATTCTCAATACTTTTAACCAATTCCACATTGAGTTCGAGCAGAGCCAGCCGCTGAGATCATGCTTTAAGGTGTGTCTAATTAGCCCGGGCCAGATCCGAGCGAGCGCAGCCAAGAGAGGCTCAACCACTTTGAAAGAGTATAGGAAAATTACAACTAGTGATATCGGGTTGATACAGCGCACGCGTGTGTTAAAGGTGCATTGTGTAACTTTTCTGGTGGAAGGCCTGTGAAATATTTGCCATGGAGATGTTTTTGCTTTGTCTGGAATGTTTCACAGTATAACAATAAGCAAAATATTGAAAGACCTTGATAACCTATGAAAAAAGTATAAGAAAGAACTGCTTAAAAAAATAGGCAGGGGTGTAGTGGGAGTGGTACGTGGGGTGTACCGTCCACCCACTTCTCCCGGCATGAGATTTAAAAAAATAACAAATATAAAATAGCTACAATTTAAATGTCAAACTGCATACAATAGTGGCAATTCACTGGCAATAGTGAAAACAACCTTCATAGACCCATGAAACCTGCAGTACCGTCCTATAGTGACCTGAGACATGAGGGACCAGGACTAAACCAGGACTGGGGTGTCGGGACAGGCCCGGAGGTGCACCTTGTGTAGACTGTCGGGTGACCACAGGCAAAAGGACCGTCACCTGCTCACACTTTACGGATATCCTGCTACGTGAGCTCGGGGTCTCTCGGTCTCTCCAAGAAGTCCAAGATTACACCTGGTATAGTCCTGGTATAGTCCTGGTATAGTCCTGGTATAGTCCTGGTATAGTCCTGGTTTAGTCCTGGTTTAGTCCTGGTTTAGACCTGGTTCAGTCCCGGTTCAGTCCCGGTTCAGTCCCGGTTCAGTCCCGATTCAGTCCCGATTCATTCCCGATTCATGTGTTATAGTCTATGATTTTTGTTCTGTAGGTGATTATGAACAGCGTTAATGTTAATAACATGATTCCGCATCATTTTGAGTAAAAAAAAAAAAAAATCAGATATTACTGATTTTTACTGGGCTGGAGCCTTTATGTTTGTTTTGGGGGTGGGGCGGGATTCATCACATCGACAATGTCGAGAATCCCGTACCCCCACTTGAAAAATCCCCACTACATCACTAAGTAAAATAAGTGATGTTACATGTTTGATCTGTCGTGAGATCGGCCCACTCACAGTAAAAATGCAAGTTTTTTAGGTCAATTAAAAAGAAAAACATGATGCTAGATGGATATGTTTAATGTGATACCGGGATATTCCAGACCAAACAATAACATCTCCATGGAGACAAGCATTTGGCCAACCGTCCACCAGAAAAGTTACGCAGTGCACCTTTAATTAACCTAACCATTCATCGTCATTCAACATGGTCAAATACAGCCCTACAGATCAGAGCGAGCACAGCCAAGAGAGGCTCATCCACTTTTGAAAGACTGTAGGAAAATTACAACTAATGATATCAGGTTTATACAGCGTAGGCGTGTTTTGATATATTTTCCAAGTAATAAGAAAAATATCTGAACACACTTTTTTCATCAAGGTTTATCAAGGTATGAAAGAACTATTCTACATCGAGAAAAAAACTACAAAATAAGGGCTCGTGGCATTACAGGTCAGATCTGTGGAGAGATGGATCCACTCACAGTAAGAATGCAAGTTTTTAGGTAAAAAAGAAAACAAAACAAAAAAACATGCGATTGAGTAGATGCAAGATGAATAGGTTTAATGCCATATTGGGACATTCCAGACTAGGGACTCTGTGCAGAAATATCAAAACATCAATATATTATATTGTTTATTGCGATGATACAGTATCGATATCGTGGGCTGCTGAAAATATCACCAAGAGTATTTTATGGTACATTTTACTAAATTATTTTGTCACAGTGCTACAGTTTTGTTGTTTGTTCAGAGGAAGGGACTCGTTTATGCAACACATTTGACATTTTCACTGTTTTGATGATTAAAATGTTTGTGTTTCGTATGATCTTTGCACAAGAAGTGGTTTAACAAAGACTTTTAGTATCACAGCCATGATTTAGCCTTTATTTTTATTGCATCAAATCGAAAGCTCACTGTATCGAGATCTGTATCGCATTGTGGCCCATGTATCGAGGTATGTATCGTATCGGCAACTTCTGAATGACACCCAGCCTTATTCCAGACTGAACCATAAAATCTACATGGAGACAAACAGGAGCTCAACCACTTTGTAAGGAAAATTGATATTGGGTTGATACAGTCTATTTCCAAGCAATAAGCAAAATATCTGAATACCTTGATAACATATGAATAAAAATGTAAGAAAGAACTGCTCTGCATCAAGAGAAAGGTACAAAATAAGGACTTGTTACGTTACGTGTCAGATCTGTGGAGAGATGTGCCCACTCACTGAATGCAAAAATGTTTTAGACCAATAAAAAAACTTGTTATTGAGTTGACACAAAATGGATACGTTTAATGGCATCCAGGGACATTCCAGACCAAAAAATAACACTTCCTTGGAGACAAACAGGTGGCTGACCCTACACCAGAAAAGTTACACAGTGCACCTTTAATTAACATAACCATTCACCATTATTCAGCATGATCAGAGCGAGCACAGCCAAGAGAGGCTCATCCACTTTGAAAGAGTAAAGGAAAATTACAACTATTGATATCAGGTTTATGCAGCGTAGGCGTGTCCTAATACAGTACATTTTCAAAGCAAACATGTGCACTTTTTTTCACTGGTTATGAAAGTAAGAAAGAACTACAAGAGAAAGTTACAAAATCAGGACTTGTGAGGTAAATGAGAAGTAGTGGTTTCAACAATCGGCCACTGGATAGTTGGTTCTAACCCTACCCAAAGCACAAAGCAATTATTCTAGTTCAGTAGCTCTCAAACTTTTCACACCAAGTATGACCAAAGAAAAGATTTGACTGAGTACTATCTTAATCAAGCATAGGACAGGACTGTACCAGGTCTAATCTAGGGCTAAACCAGGTCTAAAAGTGGACTACATCATTTGCACTGTAGTTCTAAACAAGAACATCAAGAAAAAGTGTATACAATTAAGTCTAATCCCACGTACTGAGCAGCTGCCAAAATACCACCTGAAAGAGCTCCCATACTACAGTCTGCTAGTTTTGCTCTTGGGCAAGACACTTCAAGACGTTCAGACTGCAGGGCTTAATGCTCAATTTGGATTTTTTTTGTGAAATCAGATTTTTTTTTTTTTTTTTTGCGAGGTCGTTCACATTTCCAATTAAATGTGACTTGTATGTGATCTCCAGTGTGAACTTTAAACACCCCAAAAGTGTCCAGCCTCCTAAAATACGTTTCCAGTTCTTCGTAAAGTGAACAGGTTACACGTCCACGGCCACTTCGTTTGTTTGAGTCTTTAGCCTCCTTGTATTTAGCTTGCAGGCTTTTTATTTTTCGTTCACATTGGAGCCAGGACCGCCTGTAGCCACGCTCGGACAGTTTGCAGTCATTTCAAAAACTCTCCGGTTCCCCTCCATTTTGGTCTGAATACAGCGATCGTCCCAAATATTAATAAACTCGTTAACCTCGCTTTCCCTCCATCGACGAGACTCTGAGCCTGATGTGTAGGTGGGATGAATGCGACCTGGCCGTTCAGACTGAAGTCGCATGTCAAAAGATCGGATATGTATCGTTTTTTAGGAGCACAAATCCAAGTGGCCTGAGTCGCATTTGAAAAAAAATCGGATTTATGTCGTTCAGACTGTCATTAAAAGATTAGATCCAGGTCGCATAAGGGCAAAAAAAAAAGATTTGGGTCACTTCAGGCTGCAGTCTGAACGTAGCCATACTCTCATTACTCATACTGATGCATTTCTGGTTGCAACGGGGAAAATATCTTCTGCATAAATATGACTAAAACTGACAAGTTAAAGCAGATCTATCACACTAAATCAACTTTTCAGAGAGTTTAACCTTGTTTTCGTTGTTTCCCCTTCTCATTTAAACTCTGAAGTTGTTTTTGGACTGATTCACGCATTGTTTGAGTAATCTTTATACTTGTGTATTCAAGACGTCAACATTTTCACCCCCACCACAGTACACGCCCACTGCTAAACTCTCCAATTTTATTTTGTTAATCGGTGATGCACGTAGGATTTGGCAGTGTTGTGTAGCCATTTTGAGCCACGAAAGGGTGAGTTCAAACTTTTGACAGTATTGGTAGTGTATTTCCATCAGTAAAAGCAATCTCCTTAGATGTGAGAGAATGAATTGGAAAACACCTCTTCGCCATAGGGTCACATCGCACTGTCACATCCATATGACTGCACGTGAAAAGAGCTTTACCAGAAGTGCTTTACTGGCCCCCGAATTTTAAAACCACAAGAAGGGCAAAAAACATGTGCAGTGCCTCCACATCCTACCAGCTTATAGAGGGTGGCGGTTTGACTTTTCCAAATAATAATGCGACCACAGAAACATTTAGGTAGACATCTAGTCACACCAAAAGAGCGTTGTAACTCTATATGATGTTAAAGTATGCTATTTTTGTAAAGGGGGGAAAAATACAAGTGGAAATTCTGCATGGCTTTTATGGAACACTTTGTTGGAAAGCGCTAGATGGAGTTGGAAGTCCAAGATCACAGGCTCAGCTCTAATTTATGTCACTAAACTTGTATAAAAGTAAGAGCTGGAGCAGATTTTTCCCTTTGCAGTTTTGACAAGTGCAATAGAATGAGCTGACATCATCATCTCCGTGCCTGAAGCGAAGCTGGTGGGAAAGTCCATACAGTCAGTCCGTTCAAGTGTGGGTCCCTCAAGGCTCACACATGCAAAAAAAAACAACTTTATGGAAGCCGACTGATATAGTGTTTTCATGGTCGATGACGATTTCAAGAAACCTGAGCAGCCAAGAGCCATAAAATTTAGCTGAGCTTAAATTTACCCAAATTATATGATATAAAATTACTATAAAACCCTTGTCGGGGATCCAGAACACACATTTCTTCAATACTTTACAAAGATGTGAGTCTGGTCGCTGATTAATCATTTCAGTTCGGATGAGAGTGATTGACAGGAGGATTAGACCAAATTAATAAATAAGTAGGGCTGCTTACAAGGAAAAAAGAAAGGAAAAACATTGTAAATTTCTTTAGAATCTATGAGTGAAGCAATAAACTTTGTTAATCTGAGGTGAGAGAAATGTCACTTTGTTCAAAATGACATGTGACCAATGAGCTCCATAATTTCACCTGCATCACTGAAATTAACAAACCTGATTGGATGAAGAGGTTTGGTTCTGGCTTGAGTGGAGAAGCGACGGTTTGAAAAATACAGAGTGAAACCTTTCTGGACTTGCAAGAAAATATAGACCCAACGTTATCAACACATCTTTGGGTACATGTATATATATTAAGAGATAGCTTTGATTTTTAAGTATCCAGTACACCCCTACAAACCTAAAAAAATAAATAAATAAAATTTTTGCAGTTCATGGTTTACATCAACCATATAATAAGTGTGTAACGATATCCAAGTCTCATGGTACGATATTTATTGTGATATCTTGGGAAAGCTCACGATATGGTGGGGAGGCTCACGATTAGGGATGTAACAATTTCCAAATCTCTCGGTACAATGTTCTCATGATATACGTTTCCGGGTATAATTATTGAGATATTTTGTGGAGGCTAATAAAACTGTGAATACGGTAGTACTTTTTCCTCTTAAAATGTCTTGACAAGCTTTAATCCAAAAAACTAAGACTTAAAAGGGCTTAGAACTGTTATTTGTTCATGTAGTTAAACTGAAATGGAGCAAAGGATCATGGTCTATGTAGTTCCCTCTGTCTTTTTTTTTAGCTTTGCTGCATAACTCTTAATTTAAGCAAAGAGACTTGTAATTCGATATATTGTGATGGTCTACGATGTTATTGTGAGTACTTTTGACGATACAATATCACGATATTTCAGTTACCGCTACATCCCTACTATATACATAATTAAATTGCCTTTTTGAAGAGTGAAAATTGTTCATGCAATCAGGATTAAAGATTCCAAGAATGGCCGGTTTGTGACTTATAACCCCCGTGTGGGAGGGTTAGTTACTGTATATGGACTGCACCCTAACCCCTAATTCATCCGGTGTTGCATAAGTATGTTTAACACAAGTTTACATATATTTTTATTATACATTTCAATGTTAAATCCAGAAAGATGTGCAGTAACTTTTCCCCTGCAAACATTTCCCATATATCTAATCTAAAAATGTAGCTTTGCAGTGTAGTGAAGTTAACAAAATACTGGCCTTGAAGTAGGTTTTATGCTTTCAAGGCTGCCAGTCTCGAGAGCATGAAACAGAACTGAACGCACAGAGCATATTAGAAGCTGGTATTTGTATTTGTTGATTTTGGCAAGTCAAACAAACTTATTTCTGAACATATTTTCTACATTGCTGCACATTTTTTCCATTTTAGTAAAGTAAATACACACAATAACGACAACAACGATACAAAATCATCCAAAATGTACAATATATATGGTTAAAATATATGAATTGCAGTGTATAACTAACAAAATGCATATTGTCGCATCTAACATGTATTGAATAGTGTGTTGTATTAAAAAATTTCAAGTTAAAGGGTTAACTACGTGCCAATATAATAGTGAAGAGAGTAGGACTCCATAAACTTTTGTAAACATAAACCATAAGTCAATCTAGTGATTATGATGACAGGCCTGTACAGTAATTATTATGACAGGCCTGGCTGTGTACGTCTCATTTCTGCATTTCTGCCCGCGCCGCCATCGCCTTGAGAGCAGCGGACATGACAGATGATCATTTTACACAGAGCTGCCCTCAGATACGCAGAGTCAATGGCTTCCACGAGGTCCACCAATCAGCAGCCCATCACAGAGACAGCGAGGAGGCCCGAGTGTTTGCCTTACAAAATACTTCCCATGACCCCAACATGTGGTCAAGGCAATTTCTCAGTGCGAGCCCCGTGAGCAGGAAATGAGCACAGTTCAGAGGTTGAAGCGTCCTCAACAAGTGGCGAGGATGTAATGAGTGAATGGAATTTGCTTTGAGGGTTTAATATAGAGACAATGAAAGGACAGGCTCATAGAAATTGATCTAATATTGAAGTTAAAGGTGCATTATGTAACTTTTCTGATGGAGGGTTGAAAAATGTAACAATATTTTTATGGGGGTTAATATTTATTGCCTGCACTAGTGAGGAAATGTTGGTGATTTTTTCTGTTTTCTATTACAAGATTTGAGCTGTAGAGTTTAGAATTATAATTTAACTTCTTGCAAAACGTGACTTGGACAGACTTGGTCAGACTTGAGTCACTATTTTTAGGACTTGAGACTTGACTTGATGACATGGACTAAAACTTGGGACTTGGCTCAGACTTGAAGGTCAATGACTTGGGACTTGACTTGGACTTGAGAAGACTTGAGTCACTATTTTTAGGACTTAAGACTTGACTTGATGACATGGACTAAGACTTGGGACTTGACTCGGACTTGAAGGTCAATGACTTGGGACTTGACTCGGACTTGAGGGTCAATGACTTGGGACTTGACTCGGACTTGAGGGTCAATGACTTGGGACTTGACTCGGACTTGAGGGTCAATGACTTGGGACTTGACTCGGACTTGAGGGTCAATGACTTGGGACTTGACTCGGACTTGAGGGTCAATGACTTGGGACTTGACTCGGACTTGAGGGTCAATGACTTGAGACTTGACTCGGACTTGACAAGACTTGAGAAGCACTTTTAAATTTGAATTCTCTTTATTCTGACTGTAATGATTCACTCCAAGATCTTGTCAAGACATTTAAAAAGTAAAAATTAACAACTGTTATATAGTCTATACATACTCATATATAAATATACTATCATTTTTTAAGTACAATTTATCTTAAAAGTCATGTAAATTGCAAAAATCTAGGCTATATTTGGTACTTTGGTTTAAAGACTTGACGCTCAAAGCAGGAGACTTGGACTTATGGGCCAGTGACTTGAGACTCGACTTGGACTTGCCTGTCTTTGACTTGGAACTTGACTCGGACTTGAGGTCAAAGACTTGAGACTTACAAAACAACAACTTGGTTCCACCTCTGCTATCTATTTTTCATAGTATTGTACATTAAGAATAGTTTTGGGAGGATAATTTTGCTTTATGGTTTGGTTTCAATATTATCGATTATTGCCTATATTTACTACAGAAATATATCACTCTTCAAAATGTGATATTGTTACAGGCCTAGGACCTGTGCCTGAACATTTCCATGGAGATATTGCTTATTGCTTTGCCTGGAATTTGCCTGTATGGCTTTAAATGCATGACGAGTCAAGCAGGTGAAATGACGTAACCAGGACAAGTTACAGGGCAGATCTGCTACAGTAAGAATGTACACCTATAACTGAATCAAATCAAGATATATAATTCAATTGTCATACTGTGGAGCATTCCAGACAAAGCAATAACCTCCAATAATCCGCAGAAAACAGCAGACGATCTACATAGAGCACCTTGAAGACACAGCATTGACTTTTATAGACACTGACAGGAGTTCTGAAGGGTAAATCGTCATTATTAGGCACTCAAAGCACTTAAATCAAGGAAAGAAAACATGCATACACAGTGTACGAATTATGAAGTGCTTTGCCACAGTACACAATGGCAATATGCAATGTCTAGAGCGGGAATCAAACCACAAACATATGAGATAATGGGAAAATGTGGGCTCCTTCTTGTGGCTCACAAACATCTCACTAGGACTAAACCAGGTCTATAATTGGACTGCATCATTGCAACAGTAGCCCTAACACGAAAACTACACAAAGGACAACACAAATGTGGACTACATCAGAAGGAGTGCACATTCCACAGTTTGAGAACCATTTTCTTTGTCTGTCATTGGGTGAGTAAAACATGATATAAACCTATTTAAATTTCACAAAACTACTCTATATTTATTAATTGGTTTGATTTAAAAGGACACCACTTCAACACATCGACCAAAAGCAAGCTTTGCATCTCTCAATCTGTCACAAAAAGTTTATTCCATAAGTTGTTTTGCAGAGCTCTTTTAAAGGTGCACTGTGTAACATTTCTAATGGAGGGTCCACCACCTGCTTGTCTCCATGGAACTATTATTGTTTTACCTAGAATGTTCTCGCCTGATTCATCACCCGGTTTCACTTCTTGGAAACCATCTGACCTCGCAGCATTAGGATTCGTTCACTCGGTGGTCGGCAGGTACTTTTTTATTTAACCAATCGCTGCTGGTATATTAAGCTTTTCCCAAATCCCGTAGGAAGAAGGGCAGTAACGTCTTTCCCCTTCATAAAATTCACTAAACATTCCCTTTGTCCCGGCTTTAAAATCTCAATCTCGGAAATGGTTGCCAACACAGAATGTATGGCTCTTCACTGATTGGCTGGTGCCCGATCTCGCACTTCCGGGGTTTTTACGAACCATCTAGTGTGTTCTGATTCCTGACCTAGTCACTGGAGAGAAATAAAATTGAGCGGACGCACTAGCCTGACTAAGAATGTTCCACAGTATAGACTAAACCTATTTATCAGGTTTAGTCTGTTGTATTTTTGAGCAATAGAAACCAGATTTGTATGTTCAGTGTCCTTCCATGGAATATTCCAGGCAAAGCAATAACATCTCCATGGAGAAAAGCAGGTAGCAGACCCTCCACCAGAAAAGTTGCACACTGCACCTTTAACTAATGAGCTGACAACTATATTAGTGAATATAGATATGGTCAAAAAGGGTATCTCCAAGTAACTCACAAACTTTCTATTCAAAACTGTTATGAGGAGCACTATTCCCTGATTTGGCGTTTGAATATTTGCTATTTAAGATATCAAAAACTCATAATAACTTAACAAATCGTCCTTATGTCATGTGTTGTGTATTGGCGTGGCTATATGAACATCCATTTGACAGCTCGTGGCTCAAACTTACCTCGTAGCAGACTGCCTGGGACGCGTCTGAGATCCATGCTCGTCCATGACAAAACTCATCTGCTTGACAAAATCCCTCGGACTGGTTAAAAACACACAAAAATTACAATTCATTTTTCTCTTACGCACAGTTTCTTTCTGTCAAACTTCGAGCTCTGCAAAGAAACCGGCGAGTAAATAGTGCAGATCTGGGCGAATCCCACATGAGGTCATCCAAAATATTCGGGAATCTGATCATATTTTCCGATTTTTTTTCTTTTTTTTATATATATAAAGGAGCTGTGCGCTAAATCCAAACTTACCATGCGTGCACATTTACAGAGCTGTCGTCAACTTCCATTAGTTTTCAAAAAGTCCAGTGCTGCATTTAAATTAAAGTTAAGCCCTATTTAACTAACAAAACGCGTTTCCTAGCCCGAACCGTTCCAGTGTAGCATGTTCACCCGTGTTCCTCCGGTTCTGTCGCTACATTTCTGATTGAATCGCTCCCCTCTTGACACCGTGGACGACTGTGCCAACTTTTGACTGCATCTCCAGAGCCAGGGCCACGGCGCGTTGGAAGAAGTGGGGCGTCTCTCCTATTTACTCGCAGAATGGTGAGGAGTTTGGCACAGGAGTAAAATTTCCAAGTATCTGTGCGTAATGGCAAAAATGACTGAAAAGCGACATATGCATGAACGCTCTGTTAGAAATGATTGAGCTACATTTAATAAGAAGGATTTGTGTGTAATAAAATGTAGCACAAGGCGTGTTTGCGAGTTGTTGCACTTCCTTTTGCTTTGCTTGTCTACAGTGACATCTTGTGGTTGGTTTAATTAAAGAGAGGAGCCTGTTCCCAGTGCAGTCGATTTATTTTTAACAAATTACAACACAAATTATTGCAAAACTTGTAGTGCAAATTATGTCAGCTACAAGACGTTTGTACAATGGATCACATACACACCAAGTTTTGCATTGAAACTGCATCAGTCGGTGTATCAGAGGTGAACATGTATTTGACCCCAATTCAGTAAATGTGGCGCTTTGGTTCAAGTTGCACTGTCTAACTTTTCTGGTGGAGGCACACCCTTGTCTCCTCAAGGATTGTGTTATTTCACCTGAATTGTTCCACACTATGGCATTAATCATTTTCCATGAAGACAAATATGTGATGCCTACAAACCTAGTTACAGGTTTCTTTTTTCTTTCTTCTTTTTTTTTCCAAATTTACTTTCTATTGAAAAAGCAGATTACACATGTGTGAAGAATGAAATCAAACATTTCTGCTTTTGCTTTTTTTTTAACATATACAAACTCAGAACAGGTTGGGAACCTCTTTCACAAATTATCAAAACATTGCAAATATGAAGTAGTTTTATATTAAGTCTGATCTCACGGGCTTTACATATTCTGTCCATTTAGACTACATCTTGTAAAATAAGTCTAGCTGCACTTTCAATAAAAATGAAACCTTTTCCATTGTATAGATCTCTTACACAATATCAGTCCAGTTCTTAAAATATGCCTATTTTTTCAATGTATTTTTGACCAATAAAATTGAATCCGTTCAGTTTAATACCATACTGGAACATTCCCCCACTAGGAAAGTTTATTTTTTTTTCAAATTATTATTATTGTTATATATTATTTAATATTTATTTGAAATATATTTGCAACTTTTAGAAATTCAGTATTTCCTGTTTGTTGTTGTTTTTTTACAGTGACAGTATAATTAATCATGGACAAAATATAATACTTTATAATTTGTGTGTATTTCACTGCATGGCTTATATTCTAAAAATTTTAAAACTCTATATTCAATTTACTATTAAAAACAGCAGCACCATTGGTCTTTGAGGACATTTAAAACCTAAGGAGCGACAGTGCTGGAGACATTAGTATCTGTGCAGTAAAACATCTCCACTCCATGTGAACACTCCTGCGGGAAAAGCCCCGTCATGGTGAGTCCAGTGATCATGAAGAACAGACCCAGTCCGATCAGAACGGTGGGCACCAGGTTCTGGGAGTGGAACCAGCGCCCGGGCGAGAGTTTGAGGTAACAGGCCGATGGGAGGATGAAGATCAGCGGGATGGCGCTCAGAGCACCCTGTAAGAATCCAAGGAAAGTTTTAAAAGTTTTGTATTTTGTGGTGACAGTTTTTCCTATTAATCACACTGTAGTTTGCCATGGAATATTTAAAAGGTAAACTCACAAATGTTTAATCTGATGATTTCTATTATTCACTTATTCACTTGTATTGCAACATACAAGTAATCTTAACAATATTGATTTTAGCCCAAACTTTTTGTTACAAAATTCTGATGTAGAGCTCATAAAATGGCTAGAATATAAAATGCAATGTAAATGTATGTTAATAAGCCTACATAGAATAAATGGAAAAAAGTTCTGATTCAAATACAGTTTGTTTCAGGAAGTATAAAGCCAATGATTAATATTGTATTATAAAAGCATCACATAGCACTAGTTTCACGCTGCAGTGAGAAGAGATTGGTAAATTTGTGGTATCAGCGTTATGGCATTTTTATGAGCTCTTTAATTTTAACATTGACAAAAAAAGACATGAACAACATTTGACTCACATTTAACTCCAAAACTACTCCCAGACAATCCCAGGCTACAGAGATGGCAGTGCAAACGGCTACAATGAGAAACGTTATGGCCCCATGCTCGGCTCTGGTCAAGTCTCTGTGGCACATCACATTGGACAGCACCTGCACAGACACAGACAGACTTCATTGGTCTTATACAGCACTTTTCCACTCGCTTTACAATGTAGTGAATTATTTATTCAGTCTGTACTCAGTGGTATGGTATTATTGTATCCACAGATGACTAAAAGAGAGAGGCAGACAATCCTCCCCTCCGACCGCCGCCTATCATTCACTCACACACCGCAGACATACTAGGGAACGTGGGTGGAGTGTCTTGCCTACGGACACAACAACAGTGTGCACATTGTTGCCCCGCCTTGTATTTTCAGCGGTCTCCCATCCCAGAACTAAGCAGGCTCAACATGGTTAGATTATAAAATTAGAAGAAATCTGTCATTTGTCTGTTTGTGAAACTTTCTTTGTAATTTCCTTCTTACCTCACGAGTGACAAAACACTCCAGAGGAAAAGTGGTGATGATGCTGACGCCAAAACAGAAGCGACCAAATGTGGCCAGATTATCATCTCTGCAGTAATTCTCAAATATGTCTCCTGAAACAGGTACAAGATCATAACATTAAATCATATAATAACGATCATATCAATGTCATATCAATGTCAATCTCTGTATTATCACTACAAGGGGTTTCCAATAATAAATAATATAATAATATATAAACAATGAATTCCTTTACTTGAAATATATTAGGATGATAAATGCGTAACATTCATAGCATGTTCGTGCTGCTGTTTGCTTTGTCGGATTTCCTCACATTCTTGTGTCCTTTCTGTCATCAGCTTAATTTAATTTCATGACAAATTATGCCCATTGTGCCGCTTTGGTTAGTTAAAAAGTTAAAGTCGCCTAGGTAGGTTACTGTCAGAACCGTAGAAAACTGCACGGAGCCGTGGACCGCCGCTGGACTCTGACATTCACTGACAGCTCGGAGCTATGACAGTGAAGAGAAGCAGACGCACGAAATGCAATAACTGGTACCGGCTTCTCGCAGAAGAAAAAAAAGAGACATGGGGGGTGACAAAGTGCAATCGACAGTGTGGTGGTGCCCCCGCAAGCACTTGGTGCCCTATGCACGCGCTGTGCGTAATGTGCGCATGCAGAGCGACGGCTCTGCTCGTACCTCAGGTGAGTCTGTGGTAGCGGACTGCCGGGACAGGAAGCAGCGGGTGTGGGTCTGCTGTGGGATGGGGGAGCATGTGATAGACTGGTCTGCTGTGTAAGACCGTTTTTGCGTGGGAGGCAAAAATGAGGAATGCAGAGAAAACTAAAAAGGCGTGCGTGCATGGGCTTACAGGGGTGCACTGTTTTACTCATATAGAACTTTTTCCCACAGCCCTCTTTGCTGCCTGGTAATGAGGCAAAGACATTACAGACATTACCCACACTGCCAGTGCTTTTAAATGCCACAGCGGTCACAGATTCATTCAGATGCCATCATCATATATGTTCTTGTACAGTACCACTCCAGCCTACAGCAGCGAAGTACAGCCCGACCTGGACACACTGCCTCCTTAGCACCACCACTAGTGCTAAGAGTTGGGGCAAGATCGGGCCCATAGAGTTTTTGTCTACAGTCCAGTGGACCCACCTTGAGTATAACCAGTGAAGGTGGAGTATCCAGCCACAGCAAAAGCAGCACTGATGACGAGAGCAGAGCCCACAGACACATGAGTGACTCTGGTCCAGTGAGACAGAGTGGGCTCCTCCAGAGACCCAAAGATCAGGAAACTGTTGTGATGGCATATGAACGCTGAGGAAAAATATTATACTAATTATATAAAACTAATAATAATATAAGCTTTATTGAGGTGTCAGTCTATATTATGTTGCTTAAATAATCAAAAGGAATAATTTTGTTTGTGGAACTTTGTTTTCTTCTAAAAAATATTCATATTAATTGCAAATCTCACCAAAGGACATGACGCCAACAGCCTGAATGGCGTTCATCTTTGCAAATGCCCAGGCGTCTTCTGTAGGAGGGCTAAAGAAGGACAGTTTAATGGTCACATTTATGTCAAATTGTACCTTCAAATATTAGATCTAAAATATTTCAGGAACAATAAATTGTACATTACATTTCCTGGTCCCAAAGTGGCTGATCGAATGATGACAATGATGAGCACAGTTAAAGTCAACAGCATTGACAAGAATGAGACCTAAAAGAACAGGGTTTTGAACATTAAGTAAAACAGATAAACTGTTCAATGACACGCACCTTTCCCAGCCGCTCGATGTTTCGATAAAGTGAAAGAGGCAGAGTGAAGAAGAGCGTTATCACCAGGATGACAAAGTGACGCTCGGCGAGAATATGACCAGGACCCACTGTGAACAGGACAAATGTACAAACCATTAGACAGTTTTATTATGTTTATGTTTTTATAACACTGAATCTTGTCGTACCTCCTGGTATCCGCTGAAATACTTTGGTGAGTGTGTCTCCTGTTGTGATGTTGTAACTGATCATGGCTAAGAGAGAAAAGAGCAAAATTTTAAGTAGATTCAATTTACAGAAGGACCTACCAATTAATAAAATGTAATAAGATGCAAATATAACGTACCTATAAAAGGATAGAGAAACTGCAGCACAGAGAGAACTAAAAACCCAGGGAACCCAAAAGTGCTCTGGACCAGCGCCTGGTAACTGTTTGTCCCTGACAGGTTGCCTCCCTTGATCAACAGAATAATGGTGTAGTCTAAAATTAAATAAAAAACAACAACAGTAAGTAAATGCTTCGGATAATTTAAATTGAATAGTTACAACATCTTACCTGTGATAAAACCAACCACTATCAACAGCAAAAGACCAAATGGGAGCCCAGCTTGGTTCAATGCATACGGCAAACCTACCAAAAGAGAGTTTAAAATATGTATAATACCTTTATTACACAGGAAATACTATATGTAGGGCATACTAGTCAATGATACTAAGTGCTAGGCATGTATGAAAATGTCAATTCAGTGATATATCGTGATACGGGCCGGGCCTTCCCCCACGGGGCCCGGCCGGGCTTAGCCCGAAGGAGCGACGTGGGGCCGTCCTCACGTGGCGGGGGCCTCGACGACCGGATCTCCGGACATGGAGACTAGCTCTGGGGACATGGAATGTCACCTCGCTGGGGGGGAAGGAGCCTGAGCTTGTGCGGGAGGTTGAGCGTTACCGACTAGATATAGTCGGCCTCACCTCCACGCACAGTTTGGGCTCTGGAACCCAACTCCTTGAGAGGGGCTGGACTCTCCATTTCTCTGGCGTTGGCCGCGGGGAGCGGCGGCGGGCTGGTGTGGGCCTGCTCATTGCCCCACAGCTCAGCCGCTGTGTGTTGGAGTTCACCCCGGTGAACGAGAGGGTCGCGTCCCTGCGCCTTCGGGTCGGGGACAGGTCTCTCACTGTGGTGTCGGCCTACGGGCCGAACAGCAGTGCTGAGTACCCGGCCTTCTTGGAGTCCTTGGGAGGGGTACTAGACAGTGCACCGACCGGGGACTCCGTTGTTCTCCTGGGGGACTTCAACGCCCACGTGGGCAAGCGACAGTGACACTTGGAGAGGGGTGATTGGGAGGAACGGCCTCCCCGATCTGAACCCGAGCGGTGTTTTGTTATTGGACTTCTGTGCTAGTCACAGTTTGTCCATAACAAACACCATGTTCGAGCACAAGGGTGTCCATAAGTGCACGTGGCACCAGGACACCCTAGCCGGAGGTCGATGATCGACTTGTGTCGTCGTGTCATCTGATCTCCGGCCGCGTGTCTTGGACACTCGGGTGAAGAGAGGGGCTGAGCTGTCAACTGATCACCACCTGGTTGTGAGTTGGGTTCGCTGGCGGAGGAGGAAGCCGGAAAGACCTGGCAGGCCCAAGCGTGTAGTGAGGGTCTGTTGGGAACGTCTGGCGGAGCCCTCTGTCAGAGGGACCTTTCAACTCGCACCTCCGGGAGGACTTCTCCCGGATTCCGGGGGAGGCCGGAGATATGGAGTCCGAGTGGGCTTCATTCTCGGCCTCTATTGTCGATGCGGCTGCTCGGAGCTGTGGGCGTAAGGTCTGTGGTGCCTGTCGCGGCGGCAATCCCCAGAACCCGGTGGTGGACACCGGAAGTAAGGGATGCTGTCAAGCTGAAGAAGGAGTCCTATCGGGCCTTGCTGGCTCGGGGGACTCCTGAGGCAGCTGACGGGTACCGGCGGGCCAAGCGTGCTGCAGCCCGTGTGGTTGCGGAGGCAAAAACTCGGAGCTGGGAGGAGTTCGGGGAGGCCATGGAGAAGGACTATCGGACGGCCTCAAAGAGATTCTGGCAAACCGTCCGGCGCCTCAGGAGGGGGAAGCAGTTCTTCACCAACACTGTTTACAGTGCGGGGGGAGAGCTGCTGACCTCGACTGGGGACGTTGTCCTGGCGGTGGAAGGAATACTTTGAGGATCTCCTCAATCCCACCGTCACGTCCTTCCGAGGAGGAGGCCGAGGCTGGGGACTCGGAGGCGGACTCATCCATCACCCTGGCTGAAGTCACTGAGGTGGTTGGCAAGCTCCTTGGTGGCAAGGCTCCGGGGTTGGATGAGATCCGTCCTGAGTACCTTAAGTCTCTGGATGTTGTGGGGCTGTCTTGGCTGACACGCCTCTTCAACATCGCGTGGCGGTCGGGGACAGTACCTCTGGACTGGCAAACCGGGGTGGTGGTCCCTCTGTATAAGAAGGGGGACCGGAGGGTGTGTTCCAACTATAGGGGGATCACACTCCTCAGCCTTCCCGGTAAGGTCTATGCCAGGGTACTGGAGAGGAGAATCCGGCCGATAGTCGAACCTCGGATCCAGGAAGAGCAGTGTGGTTTTCGTCCTGGCCGTGGAACACTGGACCAGCTCTACACTCTCCATCGGGTGCTCGAGGGTTCATGGGAGTTTGCCCAACCAGTCCACATGTGCTTTGTGGACTTGGAGAAGGCATTCGACCGTGTCCCTCGTGGTGTCCTGTGGGGGGTGCTCTGGGAGTATGGGGTTCGGGGCCCTTTGCTAAGGGCTGTCCGGTCCCTGTATGACCGGAGCAGGAGCTGTGTTCGCATTGCCTGGCAGTAAGTCAGACCTGTTCCCGGTGCATGTTGGACTCCGCCAGGGCTGCCCTTTGTCACCGGTTCTGTTCATTGTGTTTATGGACAGAATTTCTAGGCGCAGTCAGGGGCCGGAGGGGGTCCGGTTTGGGAACCACAGGATCTCATCTCTGCTGTTTGCGGATGATGTTGTCCTGTTGGCTTTATCGAACCAGGACCTGCAATGTGCACTGGGGCAGTTTGCAGCCGAGTGTGAAGCGGCTGGGATGGAGATCAGCTCTTCTAAGTCTGAGGCCATGGTTCTCGACCGGAAAAAGGTGGCTTGCCCTCTCCGGGTGGGTGGGGAGTCTTTGCCTCAAGTGGAGGAGTTCAAGTATCTCGGGGTCTTGTTCACGAGTGAGGGAAGGACGGAACGGGAGATTGACAGGCGGATCGGTGCAGCTTCGGCAGTGATGCGGTCGCTGTATCGGACCAGTTGTGGTGAAGAGGGAGCTGAGCCGAAAGGCGAAGCTCTCGATTTACCGGTCAGTCTTCGTTCCTACTCTCACCTATGGTCATGAGCTCTGGGTAGTGACCGAAAGGACGAGATCGCGGATACAAGCGCTTGAAATGGGTTTCCTCCGCAGGGTGGCTGGGCGCTCCCTTAGAGATAGGGTGAGGAGCTCAGTCACACGGGAGGAGCTCGGAGTAGAGCCGCTGCTCCTCCACGTCGAGAGGAGCCAGTTGAGGTGGCTCGGGCATCTGTTCCGGATGCCTCCTGGGCGCCTCCCTCGGGAGGTGTTCTGGGCATGTCCCACCGGGAGGAGGCCCCGGGGAAGACCCAGGACACGCTGGAGGGACTATGTCTCTCGGCTGGCCTGGGAACCCCTCGGGGTCCCCCCGGAGGAGCTGGAGGACGTGTCTGGGGTGAAGGAAGTCTGGGAGTCCCTGCTTAGGCTGCTGCCCCCGCGACCCGGCCCCGGATAAGCGGACGAAAATGGATGGATGGATGGATGGATCGTGATACTTCATTGCACAATTCTCAAACAGATTCAAAATGCATCCAAATTGATTTTTAAAATAATATTTTTCACAAAAATTATCTAGTTACATTCACTATTCTGATGATTTAAACATTTTTATAAATTATATTTCATACAGTTGTGTTCTCATGAAGGTGCAGTTGATTGTATTAATAGAAGTAATTACTGATAAATCGCAATATATCATCCTATGTTTTAGTATCGGGATATATTGGGATATATCGAATCATGACATGCATATCATATGTGTTGTACTGTCAGACTCATGGCAATGCACACCCCTACTAAGTGCATATAAAGATTTGTACTGAATCTTCAAGCATTTATTGCATATTGTAAATTGTAAAGTAGCTATTATAAATATAAACTTGTTATACTGTATGTGAGGTGTATTCAAATCAAATAATGAATACTTATTTTAGAGAAAAAAATGCTGCAATGTAGCATCACTGACTACTACAGTCATGTTATGTTTGGTAGGATAGAAGCACATGAGAGTTTTACTCCAATGTCTCTGAGCTAGGGGTGTAACGATATCCAAATCTCACGATACGATATCATTACGGTATGAACATCACAATACAATATTTGTAAAGCTCACGATATGGTGGGAGGCTCAATATTAGGAATGTAACAGTATCCAAATCTCTATGATATTTTCATGATTTGCATCTCATGGTTTATTTATTGCAATATTTTGTGGAGATTAACAAAACTGTTAATAAGATACTTTTTCCTCTTAAAATGTCTTGATGAGACTTAATCCAAAGAACTAAGACTTAAAAGTGCTTAGAACTGTTATTTCTTCTTGTAGTCTGCATTGAAATGGAGCAAAGGATCATGGTCTATGTAGTTCCCTCTGTCTTTTTTTTTTATTTTTTATTGCTGCACCATAAGTCTTAATTTAAGCAACAAGACTTTTGTGTCAATATTGTGATGGTCCACGATATTATTGTGCGATACGATATCACGATAGTTTTGGTTATTGTTACATCCCTACTCTGAGCTAAAAATCAATGAGTTTAGCAGCAGAAAAAGTGTGGAGTCATATTTAAACAGCCCTACATACTCAGTAATCCCTCTGTAACCCTTTGTGCCCCAGATCCATCATAACGCTCCACTGCACAGCGCCGCTCTTAATCACATGAAGGGGTTAAAGGGGAGAAAGGGCTCAACAGGCGCTAGTCATATGACATGAAGAGTTGACCCCGAGTGTTTCTGCGTATGAAATGTTTTCCTCAGTTCTTCTAGGAATGTCCCAAAATCACGCACACCAAACAACAACTCTTCACTTCACTCTGAACAAGCAAATGGGCAAATTACCTAATTAAAGATTAAACTATATCCTAATACGCGTAAGTGGGTTAAAGTAGGCAACGTAAGTAGGTTATAGAGATTTTATTACCTATTATTCCGGATCCAATTATGGAGTTGATGAAGTTAAAAGACGCAGAAATCACGGAACTTCCAGATCCCTGCGCATTAATGGATTGTAATAAAATAGTCCCTTCTTCATTGCTTTTCTGCAAAATAATAACACAAATCAAAGTGTTAAAATGTAGTTCGGACCTCCTCGTGGCAAGAGCAGCAAACAAAAACACTGAAAAGGTTGAGTTTAAGAGCGTAACATCCGTGCGTAAAGATCACCTGCGCCATTGTGAGCAGCGTGGTTTGGTCCCGCCGTGTCCTCCTCTCCTCCCTGAACCTGTCGCATCTCAGTCAGAGCTGGAAGAAAACTTTGGGAGACTTTGCTATCAATTTATGTCGTCTCGAAATGAACCACAGCGCCCCTAAGTCCAGACGGGGGAGGGCGAAAGTAGGTTGATGAGTGCGCGGTGTGCAGAGCAGCAACTATAACCAGCTATCACGTTTTTTAAGTAAGCTAGCTTGGCCACGTGGATGGATGGACTGATAAAAGAGGAAAAGTTTGCGTTTTTCTCAGAATTCAAAGGATCACGCAGCCACAGTGTCCTAATGTTGGTAATTTTAGCTTTAAATTTTATTTTACTTTACGTTTTTCCGTGTACAGTTGTATAGATCCTTTACCTCCCCAGTTTTCTTCCCCATGTTTCTTTGGATTAGAAACAGCGAGTTTGTTGCTGTTTGCGCACGGTGATAAAATTTTATACCTTAATTATGTACAATTTCAACTCATTTATATAAATATGTGTAGGTAGTTCATTTCGACAGTCGTATGCTGCTCAAATAGGGGTCCGACTAAAAGGAGCACATATCGACAGTACAATTTAGCCATCGAATAATGCTCCTATTGTAGAATTTACTCATTTTTCTCTTATTTATATGATTTTGTGTAGAGGTAGCTCATTTCGACCTCTGTCTTCTGTCAAATAAGGCTCCCACTATATAATAGAAAGAAAAGACTGGAAACACTGACATTTTTATATTAAATAAATATCATAGGCTACAGTGTGAATTTCCTATTATAATACAGTGATATTTTATTTATATAGCGCCTTTCTAAACAGTTACAACGTTTTCTACACATGGAAAATCGAATGTTTAAATCCAAACTTCATCGAAATCATCTAACGTAGGTATTCTGCCGCAAATCTAACACGCACATGTCGTTACTTATATACTTAACTGGTCAAAACATATAATAAAACCAAAACACTTTAAAAATGTGACTTGTTACTTCACTTCTGCCTCGGGAGCTCAAATCGACGGCATTTAAACTCTTAACAGCGCTTGGGGATTTTGCGCATGCGTAGTAGCTTATATTTATCAGAGGTGGGGTCTTGCAAGTCGTGATTTGGACTCGAGTCAGACTTGAGTCACTATTTTTAGGATTTGAGATTTGACTTGATAAAAAATGGACTAAGACTTGAGACTCGACTTGGACTTGAAAATCATTGACTTGGGACTTGACTCGGACTTGAGGCCTGTGCCTTGAGAAGACTTGAGAAGCACTGTTAAATCTGAATTCTGACCACAATTATTCACATTAAGATTTTGTCAAGATATTTAAAAAGGAAAAACTAACTAAATTTCTCCAATTTCTCTTATATACTTAATAAATACTCATATATAAGCACACTACACGGTATGATTTTTAAAGTACAATTTATCTTAAAAGTCTGGTACTTTGGTTTAAAGACTTGACATGACTTAAAGCTCAAAGCAGACGACTTGGACTTGACTTGGACTTGACTTGGGCTTATGGGCCAGTGACTCGAGACTCGACTTGGACTTGCCTGTATTTGACTTGGGACTTGAGGTCAAACACTTGAGACTTACTTGAGACTTTTAGATCTAAAACTTGGTCCCACCTGTGAGATTTACAACAGTTACGCTTTTAGTTTCTGTATTTAAAACGTAATGAACATAAATTTAACAAATCTGGTCAGTTCCAAACGTGTCCGTGCGTCTTTTAGCCACTAAAGGGCGCCACTGTCCAACTATGATCCAACACACATGAATATTCAACACAGGCCTATTGGAAATTATTCACATTAGTCAGAGCTTTTGTTGTAATACGCGTGATGATTTACAAACTAATGATCATTTGTAAATGTAAGTACACTTCTACTGAGAAACCATTTTGTCCGTAGCTTTTTATGAAGCTTGTGAGGCCATATTTGCTGATTATTTCCCGCTATGGCCTCTCAGATATTAGCAGACATTAATCCAGATTTGTGGTTAAGGCTTTTAGTTTCGGATATTGTGCAACTTTACGTGTTTTTTCCTGACAATTACGCAGGACATGCACACCACTACCGCACAGCCGCTCTCCATCCATCCATCCATCCACCCTGCCCTCATTGGTACCTCGGAACATCCGGAAGCTCTGGCTCAGTGCTTTGACGAGCGCGCGCACACACCACGGGCGGATCAAACTGTTGAAGAGCTGGGAATTACCAGACAAGCGAGAAAATACTGTCTGGGGACGCTACTTTTTGATTTTCTGAACATTTTTCTCCAACTTTCAGGTACTTTGAGACGTTTTGACTGTGTGGCTGCGCAGGGGAAAGATGACAAACTAATGGTAAGTTGATAAAAACCAACAGCTTTTATGTAATCTGGTGTAAATGTGCGCAAATATGCACCGTGGCTTTTGCGTATTTTTTAAAGGTTTCAGTGAAGTTTTTGAGTATTGTGTCCGTAACTGAGTTTTGAAATGTGTTATATGTATTTTAATTTTAATTTGTATTCGTTCTTGTTAAATTTTTAACATTATTTATGATATTTAAGAAAGATTTTGAAGTATTTTTCCAAAGCCTGGACATAATAAGAACACAAATAGAGTAAACAGTAGCCTGTATCCCTGTGGTTAATTGACGTGCCTGTAATTATTAGCCCACACCAGTTGAGATGACTTCCTGCTTACATGACTGTCAACAGCATATTAGATTGTTGTCAATTAGACTCGACTGGGCTCTGTTTGCGCTCAGCACTCAGTCCGCCTGGCATGTGTACCGTTGTCATTTAGTGCGTTCCTATCATAAATCTTCCCCCCGGTGGAGACCTTTTTTAGCGGTGCATTGTCCTCTGCTATTTTGCCAACGCCCAAATGAGACAGAAGCGAGCGTTTAGTGCACAAGAAGAGGCGGTGGGAAGAGTTACATGTGCGCACTTAAGAGCCGTGAGTGAACCGGTCCCTGAGGACGCACGGGGTAATGACTCTCAGAGCATTCAAATGGGAAAAGGAAAAATGACAGTGTTGAATAACTTTAATGTAATAATTCATGCTTAAACTTTTCTTTTGATTTCACTTTTTTTTTTAGTAATCACATGTTAATTAAATAAATAGGCCTGGACCAACATGTAGAAGACCTCAAACGATCTGATTCGACAAGGAATGCACCGATACGATACGATACTGGCAAATCGGTGCTAATATCGAACTGTATTTTTTTTTTTTTTTTACATATTTCAGTTCCGAGACATTGTTTCAGTCGATATGCTGCAAAAAACAATATCTAGTCAAGTTAAGATGACTCGGATTAAGAAAGTTTTATCACGATTTGAGTAAATTTCACTTGACAAGTAAAATTATCTGCCAGTGGAACAAGATTTTTATGCTTAAAATATGAAAATACATCTTGCTACACTTAAATTCAGAAAAACAACAACTTTTTGTACTTAAAATGTGAAAACCTTCAATCCTGCTGCACCTAAAATAAAAAAAAAAAAACACTTTTTGGGCTTAAAATATGAAAATACATCTTGCTACACTTGAAATAAGAAAGACAACCTCTTTTTGTATTAAAATATGAAAATCTTCAATCTTGCTACACTTAAAACAAGAAAAACAACAACTTATTGCACTTAATTACACTTCGGATGTTGCTTGAATTCAGAAAAACACACTCATTCCATTGGTAGATAATTTTACTTTACTTTACTTTACTTTATTTTACAAGTTGAATCTTCTCAAATAAAGTAAAATGTTCTTAATTTAAGTCATTTTAACTTACCTAGATATTGTTTTTTTTCCAGTGTATCTCTTTTTTGGTCCATAAATTGGCATAATAAGATGATTTAATAGGCAATGTTGGCCCAAAAGACTGTAATATTTTTACAAAGCTGTTTTGTAGTTACTTAAAATGATAAATACAGTTATTTAATGCAGGTTTTCAGTATTCTGTTACTAAATACATTTTCATACAAGTATTCTCCCCATCATTGATTATTGTTAGAAGGAATATTAGTGGTATTAGAGTAAAAACGTAAAACTAATACTCATAATTATACAATATCAACATTTGGAAGTTTATGTATTTTTAATAAAACATTCACAACAATTAAAAAAGTTTCCAAACTAATTAAAAAAACAAAAAGAATTACACTAAGTACCAATCAATGATCCAGACTAATTGTATTACAGCGGAACACTTATATCTGCCGCTGGAGCATCTGGTCTACCCGGTGACGTCTGAAAGCAATAAGGCAATTCTGAAATCAATACAATTTGGTTTTTAAATGAGTAATTCTCATTAAATATTGACATCGCCTTCATCTTTGACAGTCTGTAAGTGGGATTATACTTAGAGGTGATATAGGTGGCATAGCTCCAAGCCATGTCCTCGTTCAGGGCCTCAGATGGACACGTACTCAGACGCTTGATGATGATGTACGGCAAATATTAAACCGTATATAATATTAATCCAATACAGAGTGAAGGAAATGTACTTGCCCCATGCGTATACGGGGTCACGGTGGAGAGAGGTTGGAGATAAGGCGGAGTGGAGCTGTTTGAAGCTCGTATCTGGAGTTCTTTGTGTTGAGTGGAGGGTGGATGAAGAGGAGGGCTCGTCTAGAGTGGGTCTGCGCTGATGATGTGTGATTTTAATGGCAGGTGGCAGGACAGACTGGCTGCATTCTCATTGTCTAGGTCTGATAATATTATACGTACTGAGAAATGTGTTTCTTATTGCGTACAAAGAACTGTTGCCACTCCTTCAGCCAGCGCTTGTGATGTGGTGTTTTTTATCTTATGTGCATTATCAGTGCCGGGAAGTGTCTGAATACATGTACTGAGAATATGTATACTGAGAATAAGTAGTACTTTTGGGTACACTGCTTTGTCCTTTGGTGGTATTCAAAATATTTGCGCTTTTCTAAAACCAAAGGAATACACTGCAGTACTTGCTTTCACAATTTACCCGACAAACTGCACATTAGGGCTGCTCGATTATGGAAAAAAAATCATTATCACGATTATTTTTTAGTTACACGATTCATTAATTCTGCATTTCTCTCTTTAAAAAAACACCTTGTTATTGATAATTTACACAAAATGTTCAAATTGAAAATAAATTCAGGCTACAAATCTGTATCTTAGAACATGAAATAAATAAAAAATACACTTTGAACATGAAATAAGGCACAGAAAAACATAAATGTATCCAAAATAAACTATGTATCCAGCTGTTCTACAATCTCTATATTAAAAAATTAAATAAATACACTTATTTATATAAAAAAACATCCCAAAATAAACTTTGTTAAGTTTTAATCATTTCAACTTGATTATATGAGTTTGGAGATTTGACACACAAATCGAAATCACAATTAAAACTCAATTAATTGCACAGCTTTACTGCGCATTATCAGTGACAAAAATACAAAACAGAGCTTATAGTGAGTGCATGTGTGATTTTTCCTTCACCAATTAGTGATAGAAAATGCCTAACAAACAGTGAAACAAATATAAAACTGTTTTTAATACCATGTTGCATCTTTACACTATAATTAATTGCAACTTTGCTTGACAGTATTTTAAGTATTCAGATATATTTGGTACTCTGATGGGCCCATGTATCAGAATATGTTACAAAATATGAATAATTTTAATGCAGGTATTCAGTAATCTGTAAATTTTCTTCCCATCACTGGTTATGGTTGAAAGGAATATTAGATGTATTAGGGTAAACACATAATACTAATACTACTACTCTAAAAAAGTTTAGATGCTTGGTCCTGATACAGTGCTTTATAACATTTATAACTGTCTTTAAATCATCAAAAATACAGATTTCACTTAAGAAAAATCCTGAACAAGTAAAAAACATCAGGCTCCGATACTTTAAAAAACACATTGCTGGTGCTGGTGCTGAACACGCAGGAAAGGAACCAAACTGTAGAGACAAAACAAATTGATTCATCGCAGTTTAAAATAATAATTGAATAAAGGTTAACTCTCTCACACATATGAATTTATATATTAACCTGTCATGTGCTGAGAGAAAAAACTTTCATGAGCAGTAATTACATCAAAATGACAGTATTTTTTGTTTACATTTTCAGTTTTTGATTTTAAAAGTATGTTTATTTTGTCTTTAAATATACTTTATCAAGATGACTTCAAGATGCATTACTTTAACTTGATCTGGATGAAATTCAATACAAATTACATATTTTTTTCACAGTGTAAACTATTTAGCGATTAATCAAAAGAATAATAGCTGGTTTATTTTTAGAATGATTGTTATTTACAGCTTTTGTATCCAGCCTTTCACTGGACAGAGGCAAAAGTACAAATAAATGCCTTCATGTTTTTACAATAGAGATGCCACAAGTTTGTTTTTCTTTTTTGTGAGGATAAAGGGTCTAGGAAATATTTTCTCTGCTACAAAAGATTATTGTGTAATAACATCCATTAATTGTTATGGTCAATTTCCCCATGATCAAAGTTAACTTCATAAAACTATATTATAATTCCAATATTTATTTTCTATGTACTTGATTATTGTGCACACGTCTATTTAAAGCTCCCATATTACGCTATTTTCCGATTTATAATGTTGTTTCCTCGTCACAAACAGACCTGGAGTTGTGTTTTGTTTCATTCACACATGTTTAACACACAACACTCTGTTCCAGTTTGTGATGTGGTGTCATGTGGTAATACAGGAAGTGCTCCACTGTGTTTTTAAACTCCACACACCTTCACTAGAATCATTTGGATCATTTTAACCCTGGAATTGCCAAATCTCTAGTGAATAAGATCTAAAAGGAGCTGTTAACTTAACCCTGTGGCATCATTTTTTGTAAAATACCTTTAAAGAAAGACCAACTTTAAGCACAGTTATTATCAATAGCCAGTGTTGGGAGTAATGCATTATAAAAGTAATGTATTACAGTAATGCGTTGATTTTTGCTGTAACGCAGTAATGTAAGGCATTACAGGGGAAAAAATTTTAATATTTTACTCGGTACAAATGTGAGTAACGCGCGTTACAATGCTTTTTTAACCTGGATTGAAGTGGTGGGTTTTTCTTCATAGAAATTCGCTAAAATCAGCAGCGGTGAAACGCCGGGGACGCGGCCGGATAGACCTTCAGTTAACCGCGGGCGAAAGGACCGACCCAGAACTCTACGCTGTTTAGACCTGGTTTAGACCTGGGTCAATTCTTGTTTAGACCTGGTTTAGACCTGGGTCAATTCTTGTTTAGACCTGGTTTACAGTCGTCCCTCGCTCTAGCGCGGTTCACTTTTCGCGGTCTCGCTGTTTTGCTGATTTTTTATTTTTTATTTTTTTGTGCAATTTTGCATGCCTTTTGTTTTTACAGTGTATGAACACGTATTGCGTTCCTCCTGCTGCGTCCTGATTGGCTGAGGGACTCCTGTCTCCTCTACAGTACAGAATGTGCTCAGCTGCCAAATTTAAATACATGTTCAATCTGTATCAGTGTGCTTCTGAAGTGCTGTATGTCTGCAAGTTTTCTCTCCGACAAAATCCACAACGTCGACGAAACGTTCTGCACTGACAAAGTCTCCTGCGCTCACACCCAAAAGGCAGAGGAAGATGCAACCATCACACAAAAAGTTGGACTTCTGGACATGTTGAAGGAAGGTAGAAGTTACGCGCTGTAGCAGAGTTTTGCACCGGGTCTTGTACCCGCAAATATTTGCTGAAATCAGGACCGTGAGCCCGAGCAGCAGGGTCCATAAAGAGCAAATGGGGCGACAGCCGCTCTTACCTCCATGAGGTGCGGAGCAAAGCCGGTCCTTTCTCCTGCGGTCACCTTCGAGCCGGTCCCGACAGTGAGTCCTGTTTTAGTCCAAGTTCAGTTCTGGTTTAGTCCTCCTCTTCAGTCCTGGAATCAGTCTGAGGTTAGTCCTGTTATAGTCCTGGTTTAGTCCTGGTTCAGCTCTGGTTTAGTCCTGGTTTAGACGTTGTTTAGTCCTGGTTTAGTCCATATCCGACTCAAAAGTTCAGCTTTTTCGCAGTTATTTTGGTGACAGTAACTTAAAGTAATGCAATAGTAATGTAATGCCTTACATTTTAAATACATTAATATTGTAATGTAACGAATTACTTTGAAATGACAGTAATAAGTAATAAATAACACATTACAGTTTTAAAGTAACTTGCCCAACAGTGTCAATAGCAAAGTGTACGACCACCCCAGTGTATTTTGTTTTGTGTATGATGACATGACCCGCTCTTCTGTACTGTAATCCCAGGCTGTGTGAGGCCAGCGCCGCCGGCTGTTGACAAGCATGTTCCCCATTGATTTCTTATACGTCACTGTTCACAATATGGAAGTCCAGTCACAGTATTCAGATGTTATACTTTGTGCGTATTAGTCGCAGCTGAATATGAAAACGTCCCACTCTATAGGCCTGTGTTTCACGATTTCGCAAATTTCGATAATACTGACACCAAACTATAAAGCAGAATTATACACAGAAGTATTCTAAATGTAAGATACTGTTAAGTGTTGTTAAACTTACTCAACTTAAAGGCGCACTGTGCAACTTTTCTGGTAGAGGGCTGTTATTGCTTTGCCTGGAATGTTTCACAGTGTGGCATTAAACCTTTCTATCTTCACGGAGACCAAACCAGTTCAAGTTACAGGTCAGATCTGTGGAGAGACGACCCCGCTCACACTCAGAATGCCTGTTTTTCTTGGTATTTGTGAGCTATAAAATCACCTGTAATTGAATAAATTTTTATTTTATTATTTTATTTTTTTATTTATTCAATATTTTACCAGGTAAGTCAGTTGAGAACACCTTCTTATTTGCACTGACGACCTGGCCAAGAGGCAGTATAAAAAACAAACAGAAAACACTTACACATCAACCATAACATGAAACAGTGAACAGAGATATAAGACAGTGAAACATTTGCACATTAAAGATATAAAAGTGTTAAAAACATGTGCAATTATCCTGTAAAATACTCTGGATGGAGTTTTTAAAAATCAACAGAGGTAAAAACAAACTAAGTTTTAAAGTCTGTTGAAGGTTTTTCCAGTCACTTGCTACAGAAAACTGAAAATTTAAGGTTGATCTGTTTAATGCCATAATGTGGAACATTCTAAACCCGAATGATAACAATATAACAATAATAACAATAACATAACCATAAATTGAAAAATGATTCTTTCTTTTGTAATATACTGAAGGAAAGTCGATATAGTAATTATCATGACAAGCCTGCCACTAAAGAATACTAAGAGTCAGTGTCGATTACTTTATTTATTTATTTATTTATTTATTTAGTTGATTGGGACAGAGCATGTTCATGGACAAACATGACACAACATGAATGTAAACACTCCGGATTGTAGCCCAGAATACAAATATTCATTATATAACACTAGCAATAAATACACTAGACCCAAACACATCTGTTTCAATTCTGCCTGACAAAAAAAAAAAAAAAAAAGAACTAAAACTGAAAATTGCCTTTTAAACTTTGGATTCTGGGACAACAAGGAATCGTAAAAACAACATGAGACCATCACGTGTGCAAAATGTGGTGCAGATAAAACAAAATATGTAAATTTTAGGCTGTTTTTAGTAGGAAATCCTGTACCAATCTGGATCCCATGTGCCTTCCATGTGCCATTTGGCATCATGAGATTTTGTCAGAATTCCTCAGTCGTCCAGTAGGTTCCACAGGGGTCCATGGGCGCATACTAGTCTTTGTGCTCTTCTTGTTCTGATACAGCTCAAGATCTTAAAAATGTTTGTTCTATAACATTAGCAATAAATACACTAGACTCAAACACAACCCTTTCGAGTCCGCCTGACACAAAATATAAAATTAAAACTAAAAATTGCCTTTTAAACTATGGCTATATCTTCTGTGAAAACAAGGAATTGTATAAACAACATGAGGCCATCACTTGTGCAAAATGTGGTGCAGATAAAACAAAATATGTACATTTTAGACTCATTTTAGTTGGAAAAAGTTCAGGTGTCCTGTGCCAGTCAATTTTGTCAGAATCCCTCAATCATCCAGTAGTTTCCAAAGTGGTCCATTGGTGTTTTCTAGTCCATGTGCTCTGATACTTGTTCTGATACAGCTCAAGATCTTAAAACGATTCAGGGAAGGTTAATTTCTGTCTTGTGAATGTGACTTTTTTGCATATCGATACCTGCTCGAATCAGTCTGTAGTTTCGATACTAGTTTTAACATCGATTCGTGTCTGATTTTCGATACTTTTGACCACCTTGGTGCATAAGCAGGGAGAGTGCAGTGCAGTCTGTAGTCCATTCATATTTAATAGGCCATAGTTCAGGCTAACACATCCTCATAGCAGTCAGGCCTATTAGCAGGATAGATCTTTTCCACCCACAAAGGCTCTAGCTTCGAGGGGAAAAAATCAGTTTTGAAAGATGAACCAATAGGAAGGAGGATTTTTACCTGGAATACATCATTGTCATGTCAGTTTTTAATTTTATCTAAAGAAAGGGGGAAGTAATTGGATCTAATTTTGCCATAGCCGTCTGAAATTTATGTGCACAGCAGTCCTGGAGCTGGTTTCATTATCTCACCCACTTCCGGAGACTTCACCACCACACCCTCCTCTGGCCTCTCTCTTTGAATTAGCTCATTTGACAGTGAACAGGTCTTCTCACATTACAATGCTCTGTGCTTGATAAAAGACAAAGGCATGTATAGATTCGTGGAACTTGGAAATTATCTTAGAAAAACTCCTCAGATTATGAAACAACAATGAACAAATATTTAATTTATTTGTTTGGGTAATTTTGCTGTATGCATTTTATTGTTTTTATGAGAAATATCTAAAGAAAAAGAAATTATGAGAGAGCACATACTGAAGGGCCCATGTTATGCTATTTTTTTTTTCTTTTTTATCTTTGTTATAATGTTGTTTCCTCATCACAACAACAACAAACAAACCTGGAGTTGTGTTTTGTTTCATTCACAGGTGTTTAACCTGTTAAGCCCTAAGGAAAGGAAAAGTACTTATAAACTGAGGGTTTCCTCGTCCTGTACATGGCCCACATGGATGATCTTAGTGTCTAAGTGAAGCTAAGACTTAGTCAAGTGTTAAATAATGACATTATTTAACATTTGCAATAAATACACTACACTCAAACACAACCCTTTCAGTTCCACCTGACAAAAAATACAAAATTAAAGCTGAGAATTGCCTTTTAAACTTTGGCTGTACCTTCTGTGAGCAAAGAAATTGTAAAAACAACATGAAACCATCATTTGTATAAAATGTGGTGCAGCTAAAACAAAATATGTAAATTTTACTCTGTTTTTAGTAGGAAAAAGTGTGCCATTGTCATCATCAGATTTTGTCAGAATAAATAATTTATTGAGATAAAAGAAAATTTTGACACACAAAGACAGTAAATTAAACATTTTCAAACAATTAATGTCATAATTTGACCCACAGTAAAGCTGGTTTGAGTTGTGTAAATCAATTAAATAAAAATATATAAAAAGTTACATTATAATAATGTTAATGATCAAATTTTCCTTATTTCCATATTTCTGGGGCCACAGGGGCTGGGCGGGGCCATAAGATGAAAACAATATCAGAGTATCTCAAACTGTGGTCAATATTATTTATATACCTGATTTAAACAAAACAATGAGTTTTAAGTCTGGGGAAGCAACTTTCAATGGAATAACAGCAAAGGGGAAACATTTTTTTTAAAGTTATAATTAAATTTTGTGCCTATTTTGACTGTATATGTTGACTTCTGCACAGTGCACCTTTAATGCTCTTGGATGTGTTTAAATTGTGCCATGTGAGAGGAAAGAGTGCAGATGCTTCAGAACAGTATTATTCAAGTAGAAACATAAAGCAGTGGGCCAAGAAATTTGTCAAGTATTTGGTTAGAGGTGCACTATGTAACTTTCCGGTTGAAGGTCTGTCACCTGCTTGTTTCTATGGATACGTCATTGTTTTATAATATGATGTTAAGCAGCTCAAAGCAGCTTTTTAATAGCTCAAAAATACTTAGTAAAACATATTCTGACTGTGAGCAGAGTCCTATACCTTGCTTGATCTAATTTGGTCTCCATGAAGATAGAAAAGTTTAATGTCATACGGTGAAATATTCCAGACAAAGCAATAACATCTCCACCAGAAACGTTACCCAATGCACCTTTAAGTGTCATTGTGTCAGTCTATATTTTTATATTTTTAAGCTCTTCATTGGACTTGCACGACTTGAATTGCAATAAATAAATGTGTTGATGATGACAGGTCTAAAAGGTCTAATCATTTTGTTCTTCCACAGGGGATTCTCATGCTGGAGGTCAGCTGTCCACTCTGAAGGTGCAGGATGAAAAGATGGACCAGCTGCTTGTGCCACCAGGACCAGATAGCTTCCGCCCATTCACCCGGGAGTCCCTCAAAGCCATCGAGAACCGGATCGCCGAGGAGAGAGCCAAGAGGCCAAAGGGTGAGAAGAAGAAGGACGATGAGGAGAACCGCCTTGAGCCCAACAGGGACCTGGAGGCGGGGAAACCTCTGCCTATGCTCTATGGAGACACCCCCAAGGGCATGGTGTCCACTCCGCTGGAAGATCTGGACCCGTACTACAGCAATCAGAAAGTATGTTTGATCTTTTATCATATGTTTTGTGTCTTTCTTTTGTTTTTTGGTGCTGAAGCTACCCAAAACCAGACTTGTCAAACATTTCTGCACATTTAAAGCTCATGTATTATGCAAAAATTGACTTCAGTGAGATTTAAGTCATGTTATAATGTTGTTACTCCATCAGAAAAACACTTTGAATTCTGTTTCGTTTCATTCACACATGCTTGAGTAACCCTTTATTATTAGTCTATCCACATCTCCAAATCTCAAAATGCTCTGTTCCACCTTGTGATGTCACGAAGCTCTAGTTTTCAGCTACATTTTACCTTTTGTTCAGTAGAGATTGGCAATTCCATGACTGAAATCATCCAAATGATTCCAGTAAAGTTGTATGGAGTTTTCAGACTGTAGCCTGAAGTGACCCAAATCTGATTTTTTTTGGCCACTATGCGACCAATATCTGGATATGTGCTCCTAAAACCAATACATATCCAATCTTTTGACATGTGAGTTCCAATCCAATCCAGTTTATTTCTATGGCACATTTTACAAACAAACAGTTTCCAAAGTGCTGCACAAATACAGAATAATAACAACAATTAGATGATAAAATAAACTACTAAAATAATACTAGTCTTAAAATAATAAAACCAGTAAAATAAAATAAAACCAGCAAATTAAAATAAAAACTAAATCATAGAATAGAAATAAATAAACCAATAAATAAAATAAATCAATAAAAACACATAAAAATAAATAAAAAACACAGAGGACCACACAACTCGCGCGGTGTTAAAAGCCAGAGAATAAAAGTGGGTCTCAAGACTTGAGTCTGAACGGCCAGGTCACATTCATCCCACCAACACGTCAGGCTCGGAGTCTAGTCAATGGAGGGAAAGCGAGGTTAATGAGTTTATTACTATTTGGGGGGATTGTTGTATTCAGGCCAAACTGGAGGAGTCTTATCAGAACCAGGCGGTTTCTGAAAGGATTACCAAAGAAATGTCTGAGCGCGGCTACAGTCGGTCCTGGCTCCAATGTTAACGAAAAATAAAGAGCCTGCGAAACAAAAACAAGGAGGCTAAAAACTCAAACAAACGAAGCAGCCGTGGACGTTTAACCTGTCCATTTTACGAAGAACTGGACCGTATTTTGGGAGACAAGCCCAGCATTTAGGCAAACCGTAAACACTGAGCACTATCGCTGTATGTGTGGAACACTTTTGGGGCATTTAAAGTTCACACTGGAGATCACAAACAAGTTGCATTTAATTGGAAATATGAACGACCTCGCGAAAAAATCGGATTTCACCAAAAAATCCGAATTGAGCATTAAGCCCTGCAGTCTGAACGTAGCCTAAAAATCTTGTATTACACATGACATAACAAGGTAGAATAAAGTGTGTTTTGTTTGTGAAAATAACTCAGCTTATGTATGTTTTTGAAGAGGAAACAACATTATAACATCGATTAGAAAATAGAGTAATACAGGCCCTTTAATCTATTACGCAAAATAAATGGGTGCAGCTCCTTTTAGTTTCAATACACCATTCTTTTTTTGGGTCTCTCTCTGTCATTTTAAGCACTAACTTTGTAATTTCCTGTCTTTTATTTCAGACCTTTATGGTGTTAAACAAAGGAAAGGTAATTTTTCGCTTCAATGCCACTCCTGCCTTGTACCTGCTGAGCCCCTTTAACCCCCTCAGAAGAATATCGATCTGGATTTTAGTTCATTCATATCCTTTTTACAAGATACATACGTTATTTTGTTTTATCGAACTCTTGCTAAACAGTGTGTGTGTGATCGAGGCCTGTCACGATAATTACTATACAGACTTATCGTTCAATATAAACTAGATGGAGAGAAAGAGAATGGGAGGGCAGGGGAGAGAGGGGAATGAGGTATACCACGGCTACAAACTGAAATCACTCAACTATGAATCTGAAAAACTTGTCCACAGTCTGTAAACGTGTCAAATATCATGTTATTTCAGTGTTTTAAATGAATCTAGTCCCTGCATGCTACTCAGAGCAGTTGAGGATGTGGTTACCCGTTGCTACAGTGATGTCATGGCGATGGCCTCGGAGCAGTGATATAGAGCAGTGATTTGGTTGTGGCCGGAACTACTTGTGTGTTGTGCAATATTAGTGATCACATTATTTTGTTAATTTTTAATCTATGTTTGTGTATCTGTCTCTATCCAAATGAACAATAAATACTACTACTACTACTACTACAATAACTACTACTACTAATACTACTACTACTACTAGCAACTACTACTAGTACAACTACTACTGCACCTACTACTAACAACTACTACTTCTACAGCTACTACTACAGCAACTACAACTACTACTATTACTACAACAACTACTAATACAACTACAACTACTACTACTACTACTACCACTGCTACTACTACTACAGTACTACAAGTACTACTACCACTACTACAACTACTACTACTACTCCTACTACTATGACTACAACAACGCCAACAACTACTACTACTACAACTACAACTACTACTACTACAAGTACTACTACCACTACTACAACTACTACTACTACTCCTGCTACTACTACTACAACTACAACTACTACTACAGCAACTACTACTGCTACTACAACTCCAGCTACTACTACTACAACTACAACTACTATTACTACAAAAACAACTATTACTACTACGACTACAACTACTTTGGAGTGCATTATGTATCGTGGGTACATTTTCTTTGCAAAAGAGGGGAGATTTTTGTTATTTTAATTGTAATATGATCAGATCTGAGATGTCAAGTGTTAAGTAAGTCACTTCTAAGGCCAATTATTGCTTTATTCTGCTATTTATTTGTTGCAGCTCAAGCCTTTTATGATACTGTCTATTTAAAAATGGTTTACTGGGACAATCCTGCTTTATTTTAATTGAGTGAATGGTATAAATGTAGTCTCAATATTATCACTTATCTCAATATTTATCTGTATAGCAATATATCGTGCTTCGAAATATCTTATTGTGACAGGTCCAGTTCTATCTTTGTGATTTTTTTCCTTAACTCAGACTGCACATTGTTCAGCATTGTAATCATGTGCACTATCATCACCAACTGTGCATTTATGACCCTGAATAAGGTCCCGGAATGGGCCAAAAATGTAGAGTAAGTTTCTATTGAATTAATATGATAAAAATATATATATATAATGTTGGCTTTAAAGGTTCACTATGTATTTTCGTTGTCATGAATGCTCCACAATAATGTTTCCATCGAGACATACCTTACATGCATCTTTAAATAACTGTATTATGTCACAATTCCAATTATTTCATGTTGATCGAAAAGTTTGGGGTCCATGATGTACTTGTTTCTGTGGATATGCCGTTGCTCTGCCTGGAATGTTCCACAATATGACATTAAACAGCTCTACACTGCAAAAAACAATATCTAGCCAAGTTAAGATGACTTGAATTAAGAAAGTTTTATCTTGATTTGAGTAAATTTCACTTGACAAGTAAAATGATCTGCCAGTAGAACAAGACTTTTTGTACTTAAAATATGAAAATACATCTTGCTACACTTAAAAAAAAAAGAAAAATAACAACTTTTTGCACTTAAAATACGAAACAAAATCAAATGTTGCTTGAATTAAGAAAAACACACTTATTCCATTGGCAGATCATTTTAATTACTCAAGTTAAATCTGCTCAAATAAAGTCAAATGTTCTTAATTTAAGTCATTTTAACTTACCTAGATATTGTTTTTTTCCAGTGTACCTTACATTTTGTGGTTTTATCGCTCAAAAATACCTAGAATAACAGGCATTCTGACTGTGAGTGGGGTTGCCTCTCCACAGATCTGACCTGTTACTTGGTCTGGTTTGGTCTCCAAGATAGAAAAGTTTAATGCCATCTTGTGAAACATTCCAGGCAAAGCAATAACACATCTATGAAGAAAAAAATCATTTGACAGACGGAAGTTACACAATGCACCTTTAAAGCCAACATACTCTTGTAGTTGAGTGTATTTTTCAATATAAATGTTTTTATTATGTCCCTTGTACACATACAGGTACACATTTACTGCAATCTACACTTTTGAATCTCTGGTGAAGATTCTGGCTCGAGGATTCTGTATAGGAAAGTTTACATTCCTACGAGATCCATGGAACTGGCTGGACTTCTGTGTCATTGTCATGGCGTGAGTAGAACTTTGACTTTTGGAAAACAGCATTAAAAATATTTTCACAAACTAGCCCTTAAACCTTCAAAGCTCTAAAAGAATGAAATCTTGTGTGGTGAAGCAAGAGAAAAATGTGCCATCTTTGTCACAATCAGGCAAAATAAAACCCACAAAATCCCCCCATAGTCTAAAATTCTCCGCCATAATCTAAAAACAACCCATATAGGCATAATGAAATTATACTTTCTTTCTCATTATATTACCATAAACTTATTAAAGAGACCACACTGGCCAAAAATGACTTCTACATTTCAGAAAATTTACTCTTGTGAGCTTAAAGTCATGTTATAATGATGTAACCTCCTCAAAAACAGACCTGAAATTGTGTTTTGTTGAGTATTGTATTGTTATTGTATGAGTAATCCTTTATTATTAGTCTCTCTATATCTCCAAAGCTCAAAATGTCCCACTTTGTGATGTCATGTAGTGGTAGTTAACAGTGACCTTTTATATTTAGTTTAGTAGAGGTTGGAAATTCCAGGGCTGAAATTATCCAAATGATTCAAGTGGAGGTGTGTGGCGTTTAAAAACACAGTGGAGTCTTCGTGTATCACCACATGACATCACAAGGTGGAACTGAGTGTTTTCTGTTTGAGAAAAGAACTCAGCTAAAATATGCAGGGTTTGTGTGTTAAACATGTGAATGAAACAAAACACAACTCCAGGTCTGTTTTTGATAAGGAAACAACATTATAACACAGATCAGAAAATACTGTAACATGGGCCTTTTAAAGATTTAATATTGGCAGTGCGTGACATTTATACTTTTATATATACAGACATTAAAATTAAAATAATTTGTGCACCCATGATCTTTGGGAAACACTGCATAGGCTGAACCTGAATTTCTGTAGTTTTATTGAGTCACTAGTCTGGGATGGCTCTCACTGAAAACAAACAGAACCAATGATCAGAACGTTCAAACAAAAATGTGTTTATGCTGATTGGTGGGGGGTCTGTCACCTGCTTCTTTCTATGGATATGTCACTGCTTTGTTTGGAATGTTCCACAGTGTGACATTAAACAGCTCTACTTTACATTTATTCAATTACAAGTGGTTTTATAGCTCAAATATACCTAAAAAACAAAACAAAACAGGCATTCTGAGTTGGGTCACCTCTCCACAGATCTGACCTGTAACTTGGTTTGGTTTGGTCTCCATGATGCTAGAAAGATTTAATGCCATACTGTGAAACATTCCGGACAAAGTAATAACAACTCCATGAAGAAAAGCATTTGACAGGCCTTCCACCAGAAAAGTTTTTTGTTTTGTTTTTCGGGTTTTGAGATCTCCAAGGGTAAATGTTAGTTTTTCATTATTATAATTGAAAAACATCATAAAAAATATTCTAAAAAATGTATATAGATTTTCTCTCAATTCTTTGGATTATATTTTTCAATAATGAACAGACCAATGAATATTTACCCCCGTAGATCTCAGCAAAAAAAAGGAAAAAGCACAGAAAACTTCAGCTTTTTTATCTTTGTATTTGAGATTGATCCCTACACTGAAGAGCACCAAAAGGACAATTTTTAACAATCTCTACACATCCAAAGAAGCACTCCATCCCCCTAAAGTTTTACATCATTTGTCATGTTTTGTTTGCCATACAATATAAATAATAAAACTCTTTTTCAGTTATGTTACAGAGTTCGCAAAATTAGGAAACTTCTCAGCACTTCGCACATTCAGGGTGTTGAGAGCTTTCAAAGCAATTTCAGTAATTCCAGGTAAGCCTTTTTTTATTCATACAACAGTTTTGTACAATGGTTCTTTTTCATTGAATGTTATATTTGTGATCCCCAGGACTAAAAACCATTGTGGGTGCCTTGTTCCAGTCCGTAAAGAGACTGTCAGATGTGATGATTCTCACTGTGTTCTGCCTCAGTGTCTTTGCGTTGATTGGCTTACAGCTGTTCAGAGGAAACCTGAAGCAAAAGTGCATCATCACTCCGCCCAACGGAACCATCGGCTCACCGGAGTGGGCCAACTACTCCAGCAACACAAGTGAGAAAAATATCAAAATGCTTTTTGTGTTTTTGTGTTTATTTGTTTTATTTTATTTTATTTTTTTTGTGTGTCTTTGTTTGTTTTATGTTTTTTTATTTGTTTGTTTTTTGTATCTTTGTTTTTTATTTATTTGTTAGTTTGTTTTATTTATTTATTTTTTTGTATCTTTGTTTGTTTTATGTTTTTTTATTTGTTTATTTTTTGTAGCTTTGTTTTTTATTTATTTGTTAGTTAGTTTCTCTGTTTGTTTTTTTTTGTATCTTTGGTTGTTTTTGTTTGTTTTATTTTTTGTGTCTTTGTTGTTTTTAAAAAAAAAAAACTTTTTATTTAATTGTATCTTTGTTTTTTTGTTTGTGTTTTTATTTGTTTATTTGTTTTATTTTTTGTATCTTTGTTACACAGTGCACCTTTAATATTTAAAGGTGCACTGTGTAACTTTTCTGATGAACGGGGTTGCCTCCACACAGATCTGACCTGTAACTCGGTCTGGTTTGGTCTCCATGAAGCTAGAAAGGTTTAATAGCATACTGTGAAACATTCCAGGTGAAGCAATAACATCTCCATGGAGAAAAGCATTTGACGGCCCCTCCACAATGCACCTTTAATAATATTCTGTTCAAAGTTCACCTTTTCAACTCATACCAAATGATACAGAATTGACAAAATGACTAAAATAAGAACTGACTAATGCAAGAAACACATTTCAAAACATGCAAAACTACAGTGTTAGCAGTTTTTATATTTCAAAAGTTGTAGTCTTTGCTGATTGAAGATTTCAATCGCAATTAATCTTGTAGTCCTACTTACTACACTCACACTTCCTGGTTTGGTGCTTGTCTGATACTGCTTTAGTCCTTATGTAGATTTCCTGTTTTTTAATCCCAATTTGCATGTGTTGTGTCGGTGCCAGATTTGTACTTGGATTTGCTCAAAAAAGCAATTCCAATCAAACTCCAGATCACTTAAACACACTCTTTTCTGATCTATGTTATAATGTTGTTTCTTCATCACAAACAGACCTGGAGTTATGCTGTGTTATTTTCATTCACACATGTTTAACACATAAATCCGGCATGTTAAGAATGAGTTCTTCTCTCAAACAGAAAACACTGCTGCACCTTGTGATGTCGTGGTGATAAAGGAAGTGCTCCACTGTGTTTTTAAACCCCATACACCTTCACTTGAATCATTTGGATAATTTCAAGTAATGTCATTGTCCATTTCTACGAGGGCTCACTATCATTAAGAACTAGTCGATTCGAAACATACCTCGATACACAGGCCACAATACGATACATAGCTTTCAATTTTATACGATATATTTAAAATCGATTTTATACGGTAATATAAAACAATCCATCCTCAAAATTGTGAAAATGTCAAATGTGTTGCATAAATGAGTTTCCATCCTCTGAACAAGCAACAAAACTGTAGCGCTGTAACAAAATACTTTGGTAAAATGTACAAAAAAATATACAAAAAATGGCCTGTGGAGTCGCCTCTCCACAGATCTGACCTGTAACTTCACTTGCATCACTTGCTTAAATGGATATGTTTAATGCTGTGCTGTAGAAAATTCTAGACGAAACGAAGACATCTCCATGGAAACAAGCAAAAAGCAGAAAGTTACACAAAATTTGGTAAAATGTACCAAAAAATAAATAAAAAAATGGCAGTCCATGATATCAATACTGTATCATCACATTAAACAAAACGATATATCGATATTTAGATATTTTTGCACATCCTTAATCTCTACTGAACTAAAGATAAACGGAGCTGTAACAATGAAAACTTCCCAGGTGGAACAGAGCATTTTGAGTTTTGGAGATGTAGACAGTAGGGATGGGCATTCGATGAAATTTTCTTAATCGATCGTCGGAAGAATTAACGATCGATTATCGATTAGTCATTAAGGTTTTTATATTAAAATGATCATCATTATTATTACTATCTGCACTACTAATCTGCATATATAAATTAAACTTTACGACATATAAACCGTAACGACTCTAGAGCCACATCAATCCGTTTGACATTATAATGTGTTTAATTCAGTTTTGCGCAACTCTCACAAAAACGAAACTTAAAACCACATCGCTAATTTGCATAAACTCAGTGAAGATAAAACTACAGCTCTTGTGTCGCTGATGCGGTCAACTTCTGTCGGATTAAAAGACATGATTCAGTGGAATACAGGTTAGTGTGACCATATTTGCGTTTGTCAAAACCAGGACACCGTACGGGGGGTGGGGAGGTTGGGACTCGTGATCGACATTGCGCGACTCTCACCTGGTAAAAGCTTTTTCCCAATGGAAACTGAAACATATGTTCCTGTTTTGTACACTGTGCACATGGACTCACACTTGTTCCGAACGTAACGGAAAGCGTGGAATTTCTTGTTACAAATCATCGTTAAATACACATTTGTGCTTCGGTACGCTGCAGACTGACCGAATGTTTGTGTCTCGCTCCTTCTGAGTGCAGAGAGACACATGTACAGACCCCCATTTGGTCACGCTACACACAGCAACCTACATTCGGTTTGTCGATTAAAATTAACGTAATCGATGAAATTCTTAATGATCAATTATCGATTAATCATGCCCATCCCTAGTAGACAGACTAAACCAGGTTCACTCAAACATGTGTAAATAAAACAAAACACAACTCTGGGTATGTTTTTGATGACTGAGATGATGTCAGATGGCAGGCAAGAGCCAGATTTCCCTATTGATTACATTGTACTTTGCCAAGAAACATCCAAAAAATAAACTCAGAAATGTTGAACCTGGTATTTTCAATTAGTGAGTAAACCGTAGAACCCACTGCATTACAATATAATTTTGCATTTTAACAATTTAAATTTTAGCTGCCCCCATCTATATTAATTTATATTGACTTAAAGAATGCTCTTGTGAACATCTTGTGAAAACCACCAACTCTAATGTCTAAATGTCTTCTCTCCTCCAGGTAATTATTACTATCTCCCTGAAAAAAAAGACCCTTTGCTGTGCGGAAATGGCAGTGATGCAGGGTAAGTAATCGCTACATCATGCTCAGGTTTAATGTTCCCAGATTGAATGTCCACTCCGTGTGATGCAGGCACTGTCCGGAGGGGTACACCTGCCACCAGGTGGGCAACAATCCAGACTACGGCTACACCAGCTTCGACAACTTTGGATGGGCCTTCCTCGCCTTGTTCAGGCTCATGACACAAGATTGCTGGGAGAACCTTTATCAGCAGGTACGGGGCTTAAAGGTGCACTGTGTATCTTTTGAGGTAGGGAGATACTTTTGCCTTGCCTGTAATGTTCCACACTATGGCATTAAACTCATATAAGATGCATTTATTCAATTTCGGGTGTTTTTTATTGTTCAAGTACTTTTAAAATATTCTTACTGGGAGTGGGGTCACTTTTTCACAGATCTCACCTGTAAATTGGCATCTCTTGATTGTTTCTATGGAGAATGAAAAGTTTAATGTCATACTCTAGAGCCCTGCACTCGCGGGACCCGACACAAAACAGTGAGGCGCGGGGCACATTTTGAAAGCTCATTGCGGACGTGGGCAGTCCCGCAAACTAAATATGAGTGTCAAGTAAAATATACAAATGATTAATGTTTGCCTATCATACGTCATTTGTGCTGGATAATTTATTTGGCATTAATAAAAACATTTTAAGCAGCCTAAACTTGCAGATAAGGTCTAATCTCACGCACATTTTAGACAATTCCTTTCCTCTTCTTCGTTTTTGATGGAGTTTGATGGAGGATTTGCAGGCGGGAGTGGGACAAAATATCGCAGATGCAGGCGGAAGCGGGAAGGAAAATTACAATTCTTTGCAGGCGGGAGTGGGACTGAAAATTCTGTCCTGCACAGACCTCTACCTTACTATGCAATATTGGAGGTAAAGCAATAGAATCCCCATGGAGAGAAGTAACTGGAGGGCACTCTACCAGAAAAGATACACAATGCATCTTTAACTGCGGCTTTTACTGATTTTGGGTGGGCAATATGGACAAAGACTTCGGATCTTGTTTTTAAGACTTTTTTTAGCTTTATGTTGAAGTTGCTTTTTAGCTTCCAGTGTTGGAAAGTAACTGAATACATGTACAGAGAAAACATATTCCTTATACAGATTTTGAGTTAGTGTATTCCAGTACAGTCACAGATGTAGTGGGTGTGGTACACAGGGGTACGCCGTCCACCCACTTCTCCCAACATGAGATATAAAAAAATAACAAATATAAAATAGCTACAACTTAAATGTCAAACCGGAGATACTGGCAATGGTGAAAAAACCTGCATAGGCTCATGATATCTGCAGTACTGTCCTATAGTGACCTGAAAGACCAGGACTGATACTAGGACTGAATCAGGAGGACTAAACCAGGACTAAAACAGGACTAAACTAGGTCTAAAACAGGAATATACCAGAACTGAACCAGGACTGAGTGTCTGGGACGGGCCCGGAAGTGCTCTCGCGTAGACCACTGGGTGACTGCAGGACAAAAGGACCGGCACAGATTAGTCCTGGTTTAGACATGGTTTAGTCCTGGTTTAGTCCTGGTTCAGTCCTGGTTCAGTCCTGGTTTAGTCCTGGTTTAGTCCTGTTTTAGTCCTGTTTTTAGTCCTGCTTTTAGTCCTGGTTTAGTCCTGTTTTAGTCCTGTTTTTAATCCTGCTTTTAGTCCTGGTTTAGTCCTGTTTTAGTCCTGCTTTTAGTCCTGTTTTAGTCCTGGTTTAGTCCTGTTTTAGTCCTGCTTTTAGTCTTGGTTTTAGTCCTGTTTTAGTCCTGCTTTTTGTCCTGCTTTTAGTCCTGTTTTAGTCCTGGTTTAGTCCTGTTTTAGTCCTGGTTTAGTTCTGGTTTAGTCCTAGTTCATATGTTGTGGCCTATAATCATTTTGAGTGAAAAAACATCAAATATTACAGATTTTTACTGGGCTGCCACCTTTACGTTTCTTTGGTGGGGACGGGATTCATCACATCAATGATGTCACGAATCACGTAGCCCCACTACACCACTGAGTACAGTTACGTACTCATTTGGTGGTATTTAGAGTACAGTTACTTTTCTAAATTCAAAGGAATACATGGAGGTACTTGATCTCACAATTTAGGCTTCATACTACACATAACTAGTGTAAAAAATATGAAAACAGCATTCTTATGAGTGCTTGTGTGATTAACAAACAGTAAAACAAATATAAAGCTGTTGTCAATCTGATATTGCATTCTCATTGTCAGCATAGTCGCCTCTCCACAGATCTGACCTGTAACTTGGCCTTGTGGCATCACTTGTTTGCTTCTTTGGAAATGGATATGTTTAATGCCGTGCTATAGAAAAATCCAGACAAAACAAAAACATCTCCATTGAAACAAGCAAGAAGAAGAAAGTTACACATTTAAAGTTGCACCTTTAATGAATGGTGATTTTAAAGAGTTGGGTTTTCGGGGCTTAAATGGTCGTGAATCTTGCATCTTTACACTATAATTTAAATGCAACTCAATGTGAAAGTATTCTAAGTATTCCGAATACAATACTCTGATTGGACCATGTAACAAAATACATTACAAAACACATTTTAATGCAGGTATTCATTATTCTGTAAACATGGATTTGCAAAGTATTCTTCCCGTCGATAGCAGCTCAGTGTTGCATTTAAAAGGCATCTAAAGCTATGTGCTTCTTTTGAGAGTCAACCCCGTGTCGCCCATTCACTCTGAACAATGAGACTGAAAGAACAGGAGTGTGAGTACAGAGATAAACAGAAAAACTCTGGGTTGCATGACTATCCCTGCAGACTGGCTGCTCCTTACAGAGGGAGACCTAAATGTGATATAATAATGATACATTTGCCCACCATTACTTGTTTAGTGTACAAGATATTATTTTAACCTCTTCATGCTTATAATTTAGGGTGTCCAGGCATTCCTATTTACTCCAGACTAGGGATGGGCATGATTAGTCGATTAATCGATAATTGATCATCAAGAATTTCATCGGTTACGTTCATTTTAATCGACAAACCGAATCTAGGTTGCTGTGCGTTGCGTGACCAAACGGGGTCCGTACATGTAGTTCTCTGCACTCAGAAGGAGCGAGACACAAACAGTTGGTCAGCCTGCAAGTGCCGAAGCACAAATACGTATTTAACGATGACTTGTACAAGAAATTCCACACTTTCCGTTGTGTTCGGGACAAGTGTGAGGCCATGTGCACAGTGTACAAAGCAGCACATATGTTTCGGTGTCCAGTGGGAAAAAGTTTTGCCAGGTGAGAGTCGCGTAATGTCGATGACGAGTCCCAACCTCCCTCCCCCCGTACGGTGTCCTGGTTTTGACAAACGCAAATATGGTCACACTAGCCTGTATTCCACTGAGTCGTGTCACATCAGTGCACAAGAGCAGTTTTTTTTTTCTTTGCTTAATTTTTGCAAATGAGCCATGCGGTTTTAAGTTTCGTTTCTGTGAGAGCTGCGCAAAGCTGCATTAAACACATTATAATCTCTAACGGGCTGATGTGGCTCTAGAGTGGTTACGGTTTATATGTCATAAAGTTGAGTTTATTTATGCAGATTAGTAGTGCAGATAGTAATAATAATGATGATAAATGTTAGTATAAAAAACGTTAATGATTAATTGATAATCAATCGTTAACAATTGATTAAGAAAATGTAATCGAATGCCCATCCCTACTCCAGACAGTCCCCATTTTGACTCTCATGTCTCCTGGTCCTGCAGATTTATACAAAACCTCTGATATGTCCCAGTTTTATACAAGAAATTACCCTATTTTTTGACAAATCTGAAGTAAAGTGGAGCATATATTGTCATTTGCTGTGCCAAAATACAGATATGATATACGAATAAGTTATGAATGGACCGAGTGTGTAATAATATTCTTAATTATGTGTGTTGTTTACAATTTTATTATTAGTTTTTGATTTTGAAAAGCTGCTTACCCTATTATAATCAGAGAAATATCTCTTGAATCTGTTGGATTTCTACTGTTCCATCAGTCAAACATTTCTCGTTACTGTCTCAGATGACAACTTGACAACTTAACATTTATCAAACTGAATTAATTGCTCTTCGTGATAAAGTGACATGTTTGGATATCTGTGAATGACTCTTACCGGGCTGGTCATGGAGCAGTATGTATTCTCGTATGAATAAATAAAGAGGCTGCTACAGGGTGGGGCTGCGTCAAGCCATCCTCCCTCACAGAAGAGAGAGCAATAATGAAAAGTTATAGGACACGGTGTTCAAACAGGCCAGTGCGCAAACAGCAGCTCCTATATTTCCATGTGGGACAAAGATGATATGAGTAAACAGTATATGAATGGGCCACAGCTCCGTGAATGAGTGTCTAATAAAAAACGGGCTGGATCATTATGTGGTGAGCAAACAAAGAAACAATGAAGCAAGGACAGAACTGGAATTAAAAATCTCACAGTTGATTACATTTAAACTGGATGACGAATTAATGCACTTCCACCTTTTGCACTTTTTATTTTGTAGGTTGAAAAAAATATTTATTTACTATTTTATTAAAATGTTCTTTTTGGCATTGGATTAGTATTTCAGTTCAAGTTATTATGTAGGTAAGCTTTAAACAACGAGGAGCCATGTGTTATGCAGTTATAACGTGGACTTGTTCTGGTGTCATGGTGTTCCTTTGCAAAGTGCGTTAAAAGTACAGAACACACAGCTTCAAATTGTTTGATATGCTTATACCACAGCTACAAACTGAAATGTCTCACCTGTGAATCTGAAAAGCCTGTTCACTGTCAGGCAGGACTAAACCAGGACTGATCCCAGGACTGAACCAGGACTAAAACGGGACTAAAACAGCACTATACAGAACTGAACCAGAACTTAGTGTCGTGATGGGCCTGGAGGTGCACCAGATCGTCAGGTGACTGCAGGAGAAAGGACAGCCGTTCCCCGATTACGCTTTTGCAGGCACCCTGCTCCACGGGCTCAGGGTTCTCTCTCTCGCTTTCAAGTCCAAGACTAGTCCTGGTTTAGTCCTGGTTCAGTCCTGTTTCAGTTCTGGTTTAGACCTGGTTTAGACCTGGTTTAGTTTTGGTTTAGTCCTGGTTTAGATCTGGTTTAGTCCTAGTTTAGACCTGGTTTATTCCTGGTTTAGTCCTGGTCTAGTTCTGGTTCATGTGTTGTAGCCTATGATTTATGTTCTGTAGGTGATTATGAATGACGTTAATGTTAATAACATGGTTCATTAAAAAAAAAAACATTAAATATTACAGATTTTTACTGGGCTGGCGCATATATGCTTGTACTGAAAATTAGGTTTCTTTTTTTTGTTAATAAACATAAAATCTATATCAGTGATTCTTAACCATAGGGCCGAGGCCCAAAGTAGGGCCTGGACCACCTCCTTGGGGGCCCCACAATCAGTACAATATAATGCATTTAATATGAGATAGGGCCCCAAGTTACTTTGTTTGGAAAAGGTTGGGCCCCAAGACTGAAAAGGTTAAGAATCCCTGATCTATATGACACCTGTGTGTATTTTGCCATGTCGAGTATATGGCTTTTGGGTGGCGTGGATGGGGGATATCACATCGATGACGTCACAAATCGCATATCCTCACTTAAAAAATTCCCACTACACCACTGTCAAAAACTGATTTTAAAATGTCATTGCTGATTACATTTAAACAGGCTGATGACAGATTAATGCTTTTCTACATTTTTTACTTTTTATTAGTTAGAAAAAAAAGCACATACAGATTTGAGATAACTCTTAAACTCTTAACTCTTCTTGTTTGTTTTTTTCTTTCTACTTTCTACATTTAGATACACACAGAAGACATGAAATATATGAAGTAAGATATATGGAATTATTTAGTAAAGAAAAACCTAAATAAAACTAAATATTTTTCAACAAAGGAAAAGGTGAGTAATTTGAGAAATTTAGTATAAAATATATTTCTAAAAAATAGTAGTTGTTTTCTATTTGCTACATAATTACATCTTCTGTTTGTATACCAAATGTAGAAAGTAGTAAATATATAGACCAAAACATTAAATGAGTGGGTGCTCTAAACTTTTGGCTGTTTTATTGGGTTTGGGAGAGTTAAATAAACAAAGGATTTCATAATGTGTTATAATTGTAATTTTAATTATTATTTGTTTATTATTAAAATTATAAATCTCTTGGCTGTCATAATCCCTTACATTAATTTATTAGATTACTTTATTCTCTGCCATGTTCCACCAAGAGAAATCACCATATAAAACAACACAGCCAATCCAATGGACCTGTGGGATGGAAAAATAAACTTGGGATGGTGCAAATAATCTTGTTTATTATGGCGATAAAAACACAGTAATTACTTGTGGTAGATTTTGTATAATCGTGATAATTGGCAACAGAAATAATCACGTCAAGTAGTATTGACAAGTATTTGAGTTCAAGCTATTATAAAAGCACATACAGACTTGAGATAACTCAAGTTAAAGTCAAAAGTTTGGACTCACCCTCTCATTCAATGTTTTTTGATACATACAGAATAGACTGATATTTACAGGCTGATTTTGGCCAAGAACATCTCATAAGATTTGAGTTTTTATTCATACAAAGCTGTTCATTAGTGCTGTAAAGGATAAATAACGGTTATATAACACTATTGGATAGCTGCGTGTATAATATATTGAAATATTGATATATCGTAACATCTCATTCAGGGCTCTCCAACCTGTGGCTCGGGAGCTTCCAGTAGATCTCCACCCCCTTCCAAGGAGCTCGCCAAAGGATTTCTGAATAATAATATTTAGCTGAATAAGTAACATTTGATTAATTTAATGCCTTTTACCATTGTACATGTGTCATTACCTAAACAAATGACAATTTATGTCTGTTGACAGGGATGAGATTAGTGAAAAATGCGGACACCAGGGACATTTCTTGTATAAAACTGGGAAAAATCACTGGATAAATTTGCAGGGACAGGGGACACAGGACTCAAACCTGGGACTGTCCCGAGTAAATAGGGACATTTGGTCACACTAACCTAACTACTTCATCTAAGGTTTGCTGTGGCTCTGTTATATACTAAATTTCTTATGAATGCTAAAACTAGTCACTCTCTGGCATTTTTGTTTTGTAAAGGTAACTCACCGGATGATCTAATTTAATGGTATAGTGGGCTGCTGTTTCAGTATATTGCTAAGAGTTTTTTTTTTTACTTATATATTTATTTTTTTTATATATTTTACTAAATTACTTTGTGATAGAGCTACAGTTGTGTTGCTTGGTTGGAGAAAGGAAACTTATTTATGCAGTACATTTGACATGTTCACTGTTTTGATGAGTAAAATGGTATTTGTCATATTAACTTTGCACAATCTAGACTTACTTAAAGACTTTTAGTATCACAGCCATGATTTAACCTTTGTTTTTTACAGTGCAAAAAAACAAAATCTAGAAGTCAGTTTCACTTGACAAGTAAAATGATCTGCCAGTAGAATAAGACTTTTTGTACTTAAAATACGAAAATACATCTTGCTACACTTAAAATGCGAAAAACAACAACTTTTTGTACTTAAAATAAGAAACAAAATCAAATGTTGCTTGAATTAAGAAAAACACACTTGTTCCATTGGTAGATCATTTTACTCAAGTTGAATCTACTCAAATAAAGTAAAATGTTACTTAGATATTGTTTTTTTGTCCAGTGTACTGAACCGTATAAAATCGAAAAATCTATTGTATCGTATTGTGGCCTGTGTATCGAGGTATGAATCGAATTGGCAACTTCTTAATGATACACAGCCCTACTATTGGATCTCTTGTGCAATAATTAACTGTATTTTAAGGAAACAAGTCATGTCCTTACACTGGCAGCGGGTAATATCGAGTATCGGCAGATACATAATGACAAAGTATCGATTGGTATCGGTATCAGAACTGAAACTAGATAGGTGCATCCCTAATTGAATCACCAAAAAAAATTTTCTCTTTTAGATCAGTGTTGTTTTCACTTATAACAAATTACTTTTCTGTATTAGTTGTTTAAACAGGGACATTATTGACAATATTAAAATTATAATTCAATATGTATTTGTTTATTTTTCTTTCAGCTATTTGAATACTGTGATAATTATGACACAGAATTTCAATACTGTCCCATTCTGATCAGAAACTTCTTTGCCAAATGACAGAAAATTAACCTTTATGTATTTGTGTTTTTCCAGACTTTGAGAGCTGCGGGGAAAACCTACATGGTGTTCTTTGTGCTGGTGATCTTCCTGGGCTCCTTCTACCTGATTAACCTGATTCTGGCTGTGGTGGCCATGGCCTACGAGGAGCAGAGCCAGGCCACCATAAACGAGGCCATCGAGAAAGAGGAGAAGTTCCAGGCCATGCTGGAGCAGATGAAAAAGCAACAAGAAGAGAGTGAGGTATCAAATCTTTCAACATTTATAAACATATGTACATGCACTAGTACTCAGTAATAGGGATGTAACAATTTCCAAATCTCACGGTACAGTATTGTCATGATATGCAGCTCACAGTACGATATTTATTGCGATATTTTGAAGAGGCTAATATAATTGTAGATAGGACACTTTTTTAGCTTTTAAAATACCTTGACAAGATCTTGGTGTGAATTATTTCTGTCATAATCCCAAGAATTAAAGTAAAAAAAATAGTTTCTTCATGTTGTTTGCACGGAAATTAATCATGGGATATGTAGTTCCCGATGTTTATAAGCTGTTGCTACTATAAAACCATGCATTTAAGCAAATAAACTTGTAATTCGATATGACTGTGAGACTCTTGATGATACAATATCACAATATTTCGGTTATTGTCCCTACTCAGTTACTTGGAGACATATTATGCGCTTATATCATGAATGGTTTTCCTTCATTGTTAGCTCACTTGCTTACATTTTATTCTACATTCAATGCTGTTTTACTTTGGTTTATTTTGTTCTGTGCTTAATAAAAGAAAATAAAACACATAAATGTTATGTATTACCTAATGAGCAGGTCCCTCCTACTTTCTGTTTGAATATATGAGGGTCTCGTTGTTAGCTGGAGACTGATCCATGTCACACGTTTTTTGTGTGTGTTATTGTAAGTCCATGTATCATTCGTTCATTCATTTTTCAAAATAAAGCCAAAAATAAGAAAAGGAAAAAGCAACTGTTTTGTCATTATTTGTCTCCAAAACCAGAATGAAAAAACAGATAACGATTAGTTTTTTCAGTTTTTGATTTTGTGTTTAAAATGAATAATGGAAAAAACGGATAATGGTCGTTTCCCTTTTCCATGACTTAAACTGCGATGTTGGACATTTGCACCGCATATGAACTAAAGCAGGCCTAAACCAGGCCTAAGCCAGGCCTAACCGGTCTCAGCCCTGGTATGTTCCTGGTCTGTTCCTGGTCTCAGTCCCGCTCTGGTCCCATTCTGGTCCCAGTCTCAGTCTCGGTCTGGTCCCAGTCTCAATCCTGGTCTGGTCCTGGTCCCTGGCTCAGTCCCAGTATCAGTCCCAGTTTGGTCCCAGTCTCGGTCCTGGTCTGGTCCCGGTCTCAGTGCCGGTCTCAGTCCTGGTCTCAGTCCTGGTCTGGTCCCGGTCTCAGTCCTGTCACCCGACAGTCTACAGGGGTGCACCTCCAAGCCCTTCCCGACACTCAATACTGGTTCAGTCCTGGTTCAGTCCAGGTTTAGTCCTGGTTTAGACCTTTAAGTATCGCAGTTTAAGTCATGGAAATGGGAAACAGCTATTATACGTTTTTTTCCTATATTAATTTAAACACACAAATGAACAAATCGTTATCTGTTTTTTTCATTTTGGTTTTGGAGACAAATAATGATGAAAATAGTTGTTTTTTCATTTTCTTATGTTTGATTTTATTTTGAGAAATGAATGAACGAATGATACACAGATCATTGTAAAGTGTGTGGTCTTGGCTGGCTAAGCAATGAAATCTGCTGCTTGATACGGTGAAATTTTGCAACGGGAGGGGGAAAGCAACATTAGTTTTAATCTGGAACTCAATTAACCTGTTTCTACTATTAAGTATTTTAGATAATTATTGCAGTTTACAGTGAAGTTGATCAGTTGCAGAGCCTTGTTGAATGTCTTGTGGAACAATCAATAGAAATGTTTGTTTGTTTTTGTGCACGTCCCAGGCAGCAGCAGCAGCCGCAGCCGAGAATGGAGAGAGCGGTGAGAAGCTCAGTGTGAGAGAGAGCTCCTCAGACGCCTCCAAACTCAGCTCCAAAAGTGCCAAAGAACGACGCAACAGGAGGTGGAAAAGGAAAGAGGAGGAGGGCAAAGGGACGGACGAGAAGATCCCCAAGTCTGAGTCCCAAAATAGTCTGAGGAAAATGTGCTGCCACTTCTCTGAAGGAGACAACCTGCTGACCTATGAACGCAAGTGCTCCTCTGCTCACCAGGTACGACACTGTTGGGCAAGTTACTTCAAAACTGTAATGTGTTATTTAATATTTGTTACTGTCATTTCAAAGTAATTTGTTACATTACAATATTACTGCATTTAAAATATAAGATATTACATGAGTACTGCATTACTTTTAAGTTATTCTCATCAAAATAACTGTGCGAAGATGCTGAAATTTTGCACCGTATATGGACTGAACCAGGACTAAACCAGTACCAAACCAGGACTAATCTTGGACTAGGACTTGGAAACTAGGACTGCCCCTGAGAGAACCCCAAGCCCATGGAACAGGGCATCCGCAAAGCGCGATCGGGCGTCGGCTGCGATGAGCCCCGTGCAGGACTGAACCAGGACTAAAACGGGTCTAAACCAGGACTAAACCACATCTAAACCAGAACTGAACCAGGACTAAACCAGAACTGAACTAGGACTAAACCAGTTCTAAACTAGGACTAAACCAGTACCAAACCAGAACTAATCTTGGACTAGGACTTAGAAAGTAGGACCACCCCAAGCCTGTGGACAGGGTATTTGCAAAGCACCGGTCCTTTAGCCCGTGGTTACCCGATGGTCTACACAGGCACACCTCCGGGTCTGTCCCGACACTCAGAACCATAACGATGGCGTTTCACCGCTGCTGATATCGCAGTGATTTTTTCGAATTTGTATGAAGAAAAGTGAAAAACCCACCACTTAAATCCAAGTTAAAAATGCACAGTGATACGCGTTACTGACATTTGTACCGAGTAAAATATTACTTTTTTTCCCCCTGTAATGCCACATTACTTCATTACATTAAAAAGCAAAGCATTACAGTAACTCGTTACTTTTATAACGTGCTGCTCCCAACACTGGGTATCACACTGGCTTATCTTTCATGACAATTTTTCATATATTCAAACTGCCCTAAACCACATTGCGTTGGACCTAAGAATTTAATCCCTTTTTGTGTGTGTGTGTGGCTTGAAAATATTTTCGGACTTTGAAAATTTGCAAGTCATATTGTATTTGCCCAATTTGTAAAACTGGTGGACTAAAGAAATTCCTGTGGCAGTAAAATGTTAGTGACAGACTTCTGGTGTAAACTGGAAGAGTAGTTTTGTTATGCCTTAATTTTTTCAGACATTTGCCATTGATGATTAACTTAATGAATAAAAAAATGATCGTCTTTCCTTTAAAGAAGCACTGTGTAACTTTTCTGGTAGAGGTTTCACCGCTTGTTTCCATGGAGCTTGTACGTGACACAGAACAGCAGGTGTTGTCGCTGGGCCAAGTTACAGGTCAGATCTGTGGTGAAACAAACATGGTTACAGTAATAATGCGTGTTTTTTGGAACAAACAAGCACTTTTTTCGCAATTGTTGAATAATCAAGATAGATAAGTGGTAATGTCATAAATTGGAACATTCCAGGTAAACGAAAAGTAGGTGGGGGACTATCAGAAAAGTTACATAGTGCTCTTACCTACCACTGTCACTTTTTCTTCCCTAATGTCCATTTTTCTCTGTGGTCTTGTCTCCTTGTGTATATCTGTGTCCATCCACTCAAGCCTATCTCTCTCTCTCAGTCCTTTCTGAGTTTTCGCGGACCGCTCTTCTCATCGCGTCATAACAGCAGAAATAGCATGTACAGCGTGCAGAGCCATGTGCTGGACAATGGCTCTGAGAACGAATTCGCGGATGATGAGCACAGCATTTTTGAGGACGCCCTGAGTATGAGGGGCTCAGTGTTTCTCCCACAAAGACGAGAGCGTCAGAGCAGCAGTATCAGCCAGTGCAGCTACTGTCCACATATCTTTCTCCCTCCCAACGACATCAAACTCACCTCAATGGGCTGCAACGGCCTAGTCACTCGTGTGGGTGGAGACTCCCTCCCACCCTCGCCTTTGGATTTACTCATGTCTTCATTGACAGCGTACGACGCTCCCCCTGGTGGCAACGTAAGGAAGTGTCTGGCCGATCCATACTGGGTGTTCTGTGTTCATTATCGCTTCTTTTCTTTTGCTGGATTTCACGTGGTTGTGCAGTGTCCAGTGTCTTGTGAGGTTTTATTGAGTTTTAGATACCACCATAGTCTGGCCAGTCACTCTCAGCTTTGTCCATTAATGAAACAGTTGGTTTGGTTGGGAGAGTACAAAATGATGAACATACATGACATTTCTATTCTATTCAACACTGTAAGCAAGGTGGGTGAATTGTCTTGCCCAAGGACACAACAACAGTGTACACCGCTGCCCCACTGTAGCATTTGGTATTCCCAATGTTTCTATCCAGGCCCAAACATATGTATTCTCAGGGAGATTTGGCTATTTTGAGTTTGAATTTTATTTCAGAAATAATTTTCTCACAGTAATACATACGCCCACAAATATGAATTCATTTAAAGACTAGGCCCCTAATCTTTTAAACTGTAAACCTCCAGGTAACTTAAGTTTTTTCACACACATGCTGTACATTTAATTCAATGTTTATAAAACTATAATGGCTGGCCAGACCAAAACTTTGTCATTTTTTGCCATAAATCTTGGTTTTCCACTGCAGCTCACCATTGTCTCACCTGTGTGCACTGTATGTGCTTGTTGTTGTTTGTCAAATTCATAATATTATAAGTTATGTCACACAGTTGTGAAGTAAATAACATATACCTCAACATAACATCATGCCATTATGACATGGGGTTAATTGCCTTTATGCTAAAAAGCTGATTGGACATTTTCATGATGTTCTTTATGACTGTACAAATTATTCCAGCTCTAATGGAGTCTTCTTTCCCTTCAGCCTGACACAGCTGATACAGAAGTGGGAGGAGAACAGTGTCCACACATGGACCTCCTCAACGGGGTTCAGACCAGAGACCGGACCTGCAGTGTGGCCAGTGTCATCACAAGCACAATAGAAGGTCTGTATCAAAAATCATATTATAGGCTGTGTTTACATGACGGGAGAGTGATTGTTTTTACAAAAAATATCCAAACTTATGAATTAGGGGTGTAACGATATCCAAGTCTCACAATACGATATTGTCACAGTATAGACCTCACGGTATGATATTTATTGCGATATCGTGGGAAAGCTCATGATACGGTTGGGAGGCTCACGATATTACAATATTATACATAATAACAAGACTGATATAAAATGCTTTGACCAGTCATTTGGTACATTTATTGTCATATTTCAGGGATGTAACTATATCCAAATCTCTCAGTACGATATTATCACGATATGCATCTCACAGTACTATATTTATTGTGATAATTTGAAGAGGCTGATAATTGAAGATGGGACAACGTTTGCTTTTAAAATACCTTGACAAGATTTTGGTGTGATTATTTCCATCATAATTCCAAGAATTCAAGTAAAAACCATATCTCTTCCTGTTGTCTGCACTGAAATGAATCATGGGATATGTAGTTCCTGATGTTTATTAGTTGTTGCTACTGTAAAATCATGCATTTAAGCAAAGAAACGTAATTTCGATATCACAATATTTTGGTGGTTGTTACATCCCTAGTATGAAATAAATATTATATCCTTATTCATCAGAGACTGGCTCCACAAACTTGGAAAAAATATTAAAGGTGCACTACTTAACATTTAGGTTCAGAGACTGTCACCTGTGTGTTTCTATGGAAATGCCATTGCTCTGCCTGGAATGTTCCATAGTATGACATTAAACAGCTCTTCCTTACATTTATTCAATTACAGGTGGTTTTATAGCTCAAAAATACCTAGAAAAACAGGCATTCTGACTGTAATTGGGGTCACCTCTCCACAGATCTGACCTGTAGCTTGGTCTGGTTTGGTCTCCATGAAGATAGAAAGGTTTAATACCATACTGGGAAACAATTATAGACAAAGCAGTAACATCTCCATGGAGAAGCATCTGACGGATCCTCCACCATAAAAGTTACACAATGCAACATTTTTTCCCCATGTATTTCAGCAAAATCTGTCTTGCCCCAGCACATATATATTGTATATGCAGTTGGTGTTGGCATTAACCATAAACCAAGACAAGATCATATCGTAATGTCATGTGAACGCACCCTGTTATCCATCAAAGGTTCTGTAGTATTAAATATACCTATTCATGTTTTTTTGTTTCAGAACTGGAGGAATCGAGGCAGAAGTGTCCTCCCTGCTGGTCCCATTTTGCACAGTCTTTTCTCATCTGGGAGTGCTGCCCAATTTGGCTAAAGATCAAGAAGGTAGTTCATCTGATCGTCATGGATCCTTTCACAGACCTGGCCATCACTGTCTGTATCGTCCTCAACACCCTGTTTATGGCCATGGAGCACTACCCCATGTCTAAAAGCTTCAACACTGTCCTGACTGTGGGCAATTATGTGAGTAGATTCAGTATTGTGTATATAATAGATAAGATCCTGTTTTATGCAAAATTGACTCTTGTAAGCTCTAAGCCATGTTAAAATATTCTTACCTCATCAAAAACACAACTCCAGTTATGTTATGTACATTATAACAGATCAGAAAATAGTGTAATATGGGCCCGTTAATGGTTTGATTTTTTAAAATGAATAATGAATAATAATACCATATGTTTTTGTAGGTGTTCACGAGCATCTTCACAGCTGAGATGGTTCTCAAAATTATCGCACTAGACCCATACTTTTATTTTCAACAAGGATGGAACATTTTTGACGGGGTTATTGTCACCTTGAGTTTGTTGGAGCTTGGACTTGGGATAAGTATCTTGAGAGCTTTCCGACTGGTAAGATATCAACCAAAGTTTAGATGTATTTATTTGTTTATCTGATTTTATTCTTTCATTTATTGCTGAAAAGTGAAACTGAAACAAAAAAAAATCCAAATACATTGCTATAACAATCCAGATTTCATTTTTTTTAAGTAAGCAATAGGCACCATTAATTCAGAGATGCTAAAGGTCTTACATTAATAGGGGTGTGCATTGCCTTGAATACAATCACAACAAAAATATTAAATAAAATATAGCAAAAATTATGATGCCAAAATTGGGAACTGGATTGCACAATTTATTTATTATTAAGAATGTCAAAATCTCATTTTGTCTCATTCTCATAGATCCAATCTCAATCCAAACTCAAAAGCTTTAAAGCTGCCTGCAATCTGTGACTGGAATTTGAACGCTGAAATTATGATTATTAATAACTAAGGGTGGAACGAGATTTCATTTCCACAAGACAATTCGTGACACGAGATTGGGTCTACGAGAGTGAGACAAGTGAGATTTTGACATTATTCAGACTAGTTTAGACTTGTGCAATTCATTTCCCAATTTTAAACTCACCATTTTTGATTTACTTTATTTAATATTTCAGCTGTCATTGTATTTCTGCTTTTTGGGACTACACACTCTCAAAAAATGTACTTTAGTTTTTTAATCCAAACGTAAAAACATCTCACAATCTCACAAGATAATTTTTAGTATGTGTGCACAACCTTGTGGCAATTTTGTCTCTAGAGATCTTGTGGCACAAGATTTTCTCCCATCCCTACTAATAACTCATGTGATAGTGTTTACTTATTCATATAAAACAAAAAATGCACACCGCAGATCTTATAGAAGTGCAGATGCTAGGAACAGCAGTTTAAAAGTAAAAAAAAAATGCATTTCACACTCAGATGGCAGATGTTCAAAACCTTTTTTATGGTAACACTGTAGTTACACCTTAATTAACCTTAATACAGCAAGAATAGAGACTTAAATCAAAATAAACTAACAATTTATTAAGAATTATTCTATATGATTCAGGCTCTCTAACCGCTTAAAGAAGGGTAAGAGTTTGGGGGTAGTTAGTAAACCTGAATCATTTTTTAAAATGTACTCGTTATAAATTAAGACTTTCTTCATACTTTATTAAGGTATGAATAAGTGTAATTATTGTAGTGTTACCTTTTTATTTTTAGATAAATGTTTCAACAAAAAGCCTTAATCCAATCATTTTATTTTTACTTTGGACCACAGTACACAAAATAGTTTCTAACCCAGGTCCTCATATTCCCCCACACTGAAAAGCACTTCCCGGGTTGCTTCCTGTTTTAAGCTCTGGTCAGGGATTATTACACGTGTGAATGTGAGAAGAGCATTATAACAAACGTTCCAAGCATAGATTTTGCAGGATATTTTAAGAATCCAAAGAATACACTGACATCAGCTTTCCAATTCAGGCTGTGAATCAAGATGTATGTGCATTTTAACACCTATCTCCTCCATCTTTTCACAGTTGCGAGTTTTTAAACTGGCTAAATCGTGGCCCACTCTCAACGCTCTCATCAAAATCATTGCAAACTCATTTGGAGCCTTGGGCAACCTGACTCTGGTGCTGGCCATTATCGTGTTTATCTTTGCGGTGGTGGGGATGCAGTTGTTTGGGAAGAGTTATAAAGACTGTGTGTGTAAGATCTCCAGTGACTGCACTCTGCCCCGATGGCACATGAACGACTTCTTCCACTCGTTCCTGATCGTTTTCCGGGTTCTGTGTGGGGAGTGGATAGAGACCATGTGGGACTGCATGGAGGTGGCGGGTCAGCACATGTGCATCATCGTCTACATGATGGTGATGGTCATCGGGAATCTCGTGGTAAGACGTTATCTTCAAATTATGAAATTGTGTCACGAAATGATGTGACTTATGAAAAAGGAGGCAGAAATGAGTGTCGCAAAGTTTATTAAGTTTACTAGAGCAGGTTTTGTGTTTTAGCTGCTTGTCACTATCAGTGCAGGAGTTAGCAATTCGGAGGCCCTGAGTGAACTTGAGTTTGGGGCCCTCACTATAATGCACAGTTTTGGCGGGGGATTTTTTTGTTTTTTTGCATTTCTTGAATATGTATTATCTGTTTTTTCCCATTGTTCATGAGACATGCACATCTTTATTTGAATTAGGGTTGATTGGAAACTTTTCTTATTAGTTTGGTCACCTACTAGATAACCAGCGCTGAAAGTAGTTTTTTTTTTTTGCTAGTACAATAAAATTTTTATTTACATCCATTGCATCATTACATATGATAATGATTATTATAATGCTATGATTATGTTAAAAGGGTCAAGCTCACTCGCCCATTCTAACGTGAAAAGGGGGAACTCTTTGACAGTTAAAATACATTTAACAATCAGATTTTATTTTGAAGGTGTTTTTATGTTTAAAAGTAAACTACTTTCATTTGTCACACTGAGAGAAAATCAAATTGCTCTTGGCCATTAGTTGCACTGAGGGCAATTGGTTGGGGCCCCTCCAGGTTTGGGGCCCTAGGCAGCCGCCTACTGTTGCCTAATGGTAGCACTGCTTCTGGTCACCACAGAGATTATTGTTTCATCTAAAATGCTACACAGTATGCCTTTAAACATATTATTCCATCACTTCCATACACATGTGGCCATTTTAGGCAACACAACACCATCTCCATTATACAATTCAATACGATATATTTCAAATCAGTTACATATGGTTCAATAAAAATAAAGGCTTATAACACTAAAAGTGTTTGTTTAACCACTTTTTGTGCAATGTTAATGTGAAACACACTCATTTTACTCATCAAAACAGTGAAAATGTCAAATGTGTTGCATAAATGAGTTTCCTTCCTCTGAACAAACAACAAAACTGTAGCTCTGTATTAAAATAATTTTGTAAAATATACCAAAAAATACTTTTGGCGATATATCGATACAGCAGCCCACAATATTGATACTGTGTCATCACATTAAAGATGCGATATATTGACATTTCAATATTTTTGCACACCTCTAATCTCTATAGAGACAAGCTGGTAGCAGACCCTACACTGTTACACAGTGTATTGTTAAATAAAAGTAAAATTAATTATTTTTATATATTCTATCTCATCTCAACACTTTATTAAGTTTTGGCACACTGGATTTCACTAAATGAAGGTCAGGTGCAGTTTGGGGTTCCAAAAGAATTCCTCTATACAAGTCCAAAAAGTCAATGCGTTCTGTCACAGTTGCTTTGGAGCACTGTATGTGGTCTGTTATTGCGTAAACCCATGTGAACTTGTGCTGTGTTGGTCAAATACCCACTGCAGAGCACTGTGTGACAGGCAGTCTGATGAAGTATGTGGCTATAAGTGACAAAAACGTTTAGTAGACATTTTACCTTTTTAATTAATTATTAAATTGTAGTACTCCTCTGGCTGCTCTAACCACTTCTGCTCAATTGTCAAGTCTTTGTGTATATAATCTTTATTGATCATGCATCTGTCACTGAGTTCTATCTTTTTTCTGATAGGTCCTAAACCTGTTCCTGGCTCTGCTGCTGAGCTCCTTCAGTGCTGATAACCTCGCCGCCACAGAGGAGGACACCGACAACAACCTCCAGATTGCCATCGCGCGCATCCACAGCGCCGTCACCTATGTGAAGTCTCTGCTCCACAGCCTGTGCACCTGTCAGGGCAACAAGAAGAAAAGAGAGGAGGAGAAGTCTCTAGAAGATCTCCCCAAAGGTCTGGGGCCAAACGGAGTCCCCAACCACACCATCAAAGACTTCTCCAAGAGTGGAAACGGGGAGGTGACAGGAGTGGACAAGGAGGGGGACAAGTACATCGTGTGCAGCAGAAGTGACGACTCCATCATGTCCTTCATAAATAACCCCAGTCTGACTGTGAGCGTGCCCATCGCCGCCGGAGAGTCCGACTTTGAGAACCAAATCACAGATGAGTTCACCAGCTCCTCCACGGACTTAGCAGGCTATCATATGGTGAGATGCCACACGTGTATAGAAATGTTTTACAATAATTACTATATTGACTTATCATTCATTATATGAAAGCTGCAGACGAAGGAATAACATCTCCATGGAGAAAAGTATTTGGGTCCTCCATCAGAAAAGTTACATGGTGCATCTTTATTAGTAGAGTCTTGCGATATATACAGTCTTTGCTAAAAACATAGTTACACCCCAACTCATTAACAAAGTAGTAAAGTACGGTACTTAAGTAAAAACTGTAGGTATCTGTACTTTTCAAAATGGATACTTTTTACTTTATGTTTTCTTCAATATTTTGGGGGGGTCAGTGTTTATCGTGTACATTTTCTTTGCACCACTGGGAAATTTTGGGTTATTTTTTGGTATAGGAAAAAATTTAGGCTGTAAAAAACAAGCTTCTATGATTCATTATAGATGCTAAATAATTTGCATTTCATTGCAGCTTTTTAACGATTTTGTAGATTTAGAATAGTAAGTGTCGTTTTCACACCGCTAGTTCGATTATTTGGTCCGCACCAGGCAATAAAATTGTTATTATGTAGGAAATACTCTCCAGTGTGGTCCGCGTTCACACCGGCAAACGAACCAAAACTGGTTCGATTGACGTGTCTCTGTTTCCCTGGTAAAACAGCGATACCTCCAGTTATCAACACCGATGTTCCTGTTAATACCGCGGGCCGTCCTCATCTCAAATTATCACCATGAACTCATAAAACAGCAACATGTAGAACTTTGTACAAACTCACCGCATCAGCCCAGAGCTCGGGTAACAGCAGCAGCCAACAGTGCTCAAAGTAGCGCGCAGCTCCTCAGGACGGGGCTGGGGTCTGGTCCTTGGTCTTCTGTTACAAGCGCGTTGGTCAGATGGTCCGGAGGCTCTGTCCTCCATGTGCTGGTTCCAAACGGTGGCGAGCAAGACCAGTGCTTGATGGACTGAGTCCGAGCGGGTACGTTCAGTCGTCTGCGCGCTGTTTCCGTGCGGGAAAAGCAAGAATGCGCTGTGGACTACAGGTCCGGGCGCTGCTCTGGTTCTCCGCACTCAAGAACCGCGGCTGGTTCCGAGGTGGTACAGCATCCGGACAGAAGCGTGAGTCCAGTTTGGTTTGTTATATGTTGTTCTGAGCGTCCGTCCTCCGTGCATTTGGTTCTTCCCGGGGAAAGCGCTTCCTCAGGTCGAGGCTCCCCGCTCCAGCTCCTCTGAGCCCGGCCTGAACCGGAGCTGCCCCCGCTGGTTCGGGACTCTGGTTTGGATCTAGTCCGACTGTATTTCTCACACTAGGCTAAAAACAGGGACTTTTTTAAGTTGTATCAATTGAATGGGCGATTGCCTATTGCCATGAAATTATTTGGTTAATTAAAGCCTAAAATAACAAATGTTGGTTGCTGTGTGATCACGGGGAACACCGGGTCGTCTCTGTGCGTGTAGGTCCCGAACAGGGGTGCGCACCCCCAATTTTGACTCACTCTGGAGCCACACGTTCGCACACTGGTTCTTGCTCTGATCTTCGTGTGTTACATTCTCTGTATTGGCCATTGTTGGTAAAATAATTCGAAAATGAATCGCGGCTGCGTCTGGACAACAATCTGTTACTGCGCTGGAGTCGTACAGCGTCATTTCAGGCAGAGGACACGTGTCCCTCCCATGATGCATTTCGAATAGTCCGTTTGTCCATACTGTCTATGGTTTGGACCTGGGTTCGCGTTCACACCAGAGGAACCGCACCAAAGTTGGTCATTTGGTGCGGATTCAAGCGAACCGAGACCACCTCTTTTTTGCGGTCTCGGTCCGCTTGATTTGGTTCGGGTCCGAGTCCGATTGACGCTTTCACACCAACGCAAACGAACCGAACTAACCACTTTTGGTTCGAATGGACCGTTTGGTGCGCACCAAATACTGTCGGTGTGAAAACACCCTAAGAAGTTGCCGATACGATACATACCTTGATACATAGGCAACGATATGATACATATCTCAATACAGTGCACTTTCAGTTCAATACGATATATTTCAAATCAATTTGATAAGGTTCAGTTAAAAATAAAGGCTAAATCATGGCTGTGATACTAAAAGTCTTTGTTAAGCCACTTTTTGTGCAAAGTGAAAATGAAACACAAACATTTTATTCCTCAAAACAGTGAAAATGTCAATTGTGTTGCATAAACAAATTTCTTTCCCCTGGACAAGCAACAAAACTGTAGTGCTGTAACAAAATAATTTTGTAAAATATACCAAAAAAATACTCTCTGCGATATATCGATTCAGAAGCCCACGATAACGATACTGTGTCATCACATTAAACAATACAATATTTCAATATTTTTGCATACCCCTAGTGATAGTGGTATAAATTAGTTGCAGTATTATCGTTTATCATCTATATTTACTTCAGCCTGATAGTAACTATTTGAAATACATAGATTTTCGTAGTTGATGTGTTTAAGTCAAGTTTTTTTGGTCATTTAGAAGCAGTGTAATGCAAAAATGTGACAGCGTGCACAGTGCGAGCATCATAATGTGGAACTCGCACTTAAAAGTGCACTATGTAACTTTTAGGTTGGGGAGGGGTCCGTCACCTGCTTATTTCTATGCATATGTCATTGCTCTGCCTGGAATGTTCCACAATATGACATTAAACAGCTCTACCTTACATTTATTCAATTACAGGTGCTTTTATAGCTCAAAAATACCTTGAAAAACATGCATTCTTGTTACGGCGCAACAATGGAGGGACCCAAAAAATGGACTTCAGACCGGTTCACAAAATGAAAAAAGGAGAATTTATTTTACAATGAGCAGAATGTGGGCTGAAGCAGGGCTTTGAGCAGGGCAGGAGCAGAGCTTGGAGCAGGGCAGAGGCAGAGCAGAAGCAGGGCTGGAGCAGGGCTGGAGACGGCAGGGATCACTGAAGGGCAGAGAACGCAGGTAAGTAAAATGTTTAGGCAAAAGGCAAGTAGCAAAAACATAGAATCGAGGAGCCAAGAGGTTCACCGTGTGTAGGTAGGAAACCATCTGGCGGAGTCTCGCAGGTGAGCAGGTCTCAAGTAGTTGGCTCTTGATTGCAGGTGAGGCGAATCAGAGGACCAGGAGACTCCGCCTCCACACACACACACACACACACACCGGGGGAGGGAGGAGAGCACCAGCCATGACACATTCTGACTGTAAGCGGGGTCTCCTGTCCAGAGATCGGACCTGTAATTTGGTCTAGTTTGGTCTCCATGTTGATAGAAAGGTTTAATACCATACAGTGAAACATTCCAGACAAAGCAATAACATCTCCACGGACCCTCTGCCAGAAAAGTTACACAATGCACCCTTAGGTTTTATAACAGAGGCATGAGTCTATTGATTCTATTGTCTCCATGTTTATAATTGGATTAGATGCACTAAAAATATAGATCCTGCTTTGTGCATCAAACCAAATTGTGATCGTGCAATATTGTTACACCACTATGCTTAAGACTAGTTTATCTCTAGTTTCCTCCATTTTAGCTTTAAGTAATGTTTTAATGTTTATTAGATTGGGGTGAGTTTGAGTGCTGGTCCTTGCTATTAATGTTACAAGTTGTCAGATTAAAGCACTTAGCCCAAAGTTCAGGCCACTATGGCTTTTGTGTTATATCCCCCAATCTGTTCATGAGAAGCCATATAAACAGGAAAACTATCAATGGGACAATTACATTATGTCTGAGTGCTGCTGCTGTATCCTTTTAACGGGCTCACACAGACTGAGGGATGTAACAATAACCGAAATATCGTGATGTCAGATGGTCAAAGGTCTCACCACAATGGGGCTGAACGATCTATCGCTTTGGACCAAAAATCGCAATCTCAGACAACACGATTTCGAGAGCGTCAAAGCCAAGTTTTTTTGCAATGCTCCTGGATTTATGGATCTGTGTCAAGGTCTACGCAGCACGAAGTAATTCACTGCCACAACGCGAGGAGGCGAGGATTTAAACCTGGTGTTCGTGTAAAGTTTAACATGAACCATCTCCAACGCAATAGAAGCACAGAACAGACTCACCATCATCAGCACATCCTCTGTCTTAGAAACAACGCTCATATTCCACTGAGTCGTGTTCCTTAGTACAACAGAAGCTGACCACATCAGCAGCACAAGGAGCAGCTGTTTTTTTCAGTGCTAATAGTTTATGCAAATTAGCCATGTGGTTTTAAGTTTTGTTTCTGTAAAATGTAAACTCATTGAAAGAAAGGAAAGCGGAGTACAGGAAATGTATGTAGAGCAGCGGTCGAGAGGACCAATCACAGCTCTTATTTTCTCCGACGCTTCCTCTGCTGTCCGTCATTAGAAAAAGGCAAAAATACTAGAAACATAACCTGGGCAAACAGTACATACCACTGAGGATAAACTGGTGCTAAAAAAAAACAAAAAACAGAGGGAACTACATAGACCATGATCCTTTGCTCCATTTCAGTGCAGACTACAAGAGATGTAACTATATGCTCTATTTACACTTACGCCATAAACCAGTAAGACATCTAGAAACTTCCGGTGTGTTTGATGCTTGAGTGTTGAGTGTTTTAGTATTGATTTTAAGATTGTACTGATCACTTTTAAAGCTCGTTTAGGTTTTGCACCAAGTTACATTTCAGAACTTTTAACCCCGTATGAGCCTCCCACAGCGTTAGATCCTCATTTATGTCCCTGTGGTTCTTCCAATGTCCAGACTCCGGACGAAGGGCGATGGAGCCTTTTCAGTCCGGGCACCTCGGCTTTGGAACGACCTGCCTGAGGAGATAAGACTCGCACCATCAGTATCATCTTTCAAATCACTTCTTAAAACCCATTTTTATCGGTTGGCCTTTCTGAACTGATTTTAGCTTGATTTATTTCTTATTTATTTTTGTTCTATCTTTTTATTTCTTTCTTTTTATTTATTTATTATAAATATATGTATTATAAATAATTATTTATTTGTTATATTTTATTTATTATAACTTATATAATAACAGACTACATTATGAAGAACTGTTCTAAGCACTTTTAAATCTTAGTTCTTGGGTTAAGTCTTGTCAAGCCAGTTTAAGAGGAAAAAGTAGCATATTCAGTTTTGTTAGCCTCCACAAAATATTGTAATAAATATCATGGCGTGAGATGCATGTCGTGAAAAAATACCCAGAGATTTGGATATCATTACGTCCCTACACAGACCTCAAAGAGAAGCACTAATTTTCACTTATTGGATAAATATTTAAATAAATCAAACTTTTACTTTTTCTGTCTAGATTTAAATTTTGGATTTAGAAATGTGAAACGGAGCATACAGTCTTAGTTAGAGGAGGTTGAAATTGTAAGTGTTTGGCAGTAACATGCTTCTATCATTATGAGCACTGCATTAGTGGCTCCCAGGACAGACAAGTGCTCTCACATTCTCCAGGAAAGACATTCAGGCTGTGCTCATCTGTGGCTATTAGGAGACACACCCTGCAGAAAGCTCCACAACAACTTGGACTAGAGCGGACACAGCGGACGCTTTCACTGCATTATTCTTCTGAAATCTATTGTGTATTGTTTATTTTGTTTACAGTGTTAGTAAAATACATGATAAATACTAGTGTATGTAACAACAATGATCACAGTTTAAATATTTAAGGTCCTCTGAAGTTTTGCCTGGTTGTAAAAAGTGATTATCAGAAAGCTGGAGCCTAGAGGAATAGATTTTTGTTAGTTTGTTAGTAGTTATTGTGAATCTTCTTCTTTTTTAGACTTTTTTGTAAACTACTCACAGAAATGAAATTGTTTTGCATTTCTGTTGTATTGTAGAGAGCCACCTTGTCCAAAATCTCAAAGTTGTACAAGATTACCTGTTGTGTATCTGTATAAATACCATCTTCTTTTAGCTTTGCCATTGAACATCATTTTTGTGGCATGAAACCTTTATTAGATAGTATTTAACTGTTTGAATGTGTATTGATTGTTTTTCAGAATGTGGAAGATGAAGATGGTGAAGTCAGTTCCTCTGAGGGGAGCACAGTGGACAATGGTTCAGCTGGAGACAGAGGAGAGTCCATTGACTTTGAACTGGAGGAGTTTATGGATCCAGACCCATGCTTTAATGAATGTAATTACACATGATACTCACACAATAAACTCTTTATATATTCATTTAAGACATAAGTAATAATTAAGAGCTTTGTTTGTGTGTTGAGCAGGTCTGGTTCAGAAGTTCAAGTGCTGCCAGGTGAATGTGGAGTTGGGCTGGTGTAAGATGTGGTGGACTCTGAGGAAAACCTGTTTCCGGATCGTGGAGCACACCTGGTTTGAGAGCTTCATCATCCTGATGATCCTCCTCAGCAGCGGAGCTCTGGTATATTATATTCACTAGCAAAGACCTGGCCGGCAGATAGATGCGATGACTGGGGGGAGACTCAGGGTGGGGACTCCGTCTCACAATCCAAAATAGTTACCCAGCTGATTTGAAACCCTCCCTCCTTAAAGATGATGTCTTCAGACAGAAGGATGGACAAAAGACACAGGTGGGAGGGAGGGGGTCAAGAGAGCTGACACAGTCGGTGATGTCGAGATGGCCAGATAAATGGGGGTAGTTGAAGGCGTGGTTGAGATAAGCCGTGGTTGGCTGGAGAGAAAGTTGGGGCCTGGTCCAGCTCCTGAATCTCAGTTACTCATCTTAACTCCACTTATAGCATTATATGCTTTTAATGATAGTTTGATAGTGTTCTGATATGTTTAAGTCACTGATCATATTGTCTCCCAGGCTTTTGAGGATGTCTACATTGAGAAGAGGAAGACCATTAAAACTATTCTGGAGTTCACTGACAAGATCTTCACATACATCTTTATCCTGGAGATGCTGCTCAAGTGGACTGCTTATGGATTTGTCAAGTACTTCACAAACGCCTGGTGCTGGCTGGACTTCCTCATAGTGGATGTGAGGAGATTTACATAGATTTGGGAAGGGGGCATATTTACACACAAAGAGTATATATAAAACCATAAGTAAAACAGCATTATAAATAAAACAGCATTTTAAATAAGTTTATCTTTGTTGTTGTTGTTTTTTTTTTGCTGTAGGTGTCTCTGGTCAGTCTGGTGGCCAATGCCATGGGCTATTCTGAGCTGGGTGCCATTAAGTCTCTGAGGACTCTTCGAGCTCTGAGGCCCCTGAGGGCCCTGTCGCGCTTTGAGGGCATGCGGGTAAGAGACACTTTACATCCACACTCCTCTCTCTAACGCTCTCTCACACAAACCCTGATCTGAGCCCACAGCTATAAGAACACGACTGTGTTGCATGTAGGAGGCATTCCTTCTTTTCCCTCTTCCTCTTTGTCCAGCTCTTTTGTTTCCACGTGCTACAACACATAAGCAGAAAAGGGGCTGTACCATAGTGGTCAGTCACATGTCTGCTAATTGATCTTTATTACATCCTCTCCAGAGGTTAGAGGTTGTTACTGCTGATGTATCTGATAGTTTGATGGCCAGGCCCCGTACATATGAGTATGTATGAGTAAAGATAGATGCATTACCTTGGTATTGTACGATATGATTTCAAACTTATGACATCAATTTTCATAAGTTTTTAGGCATGTAAATGTTTTATTTTACCCATCCATTGATACCGATTGCAACCACGTTCAAGACAGAAAAGTATATTTATCAGATAAACAGCATGGGGTCTAGATTTGTACATTTAAAAAAAATGACAGAAATCAAATTCTGGTCTAAACTGGTCTAACCTTATGTAAGCATTAGGGAGGATCTGTCTGCAGATTAAATCAATGCAGCATGTATTGATTCGCTTTTTCATATTGTGGTCTACACATTCATGGCACTAACACAGTGGTGGATTATTCTCATTCAAAAGAAGCAGTGAGGTTTATTTTATACATGCTGAGTATGTACGAAAACTATTCCAGCCTCTACATAACAGGAAACTACATTTTTGTTCTGTTTGGATTTCTTCTCCGTTCTTTAACATGACTTATTTATGTTTTTGTTTACAGTAAGCACATTTTGTTGAGTCCTCCTGCCTCTACAAGGTGTTTTATCATTTCTGTTTTTACATATAATATAGATGTCTAAATGCACCACCCATAACAGAGTAAAATTATGTACAAGTCTTTTCCCTGTCCCCATTCATTCCTCATTTTCACCACACACCTGTCAGTGTCCTTTAATCTTTTGTATGTCGGTTTGCTGAACATTCATTTGTGTGTTTTCCTGATTTTTACCGTTTATATTTTTCGGTTCTTAGCGTCTTGCATAGAGTAAAAGAAGATCTGTGTCTGTGCAGGTGGTGGTCAATGCTTTGCTGGGGGCCATTCCTTCCATCTTCAACGTGCTGCTGGTGTGTCTGATCTTCTGGCTCATCTTCAGCATCATGGGGGTGAACCTGTTGGCGGGGAAGTACTACTACTGCGTGAACCAGACCACAGACAAACCCTTCCTGTACACTGAGGTCAACAATGAAACCGAATGTCGCAGTATGGGGAATGCATCACGCTGGAAACTTTCGAAAATTAACTTTGACAACGTTGGATTGGGATACCTCGCACTGTTGCAAGTGGTGAGTTTCTGTTTATTTCATTACGCAGGAAAAAAAACATGTAGTTAGAAGCAGGTTTTATGTGTTAAATGGAAATTCATTTCAGAGGTTCAGGAAAGTAAAATATTCATAATTTAACCTTTGTATTAATTAATCACTATGAGGAAGTATTTTTTTGTCATATAGTCTCATTGTACTAGCAAGTTTATTTACTTTAATACTACTACTACTACTCCTATTACTACTACTAATAATAATAATACCAGTTTTATAGTGCTTTTTAGGCAAACTCAAAGATGTTTTACTCTACATAGAATTCCATTGATTAAAAAAAAAAAAAGTGAATACACATTTATTTTGAGATATTATCATAGTCTGACATTCTCCTAAACTATTTTCTGTATGAGCAGTTTCAGCTTGATTTTAGTGAACTAACCTTTTAAGTTTGTCTTTTGCCAGGTTATGTAAATCTCCAAATAAGACTAAACACATTTTTGAGAGATTTGTGCTCAGAGACCATGTAAAAGGACTAATCTGTGAAATGTAAAGTACTAGAGCCCGACCGATATATCGACTGGCCGATATTATCAGCCGATATGGGCACATAGAGACATATCGGCTATCGGCCGATATGCTTGCTGATATGGGCCGATATTTCACGTGGGCATGTTATACCTCATAATAAAGCTTAGACTCTCTACATTATGTTCATTTAATCCAATTTACAGACAGATAAATGTCCTAATATGTGGCTCCGCATCAGTATTTATCTGCGGTGTAATTTGTCTGTGTCAGTACTGTCCCTGAACACACCCCCAGAGTGACGTCACTTCACTCACGTGTTCTTGTTTACACCCGCAGCGGTGCGCAACACTGAGATTATTTTCTTTTTACGGACAATCGGTTTGAGTCTGGATTAAAAGGACATTTATTATTGCAGACTTGTGATGTGAGGAGGAGCCTGTGTGAGCGGTGAGTGTTGGAATACATGGACTTTGAAGCTAGTTTTGGCTATTTGTTATTAGCGATTAGCTGCTGTAGCTCCCGCACATAAACAGTCTGTTTTCTATTGGTCTATTGTAAAGTGACTATATTGGCCGTATATTTACTACTGGACCAGCATTGATATGTAAATGAGCTGTGAATAGACGTGTGAATGATCCACATTTATGCATATAATTAATTACCGCGGCGCGCACGTTTTTACGGCTAAAGGCTAATAGCGGTAGTTTATTTACTAGCTAGGAGTTATGGGTCGGTCGCGATCGAAGCGGCTCTTAGATCCGGCTCTTTGAAGTGAACGACAGGAGCCTGCTTCTTATTGGGAGCCGTGTTTTCTCTTTTTCTCACTTTTTCTCTTCAAGCCGCTTGTAGACCCATAGTTTGACAGCAGCAGCGGCTGAAAACGAAACTTTCAGAAATATGCGTGTGCATAGGATAAAAAAGTGCATATTTGGCTGCAGTTGAGCATAAAATGAATAAACCAGGACTAATCTTGGGCTCGAGTGAAGGAGAGGGATAGAAACCGAGTCCCGACACTCTGGTTCTGGTTTAGTCCTCTTTTACACATGGTTTAAATCTGTTTTTGTCCTGGTTTAGTCCTTTTTCAGTCCTGGTTTAGTCCTGCTTGCAACAAAACAATCTCAAGAGTCGCTTGGGAGCCGAAAGAGCCAGCTGCTTTAGTGAGCCGAGCCAAAAGAGCCGGTTCTCCAAAAAAAAAACTAGAATACCCATCACTAGTATATAGAATGTGATGCAAAAATGCCATTAGGCCAATCTACTGTATGTAAATATGATGTAAAGAGTCAGAATAACAATAAATGTTGCCTAAATAAACCCAATTTAGAATCCACCAGAGCCAAACTTAAGTTTTTTAAACAATTCAAGATTTACAGTGAATTTTTACATCACTAAATATATCGGTGATTATATCGGCTATCGGCAGCTCCAACTACATCATATCGGTTTCATATCGGCCACAACAAAATCCATATCGGTCGGGCTCTATAAAGTACTAAAATATATCACACTACATGTCAAAAGTTTTAGAACACCCAAATTTTTTCCAGTTATTTATTGCAATTCAAGTTGTGCAAGTCCAATGAAGAACTTGAAATGGTACAAAGGTAAAAACTGAACAGACAGAGAGACAAAAAAAGATACAAAACACAAGTTCAAGCTCTGCCAAAACTACCTCAGGAAAAAAGAACAAGATGGTAAACTTGAAAACATGGAGTGCTTTGGGATGAACTGGACAGAAGAGTGAAAACCAAGAAACCTAAAAGTGTCACACATTTATGGGAACTTCTGCAACAAACTTGGGAAGAACTTTCTGAAGAATATTTGATTTCTATTGTAAAAAGAATGTGCCACGAGTGTGTTCAGCTGTTATATCTGCCAAAGGTGGACACTTTCATGAACGTTTTGGTTAACAGTAAACAGTAAAAAGCTTGAAGAAGTGTGGTGTTCTAAAACTTTTGACCTGTAGTGTATATATAATAATTATGCCTTATTTGACATCAATTTTTTACTAATTTTGCTACTTATTTAGAATTTATTATACCATTTGTCTTTGTTATTATAATATGCCGTGAGCTACTGTGTCCTTGTTGATCTTTTTTGTTTGTCTAAGTCTAAAAATGATTGTATAAAATGTATATTATGTATGTATTAATACATTTTAATTATTTTGTGTTTTACAGGCAACGTTTAAGGGTTGGATGCCCATAATGTACGCTGCAGTTGATTCTCGGAAGGTATTTCACACTGTTACATAATATTTGTCTAATCCATGTTTGTGTAACGTTGTGTTCTGTTCTCCAGCAAGGGGAACAGCCGAAGTATGAGGAGAACCTGAAGATGTACCTGTATTTTGTTGTCTTCATCATTTGTGGGGCCTTCTTCACCCTCAACCTGTTCATCGGTGTGATCATAGACAATTTCAACCAACAGAAGAAAAAGATACGTATCCACACTGCGTCAGAGTTGAATTTAATACTAGGGATGTAACAATATCCAAAATATTTACTGCAATATGTTGCTTAGGATAACTAAAACTGAATTAGCTATTTTTCCTCTTAAAATGCCTCGACAAGACAACCCAAAGTGCTTAGACCAATTATTTCTTCATGTAGTCTGCGCTGAAATGGAGCAAAGGATCATGGTCAATGTACCATATTTTCCCGACTATAAGTCGCTCCAGAGTATAAGTCACACCAGCCAAAAAATGTGCAATGAAGAAGAAAAATATATATATAAGTCGCACCGGACTATACATCACACTTTTTGGGGAAATGCATTTCTCAAATCAGAGACCAGGAACCGACATTTCATCTTTAAACTCAAGTTACAGTAAAAACAATAGAACAGAGAACAACAGGCTGAATAGGTGTTAATATGTAAACGTAACATATTAACAGTTATTCAGATAATTATAGGATAAACAAAATAACATAAGTTTACCAAACTCACAATCTCACACCAAATCACTAAATCCATTGAATTCTTCATCCTCTGTGTCACTTCTGCGTGACAAAAACCATAGATCCATGAAGTAAACGGAGCGCCACTTCCTTTTCTGCGTAGCTGTCGTCAGACTCAGCATCAGTTCCAGTTAGAATCATTTTGGCCTTTCTGAATCATGACAGGATGGTTTTGGTTGTTACTGAAGTCCAGGCTTTGCCAATTCATCCATTGACTTCAGGAAAGTTGCACGGTGCACCCGCCCGGCTCCCGTGAAGCTGTGTTCTCCATCCCTGCTTTCCACCAATCCCTCACAAGTTTCTCTCTTACTCCAAACTTTCTTTCTGCTGCTTGATTACTGTTTTTGGCTGCATATTTCAGAGGGTGAAATGACAGTGGTACAGGAGTAATAGTAGTACTAGATACTGACACATAAGCCTAGAGCGCCCTCTCGCGGCTCTCAGTCTGAAAATTTTAATAAATAAGTCGCACTGGAGTATAAGTTGCAGGACCACCCAAACCATAAAAAAGTGTGACTTGTAGTCCGAAAAATACGGTAGTCCCCTCTGTCTTTATCCATTACATCCATCACCATAACTATTCATTTAAGCGTTAAGAGTCTTATAATTCGATATATTGTGATGGTCCACGACATTGCTGAGACCTTTGACGATATGATATCACAATATTTCGGTTATTCTTACATCCCTATTATATACTTACAATACAATTATTGTAAAATATTGTTCTGTCTGCACTTTGGAGGTCAGGACATTTTTATGACTGAAGAACAGAAAAAATATTACAACGCTATGAAAAAGCTGGGCTCAAAGAAACCACAAAAACCCATTCCAAGGCCATCGGTAAGCCACCTAAAAGTTATGAATTTAAAGATGCACTGTGTTACATTTCTGCTGTGAGGTCTGCCACCTGCTTGTCTCCATGGAGATGTTGTTGCTTTGCCTCTGCTTTAGAAAGCTCCACTATACACCGTTAGCTGAAAATATCTAGCATTTATTTAATTATAGGTGTTCTTGCTCAAAAATACCTTGACAAACATGCATCAAATTACTGTGAGCGGGGTCGCTTCTCCACAGATCCGACCTGGTGGTGTCACATGCTTGTCTCAATGGGAACAGATAAATTTAATGTCATACTGTGGACTAGTGCTCCCCAATTATGGAAAAAATAATTATCACAATTATTCAAATGATTATTTTTTAGTTACACAATGCATTTATTCAGCATTTCTCTCACTTTTTTATTGAAAATTTACGCAAAACTTTCAAACTGAAAATAAATATGGGCTACAACTATGTAACTTAGAGCAGTTTTGCGATTCATATCACATAAAATGAATAAAATACACTTTGAACATGAAATAAGGCATAGAAAAAAAAATAAATGTATCCAAAATAAATTATATATCCACCTGTTCTACAATCTCTATATTTTAAAAAAATATATAGATATACTTCTTTGTATAAAAATATCCCAAAATAAACTTTGTTAAGCTTTAAATTATTTCATCTCGATTATATGAGTTTGGAAACTGTTTGACACACAAATCAAAATCGTGATCAAAATTCAATTAATTGCACAACCTTAATGTAGAGCAAAAACATCTCCATGGAAACAAGCAAAACAACTAGAAATTTTCCATAGCACATTTTTGAGTAGCCTGCTATATAAATGTTTTCTTATTTCCCCAGAACAAATTCCAAGGATACATCTTTGACCTAACAACAAACCAAGCTTTCGATATTGCTGTCATGGTTCTGATCTGGCTCAATATGGTGGCCATGATGGTGGAGACAGCAGAACAATCCAAGAAGAAGACCGAGGTTCTCCAAGTGATCAATGGCATCTTCATCTGTATCTTCACCGGGGAGTGTCTGCTCAAGATGATCGCCCTGCGCCAGTACTACTTCACCAATGGATGGAATGTTTTTGACTTCATCGTGGTTATCTTGTCCATCATTGGTAAGACTGCTGGCATTCTTTCTAAGAGGTTTGGGTGTTAAAGGTTTTATATTACACAAAATTGACTATTGTGAGCTGTAAGCCATGTTATAATGTTGTTACCTCATCAAAAGCAGACCTGGAGTTGTGTTTTGTTTAATTAATTTAGTCTGTCTACATCTTAAAAGCTCAAAACGCTCTGGTCAACCTTGTGATGTCATGTAGTGGTAGTTTTCACTGCTCCACTTAAACCAGGGGTGTCCAAACTTTTTTCATCAAGGGCCGCATGTAAACACAGATGAAGCAGAGGGCCGATCGAGGGCTGTAGACTGATGCACAATACAGTGAATAATTGAAATATGTGCATGTTTAACACGTTAGAATGAGCCCTCAGTCTTTATTCATGCTAAGATCCTCAAAATCACACACTAAATATTCAATATTAGCTTTATAAGGCAGATTTTCAAAAAACTTGCAGTAAAAAAATATTTCTTAAATTGATGCAAGGTAATTTGGGCCAATTCACTTGGAAGTCTGAGGGCCAAGAAAAATTTGTCTGAGGGCCGCATTTGGCCCCCGGGCTATAGTTTGGACATGCCTGGCTTAAACAGTGAGAGATACAGGACTACATTTATACCATATTCCATACAACTGTGTAACAACTCAACCTTATGCAACAGATAATACTCCCTACAACTTACCCTTATGCAACAGATAACCACATGTCCTGCCAATCATCATTTAATTTTTGCACTGCTTTCCTTATGACCTCTTATATATAGCTGAGATAGTTTTATTACTTATTTTCTATACTATTTTGACTTATGCATATACATTTATACAGTTAAGCCTTATCTGTCTAGAACTATAGTGTTTGTTTTATATTTTTACTCTTTGTTATATATTGTGATGTGTGAGCTACTGTGTCTAAGTAATTTCCCTTGTGGACTGATAAAGTTTGTTTAAGTTTTCAAGTTACAGCTACATGTATGGGGCCCTTTTTGCATTACCACATGACATCACTAGGTGGAGCAGCGTGTTTCTGTTTGCATGAAGTACTCATAAAAGTGAAAAAATACATAGCACACTCAGATGGCCGATGTCCAAAAGCTTTTTTTATTTTTTATTTTTAAATAACGTTTTGGAAAAAAAAAAAAAAAAACTTCTTTAGATAATTTTTCTTGCTTTGGACTACAGTATAGGATGAGTGAGTGAAGTACTCAGCCTAAATATGCAGGGTTTGTGTTAAACATGTGTGAATAGAGTTAGACTTAAACTTAGACAAACTTTATTGATCCACAAGGGAAATTACTTGGACAGCTCACACATCACAATATGATATAATAATTATGTTACATAAGGGTGAGTTGTTGTACAGTTGTAGGGAGTATTATCTGTTACATAAGGGTGAGTTGTTGTACAGTTGTAGGGAGTATTATCTGTTACATAAGGGTGAGTTGTTGTACAGTTGTAGGGAGTATTATTTGTTACATAAGGGTGAGTTGTTGTACAGTTGTAGGGAGTATTATATGTTACGTAAGGGTGAGTTGTTGTACAGTTGTAGGGAGTATTATATGTTACGTAAGGGTGAGCTGTTGTACAGTTGTAGGGAGTATTATTTGTTACATAAGGATGAGTTGTTGTACAGTTGTAGGGAGTATTATATGTTACGTAAGGGTGAGTTGTTGCACAGTTGTAGGGAGTATTATTTGTTACATAAGGGTGAGTTGTTGTATAGTTGTAGGGAGTATTATTTGTTACATAAGGGTGAGTTGTTGTACAGTTGTAGGGAGTATTATCTGTTACATAAGGGTGAGTTGTTGTACAGTTGTAGGGAGTATTATCTGTTACATAAGGGTGAGTTGTTGTACAGTTGTAGGGAGTATTATTTGTTACATAAGGGTGAGTTGTTGTACAGTTGTAGGGAGTATTATCTGTTACATAAGGGTGAGTTTGTTACAGTTGTAGGGAGTATTATCTGTTACATAAGGGTGAGTTGTTGTACAGTTGTAGGGAGTATTATCTGTTACATAAGGGTGAGTTGTTGTACAGTTGTAGGGAGTATTATTTGTTACATAAGGGTGAGTTGTTGTACAGTTTTAGGGAGTATTATTTCTGTTACATAAGGGTGAGTTGTACAGTTGTTAGGGAGTATTATCTGCTACATAAGTGAGTTATTGTACAGTTGTAGGGAGTATTATCTGTTACATAAGGGTGAGTTGTTGTACAGTTGTAGGGAGTATATTTGTTACATAAGGGTGAGTTGTTGTGTACAGTTGTAGGGAGTATTATATGTTACATAAGGGTGAGTTGTTGTACAGTTGTAGGGAGTATTAATGTTACGTAAGGGTGAGCTGTTGTACAGTTGTAGGGAGTATTATTTGTTACATAAGGATGAGTTGTTGTACAGTTGTAGGGAGTATTATATGTTACGTAAGGGTGAGTTGTTGCACAGTTGTAGGGAGTATTATTTGTTACATAAGGGTGAGTTGTTGTATAGTTGTAGGGAGTATTATATGTTACATAAGGGTGAGTTGTACAGTTGTAGGAAGTATTATTTGTTACATAAGGGTGAGTTGTTGTACAGTTGTAGGGAGTATTATATGTTACGTAAGGGTGAGTTGTTGCACAGTTGTAGGGAGTATTATTTGTTACATAAGGGTGAGTTGTTGTATAGTTGTAGGGAGTATTATTTGTTACATAAGGGTGAGTTATTGTATAGTTGCAGGGAGTGTTATCTGTTACATAAGGGTGAGTTGTTGTACAGTTGTAGGGAGTATTATTTGTTACATAAGGGTGAGTTGTTGTACAGTTGTAGGGAGTATTATTTGTTACATAAGGGTGAGTTGTTGTATAGTTTTAGGGAGTATTATTTCTTACATAAGGGTGAGTTGTACAGTTGTAGGGAGTATTATCTGCTACATAAGTGAGTTATTGTACAGTTGTAGGGAGTATTATCTGTTACATAAGGGTGAGTTGTTGTATAGTTGTAGGAAGTATTATTTCTTACATAAGGGTGAGTTGTACAGTTGTAGGGAGTACTATCTGCTACATAAGTGAGTTATTGTACAGTTGTAGGGAGTATTATCTGTTACATAAGGGTGAGTTGTTGTACAGTTGTAGGGAGTATTATTTGTTACATAAGGGTGAGTTGTTGTATAGTTGTAGGGAGTATTATTTCTTACATAAGGGTGAGTTGTACAGTTGTAGGGAGTACTATCTGCTACATAAGTGAGTTATTGTACAGTTGTAGGGAGTATTATCTGTTGCATAAGGGTGAGTTGTTGTACTGTTGTAGCAAACAACATTATAACATGGATCAGAAAATAGCGTAATATGGTCCATTGACTGGTACTAAAGATGATGTTTTCTTCTTTAGGGATGTTCCTGTCAGAGCTGATTCAGAAATACTTTGTGTCGCCCACGTTGTTCCGAGTGATCCGTCTGGCTCGAATTGGCCGGATCCTGCGTCTCATCAAGAGCGCCAAGGGAATCCGCACGCTTCTCTTCGCCTTGATGATGTCGCTCCCTGCCTTGTTCAACATTGGCCTCTTGCTCTTCCTGGTCATGTTCATCTACGCCATCTTCGGCATGTCCAACTTCGCATACGTCAAAAAAGAAGGAGGGATCGATGACCTTTTTAACTTTGAGACATTTGGCAACAGCATGCTTTGCTTATTCCAGATCACCACATCGGCTGGCTGGGACGGTTTACTAGACCCAATACTCAATAAAAACGAAGAGGACTGCGATCCACTTGCAGAGAATCCTGGAAGTCAGGTGAAAGGAAACTGTGGAAGTCCTTCAGTGGGAATTGCCTTCTTTGTCAGCTACATTATCATCTGCTTCCTGATTGTGGTGAACATGTACATAGCCGTGATCTTGGAGAACTTTGGCGTGGCTACGGAGGAGAGCGCTGAACCGCTGAACGAGGATGACTTCGAGATGTTTTATGAAGTCTGGGAGAAGTTCGATTCTAACGCAACACAGTTTATGGAGTACAACAAACTGTCAGACTTTGCTGATGCCTTGGCGTCCCCTTTGCGCATCCCCAAACCCAACAAATTAGAGCTGATGGCGATGGATTTACCAATGGTGAGCGGTGAGCGCATCCACTGCTTAGACATCCTCTTCGCGTTCACTAAAAGAGTGTTGGGAGAAGGGGGAGAGATGGACATGTTGAGAGGGCAAATGGAAGAGCGTTTTATGACTTCCAATCCTTCCAAAGTGTCTTACGAGCCGATTACAACAACTCTGAGACGCAAACTGGAAGATTCCTCTGCTTCAGTTATCCAGAGAGCCTACAGACACTACGTACAGAGACAGCTGGAGGACATGCCAGAGAGAGACAATGGACAAGACGAAACTGTCACGGATCCCGACACTAATCACACTACGGACAAAACAACGGTGAATCCGGAGAAAAATGGCATTGCACCAACTTCCCCTTCTCTAACTTCTCCAACGTCTGGGAATTGCGCAAACGTAGACGGGAATAAATACGATAAAGACAATAGCGAGAAGGAGGTGACGTCCAAAGAGGATGACACTTAAATGAATGCAACTTAAAAAAAAAAACTTTGGCAAAAATGTTTACAGCCTTTAAAAGCACCATACAGGACTCTTTTTGCCAAATGGACGCTTGAACCAAAACAAAAAACTGATAGACTGTTTTGGCTGTTTGCGAAACCTTGGAGAGCCTCTGTTATATCAATTATTACTGTATTATTTGATTCATTTTTTTATATTTTTTTTACACTAAAGGTTCCTCTGGTTGCTTTTTGTTGAGCTGGTGAGCACACTACAGGACCTGCATGAACCTCACTATGCATGTCCTACTGTTTTCTATGGGTCCATAACGCTAGAGTTAGAACGGAAGGAAGTACTGTCCAATCAGATGACCCGTACGTTTATGTTAGCGAGCTCTTCAAAAGTTTAACCTTATATACAGCTTCAGACATTGGTTTAAGGTGCTGTACCTGATTTTAAAAACATGAAAAACAGAACTAGTTCATTTTTTAAAAGCTTGCAGTGGTCCAAAGTTATTGCTTATTACCTTGATTTTGAAATTGAAATTAAACTTTGCTCATATAGACAGAATAAAATCAGGTACAGGTCCTTTAAGTGATCTTACCACTAACCTTGTTTTGGTAAGATATCAACAAAATATCAGTTCCAAATTGAGCTGTAATGAACCTTTCCCTACAGACAAACCTGTGCTTCCTTTGGCAAAAAAGAAATTCAATTTGTCAACAAAGTTTATTTTGTTGAATACATTTCGCAGCTCATCCACACTGCTTCTTCAGTTCTGGTCAGAATGCTGGTGGACACTTTCTTATATCTGCCTGAAGGAAGGAATGCTGGCAGACACTTCCTTATATCTGCCTGAAGGAAGGAGGTAACTACGCTGAAACTACTCTGAAATTAATACACCTTGTTTACAGTTTCTGTTAGTTAGCTAGGCCTATTGAACTGCACTGACTTTGGGGTCATATTAGCATAACCATTCAGGGTCATAAGGGGAGCTTTCACACCTCTGGGCCTAACCTACCTCCAGCTATTGTTCTCTTGTTTGTTTTGGTTTAAGTTTGAGGATGGAGTTGTAAATAGGAGATAAATGGTGTCTGAGTCCCTCATTTCTGTTTAGAGAAGGATTCTCTGTCTTAACAAAAATAGCTTCTTTAACTCCCCTTTCAAACCAATTCTTTTCTCTAGCTAAGATCTGAACCTCATTATTCTCAAAGGAGTGGCCTGAGGCTTTTAGGTGGAGATGTATGGTAGACTGAGGTCCTGTGTTGCTCTCTTGTCTGTGTTTGTACATCCTTTTGTGAAGTGGCATCCTCAAACCTAAGTCAAAACCAACAAGAGAACAATAGCTAGAGCCAGGTCAGGTCCAGAGAAGTGAAAGAACCCATTATGGACATGAATGGCAATTATGCTAATAGGACCCCACGCTCAGTACGGTTCAATAGCCCTAACTAACTAACAGAAACTGTAAACAAGATGTGTTAGTTTCAGAGTAGTTTCACTATAGTTACCTCCTTCCTTCAGGCAGATATAAGAAGTGTCCACCAGCATCTGACCAGAACTGAAGAAGCAGCTTGGATGAGCTGCGAAACGTATTCGACCAAATAAACTTTGTCCAGGTTATACATTTAATTTCTCCTTTGCCAAGGATTCTACCTGGACGACTGAGGGATTTTTCACACTGTGCTTCCTTTGTTCATGTATGTGACTCCAGTACACTGGCTAACTCCTCACACTGCTGTACTGTGCTGGTCCCTGGTTGTAGAGGACAGACTGGTGTAAAGTGTGGCCAGTGCTACAGACAGTACCTCACTCTTATCATGTCATATATCTGAGATGTGACTGAAGGCTCCGGATGCTGCTCTCTGTTTACATTTCTTCAGTTCTGGATTTGGTTTGGCTCATTCTTCTCATGTTTGGAGTCTGCTGATGTGTTTCCATACTACGGCCCAGTTTATGTGATGTCAAGCATGTCATGGTTTAGAACGTTGAGACTTTAACATAAAACTGAATGCTTGGATGACATCATTCACATGGGAAATGCTTTCAGTCTATGCATGCAGGACTCTGTAATAACACATTTCAATGGAAGTCAGAAGAATAAAGATGTCGTTAATAACCAAGTATACTAGTGGTATACCAATCTTAATAACTGAAAAATTACAACTTTGGTTGAATTAGAAATCCACTGTGGTGGTTTCTGTGAACGCTTAGTGGTTTCCTAAATAGGTTTAAAGGCAGTGGACTATTTAAATTATTAAGTAGAGTCCAAATGTGACAGCCCAGGTTTAGACAGATGATTTAAGGGATAAGGGAGGGTAGGAGAGGGCTTGGAGTTTCACAGGGAATACTCTGCATGGAGGCATAATAATACAGTGTTGTGGTCTATTTGGAGTGGGGCTTTTCCAGTCGTGTCGAGAAGCAAAGGGGAGAAAAAAATTCAGTCCGAAATCTGAGAATGCTGCCCATAACTGCTGTAATTGTATTTGCTGAAGATGGCGAGAAAATCCCATTACAGGTAGTGGTGAGTTCCACCTTCCTCGTGTCTAATAGACCTACACACTAACAATGAGTCCAGACATGAGCACAAACACATCACATGTTACACACTCTACTCACTGCAAATGCAGTCAGATAAAGTGCTAGTTCACCAATGTAGCTTATCTAAGGACCATTTTAGCAACAGATGGCATTAAGGTGAACATTTCTTTGTTAAACTATTTTTCTGCTGTTCAACGTATAGCCGATGGAAAGAGGAATAGAGGAATGAGAGAGTTCATTAGTCAGAGTATAGCTCTTTGATCAATAATGGTCGGTACAAACCGCAATGGATACAGCCATTACAACACTAGAGCCGAGCATCCCAGAGGGTACATATTCCACAATCTTTGCTCTAATAGGTTTTCAACATGCCTTCTTTGTAAGTGCTACAACACATGCAGTATTCATCACTCTTGGAGGAGATGATAATACCAAAATTCATTCTTCAGGTTCACTGAAAATGCCTTTTGTATTTTGTATGTATTTTTATTGCTTTTCATTCAGAAAGCGACAATGACTTTTATTAATTACAATATGATTAACCTTTAGGCCTTCTAATAGGCTTTAAAACTGTGAGCTCACAGCAGACATTTCCCATGGCTGCACATGCCCAGAGCTCAATAGGAACCTGATTTACTCTTCCATTGATGGCTGCTGCACAGTAATGATTATGTGCCACAGTTGGTGCTTAATAGTATCTGACGAGCTGTGGAAAGGTCTCTCATGGAACAGTGGGACTCGTGCTCCAAGCTGCACACACCAGCACCTCTGTGGACAGTAGACACATTAGGCTTCATGTTTAATAGTCAATGCGTTCTTACATAAGAGCCAGCCTGCGACCCCAGCCTGCCCCTCCCCCTGACCTCCCCATGTCACAGAACCAGGGCCATGTGTATTGACTGCAATTGACCCTTTGCATGAATATATTTGTTGAATTGAACATAATAACATAGATGGCAGCATGTATAAACCTCTCCTTTCCATCCATGTGTAGTCAAGTGTTGCATAGATTTTTCCACAACATTATAGACCTACCTGTAAAGCGTACATTTGAAAAGTAGATAAAGACTATACCAGCAGCAGGGCAAGCCTAGAAAGAGCTTTAATCTTGGTTCTGCAAATGAAATCCAAACCTCAGTTCATCATTTTCATATATTCAAAGTAGGCTGGTAACATTGGTTTGCAGCTTTATTTAGACGATTTCTTTTTTTATTTTTGTGTTTTGGTATATATGTAATTGTTTTATTTATCTTGGTAGGACTAGACAAGTTCATTATTAGGCAATTTATTGTTTTGATATATTGTCAAAAACATATAATTGGCATAGTTTATAGGCATTACATTGCATCTCCAGATCAAATATGTCGTCCTGTTGGTAATTTATTTAAAACTAGATTCCAGATGTTTTCTATCATAATTTTATTTGATAAATAACCATATTTATAATTTAATAGTGAAGAGCTCGTTGAACACATAAATTCTGAACTGTGGTCTGAGTGCGCCCTCTAGAGACGCTAACGGGAAACTACAACTAAATGGATAAATAAATCCTCATATTTGCCTGCAAGGCGGAATCTTTCTATTTTACGTAGTAATAACAGCGCAAGATAACTGATAACTGAGTTAATGTGTTATTGTGATAATTTGATTAGATGTTATCTCTTTAAAACTAATTGTGTTGGATGGTAATATGCCTCATAAGGGAAACTCATGAGAAAATTATACGCGGTGGTTACCAAGTTACCAGGCAACGCTACGGAGCAGCAAGATGGCGAGGAGTTCACCGCAAAAACAGCATTCTTCTTCTGAATAAACACCCTGTAAACAGAACACGAGAGCTTTTCAAGCATTGTTTTTGGAATTATCTAATGAAAAAGAATCCTTTGATCCAACATGGAGGAAGAAGAGACAACACTGGTAAACTAGCATGTTTGCTAACGACGCACCAATGAAGTTAGCTCTGGTCTTTTCTTTAGCCTGCAGCTGCAAGGACTGACTTAACGTTATGTTGTTTTTGCCCATGCTATAAATTTTTCTTTTTCTAACTTTTTAGTATAGTTTAATCGGTGATACTGACACTGCTGTCGGCAGGAAACCCGAAACGTCGTCTAACATTTTCTTTCTTTCCCCTTTATAGTCTTAATTCGACATTACAGCTATGAAAAATACTTCAATCACGCTGCAAACGCCGCGGCAGCAGCTCAGAGGAAATACGGTGATCCCATTTACACCTTCTTCTATGCATATGCTATTCTAATGCAAGGTAAGCATTCAACAAGTGTGAAGCATCCTACTTCTTATATTTCCAGATAAAAGTAAGCCCATATCATTCCCTGGTATAAAAGGTGCACTTTGTAACTTTCTCCATGGGGATACTATGGCTTTACGTGAAAGGCCTAAACTGTTTTATGTATGCATTTATTCAAATACATGTGATTTTATTGCTCAAAAACATGTATTCTTACTGTGAGTGGGGTCCCCTCTCCACAGACCTTACCTGTAAGTTGAAGCGCCACCTGTCTGTCCCCATGGATATGCCTTTAATCACTTTAATGTCAAACTGTGGAACATTCTAGTCAAAGCTGAAAGCTGACAGTTTTTTACAGTCATATGTTTAATCAGTACAAATATAATTGTATTATTGAAGAAATAATTCATCATCATCATCATCATCTTTATTCCGGACTCATGGTCCATTTAAAAAACAGACAAGGACAGTGACAATTCAAAACAATAAACATTCATGTTTTTAAAAGACAACCATACCACTGTCTCCACATGTTGGACTGATGCCTTATTGCACTGAATCTCAAATTTGTGAGTGGCATTATTATTTCATTGTCTGATTTGTTCAGTCTGCAGATAAAACTGTACATTAAAATTCTTCGTGCAGCTTGCAAAGTGTTCACTCGAGCAGTAACAAACATTTCAGTCATACTCCTCCATCGTGGCCTCCTCAAAAGCACCCATAACTCATAACCCATAATTCATCATATTTCTGATAATTGGATAATAACATCATGAAATAATCTTTATAATTAAATGTATCTTATAAAACTGCGCCCCAGTGTTTGTGAACTCAATTTAATCTAACAACAATTTTCCCAGATCAAATTCATGATGCTATGATAAAACTGGACACAATCCGAGACAGTGGGGATGTGTCTCTCTGTTCTCTCATGGCTCTTGTCTATGCTGAGAAAAAGAAGACTAACCCAGGTATTACAACATATGTAAAATCTTATAACTTGATATTTCACTAATGGTTTTCTAATGGTGAATATTCCTTTAATTACAGACCGAGAAGTCATTCAAGAACTGGACACCAAAGTGAAAGAAGATCGTAAAAGTGCCTCCCCTAAAAGCCTGTATTATGCTGGCATGTTCTTATGGCTGTTGGGCCGAAACGACAAAGCGCGGGAGTATGTTGAGAGGATGATCAAGATTTCTAATGGATCCAAAGAGGTCAGACTAATCACAGGAATAAAAATGAACTATTATACTTGCATATATTTTGCAAGTAATTGTAATATATTTTGTGTATTTTTGCAGGGGGTAATCCTAAAAGGGTGGATCGAACTGACGTCTGGAAGAGATGCATATGCTAGAAAGGCTGGGAAGTATTTTGATGAGGGACTGAAGGAGAAGCCAGATATTTTTGGGTTAATGGGAAAAGTAAGAATGTTTAATAAGCTAAACAACAATTAATTGAAAGAGATTAAATGAAGCCTTTTGTTATTGATTTTGGGATGTCAGTTCCTCAACTTGCATACAGAGGACACATTCAAGTTTTTATCATTCTCAGTATATGAACAGACCTTCCAAAATTCTCTCACTGAGCTGCATAAGCTGCACTAGCATTGAGTAATGACTGTCTATGGGTGCCAGGGTTTAGGATGTGAGGATTCAGATCAGAGAGAATCCTTTCAGGTTTAAACCAACTGGATTTAATAATGGAAACGGGCAGCCCTAAATAGAGGCTCATTCCCTTGTCGGATTGGATAAAACGCCAAATTATATCACAAACAAAGTGGTCATCATGTCCAATGTTTTTGTAAATGAGAATAAATTAATGTTATGATTGTTGTAAAAGCCATATTTGCTGAACATGTAAACCTTGAATCTGAGGATGCAGATTGGTCCTAAACACTACTGACCAAATTATAACATTTAGCTTCATATTTATGTGCATGGATAGGATATAACAGATATTATAGTGATTATAAAATATTAAAATTGTCTACATTGTATTGCAGGCACAGTACTACGAATACCGCCAGAACTACTCCGGAGCATTAGAGATGGTCAACCAAGTTATTGTCAGCTATCCAGCGTTCCTACCTGCACTAACCAAGAAGATGAAACTACTGCTAAGCCTACAGGACTGGGAGCAGACTGTTGATGCAGCACACCGGTAAACTTCCTAATTTGACTGTTTAGATTTAGTTCCACTTAAGAATTCCTTAGAAGTTTTTTTTTTTAAGAACTGAAAATTAAAGTTGCCCAAATATCTTGTAGCTTTTCAATGCATCACCATGGTTGTGCTAAGCCATGCTCAGCAAATCTAGCCAGCTAACACCAGAGCCTAGCAACTAATCTTTTGTTTATGTTAACTCACCCAGTATTATCCCACATCTAAACACCATCCAAACAAAAGCTTCTACAATTTAAGGATTCCCAGCTCCCAAGTTTCCTAAGCCTTCCTGAGACCGATTATTCCAGTTGTCCAAACACGGCAGTTGTTGGCCTGACCACACGAGGATTTTGAAATGTCAAAAGATAATTCATTTTGGTTGGTAATGTTATTAGACTAGAAGCTTAACGCACTAGTGCAGCTGTATTAAGGATTCCATTACTACCAATCAAAGAAATCCAAGCTTATTGAACAGTAACAAGATGGACTACTTTAACAGGAACCTGTGTCATGTTTCAGGCTTTTACAGCGGGATAAAAATAACCCAGAGGCGCTACGGATGCTGGCCTTACATTCTCTGTGCAGGGATGGGGATATTTCTGAGGTAAAATTGGTAAAAATCTTGAAAAACATTGTTCATATTGTTGAGAATTTGTAAATTTAATTTTCTGTGTTGCTGTGCTCAGTCTTTGAAGCTTCTGTCCAACCTCACCACCAGTCTGGATATTCTGGAGCCACGGAACTCTGAGCTCTTCTACAGGATGTCGCTCGCCTTTGCGCGGCTTGTAAGTGACTCAGTATTAGTTCAATGAGAACTTTTTTAAAGTTAGCATTACAATGTACATTTCATAAGCCATGGAGTATTTCATTCATTTGGCTGGTGGTTTTGGACATCTTTGGTCCAATTTTCTATATGAACAAATTTTCCCATATCCACTGACTTGATGTTACTTAACTAAAACTAAGTGAAATACATTCTAAGCATTCATCACTTAGTACTTTAACTTTGTCTGTTTCAGTGTGGGCGTAATGAAAAGGTGCTGGAGCACACGTTTAGGATGGTGGAGAAGGCCTTCTCTGTGGGCTCGGGAGATGCAGACTTTGCCACAGAGATGGGATACCAAATGTTACTCCAGGGAAAGACCAAGGAGGCCAGCAAGTGGTACAAGAACGCCATGAGTCTGGATGAGACCAGTGTGGCCGCTCTGACAGGTACCTCAACATGTTAAGGCTCAGGATCTTAAAGCTATCATCTGTAAATTTGTTTATTTTTGCCAGTAGATGGGCAGAACCTGCTCTCCTCTCTTCCCCCTCCCCTCACCTGTGCTCTCGTGCTCTTTGGTCTTCTTCAGGCCAAGGCTGACTAATAGACAACAGTAATGTAGATAGCATCTGTTGGTGATATGTGAGAATATAATAGAGGCAGGTCAGCTAATCTAATTACAGATGGTTATCCATAAAGCAGTGCAATGTGACTGAATTGAAATATTTCCTTTTAAAATAAATGTGCTTTTTGTTTTATACTATAGGTCTAATCCATTGCCAGCTTGTTGAGGGACACCTTCAGGATGCAGAGCAGCAGTTGGAATTTCTGACTGAGATTCAACAGTCCATCGGGAAAACAGGGGTAAATTCTTACTTGTGTATCTATTTCACCTCATGCAATTGAGTTAATCAAACACCCTCTTGTCCGCTCTTGTAGGAGCTGTTGTACCTGCGCGCTGTGCTAGCAGTGAAGAAACGGCGCCCCCCAGAGGAAGTGCTGTCTCTGCTGAACGAGGCTGTGGACACTCACCTGTCCACTCTGCAGGGCTTGCCTTTGGGCGTGGACTACTTTGAGAAGCTCAACCCTGATTTCCTCCTGGACATTGTCAAAGAGTATCTTGCACTGTGTCCTGCTAAGGTACTAACTATCAGTATCGATTTACTGACATATAGTTGGGCCATAGTTAGACAGTTTATACATATTTTTTTCCTTTCCTTAAAAATTTGACTAGATCACTTTTTCCCTTTACCTACATTCTGGGCCCATTTTTGTCCGTGAACATGACATTATGCAAGTTTATGCCATGTTTGGTTGATTAAATGGTTTCGCAATACGTGATTCCTTTATAAAGGGGCCAGCTTGTGTAAATAGTCCCAAATGCTGCAGTGTTTTTCATATCACGGTTGTCATACAGTTTTCAGCAGCAGACCTGTAAAAAGTGCTTTCTTGTTATTTCAGCCCCCTGCCCTCGGCCAGCCCCCCTGTCCTCAGCTGCAGCGCTGTGCCACTCTCCTGGACACTGTAGTGAAGATCGTGCCTGGGCTGCTCCAGGGACTCTACCTCATGGCCAAAGTCAAATATCAATCTGGTTAGTCCAACATACAAAACATACAGTATATTTGCCTTTCTGAGTTGAAACATGATATTTTCCACGTCTGCGTAGGAGACTTTGAGGCGGCTCAGAGCAGCCTGAGCCTCTGTTTGCAGCAGTGCCCGTCCTTCGCTGATGCTCATTTGCTGATGGCTCAAATTCACCTGGTGCAGGGGAACTCCACCTTGTCTTCACAATCTCTGGAACTCTGTTTAAGCCACAACTTTGAGGCAAGTTACAAAAACATGTCTTTACAAAATAAGTCCTGGAATTGGCTGCAGTTACAAGTGAGCATTTACAATTAGGGTATTCAAAAGTATGAAATCAGTCTCAGAATGATTTTGAGCACAGTATAAGTATAAGAGCACACAGGCTACTTTACACCCATGGACTACTGTGGAACTTACCTGGACCAGTGAGGGACAGATATAAGGCCACATGGTAATATAAAAGAAAGTATTGTGATTTAATGTTGAAAATCATCCTATTGTAGAAATTGTGTTGTTTATTATCATTATGGTATCAGAATCTATATCAAGACTTGAGTGTAGTCCCAAGTAACATTATTTTGTTTTTTTTTTGTTTTTTTTTCGTTTTTCTCATCATTCATTAACATGTTTGCCCCCCCACTACAACCATCTGAAGGTGGTACTGATAAGGCTCCTATTAGAAACATTTGTGCATTATGGTTAATTCTTTGGTTATGTCTTATATTCCATCTCTTCTCTTTGCCGTCAGATCAGAGAAAACCCTCTGTTCCACCTGATCAGGGCTCAAGCGCAGAAGAAGATGGGTGAGCTGACCGAGGCTATCCAGACCTTACAGATGGCCATGAGTCTTCCAGGGGTGCGGAGAATGGGCTCCTCCTCCAAATCCAGGAGCAAGAAGAGTGATCTGAGCACCGCTGACTGTGTCTCCGTGTTCCTGGAGTTAGCCGAGGCACTGTGGCTAAATGGTGAACAGGTACACATTATAATCACTTACATAGTACTAGTCAGCAAGGCATTTACTAACATTTGAAAGAGCCCACTAATCAAACTATAAAGTGAAGTGAAATTAATTGTTTTGAAAATTTGGTAAAAGTTGTTGTGGACATGTTTTAATGTGATTTGTTCCAGGGACTACAGCTGAAAAGTAGCCTCTGGTACATTTACAGAAATTCATGTGTTCTGTCCTTGTTAAATAAGCCAAATTAAATAAATATTCCAAAAATGAAACCCACAAAATGCTGAATGTCTCTCCCCTCTCCTCCCCATTTCATGCTATATCTTTTTTTATTTAAAAGAAGGACAGTGCCAGCTTTAGCAACAACCTACATCTCACTATGACTATATTCACTATTATATATCACTATTACTATAACTATCTAAATCATGATTAAACATACAAAATTAATTAACAGTATTTCTCATAAAATACAACAATACAGTGAAAATGACAACATCAAAACAACATTTGTAGGCATTACACGCATTGTATTGGTCATGGCCAATTATAACAATACAGTTTTAGAGGATTGTTTTTGTGCTTTCTCTCTCTGTGGTTTTGTTTTGTTATGTTTTTTGTTTTGTTTTTTGTCAGTGAAAAAAATTGACATACTGAAATATCCACACCCCAAATAATAATTAATGTATTAGTGAAGTGTATTATGTCTTACTCACTGATCCATTTCCTAATAAAAAGAGCTTTCCTTTCCTGAACAGCAGCCGAGAATTATCCTTTTCAGCCCTTGTGTTCTAATCTGGAGTGTTATGTTTCAGCACGAAGCAGCTAAAGTGATGCAGGATGCGATCATTTCCTTCTCGGGGACCCCAGAAGAGCTGCGTGTGACTATAGCCAACGCAGACCTGGCCCTGATGAGAGGAGACACGGAGCTGGCCCTGAGCATGCTGCGAAACATCACCCCAGAACAGCCCTACTACATCCAGGCCAAGGAGAAGATGGCTGACATCTATCTGAACCACAGGAGGGAGAAGAGGCTCTACGCTAGCTGCTACAGGTACAGGGGGTAAATGGAGAGGTCCCAAATTTCATGTTATTTAAGAAAGGGTATTGACTTTTGGAGCTTTTGACCATGTTAGAAAGTTCTCTCAGCAAAAGTGTTTAGTTTTTTTTTCATTGAGTGATCTTGTGATCTCCCCTGAGCACTATTCACTTTTCTTACAGTTAGCACTTGTACAAGACTGAGCCCACAAGCCTAAAACCAGGAAGCTCATGTTTTGTGCAGTGGTTTTAGTAACATCATAAAGTGAAAAAATTTATTCCGCTGTGGATGGATCCTTTTGATATGTCTCTCTGCCTACAGACATTAGTGAGAACTTTATCTAATTTGAGGCCACACATTGTTTTTTTGGAATTCATGCCCACAAATTACTTAATTCGTGGACACGGTTTACCAAAACATTCTCACGAATAAAGAAATTAATGGTTATGCGCTGTAAACCATCCCCATTTTCTAGTTTTAGCTAATTTGTGGCAACACTTTAGGTAAACCGTGTGTAGGAATTGAGTAATTTGTGGGTACCAGTTCCACTCTGTAGGAACGAAATATAAATTTTGACCCATATTATGATGCCCATTGTGATGTGATATTGCTCTGGAGGGGGGGAGTGAGACTAAAGTCAAAAATGAAACTGAAACGTATTAAACATGTTAATATGTTGTTTTTGACAATTGGCATTTTCTAAACAATAAAAGGCAATATGGTGATCTAAATATGTTATTTGTTAGCAGTTAATATCCCGTAGAACTAAAAGAGCCCATCTTTAAATAGACATCATGTTTTGTATTGTGTGTTATAAATACTGGCAAAATCTTCTATTCATTCACACTGTAGGATAATTATGAAATAATTTCATATATTTATATTTTTAGGGAACTTGTGGATAAGCTGCCCAGCCCCCACACATATCTCCTACTGGGTGATGCCTACATGAACATTCAAGAAGTAAGTGGGAAAAATCATTGCTTCTATTGCAAGATGAAAGAATAACTTGCCTAACTTTCTACATGACATCTATGCTACAAATCTTTAAAATGGCAAAATTTGAATACCTGTATCACCTAAATAAACTCTTGCAGGGTTAGTTGGATCTTTAATTTATTTATTTGTATTTATTGGAAACTGAAAACTAACCAAACTCTAATTTACATTGAATACATATAAAACATATAGTGACATCAAATCTGAATGATACTCCTTTATTTATTTTTAAGTTAAGTGAAATACTGTGCTACTAAAACCTCTCATCTCCAGCCAGAAAAGGCCATCGAGATCTACGAACAAGCTCTGAGGAGAAACCCCAAAGATGGAGCTCTGGCCAGTAAAATCGGCAAGGCTTTGGTCAAGACCCACAACTATCTGAAGGTTTGTCCTGCTGTTGTTTACAGGTCGAGGTCAGATAACTAGAATGATCACATGATGATAATGAAACAATGAAATCCTATACATAGGCTATAAACTATTATGAGGCTGCCCTGAAGAGCGGCCAGCAGAACTTTCTCCGCTACGACCTGGCTGAGCTGCTGATGAAGATGAAGCAGTACGAGCGCTGTGAGAAGGTGGTGCAGGAGGCTCTGGATCATGAACCAGGTACAAAAGATTGTGCTGCTTATTGTTTCCTTTTCACCTATTACAGATGTGGACACTTCATGTCTGCATTGTTTTGGTTCTGCAGACGATTATCCAATCAGAAAGCCAAACGAACCTCACACAAGTCTCTCCTTTGGGTTGCCAGTTTCAGTGCTGAAATCCAATTGGTTTAGACCCAGAAGGACCCATTCTGATCTGAATGGTCACTACCTAAACCACAGCGCCTGCAGCCGATCATGAATCAGTGCTAGTGCAGCCTATGCAGCTGAATGAGGAAATTCTAGATAATCTGTGCTTTTACATGAGGCATGGTCTATCCATATAATGAGAATGAGAAAAACCTGCAGGTAAAAAAAAACCTGGCATCTCAGGTTCAGTTGTAATTGTAATACGTTTAAAAAAAAAAAAACTATAAGAATGCATGCTACATACAGTTTCTTTACATTATGCTAAAAGCTATATGTTTTATAACTCATTTTAGTCAGTTGTGGCAGTTTGAGCACCTAAATGATCAGAAATTAATCGGTGAAAAATACAATGTATCCATTGGGTCTTTATGTCAGATTACGTAAAGCCTGCACGAGTGAAACAAAGCATTCAAACTGTTACTGATGTGAAAACAATTGTAATCACATCAATAAATGCACAAAGGTATCCAGCATAATACAGGGCCTGTTTGAAAAGCAGGTGGAGTCCTCCACGCACACGGATGTTTGGTGACTCATTGTAAAAACTAAACTGCCTTCCATGCAGGCTGCATTCACTGGAGATCTCTGATTGGATGATTCATTGTTGGATAGTATATTATGTACACAAACAATACAAGTTAGACGTACTTCTAAGGTTCTATATTACGCAATGTTGTTATACATGTCATAATATTGTTATCTCAAGGGCTGAAATCATCCAAATGACTTTAGTGAAGGCGTATGGAGTTTAAAAAGACAGTGGAGAGCTTCCTGTATTACCACATGACATTCCAAAGTGGAGTGTTTTCAGATTGAGAGATGAACTGTTTGTGATGAAGAAACAACATTATGACATAGATCAGAAAATGTTGTAATATGGGCCGTTTAATAACTAAAAAGCATACAGAAAAGTTATGACTTAATTAAACGGCTTTTGTAAATGACAAAGTATGTAGTTTTATAGCTATAACCTTCTAACCAGACTGTATTTTAGTGTTCATATTGCCACTCTAGTTTCACAAGACTACTCTCAAGCCTCCCCCATTTGTTTTTACTCTTATCCCTGTCAACCCTCTTTCTGTTTCTATTGACAAAACACTAGCTTTCTTTAACTAGAGATTAGCGCTGCCAATACTGACAATGTTCTGTGGAATAAAGAAACACATAAAGGTATAAGGAGCTGTTAACATTAAAACTAACTAATTTTAAAGCTTTAGAGATATAGACCAACATAAGGGTTACTCAAACAAGTGAATGAAACAAAACATCCAAAACTCAAGGTATGTTTTTGAGGAGGTAACAGCATTATAACATGTCTTAAAGCTCACAAGAATCCATGTTGTTTAATACTGGACCAATGAATGTCTTTTGTCTATTTGCTTTATTTTCTGTGTTTCCTTAGTGAATGATCTCGCCGGACTTTCAGACGACTGCCGCTACCTCGTCCTTTTGGCCAAGATTAAAAATAAAGTGGGAAAGAATGAAGACGCTTTGCTTTCACTGCAGAAGGTAAGACACTCCATTGCCCCATGCCTCATACACACATTGTAAACTAAATAAATACTGGACTAGTGACATGTGACCGGCTAATTTTGACAAAGTGGAAGGAACCTCACACTCTTACACTGACAATGTGGAAGCAGAGAAACATGGTCAACGCTGCAAGTGAGAAGATGTTGGGGAGGGTGGAAGTGAAAGAGGAAGTAGTGACTGAACAATGGGATAGCTTCTGTTTCAGCTATTTAAAGTTTAGGTCTTTATATGTGTGTGTGTGTGTGTGTGTGTATATATAATATATATATATATATTATATATATGTATGTATATATATATATATATGTATGTATGTATATATATTATATATGTGTGTGTGTGTGTGTATATATATATATATATATATGTATATGTATGTGTATATATATATATATATATATATATATATATATATATATATATGTACCTCCCTGTTTTGTTTTGTTTGCTTTTGTTATTATTATTATTTTTTTTTTCAGTTTAATTCAGCACTATACTATTTAACACCTCCTATTGGCCACCATCAATAAGGCTCTGAGTGAGTGAAAGCTGTTTTTAACCAATCACAGCGAAGTGTGAACTTTTTGAAGGTAATAATCAAAATCATAATGTGGCTACAAGAAAATTGTGGCATTTTTTTTAGGAGTTACTAAGCTTAAATCATTCTTAATAAAATTTTAGTTTCTTGTTTCTTTAAAGCCCTACCTTGTAACTTTTTAGCCAAATAATAGAATCAAAGCATGTTTCTTTTTTTTTTTTAAACACAACAAAAATGACTGTGAGTTGGCGTACATCTTCACAAACCTGGCTTTTATTTGGCCCGGAGGATGGTTTTACTTGGTTGTTTCCATGAAAACGTTCATTTGGTATTAATATTCTGCATTATTACATAAAATGTCTCTATCTTCATGGAGAATTTTACAAAGTTTTCATTTCTATTTTCATGGCATCATGTAGGTGAGTTGACACCTCTAGAACGTGATGTGATGTTGTTTTAAGGTTAATTTGGTGTAGTTGTTATATAAAGTTTTATACTATATAATATGTAAAGTGTTACAATAATAATAATAATATAAACTGTAAATAATAATAATAATAATAATAATACACTAGTTTAAAATAAGTAACTTCTTCTTGTATCTTCTAACTTATAAACTCTTACTTCTTCCCACTCCATTCTGAGTGTGTACTCAACCTGTACAGGCTGTTTTTATCTCTGTAGCACTTCTTTGTAGTTTGTTCTGCTCATGATGTTGCTTGAATAAGCTACACACTTTTTCTATACTTTATGACCATGGGAGTCTGGTCTCTCCATTTTCAAATGGGCATGACTGACAGGTGGATTAACGAGTCAGAGACACATACGGTCTGACCATATCAGGAAAAAAATGAAGGGAATCAGTGAGCGAAGCACTAAACTATGTTAATCTGAGGTGAGATAAATTTGTTTTTGTTTGTAAATGACGGGTGACCAATGAGCTCCTTCTTTGACTTGAGTCATGAGAAAAACAATCTGATTGCCTGATTATGTTTGTCCTGGCCTGAATTGCGACAGAGGGCGTGAGGACCAGACTGATGTCAATCTGTAGAAAAAATACAGACAGATCAATCTGGATTTACTGGGCACCCATGACATACACTACCAGTCAAGTTCAGACATACTTATTTATTTATGGTCCTTCTTTATTTACATGATTATTTACATTCCAGATTCTCACTGAAAAAATAAACTCAGAGTAACTCCACATGTTTTAAACGACCTCCCTTTGCTTTGATCACTCCTTTTCATCCTTGATATTCCTTGACCTTGATACAGCTCATGTGTAAAGTGAAAACCTTTTCAGAAGACTTCATCATAAAGCTCAAAGAGAGAAGGCCAAGGGTTTGTAGTGCTGTCGACAAAGCAAAGAGTGACTAATTTGAGCATTTGAATATAAAAATATATATTTAGTACATCATCTGATAAACACCACCAGTCAAAAGTTTGGACATACCACCACAGAAGACATGAAATATATGAAGTAATTATACTTTTTTTCTTTAATGGAGTACTTTAACTTTTTTGTTTACTGCATAATTCCATCATATTTGTGATGTCTTCCGTATGTATCTAAAATGTAGAAAGTAATAAAAATAAAGAAAAAAAAAACATTGAATGAGATGGTGCATCCGAACTTTTGACTGTAGTGTAGCTTGAGATAGAGATTATAAAGAATAAAATAATAGTAATGCATCCTAACCGTCCCCTTCCCTCTCTCCAGGCTCGTGACGTCCAGGCCAAAGTGCTGAAGCGCGTTCAGATGGAGCAGCCAGACGCCATCCCGGTGCAGAAACAGCTCGCCGCCGAGATCTGCTCCGAGATCGCCAAGTACTACAGCAGCCAGCGGGGCTACGAGCGCGCAGTCAAGTTCTACAAAGAGGCGCTTGTGTATTGTGAGACCGATCGCAAGGTCAGTGAAAGGGCCGCTCTCTGTCCTCCGCGCAGCTGTGCCTCTACACAACATTAAGTCCTGTGTTTATACTATACTGTGTGTGTACGTGTGTGTGTGTATGTGTGTGTGTGTGTGTGTGTGGGCAGAGATAGATTTGGGGAATGACTAATCCAGTACTAAAAGGTGCCCAAAAATATTGTCACATCTGAATAATGCGCTTGAATGGTTTTGTTTTGTAGGTGTTGCTATGAGTGGTTGATCTTTAGGGCTGCACAGTATTGAAACTTTGCACCTGACGTCATCAACCTTCCCTGGGGATGTGCCGTTAACTGTAGGCTCTGCTGTGTCTGATGCTTTATTAGACTTTAATCTGGGCTTTATTTTAAGAGAATCTGACCTGAAAGACTTTGTTTAATCGACAGTCAGGAATTTTGGACATAGGACCTTATTTCCTAGTGAGCCAGAGTGTTGGAGACGTGTCGAGACACTTTTTTAAATATTCCATCCAGTCCTTATAGTCGCAGAGGTCGCTGGTGCTAGACTAGTGCATGTCAATGGCCATACTTATCCTGCCATTAAAAACAGTCTTACCCACTCCACAAAACACACAAAGCAAAACTATTACTATGCCAGACTGTCGATGTAAATGTCTGTGTCGATAGAATAATTTTAGAAGTAAAAACAACCTTGCATTTGAAGGATTTATGTTTGAGCAGCAGCAGCGAGTTGTACTTCCTGGTAGAAAGGTTGGCAGCGGTGGACTAATATCACCGAGCACCTATCTTACCGGCAAAGTAAAATTCCTCTGCTGCTGAGAAAATAGTCCCTCAACATGCGACGATTCATGAGATGCAAGGTTAGTTTTATTTCAAACATTATTCTATCGACACAGACATTTACATCGACAGTCTGGTGTAATAATAGATTTTCTTAAGGTGTGGAGTGGGTAAGACTGTTTTTAGTGGCAGGATAACTATGGTCATTGCCTAGCACCAGTGACCTCTACAAAGACAAGGACTGGATGGAATATTTTAAAAAGTGTCTCCACACGTCTCCAACACTCTGACTCACTAGGAAATAAGGTCCTATGTCCAAAATTCCGGACTGTTCCTTTAAAGAGTAGTTAGAGCTACAACAGGTGAGCTGATTTGTGTCTTCTGCAACAAACAAACAAACTAGTCTGTCTCTTTATAGAAAAAATCTTGTTATAAATGCATGCATGTCTATGTTGGAATGTTCGAATTCCCATGGGGGAATTTGTGTCAAATTAAAGATCAGCTTAAACTTTAACAAAACCTCAGACAAAGCCTCAAACAAAGCAGAGCCTACAGTTCGCATTTTGATTATCTCAGGAAATGATTAATCATGTTACCTGGTAATTTACTGTCTTACTACTTCTTTATCAAAATACCATGAAATAATAATAATAATAATGCATCAGTTATATAGAGTGATTTTTTTGGACACTCAAAGACAATGGCAAAGGCAATGTGGGTGAAGTGCCTTGCCTAAGGACACAACGACAGTTTTTGCGACTGGCACCCCACTGAACCATAAAGTACAATCACATACCCATCTGTTTCCATCAGGAATGATTGTATTATTGTGTTAATTCCACTTTTATTACCATGTTGTTTTTGGATTATTATCATGTTAAGGTGCTGCAAAGTTTTATTATAAGAATTTTTTTATTTTATTGTATTGATTAAGATTTATTTCAATAAATAGTATAGGCCTAATGCATTTTCTGGTTAAATTCATGTTCTTACTTGAGAGACATTTTTAATTCTCTTGTTAATTAAAATGCCATCTCTACTTTTATTTCTTTTATTAACAGTTCCGTATACTTCATCAAAAGTTCATTACTACTAAATTATCTCCCCATATATTCTTCATCCTTTACTTCCTCCAAAAGGACCGTGATGTTTTTTCCATGCGAGTCTCTGAATGCTCCCTCTGTTGTAGGTGATGCTGGAGCTGGCTCGCTTGTACCTGACCCTGGACGAGGTGGAGGCGTGTCAGGAGCAGTGCAGTGTGATTTTGATGAACGACCAGTTCAATGAAGACGCAACCCTGGTACATCACGTCTATATGAGCTGTGATTCCGTCCAGCCGTGACCGAACCAAGTGACTCATTTGTGCTGTGACTCTGTCCGCAGATGATGGCCAACCTCATGTTCAGGAAGCAGGACTATGAGAAGGCCGTGTTTCATTATAGGCAACTTTTGGAGCGTAAGCCCGGTACGATTAAGTGTTTTTTAATGAAGAAAGCTGATAAGGCTGCAAAAATGTATATTAAAGACGCACTGGCTGTCTCATGGAAATTTTATTGCCTGGAATCTTCCACAGTATAGTATTGACTTGCCAAAAAATACTTCCAATATATTCCAGACAAAATGGCATAAGAATAGACAGTCTAGACTCTGGACTGTCTCACCTAAAACTTTACGTATTGCCCCTTTAATGGAATGAGTTGTTGCATTATTTGGAACCCAGAACTTAACCAGGACTAGACCAGCACTAGAGTAAACTGACCAAAATGGAGCTCGACAGTGACTGCCCACCACCCCAGTTCTGAAAGTTAAATTCTCATAAATTTTTCTTTTAGATATTCTGTGAAAAAAAGTCTATTAAAAGTTTGACAAATGGTGACTAATGAGCACAAGATCTAAAGTCCGGTTCAGCAGCTTAAAAAAAAAAAAGTGAAGTTATTCAAGCATTTTGCCGAATCTTGTGTTTCAAATGTGCTTTTTGAACCTGATTCTTTTTTTTTTCTTCTTTTTTTTGACAGTCTATGGGGAAAAATGAATGGAAAATTAACTTCCGGAACGGGAGCAGACATGTGGGTGGGTGGGACTGTTGCGCTCCAAAGAACCAAGCCAAGTATTGACTAAACTGAGCTCAAACCAAGTGAACGCGCCCATGTTACATAATTAATTAAATAATTGCAATAAAACAATTTAAAAATACGCACAAGATTGATTATAATCATATACTTCTCTCTTAGATCATTGCTTATAAATCCAAATTCTACTACTAATAGTTTTATAACAACTGGCCTCTCCATCTTTGTACTTTTTCAGATAACTACCTGGCTCTGTTCCACTTGGTAGACCTGTTGAGGCGAGCTGGTAAACTGGAGGAGATCCCCCGATTTCTGGAGCTGGCTGAAAAACACTCCCCAAGGACCAAGCTGGACCCGGGCTTCAACTACTGCAAAGGCCTGTACCTGTGGTGAGTCTGCTGGAGCCCGTGAGCCTGCTCCTCTGGTCACATCTGGCTCCCCGTTTAACGCTTCGAGTCACTGTGCTGCAGGTACACGGGCGAGTCTAATGACGCTCTGAGGCACTTCAATAAGGCGCGCAAGGACAGCGACTGGGGCCGGAACGCAGCCTACAACATGATCGAGATCTGCCTCAACCCTGACAACGACACCATGGGGGGAGAGGTGTTCGAGAACCTGGATGGAGAAATGGGGTAGGAGCAGCAAGTAAAGGTCCTATATTACACAAAATTGAGTCTTGTGAGCTTTAAGCCATGTTATAATGTTGTTACTTCTTTAAAAATATATCCAGGGTTGTGTTTTGTTTCATTCACACGTTTGAGTAACCTTATTATTACTCTGTCTGTGTCTCCAAAGCTCAAAATGCTCTGTTTCCAAGTTAACAACTCCCTTTACCTTTAGATCAGTAGAGGTTGGTAATTAAAGGGTTGAAATCATTTAAATGGTTCTAGTGAAGGTGTCTGGAGTTTAAAAATACACTTCCTGTATGGGTGTTTTCAGTTTGAATATATGCAAAATATGCAAAACACTACTTCAGGTATTGAATAGGAAACATCATTATAACATAAATCAGAAAATGGTGCAGTTATTTTTACACTTAACAGGCTCAATACTAGATTTTTAACATAAAACAATGTGTCTTTTATTTAAAATTATTTATCTTTTATTTAAAATGCTGATCAATTTTGGTCCATAAGTCAATGCCGTTTTATCCTTGATGACACTTTCTTATACTACATTTGAAATTCCCTGAAATTGACACTTTTTAGCCTAAAAATATACTAAAATAAAGCACTGAAAAACACAGAAAGAGCAGGCTTTCATTTCCACAAACCTGACTCTTATTTGGCCTCCTTCTGCTTGTTTCCATGGAGGTGTTGGTTCTTTGGCCATAATTTTCCACAGTTTGGCATGAAACTTCTCCATCTTCTTGGAGACTCTTCTGAATAGCTTTAACTTTCTATTTCCATGAACATTGTACAGTGTTGTTTTAAGTACAGTGTAACTGACAGTGGGTTGTATTTACATGATATTACAGGCTATCACACTAACTCAAATGTACTGTGTAATTAGATATGGTACTGTGTGTTCTTAAATACGCAGTGCACTCCATTCAGGTTTTATTATTGCAGGTTGTTAAACACAGAGTTAATTTAAAGGAGCATTGTGTAACTTTTCTGGTGGAGGGGCAGTCAGATGCTTTTCTCCACAGAGATGGTATTGCTTTGTCTGGAATTTTCCACAGTATGGTATTAAACTTTTCTGTTGTCATGGAGACCAAACCAGACCAAGTTACAGGTCAGATCTGTGGAGAGGGGCGGCAGTAGCTCAGTTGGTAGAGCATTCGTCCACTGATTTGAAGGTTGGCAGCTCTTGACATAAATATCATTGGTTGAGCGGTCAGATCCGCTGACCCACAGGTTGGCTGGTGTGGTTCCAGCTCCCACAGATGAATGCTGTCGTTGTGTCCTTGGGCAAAACACTTAACCCTTAATACACTGGTGCATGAATGTGTAAGTGAATGTGTGAGTGGTTCCTTGTTGTAAAGCGCTTTGGAGTGCTTTGAAGGTGGAAAAGTGCTATAGAAAAATGTGACCATTTACCAGAGGCAACTCCACTCACAGGTACTTTTGAGCTATAAAATCACCTGTAATTTAATAAATGAATAATCAACTTCATACTGTGGAACATTCCAGCCAGTGTAATGACATATCCATAGAAACAAGCAGGTGATTCACCCCAAACCAAAAAGTTACACAGTGCAGCCTTAAGGTAGTTACCGTTGAAGTATATAGTGTACTGCAAACAAACTTTACTTATATAACAGACATGCACAGTTTAGACTTTAATATTTGAATATGCATGTTTTTAGTAACTCCACAGAGAAGCAGGAGTCGGAGCAGCTGGCGGTGCGGACGGCGGAGAAGCTGCTGAAGGAGCTGAAGCCTCAGACTGCGGGAGGACAGCTGCAGCTCCGCATCCTGGAGAACTACTGTCTGTTAGCCACCAAACAGAAGGCCAGCGTGGAGAAGGCCCTCAACGTGTTTACAGAGATCGCAAACAATGAGGTGGGTCTGATACAAAGGGCACCGGCGTTCCACTGGTAAATATTGAAGTGACAGTAGTACAGTATGCAAAGGCTTCAGGAAGTTTTCACACGCTTCATTCAGTTTTATATATCAGAGAGGTCAGTTGGTGTATAGTGATTATTTTTTACACTAAGATGTTTATTATTATTATTATTATTATTATTATACATTTAAAATTTTAGGGACAAAAAATAGTTTAATTACTGTAAGTCCAAGATTTGAACCAGCTACTCTTTAATTATATGAAGGGTGAACATTTATTTTATGATTAGAAGAAATTGTGCATTTTATTGAAACATTATTTTGTATTTTTCTTTGCTGAAAATTTGATGGTTTTGATTTTTATTATTTTTATATTTAAGAAAATTCACACCATTTTTGAGAGCCAGTTTAAATTCTACATAGCTTAGTTATTCCATACCCATGAGACAAACATAAAAACTTAATAATTACCCTCACCAACTAGTAACTGATTTCACCTCTAGTTAAATTCCCCATATTGTATTAAATAGCCCTTCCCCTGTCTCATCCAGAAAGACCATGTGCCCGCTCTGCTCGCCATGGCAACAGCGTACATGATGCTCAAACAGACGCCGCGAGCCAGGACTCAGCTCAAACGAATCTCCAAGATGAGCTGGAACATGGAGGATGCAGACGAGTTTGAGAAGAGCTGGCTCCTTTTGGCCGATATCTACATCCACTCTGGGAAATACGACATGGCCACAGAGCTGCTCAAGAGATGCCTGAACCACAACAAGGTGAGACTCATCTCTGTAACACTGCTTAAAGATGCGCTATGTAACTTTTAGTTTGGGGATCTGTCACTTTCTTGTGTCTCTGGATATGTCATTGCTTTGAATGGTCCCACAATATGACATTAAAGAGTTCTACTTAACATTTATTCAATTACAGATGGTTTTATAACTCAAAAATACCTAGAAAAACAGACATTCTGACTGTGAGCGGGGTTGCTTCTCCACAGATCTGACCTGTAACTTGGCCTGGTTTGGTCTCCATGAAGCTAGAAAGTTTGAGAAACATTTCAGACAAAGCAATAACATATTCAAGGAGAAAAGCAGGTTGCGGACCCTCCACCAGAAAAATTACACGGTGCTGTTACAGTTTGTGATGTCATGAAGTGGTAATTTTCAAGTTAACTGCTCCCTTTTACCTAGCCTGATTCATCAGTTTCACTTCGTGGAAACTGTTTGACTTCACAGCATTAGGATTTGTTCGCTTGACGGTAGGCGGGTACTTTTTTATTTAACCAATCGCTGCTATTTAGTCATGCCGTATCCTGTGAGAAGAAGGGCAAAAATGTCTTTCCCCTTGACCAAACATTCTCTTTGTTCTGGCTTTAAATCCTCGATCTCAGGAATCGTTTCCAGCACAGAATGTATGTCTTCATCTACATCCACCTAGACCGTTTTATTTACTGTTGTGCTGTACCACAAAAGGGACCCAGACAGGTGCTTGAGTTTGACGTCATGGCTTTACAGCTCTTCACTGATTGGCCAATGTGCGGTCTACAACTTCCGGGGTTCTTGCGAATCGTCTAGTGTATTCCAATTCCTGACCTAGTCGCTGGAGAGAAATGAAACTGAGCGGAGGCACTAGCCTGGCTACCTTTTACCTTTTGGTCAGTAGAGATTGGCAATTCTAGGGCTGAAATTATCGAAATAATTCTAGTGAGGGTGTATGGAGTTTAAAAACACTATGGAGTACTTACTGTATTACCACATGACATCACAAATTGGAACAGAGTGTTTGCTGTTTGAGATAAGAATTCAGTCTAAATATGCAGGATTTGTGTGTTAAACATGTGTGAATGAAACAAAACACAACTCCAGGTCTGTTTGTGATGGGAAAACAATATTATAACATACATCAAAAAATTGTTTAATCTGAGCCCTTTAATCCCCCATTTTACCGTAAGTGCACGTACACATACATTTACGTTAGCGTACTGTTGAAACAAGAGTTACTCTGTAGCATAGATTTAGTGTGAGACGACTGCCAGACAGATTCTGGTGGTCATGACTCAACAGCTGGTCACGGGCTGATGAATATACTGTAGTCTCAGTATTTTAAGGGTTCCGCTTAATTCAAGAATAAATATTGTTCCAAGTTTGTGCAGTGGAGAGTGTCGAATATGTGTCATAAAGGTGATTGTAATTTTTGTGTGGGCCCAGTATAATGGATTCCTTCCCATGGTACTAATCATAACTACCTCTGACACTTTAGCTCTTGTGTATTTTATCTCCAGTCTTGCTGTAAGGCCTATGAATATCTGGGCTACATCATGGAAAAGGAGCAGTCGTTTTGCGATGCCGCGCTTAACTATGAACATGCGTGGAAATATGGAAATTGCACTAATCCAACTATTGGTATGCAAATCACATTTCAAAGCGAAATACAACACACGTATACACATGCCCACGGATACTATTTCAATTATTTTTTTCATTTAGGATACAAGCTGGCTTTCAATTACCTGAAAGCAAAGAGACACGTTGATGCAATAGATGTGTGTCATAAGGTAAGTTATTTTGGACCTGCCTCGGTAAAAAATTGAATAAAGCTGGTATAATCCTGCTGTTTTTTTCTAGGTTCTGGCTGCTCACCCAAATTACCCAAGAATAAGGAAGGACATTTTGGACAAAGCCAGAACTGCCCTCAGGCCTTAAGAGTGGGAAGTGAAAGGACGAGTCTGCTCCAATACAAATGTGTTCAAGACAAAATAATGTTATGTATATATATTTTTTGTTTTGTTTGATTTTGTGAGGCAACTCAATCCTTTTTGTGCATCTTTTTCATCCAGTTTGATCAATACTATTATAGACCTATTTTTATTTCTATACGTTTTATACTGTATGTAGCTTGAGTGCTTATATTTATTTATGTACAACTCAAAACAAAACAATAAATGTGCTTTTTTTTTAATGTTTGCTTTTTGGACAACAGTAATTTAATACATGTGAAATCCGCAATCTTTTAGTTTGAAGTAACTTTTTTTTTTTTACTTACTACTTTCTACAGTAGGCCTATATTAAATAAAAAAATTTAAAAAACTTAATATTGCGGCTATCCATGGGTTTCACAATGATGAAAGGTTGAGACGTTCCCACGGACATTAACAATTTAAACAATATTTTTTGAATGAAAAGAAGGGAAAAAAAACATCAAAGTGTTGCATTGTAATGGAAAAACACATTCTTCTTTGCTCTGTGAACTGTTACATTGCTGCACTGCCGGTACATTTTGTATCTGAACACAACCTTGACATTTGTCTCTATTCATGCGCTTCAACTTTCTGCAGTGCCATGAATATGTGGTGCTGTTTTGATGACAGCTGACCGCACAATATTTATTAGATTTTGTTTTGAATTGTTAATTACTATGGAAACAGTCTTGACCTTTAATTATAAATCTCCAATCGGGGAGCAGCCCACTTCATTCTGAATTAATTGCACTACAAAAATACCCAACACCATATAACAGGACATAAAAAAAAAAAAATACAAATACATAGTTGTTGTATTTTATCTTAAAGTTGTGTTGAGGAAAACAACCTTTTCCTCACATGTTTGTTAGTTTCTGCTTAGATAAAAATTACACTTGAAACAGAAATTAAGTCCAGATAATTTATTTATTCCAATATTGGAAAGTTACACTTGTACAAGGAGTCTGAGCTGACATTCCCAAGCAGAGACTCAGTGTTTACGCCAATACAATGACTTATACATGCAAACTATAGTGGGAGGACACTGTGGTTTAGACTTGGCGCCTCTTTGTTGGTGCACAGTCCAGTCAGACTCCATCCGGGGTGTTATCTGGCTATCGAGTCATGACATTATCCCTATCAGTAGTTCTTGTCCTATTTAGTTACTTTGCTATTACATAAATTGGAATATCATGCATTTGCCTTGACATAAATCTATGAGTCTCAAGCTGTGATCAGAGCCTTTATCTTCAAATGACCTTGGTACAATAAAGAACAATAAAAGAGATTACAAAATAGCTAAGCTTAATTATTTATCCTAACAGTTGCATTATGTAACTTTTCTGGTAGAGACAAGAGAATACTTATTTTTCAAGCTAAAAAAAAAAAAAAACTATAATTGAATAAATGCAAGATAGTTTCACGCCATTATACCATGGAGCATTTCCATGGAGACAAGTAGCTAAAAGGAAAGTTACAAAGTGCACCTTTAAAATCGTCTATGACCATGCAGAAAGTATAATAATCACCTGCTCGTCTCCATGGAGATGTAATCGTGTGGCAAGCATGTTCCGAAGTATGGCATATTCATCTCCATGGAAACAAGATAAGGATAGGGAGTTTGAAAAACGTGCCAGACAAACAGGTGGAAAAATGGGCATAATCCAACTTTGATGTATTACTTTTGCATTTATGTTTTATGCTTTATTACAGAATTATTATAAATTATAGCTCTTCAATTGTCCGATTTCTCTTTCATACATGAAGTTAAACCTGAGTTACTTTAAACTTTAAGAGAAATTTGTAATACTACTTAACAAATTTCTGGTTACTTTGGCCACTATCCATGTTGCTTTCTGAACCCTTTGCCACATAGACAAACACCAACACACCGGGCGGGGGGAAAGCACGACGCTGTGAACATTTTAATGGACACAATAAAAGTGGGATGCCCGCTGAGGGTAGGAAGTGTGTGCACTGGGGGAACAGACGCCGCTTCAAATGGCACCACCACCACCACTACCGAAGAGAGCCGCCCCTAGATGTGCCTAACCTTTCTGGACACTGACAATGGACACGAAATTGGAGGTATTAGTTTAGATTTCGGTGAGTTTTGCGTGTTTGTACTTGTGTTTTACGCATGAGATCCATTGGACGTGTCGAGTGTCTGTAAAGTGTTATAGTTTCGGAGAGATGTCATTGGTTTCAATGGAATACGCGCGCGTTCCTGCGTGATTTGTTACCCGGCAACTGCCCCAGTGAATGACTAGTTGAACCAATGCGATTAATGACATCCTTTGTGGGATAGAAGCACCTCCGCGGAGCAACTAGTCTGCTAATCCAGCCTGTGCAGAGACGTGGCCGTGCGTAAAAGTCCGCTCCCGCAGTTGAACCAAGCGAGAAGGATGTGACAGCGGTTGATGGTTTGACGTGACATAACTTTACTGTCCTGTTACTTTTCAGGTATGGACACGGCCACGCGGATCTCAGCTATGCGCATGCGCTTTACCATGTCTCCTCCCCAAGTCTACCTGAGAGCAGAGGAGCGCACCTGGATACAACGAGACGGAAGTTTGCTGGAGCCGCTGCTGCTGCTTTGAACAAATCTTTTTTCGTCCTGTTACGGAGGACAAGTCCAGTCAGGATTCGCAGAGAGAAGGCAGACCCCAGCCAGTCCGGAATGGGTGACCTCCTGTGGAATATACTACGACACTTTTACTAGTTTAGATCAGCAACAGTTGAGCGACTCATGGTACGTACTATAGATTTTTTTTTCCTGTGAAGGAATTGCAAGATCTCTTTAGTGTGGTCTGTGCATAAAGAGAGTGGACTATGGATGGTTTTATGGCACTTAACACTGACGTAACACTTTAACAACTTTGGTGTGGCAAATATGGCCTGGGTTTTAAAGGAATTGATTAGCTGTGTCGATAGAAATAAAACTACAAAGCACTTTTTTACCCCAAGACTCAAAATGTAAGGTTATGCTGTGATTATGTAACAGCACACAATCGCATACTCCCAATCTATAATGAATTATTAAAGCAATTACAATCCAAATTCTCCTCAATACTTACTATAAAAATGAACAAAATTGTGTTATTGCTTATGCTCAAGTAGTAAATGTAGATTTTAGGATTTATGCAGCCTATTTCTAAAGTTGTTACTTATTTTATTATTTACCATATTCCATAATGACAAAACCTGTGATTGAGAAGAAAGTTAACTATTTTGAAGAGGAAATATTAGATCTAAAATAGGCTATAACATGTGTAACCTTTCTGGTGGAATGTCATCTGCTTGTTTCTATGGATATGTCATTGCTCTGCCTGTTCCAAAGTGTTACACAGCAGCTCTACTTTACATTTATTCAATTACAGGTGGTTTTAAAAAATAAAATAGTGAGAAAAAACAGCATTCTGACTGAGCAGGGTCGCCTCTCCACAGATCTGACCTGTAACTTGGTCTGGTTTGGTCTCCATGCAGATAGAAAGGTTTAATATCATACTGTGAAACATTCCAGACAAAGCAAGAACATCTCCGTGGACAAAAGCATTAGACAGTTACACAATGGACCTTTAAAAGTTAATAAAAATACACTGAAAATCCAGAACTAAGTAACAAAATGTACCAGGATATCACCTTAATGTGATCAAAGGATTCAGTGTGCCTATCCATGTGTGAACTAAACTACTGCTACACTTTGACAGCTGGCCAACCCTGTTATCTGGTGGCTTTTGTAGTTAAGTATTTTTTTTTCCTTTTTGTTATTTTTCTTATTGTGTTGTAATAAGATTTGAGCTGTCCACGGTTGAATTATGAACTTCTGTGACTCATTATAGACACAAACTAACTACTAAAGTGTTTCATTCTGCGGTTTATTTATTGCAGTTTGTGTTTTTTAACCATATAATACATTTGGAATAGTATTTTGGTTATAATTCAGCTTTAAGATGATCAAATTAGTGCTTATATTTTCTTAAAGGGCCCATATGACACTATTTTATGATCTGTTATAATATTTCCTCATGAAATACAGACCTGGAGTTGTGTTTTGTTTCATTCACACATGTTTAACTCACAAACCCTGCATATTTATGTTGAGTTCTCAAAGGGAAAACACTCTATTCCACCTTGTGATGTCATGTGGTAATACAAGAAGTGCTTCACTATGTTTTTAAACTCCATGCACTTCACTAGAATCATTTGGATAATTTCCGCCCTCGAATTGTCAGTCTCTACAGAACAAAAAGTAAATGATTTTGTTTAACATTATAGCTACCACTACGTGACATCACAAGGTGGAAAAGAGCATTTTGGGCTTTGGAGATGTAGACCGGCTAATAATAAAGGATAACTCAAACATGTGTGAATGAAATAAAACACGTGACGGCAGAAAGGAAAATGCACGGAATGAGTTTGCTGGCGTTTGAGAGACACTTTAATCTGCCTATTCACTTATACATACCGTAATTATAATTGCACAAGGTCATAATCACATTGAGAGCTTTCACAACACGCCCTCTTTAAGTCGATTCAGCTTCTTAATTGACTAAGAATTTCTTTAGTTAACCATTGTTTTATTAATGCTATAAGTGACTTTGCAGCTGAAGTCATCAACGTTCTCACGCTAACTGAAGATATTACTTTGTCTGAAACTATGTTATTCAAGTTAGACTGTAATCTGAGCTTGGTTTCAACACTATCTGACCACAAAGGACTGATTTATCTGAACTACAACAGGTGAGCTCCTTCGTGCCTTTTTAGCCACTCTCACCTAAATAAATGAACGCTCGTATTGATCACAAGCTCCTGAAAAAGTGCTGTTTAAATCTGTTTTGTATTTCTTCAGATTATCTTAACTTTTTGTGGCAGTGCATCGCCATGGTAACTGCTGAACATTCCGCCAATAGACCTTTTTCACAACAGTCAGAAGTGGCACGATGTAGGATAAACGTCACTTACGTTAATGCTTTTTTATGGCAAAATATCTGTGGAAATGTCTCGCGTATTTTCCACCAGCTTCATAAATCTGCCCCATCACCAAATCTTCATCCAACAAGGTCGACAAAGGACATATTCTGTTCATGAAAAATTTATCCACAACTATCAAAGTAAGAAAGACGAAAACGTAAAGGCGAACAGCGACGAGCATTAGTGAACTACTCCTGAGCAAAAGTAACATTATGGTCATGAATAAAACATAAGTGACTTGTTAACTCAGACTGATTTTAGAATTAAAATTAAAAATCGATTTCATGATGTCGATATTAGCACAGATAGAGAGATTTGTGCAGTTTAAATGCTAGACTTGTAATCTGTGAATATTTGTAGCATTTAAACTGCACACAAATGTCTCTGTCTATGCCAATATCGACATCATGAAATCGATATTTAATTTTAATTGTAACATCAATCTAAGTTAACAAATTACTTCTGTTTTATTCATGACCGTGATGTTAGTTTTGCTCAGGAGTAGTTCACTAATGCGTCGTCGTTGTTCGCCTTTATGTTTTCGTCTTTCTTACCTTGATAGTTGTGGATAAATTCTTCATGGACAGAAAATGTTCTTTGTCGACCTTGTTGGATGAAGATTTGGTGATGGGGCAGATTTATGAAGATGGTGGAAAATACGCAAGACATTTCCACAGATATTTTGCCACAGAAAAGCATTAACCGGGAGTTACATTTACCCTACATTGTAGCACTTCCGGCTGTTGTGAAAAAGGTCTTTAGAGACACATGTAGAACACCTCCAAGTATCAATTATGCAGTGCCAAAAATTCCATGTATTATTTATGTTTATATTATGCCCTAGTTCTAACGCACTTTTTGTTTCATTCCTTCATTGTAGCTGACTCCCCACTCAAGTCCAGCCCCCTCTTCTCTCTTCCACCATGTCCTCCCTGCGCCGAATTCTGCGGAGACGACTGCACCCGCTCAAGCTGGCCCTCATCGCCTTCCTCTTCATCACCTTCGTCGTCTTCATCCAGTGGGAGGTCGGGGCCCGGGCAGCCAGGATGACCCTTGGCTACGAGACATGGCCGAGAAACGGGACTCCATGTTGGGGATGGTGATGGGAGCTGTCAATAACCTCCGGGTCGCGATGCCCAAAATGCAAATCAAAGCTCCGGTGAGACAGCAGCAGGAGGTGGAAGACAGCGGGTCGTGTCTGCCCGGGCATTACACCGCGTCCGAGCTCAGGCCTGCTCTGGAGCGCCCCCCGCAGAACCAACTTGCACCTGGAGCAGCGGGGAAAGCGTTCCACACAGATCACCTCAGCCCAGAGGATCAGAAGGAGAAGGAGAAGGGGGAGGAGAAGCACTGTTTTAATCTGTACGCCAGTGACAGGATCTCGCTGAGCAGGGACCTCGGAGCGGATACGAGGCCGCCAGAGTATGTGGAGTTTTGTGGCTGTTTCACACTAATCTATCCATGAGTCCAAAATGATGAAAAATTGTGATCCGTAGCCATTGCGATTAACAATTAGAATTCAAAATGTTAAATCTTTTGAATGGGAAGTTCTCAGAATATTGCTGAAACCTGAAATTCTGAAATTCATGAATAAGGCTGCATTCACGTGAATCATTTGGATAATTTCAGCCCTGGAATTGCCGGTCTCTACTGAATTAAAGGTAAAAGATAGCTGTTAACTTGGAAAACTACAATTTTGGGCTTTGGAGAAGCAGACAGAGTAATAAAGGATTACTCAAACAAGAGTGAATGAAACAAAATGCAACTCCAGGTGTGTTTTTGATGAGGCAACAACATTTTAACATAACCTAAAGCTCACAGGAGTTTAGGTTGTGTAATAGAGGCTCTTTAATTCTCACGTTACAGATTTGTTGGCCTATGGTTTATATTAGGGATGTAACAATAACTAAAATATCGTGATATCGTATCGTCAAAGTTCTCACAATAATATCTTGGACCATCACAATATATTGAATTACAAGTCTCTTTGCTTAAATGAAGAGTTATGATGCAGCAACAGATGGGAACTACATAGACCATGATCCTTTGCTCCATTTCAGTGCAGACTATGAGAAGAAATAACAGTTCTAAGCACTTTTAAGTTTTGGTTCTTTGGGTTAAGTCTTGTCAAGGCAGGTTAAGAGGAAAAAGTAGCATATTCACAGTTTTGTTAGCCTCCACAAAATATCGCAATAAATATCGTACCATGAGATGTATATCGTGAAAATATCGTACAGAGAGATTTGGATAATGTTGTGCCTAATTGTGACCCTCACCACCATATCATGAGCTTTCCCCCGATATCGCAATAAATGTCGTACTGTGAGATTCATACCGTGACGATATCGTATCGTGAAACTTGGATATCGTGACCCCCCTAGGTAATATCTCTAATATTAACAAAAATGGGCACCAAATTCAACGTGCAAGTGGTGCAATAATTCAATTAAAATGTGATTATTGAATTTGAAAGGAAATATGGTGAAATTGTAGAGCCAATCCCTAAGATTTAATCAGGTTCAACATTTGTGAAAGTTTCAATATTTCTTTTTATTTCGTCCAAAGATCAGTCCCTAGTCCTAATATAAAACTCTGCTCCAAACTTGCTCCTATAAATGCGAGCCTCACCTTGACTGGAGCTGACGCCCCAAACACACCTTTAGTCCACTTCTTTATACAGTCTGTGTGTACAACGCAACCCATAATGATAAATGAGTCTTGTGCCCAAAATAATATTACTTTTTTTTATTTTTTATCCTGTGTGCCTCAATTCAGTTAAAATTAAATGTTTATTGTAGAGCCAACAGACAGTGAATGAACCTGTCCTCTCTTTTATCATGGTGGCATTATTTACTTGGTATACAGTCATATATATTCAACAAATACGTGGTGGCAAAAGTGCCCTGGCCTGTTCTGAACTGACATAGATGTAGGATAGTAATTGTAATGTCAATCTGTACCACACCCTTATATAACAATTTTATTTGACTACAGTATAATAGATTGTAACTGGTATTTATTTTGTTATATTTATATTTAGATTGACTTAGATTAGTAGCACTTTGAGAGGCTTTGTCAATCACATTATTATTATTTATGGTATTACTGTTGCTATGTAGATATATTTATATGTATGACCAGTTTTTGTGTTTGTTCGTTATGTTTATCCTTTCTGCTTTTACACACCTTTAAAGGGACAGTGCGGAATTTTGGACATAGGGCCTAATTTCCTATTGAGCCAGAGTGTTGGAGCCGTGTGAAGACACTTTTTTAAATATTCCATCCAGTCCTTGTATTTGCAGAGGTCACTGGTGCTAGACTAGTGCATGTCAATGGCCATAGTTATCCTGCCGCTAAAAACGGTCTTACCCACTCCACAAAACACCTGAAGCAAATCTATTATTACGCCAGACTATCGATGTAAATGTTGTGTTGATAGAATAATTTTAGAAGTAAAACCAACCTTGCATTTGAAGGATTTATGTCTGAGCAGCAGCAGCGAGTTGTACTTCCCAACAGAAAGCTCGGCAGCGGCGGACTGATATCACCTAGTACCTATCTTACCAGCAAAGTAAAATTCTGCTGCTGCTGAAAAAATAGTCCCTCAACATGTGACGATTTATGCGATGCAAGGTTAGTTTTATTTCAGACATTATTTTGTAAACGCAGACATTTACATCGACAGTCTGGTGTAATAATAGATTTGTTTCAGGTGTTTTGTGGAGTAGGTAAGACTGTTTTTAGTGGCAGGAAAACTATGGCCATTGACATGCACTAGCCTAGCACCAGCGACCTCTGCAAATACAAGGACTGGATGGAATATTTTAAAAAGTGTCTCCACATGTCTCCAACACTCTGGCTCAGACTATCTCTTTAAAGATGTGTAGCAATCGATAATGTCGGTAACACAATAACACAAGGTTCTACATTACAGGAAATTCACTTTTGTGAGCTTTAAGTCATATTAGAATGTTGTTACCACCTCAAAAACATACCCAGAGTTGTGTTTTGTTTCATTCACACATTTGAGTTTTGTTTTTTTTTTTATAATCTGCCTTCAACTCCAAAGCTCAAAATGCTCTGTTCCACCTTGTGATGTCATGAAGCAGTAGTTTACAAGTTAACAGCTCCTTTTACCTTCAGTTCTTTTTTTTAAGTAATTTTTGGTGCAAGCTGCATAGTTATGAAACAGCAGTAAAAATACAATAAAAGTAAAATGACAATAAAGTTACAGAGTAGATGCAATCATACACATTGTCTCCAAATTTACTATTCAGAGTCTTGCCTACTGAGTATCCATAAAATCCTATAAAAGATAGTCATTCATTTGAAATATAGGCTTGATCTGACCTTTTTTTTTTTTTTTACCTTTAGTTCATTAGAGATTGGCAATTCCAGGGCTGAATTTATCTAAATTATTCTAGTGAAAATGTATGGAGTTTAAAAACACAGTGGCGCTTTTCGTGTATTACCACATGACATCACAAAGCAGAACAAACTGTTTTCTGTTTGAGAGCCTAAACATGCGTGAATAAAACAAAACACAACTCCGAGTACGGGGTTTGTTCGTGATGAGGAAACAGCATTATAACATGGCGTAATACGGGGCTCTTTAACATTTACACCGTGACATAACTACCCCCTCTAGTGGCGCTTATTATCTTATTTCATACCCAGTGGAGTTCAGACACAATCCAGATGAGTGGTAGATCTACAATTTAAACCTGATGTGCTACCCTCCGCGCTCCTTTAGGGTTCTTCTGTCCCCAAACTTGAGCGATGCATCATTCCTCCTCTTTGTTCAAGCACATCTGCCTGGTTTCTGCGGTTACTGGGGAAACAAGCCCACAATTGTTTGGCTAATCACGGCACATGCTTGTCCAAGTACATGTCACCGGACCCGCAGTGCAGGGCTTGATAGAAAGCATAGCTGCGTACTCGGTTGTATAAGAGGAGGCTGCGGTCATGTGACATCGCAACTTTACTGTATAGATTTTAATTTGAAGAGATCGAAGCCAAGAGTCCTATCATAGAATTTTTGGCTTTAAACTTTTTAAACAGTGAAAGTTCAGATGTTTACGGTGCAGATTAATGGTTAGAATCTCTGTAATTACCGGGTTTGTTCTCGTGAAACAAAAACTGACATAAAGTTAAATGTCTTCTCTAGTCACGTAAACAAACTAAGGTGAAATATTTTACTCGCTGTGATTTATTCAAATTACTTTAAAGGAGCAGTGTGTATCTTTTTGAGCGGAGGATTCGCCAGGTGCACGTCAGATGTTAGTGGTTTGCCTGGAATGTTTCACGGGATGGCATTTAACTTTTCTGTCTCCATGGAAACAAGTGGGTGACGGCACCAGGCCAAGTTAATCAATCAATTCAGTTCGCACGTCTCTGGTCGTGCACAATCTATAAATAATAAAAGAAAAAGAAAAACAGACGCCATACATTCAAACCTCAGTGCATCAGGGACACAATAGCAAATTCACTTTCCATTTAGAAGGTTTATGGCAGAAGGAATAAAAGATTTGGCGTAGTGTTTAGTCTTTTGTTGTGGGGTGACATATCGACTCCAGGAGGGCATTTGCACAAACTATGGCCTTAGTCTTTTGGAGCACCCGAAGTCTCCACACAGAGGCCAAATCCTCCATCTGAACACCGCTGATTTTGCCGCACACTTTCACTATCTGGTTCAGACTGTTCTCGTCCTTCAAAGATAATTCATAAAACCAACAAATAAAAAAAAAAGGTCAGCAAACTTTCAATAAAGGAATGATAAAAATAATTTAAAATGCTAGGAGACACATTAAAACAGCTGAGCCTCCGCATCAAGTGAACCCGCTGCTGTCCTCGTTTGATAATTTGCTCAAACGGAGTTCCCAAATACTTCTAGGAGTCCATCATTTCTACTACTTCCCCACGCATGGAGCTGGCTATTGGGCTGTGAACTTTTTTCCGGAACTTTTTACTCGTCACAAGTTAAAGCTCCTTTTACCTTTTAGTTCTGTACAGATCGGCAAGTCCACGGCTGAAAATATCCAAATGATTCTAGTGAAGGTGAAGAGTTTAAAAACACTGTGGTGCATTTCGTGTATTACCACTTTTCTGTCTCCATGGAAACAAGCGGCACTAGGCCAAGTTACTAGTCAGATCTGTGTAGAGGTGACCATGCTCTAAGAAATGTGCATGTTTTTGCCTGAATTTTTTTTTTTTTTAGCAAAGCAATTTTTTAAAATGTCTTTGAATGTACACGACCGTTCAAAAGTTTGGGGTCACTTAGAAATGTCCTTATTTTTGAAAGAAAAGCACAGTTTTTTTTCAATGAACATAACTTTAAACTAATCAGAAATACACTCTATATATTGCTAATGTGGTAAATGACTATTGTAGCTGCAAATGTCTGGTTTTTGGTCCAATATCTATATAGGTGTATAGAGGCCCATTTCCAAAAACTATCAATCCAATGTTCTAATGTACAATGTGTTTAAGCATTGTGTCAGAAGGCTAATGGATGATTAGAAAATTGTGCAATCATGTTAACACAGTTGAAAACAGTTTAGCTGGTTAGAGAAGCTATAAAACTGACCTTCCTTTGAGCAGGTTGAGTATCTGGAGTTATCACATTTGTGGGGTCGATTAAACGCTCAAAATGGCCAGAAAAAGAAAACTTTCATGTGAAACTCGACAGTCTATTCTTGTTCTTAGAAATGAATGAATTTCCCTGCAAGAAATTGCCAAGAAACTGAAGATTTCCTATAACTTTGTGTACTACTCCACCATGCTTGACAGACACCGTCTGTCAAGCATGGTGGGGGTAACGTGATGGTCTGGAGTTGCTTTGGTGCTGGTAAGGTTCAGGGTAAAAGGGATTTTGAATAAGGAAGGTTATCACTCCATTTTGCAATGCCATATCCTGTGTACAGTGCTTGATTGGAGCCAATTTCATCCTACAACAGGACAATGGCCCAAAGCCCACCTCCAAACTGTGCAAGAACTATTTAGAGAAGAAGCAGACAGCTGGTGTTCTATCTGTAATGGAGTGGCCAGCGCAGTCTCCAGATCTAAACCCCACTGAGCTGTTGTGGGAGCAGCTTGACCGTATGGTACGCAAGAAGTGCCCATCCAGCTAACCCAACTTGTGGGAGGGGCTTCTAGAAGCGTGGGGTGAAATTTCTCCAGATTACCTCAACAAATTAACAGCTAGAAGGCTAAAGGTCTGCAATACTGTAATTGCTGCAAATGGAGGATTCTGTGGCGAAAGCAAAGATTCAAGGAAAAAAAATATATAATTTCAAATATAAATCATTATTTCTAACCTTGTCAATGTCTTGACTATATTTTCTATTCATTTTACAACTCATGGTGGTAAATAAGTGTGACTTTTCATGGAAAACCCAAAATTGTCTGGGTGACCCCAAACTTTTGAACTGTAGTGTATGCAAGATAGAAAGTTTAATGCCATATTGTGGATCATTCCAGATAAATATATAACATCTCCATGGAGACAAGCTGGTGCTATTTTTTGATCTATATAATGTTGTTTTCACATAAAAAAAAATACCTGGAGTTGTGTTTTGTTTCATTCACACATGTTTAACGGACAAACCCTGTATATTTAGGCTGAGTTCTTCTCTCAAACGGAAAACACTCTCAGCACTGTTCCACCTTGTGATGTCATGTGGTACAGGAAGTGCTCTACTGCGTTTTTAAATTTCACACACCTTCACTAGAATCATTTGGATAATTTCAGCCCTAGAATTTACATTTTCTACTGAACTAAAAGGAGCTGCTAACTTAAAAACTACGTCTTCATGAGATCACGAGTTGGAACAGAATATTTTGAGCTTTGGAGATGTAGACATAATAATAATAAAGGGTTTCTCAAACATGTGTGAATGAAGCAAAACACAACTCTAGGTCTGTTTTTGATGAGGGAACACCATTCTAATAAGAGACAGTTTATAGGAATGTGACGATATCCAAATCTCACAGCACAATATTTATTGTGATATTTTGGAGAGGCTGATATAATTGTAGATTTGACACTTTTTTGCTGCTTTTAAAATGCCCTGACAAGATTTCGGTGTGAATTATTTCCATCATAATCCCAAGAATTCAAGTTAAAAACATATCTCTTCATGTCGATAGCGCTGAAATGAATCATGGGATATGTAGTTCTCTATGTTTATAAGCTGTTGCTACTTTAAAACCATGCATTTAAGCAAAGGAACTTGTAATTTCATATATGGTGACAGCCCACGATGTTATTGTTAGACTTTTGACGATACGATATCACGATATTTCGGTTATTGTTACATCCCTAGTAGACAGACTAATAATAAAGAGTTACTCAAACGTGTGAATGAAACAAAACACAACTCCAGGTTTGTTTTTGATGAGGAAACACCAGACCTTTTAAACATTTGTGGATTTTCAGTTTAGTAAACATATTTTCCTTATAATTAATTATGCTATCTTATGGCTTCAACATCTAGAACTTAACTTATTCAACTAAATTACGCTCCCTTTTATTTCCACCTTTTATTTCCAAGACCACCGAATCAGATACGCCACTTGGGATGCTGCGCGGATGTAATGACCCAACTGCCGTGCCACCTAGGACCCGCACGGCACAATCACCCCCTTGTTTCTCTCTTATTTCAGATGCATCGAGCAGACTTTCAAACGATGCCCTCCCTTACCCACCACCAGCGTTATCATCGTCTTCCACAATGAGGCCTGGAGCACCTTGTTAAGAACCGTCTACAGTGTCCTCCACACATCTCCAGCCATTCTACTCAAAGAGGTCATTCTGGTGGATGACGCCAGTGTGGACGGTAAGTAGGACTGGCCAGGACCACCTCACACTGTACTTAATATGGGGTCCGGTTTCAGTGCTTTGGGTGGGAAAGCAAAAGAGAGGCTGTGAAGTGGGTTAGGACACAGAGCCAGAGGAATACTAGCCGTGCTCTGAATAATTGCGACGGTTAAGGTGGAAAGAATTTTGTATTTGAGGAGAAGTGTTTGATCGTTTAATAGAAATGGGAGATTTTTGTTTAGAAATGTGGGAGCTAGAAATGTGATTGAAAGTTGAATCACTATAATTTTCTGTAATTTCAGGTTTACAAGATGCCATTATGTTAAATAGTTTAACTCGTTTATTACGGATGTCTATAAAAACACTTGTATAACCATTAAATAAAACATGATACAAAACCTAAATTTAAAAATCACTACACTCTCACCCTGAAGGTGCACCGTGTAACTCTTGCTTTGCCTAGAACTGACATGTCAAACTCAGGCCCGGGGGCCAAATTTGGCCCATGATATAATTATATTTGGCCCGCGAGATCATATCAAACATGTATTAGAGCTGGCTCGCCGGCTACAGATAGACGATAGAGACATTGTTTATTTAAAATTTTGTTGTTATTTTATATTATGCTTGTTCTGGATTCAATGTTTAAGCAAAATTATTATTAAAGATTTATTTTAATAAGAAAAGGTTTAACATTACATATCTCGAAAGAAGAGAAAACATGCAGATGTTGTTGAAATTTTTCAATAAATATTTAGTTTGGCCATGACTTAGTCCCTGTTTTTAATTTTGACCCTCTGAATTTGAGTTTGACACCCCTGGCCTAGAATGTTCCACAGTATGGCATTAAACTCTTTAATTATGGGTGTTCATATGGGCCAAATATACCTTGAAAAATACTGTGAGCGGGCTTTAATGCCATATTGTGGAATGTTCTAAGCAAAGCAGTAACACCTTTAAGATACTTTTAAGGGTGACATCACAAGGTGGAACAAAACATTTTGAGCTTTGGAGATGCAGACAAACTAATAATGAATGAATTCATTAATGATTCTTTAATAGTGCAATGAATGAAAATAAAAGTTCCAATCGTATCTTATTTATATGATTATCTTTTTTTTTCTACAAAAGGAGTATCTACATTTGATACTAGTTTTAGTATAAATTAATATCAGGATATTTATTTTTGTAGCAAGTTTAGGATATTTAACAGCTTTAAGAATTCTGTTACAATGCTGTTTCCTGAATTATGCCACGATTATTGTTTTGTTTCATTCTCACATTTTTTGAGTAATGTTCAGATTCAATTCTCTGCACAGGCCATTGAAACGCAGAAGTGCTCCAATATAGTTTTAAAAGCCACTCAGATCTGAAATAATGTTTTGTGGGGAAATTGACATCACCACTGCAACGAAGAAAAGTCATATTTTTTAATGTTTTACTCCCAAATGTTGTAAGTAGAGGCTGCCAAACTCAAAAGATACATAAATTTATCATAGCACAAAAGTTGTTAGTTAGAAAGAGTTCGAAAGGATGCAATAAGACATAATTCACACAATGAAAAAAGAAATTGGGTCCTCGAGAAAAGAAAAGATTCTGACCTTATCTACAATGTAATATAGGAGCTTTGCGTTTAAATCAAATTAAACACTCCACAGTCCTCACATTTTTAACAGGAAAACGCACAAAAAAACGTAACTGAACATTAATCTGCTGTGTTCTTTTTGTCAAATATTGTCATTGCCAACTGGAAGTGCTTTCCCCCCATAATTTATAACTGTCTAACAATGATTAACAGGGTAATTGGACGTCGTGTCAGGTCCAGGGAAAGACTGAAGTGTTACATTAATCAGAGTTTTGACTTGGGATGGAGAATTTGGGGCTTCTCAAAGTGCACATTACCGGTTTTCATGATTTTATACTTAACACTCGGCTTGATGGGATTGTGATTGTGGTAAAATTCATCTTAGTTTTACATGAGATAAGTGACAGCTTGTGGAAATAGTTGAAAAGATTAGGAAGTAGTTCTGAGTTCTAAAACGGAATACCTCTATTTATGTCACGGAAAATGTATGCACAAGGAAGGCCTTTTCCTAGAGTTTAAATATTGATTTAACTACCTAAAAGTGTTGTCATCTAGTTTCGTTTGTCTATTCATAGCTATTGTATCATTTCATTTTGACTCTAGTAGTGTTGTAGTCAAGACCGCAGTAATCAAGACCAAGACCTGTCCGAGACCACAGGGTCCCGAGACCAGGACGAGACCAAGACCTCTGAGGGTCGAGACCAAGACAAGACCGAGTTTGTTGAAGGTTGAGGTCAAGATAAGACTGAGACCATGGCCCATTAAGACCAAATCGAGACCATCTTTGTAATTTTTGACATTTATTTGCATTAACAGCTATTTTGGCACATTTATATCAGTGTTTTTATAAATCTATCTCCATTTTATCACTTGTCGAATGTCAGACCTTGAGACTGAGACAAGACCGAGGCGCCTTCAAGACTGAGACAAGACTGAGTTCACGCGCCTTCAAGACCGAGACAAGACTGAGTCATAACACCTTCAAGACTAAGACAAGACCGAGTCCAAGCGCCTTCAACACAGAGTCAAGACCGAGTCCAATCGTCTTCAAGACCGAGACAAGACCGAGTCCAATCGCCTTCAAGACCGAGACAAGACCGAGTCCAAGCTCCTTCAAGACCGAGACAAGACCGAGTCCAAGCTCCTTCAAGACCGAGACAAGACCGAGTCCAAGCTCCTTCAAGACCGAGACAAGATTGAGTCCAAGCTCCTTCAAGACCGAGACAAGATTGAGTCCAAGCTCCTTCAAGACCGAGACAATCACCAAGTTCAAGCGCCTTCAAGACCGAGACAAGACCGAGTCCAAGCGCATTCAAGACCAAGATTAGACCGAGCCCAAACGTGGTTGAGTCCGAGATGAGACCAAGATCGCAAAAAAAAGTCTACAGGCCATTCTCAAGACTAAGACCGGTCTCGAGTACTACAACACTAGGCTCTTGTTTACATTATGGTTATGGATTAGTTTCTGCCAATGTCGTGTTTATTGCCTGCATCTAACCAGGAAGCAGAATTATAAACTTCACCAAATTTTTTTAAAAAGCAGAATAAAGTTATTCCTCATGTTCCTTTTGCATTCAGAGCATCCGACTTACACATCACATATTTTGCCATTTTCTGATCTGTTATAATGTTATTTCCTCATCAGAAACAGACCTGGAGTTGTGTTTTGTTTCATTTAATTAATTTAACGCACAAACCCTGCATGTTTAGGCTGTGGTTTTTGGACTCCACACACCTTCATTAGAATCATTTGGATGATTTCAGCCCTGGAATTGCCGATCTCTACTGCACAAAAGGTAAAATGTAACTTGAAAACTACCGCTTCATGACATCGCATCAGAACGTTTTGAGCTTTGGGATGTAGACCAACTGCAGCATTACTCAAACTCAAAATGTGTGAATGAAACAAAACGCAACTCCAGTTATGCTTCCGATGACGTAGCAGCATTATAACATGACTTAACGCTCACTCACGAGAGTCCATTTTGCGTAATACCTTTCTGGGTGGGAAAGTGAACAGGAAGCTGGCGGAATCCTAGCTGTTCCTCGGAGCAGGATCACTTTAGTTAATGTAAACAGGTGTGGCATCTCCGAGCAGAGAGAGGCTATAGGAGACGCTGCCTCATCTCCTCTGGCGCTGAACGCATGGATAACTTCCCCATTGTCTCCAAAGCTGCAGACAATTGCCCCTCTCCGCTTCAGCTATTGTTTATTTAATTCAGGATGATATGTTTATAAGAGGCATATGCAAAACCCACTGCTTTGAGTTGTGTTGTTGTTCTTTCACTAATCCAAAACATACCAGGAGCAGTTTTTTGTTTCGTATTGATTTTCGGTATCCTTTTTCTCCCCAAAAACATGCATCCTTACTGTGAGCGGGCTCGCCTCTCCACAGATCTGACTAGGCCTGTCACGTTTTGTTCAATACACAACAACTGGAACAATTGATAATTTCATTTTTTGACTATATGATAAGATTTAAGCGATAAAATGTTGAATTAGTAACTGCTTTGACTCATTACAGATGCAAACTTACTACAAAACTATCTCATTGTGTTGTTTATTTATTGCAGCTCATTGTTTTTTTTTTAAATACTGTAGATTTATAATAGTTTCTGTGATTTAAATCTTTACTTCAGTAATATTTCCAGCTTCAAGATTTCTTATCGTGACAGGCCTAGATCTGACAAATAACTTGATCTACTTTTCTCCGTGGATAGATGCGTTTAATGCTATACTGTGGCACTTTTTAAGCACTGCAGTATCTTTCAACTCTATATTTTTATGCAAATTTGAATGGACCTTTTGACTTTTAACCATTTTTCACCCATCAGAAACACACCTGGGATTTCAGTGGCAAAGGAGAAAAATGAGTTTGTCGACTTGACGAAAGTTTGTTAGGTCGAATATGCAGCTCATCCAAGCTTCTTCTTCAGTTCTGGTCAGAATGCTGGTGGACATTTCCTTATATCTGTCTGCAGGGAGGAACTAACTACTCTGAAACTAACACACCTACTTGTTTACAGTTTCTGTTAGTTAGCTAGGCCTATTGAACTGCAGTAAGTGTGGGGTCGTATTAGCATAATCATTCAGGGCCATAATGGAGCTTTCACACCTCTGGATCTGACCTGGCTACAGCTATTGTTCTCTTGTTTGTTTTGATTTAGGTTTGAGGATGGAGTTGTAAATAGGCCTCTGTTGCTGTTCAAAGATGGATTGTCTTTCTTAACAAAATGTCTTCTTTAAATCCCCTCTCAAACCAAATCTTTTCTCTGACTAAGATCTGAACCTCACTATTCTTAAAGGAGTGGCCAGTGGCTTTTAAGTGGAGATGTACGGCAGACTGAGGTCCACTGCTGCTGTCTCGTCTGTGTTGGTACATCCTCTTGTGAATTATTATTTGGTTAATCAAAAATTAGGATTATTAAGATCACAATATAATCACCACAAAAAAATATTGATAAGTTTAGAAGCAAAATTAAGTCATTTCAGTTCAAACTCTAGTCCAAAAAGTATTAAACCTAAATGTAAGTCTGTTTATGTCAGATTAACTTTTTAAAGGTCCTATGCATATTACTCTAAATTGACTCTTGTGAGCTTTAAGTCATGTTATAATGTTTTTACCTCATCAAAAACAGACATAGAGTTGTTTTTTGTTTCATTCACATGTTTGAGTAACCATTTATTATTGTCTGTCTATATTTCCAAAGCTCAGAATGCTCTTTTCCACCTTGTGATGTCATGAAGCAACTACCTTTTACCTTTTGTTCAGTAGAGATTGGCAATCCCAGGTCTGAAATTAACCAAATGATTCTAGTGAAGGCGTGTGGAGTTTACAGAGTGTTTTCAGTTTGAGAGAATAATTCTGTGTCAATAAAACAAACCACAACTCCGGGTATGTTTTTAATGAGGAAACAACATTAAAACAGATCAGAAAATACTGTAATGTGGGCCCTTTAACTCAGAAAATTTTATATTGCAGTCTCTTTTAGGAGGAAGAAAACTAAGGGTTTCTCTGTTTTCTGTGGTTTCAATAATTGGGATTTAAAGTTTGACATAATAATCATAACACTAACATTTGATATCTTTATTGCGACATCCCTACCGGGAGTTGTGTTTCGTTTGCGCACATTGTACTATTCCAGCATAATATTTAGTCTGTTTCCTTCTCCACAAATCAAATTACTTGCCTCCTACTGGTGTTTACGGGCTGAAGGTTTGGACTTTTGATTCGAAAAGATGCAATAGTTATTTATTGTCAATAGCCATGGCAACAGTGTCAATTTTTCATCACTCTGAAATCCATGGATAAGTCATGATGTTGTAAACCATGAATCACCTTTTCATCATCCTTTAGTCTTTTAATATTGTTTTTAGCTTCATTATAAGCAGTTCTTGAGGTCAAAATATATACACTAACGGTCAAAAGTTTTAAAATACCACACTTTTTCCAGTTTTTTTTTACTGTTTACTGTTGACCAAAACGTATTCTAAACTTTTGATTCATGAAAGTGTCCACCTTTGGCAGATATAACAGCTGAACACACTCGTGGCTCGTTCGTTTTACAATAGAAATCAAATATTCTTCAGAAAGTTCTTCCCAAGTCTGTTGTAGAAGTTCCCATAAATGTATGACACTTGTAGGTTTCTTGGCTTTCACTCTTCTGTCCAGTTCATCCCAAAACCAGCTCGATGGAGTTTAAGTCTGGAGACTGTGCTGGACACTCCATGTTTTCAAGTTTACCATCTTGTTCTTTTTTCCTGAGGTATTTTGGCAGAGCTTGGATTTGTGTTTTGTTATCTTTTATCTTTTTTTTTAACCATTTCAAGCTCTTCACTGAACTTGCACGACTTGAAGTGCAATAAATAACTGGAAAAATTTGGGTGTTCTAAAACTTTTGACTGGTAGTGTATGCCTGAATCTAATTATAAAGTGTATGAAGTGTTTCTTTTGTCCAATAATCAGGAAGTACACGTTAACATGCTAGTTTTTTAAGTTACTTTTTAATCTATTTTTATACCAAGGGCAGTGCATATTGACTAACAGCACGATTGCATAATATACCAGAGCTGACCAAGAGGCTCGTTTTCATCTGCATTCCTTTGCCAGATGTACAGAAGGCACCCAAGAAAGAGAGATCACAATAAGATGAAACGATCAAATGGTTGTTGTTAACTTCACTGTGATGGCAAAATTTCACTTTGGTCTTTTGAAAGTTGTGAAAAGCACTTATAAACTGAATAATTAGGATGTAGGGAATGCATAAGGTGAGGGAGGAATACGTTTGGACCACTGAAAACTGTTTAAAAGTGAACTGATTCTGAACTAGACAAAAGTCAAAGTCGAGCACAGTGACTTATAAAGGTGCACTGTGTAACTTTACTGGTGGAACGTCCGTTAAATACTTTTTATATTCATGGAGATGTTATTGCTTTGTCTGCAATTTTTCGCAGTATGGCATTAAACCTTTCTATCTCTATGTAAACCAAACCAGATGAAGTTACAGGTCAGATCTGTGGAAAGGTGGCCCCACTCACTGTCAGAATGTCCAATTTTTCTAGGTATTTTTTAGCTATAAAACCACCTGTAATTGAATAAATGTAAGGTAAAGCTATTTTTTTTAATGTTTCATTTATTCAAGCTTTTTCAAAATATAAAAGACTCCACTCAATATCATTTCATTTCTCACCAGCGACTAGATCAGGAATCAGAATACAATAGACGGTTTGCAAGAACCCCGGAAGTTGTAGACCGCGCACCGACCAATCATTGAAGAGCTGCGAAGCCATGATTGTGTCCCTTTTGTGTACAGTAGAACAGTAAACAAAGCTGTCGAGGTGGATGTAGACGAAGCCATACAAAGAGAATGTTTGGTGAATTTTATCAAGGGGAAAGACGTTATTGCCCTTCTTCCTATGGGATTTGTGAAAAGCTTAATACACCTAGTTAGCCCTGTTACTGGCGCATTACATACATCATGACCAAATAGCACTGACTGGTTAAAAAAAAGTACCAGCCTACCGTCAAGCGAACAAATTCTAATGCTGTGAGGTCAGACAGTTTCCACGAAGTGAAACCAGCTGATGAATCGAGTTAACTGCACTCACTGTCAGAATGTAAATTTTTTTGTTATAAAACCACCTGTAGTTGAATAAATGTACGGTAAAGCTATTTAATGTCATACTGTGGAACATTCCAGGCAGAGCAGTGACATCTCCATAGAACATTGAAAAAAAAAAAAAAAAAACGAAATCTAGTCAAGTTAAGATGACTTGAATTAAGAAAGTTTTATAATGTTTTGAGTAAATTTCACTTGACAAGTAAAATTATCTGCCAGTGGAATAAGACTTTTTATATTTAAAATATGAAAATACATCTTGCTACACTTAAAATAAGAAAAACAACAACTTTTTTAACTTAAAATAAGAAACACAACTGAATGCTGCTTGAATTAAGAAAAACACTCTTGTTCAATTGGTAGATGATTTTACTTGTCAAGTTGAATCTACTCAAATAAAGTAAAATGTTCATTAAGTCAGTTTGTTTTTTTCCACTGAAACAAGTAGATGACGGACCCCCAACCTAAAAGTTCCGCAGTACACCTTTAAACGTGGCTTCTTTTTGTTTTGTATTTGCAGAGATGTTAAAAGAACCTCTGGACGAGTATCTGAAGCAGCTGAACATCGTGCGGGTGGTGAGGCAGAAGGAGAGAAAGGGCCTGATCACCGCTCGACTCCTGGGAGCCTCGGTTGCCACGGGAGACACGCTCACCTTTCTAGACGCTCACTGTAAGTCTGTGTACACAAGAAAGCTTATGTTAACTGACGCACCCCTATATACACACAAACTAAAGACGCTGGCTGTTTTACCTTTGAGTTGAGGAACCATAAATGTCATGTATTCTAAACAGGTGTGACTGAGAGTGACCTTTTTGTACTTATTGGACTGGATCTGGTCTTTATTCATTGATTCTGAGCCAGGGATATGGGAGGCCCTTCCTGTCACAACACTGAAGACAATTTAAGGATGCACTGTGTGACTTTCCTGTGCTGCTTGCTTGTCTGTTATTGTTTTGCGTAAAATGTTCCTTACTATACCATTTAAACATATCTATCTTCTTGCATTTACTTTTTTTGTAGCTTTATTTTTAATGCTTTTTAGAAACCATTTCAAAACATACAAAAAACTGTATAAATCAAAACAATGTAACAAAAGTCTGGAGTTACAGAGATGTAACAATAACCAAAATATCGTGACATCGTATCGTCAAAAGTCTCACAATATTATCGTGGACTGTCACAAAATATAGAATTATAAGTCTCGCTGCTTAAATTAAGAGTTATGGTGTAGAAAAAGCTAAGAAATAAAGAGGGAACTACATAGACCATGATCCTTTGCTCCATTTCAGCGCAGACTACATGAAGAAATAACAGTTCTAAGCACTTTCAAGTCTTAGTTCTTCAGATTAAAGGTTGTATAGAGGATTTTCCAAGGAACGAGAAATCCAGCGACTGTTTGTCCTTTTTCAAATGTTGCGCATGCGTGAAACCACCCCCCCTCCCCTACAGCTCCCTACGTAGAAACGCCTCCTCCCGCCTCCTCTTTACGCCAGAAACAGGTTTGTTTACAGCCGGTGCGCTGCACATGACTTGTAAACAACTAACTACAGTGTTGGTTAGGCAAGACGGAGAAGTGAGGAGCAGGGAGAAGAGCGGAACGGGGAGTGAGGAGAGGGGAGAGGAGAGGGGAGCGGTGCGCGGAGATTCCGTGCCCGGAGAAGTGAGGAGCAGGGGGAAGAGCGGAACGGGCAGCGGGGAGAGGAGCAGGAAAGGGGTGCAGAGAAGGTTGCGCGGAGATTCCGTGCGAATGAACTAGCTACAACACGCAGCAGCAAGCGGACTCTTTCTTTGCCTTGAAAATTACGTTTTCAGACATAGGATATCGCTTTCGTGTCCTGAAAAACGTTTATCTAGCTCTTGGAAATAAAGTACATTTTCATAATAAGCAGAAGTGACCTGTCCAGGAGTAATTTGGCGACCAATGCGTCAGTCTTTAGTCCCTGCGTCTGCTTCAGTCGCGCCCTCGCTGGAATGAATCTTCAAGAATCACCTTAGTTTGGCTTCGCTGCTTTTCCCCTTGTCTTCTTCTTTCAGCGACCTCAAAAACGGACTTTCTTTTGCGGCTAACTGCTCCTGGATTCTTGTCGCCATTGCAACAAACTTTGTGCGAACTGCGAGGAAGATATAGGTCAAAAAAAGCCGCTAAGAACTGTTGCGTCGGTGGAGTAAACAGCGTCTGTGCGTCTTGCGTCTGTGGACTGCGTGACAGGCGTACGTAAACCACGTACCGGCGGCGCGCAGGCAAGTCAGTTACGCTAGAAACGTAGGGAGATTGATTGACAGCCTGTCAGCTAACAGATAACGAGGCAGTGTCGTTATCTATTGGCAAATGTTTAGCTGGCCCCACCACGTCCAGAGTTTATGAATTTTTATTCTCTTTTTTTTGGTCATCATAATTACAAGGCTACTGCACCTCTATAATCTATCATTGACAACTTGAAACAAAAAAAATCCTCCATACAACCTTTAAGTGTTGTCAAAGCATTTTAAGATGAAAAAGTAGAATATTCACGGTTTTGTTCAACATTTCACTGTTATTGTGCAGCAACAGCTAAAACAAAAACAGAGAGAACTACATAGACCATTATCCTATGGTGTTGTCAGTGCCAATTTAACATTAATAACACTTTTAAATCTTAATTCTTCATATTATAACTCACTACTCATGTTCTTTTTAACAGTATTGTAGATTTAGAATAAAGTAAATCTTTACTTCAGCAATATTTCCAGCTTTAAGATTTCTTATCGTGACAGGCCTACATCTGACGAGTAACTCGATCTGCTTTTCTCCATGGATAAATACGTTTAATGCTGTACTGTGGCACTTTTTAAGCAATGGAGTACCTTTCAATTGTATATTTTTATGCAAAATTGAATGGACGTTTTGACTTTTAACCAATTTCCCCCATCAGAAACAAAATTATGATTATTAAGTTCACGGTATAATCATCACAAAAAATACTGATGACTTCAGAAGCAAAATTAAGTCAGTTTAGTTCAAGCTCTAGTCCAAAAACTTAAACCGATATAAGTCTGTTTATGTCAGATTAACTTTTTAAAGGTTCTACATTACTCTAAATTGACTCTTGTGAGCTTTAAGTCATGTTATAATGTTGTTACCTCATCAAAAACAGACCTAGAGTTGTTTTTTGCTTCATTCACACAATTGAGTAACACTTTATTATTAGTCTGTCTATGTCGGAAAAGCTCAAAATGCTCTGTTCCACCTTGTGATGTCATGAAGCAACTACCTTTTACCTTTTGTTCAGTAGAGATTGGCAATTCCAGGGCTGGGTTATACAAACAAACCAACATTTTCAACAACATTTTCAGTCACTCTCTCATTTTTTTATTGAAAATCGCCTAAACACCTAAACAGGATGATGAATTTCTCACACAGGCTTCTGAAAATGTGTTGTTTACATTTATTTTGTTTTATATTTATTTTTTCTTAAGTTTTCGGACAATCTATAACAATTTTTTGGCTATGTTTTCTAATGTATGTCTTGTGTCACCATGGTAACAGATGAATATTCTGCCAGACACATACATGCAGAACACCCCATGCGTGAATAAACCTTGTAAACACACGTTCTTTCTGTGAGCAGCTTCTCTCTCCGCTCCACAGATCTGACTTGCAGCTTAGTCTTCTGCCACTGCCTGCTCGTCCCCGTGGAGATAACTAACTTTAATGCTCTGTTTCGGAACATTCTCGGCAAAGCATTAGCCCAGTCTCCACCAAATTACAACTAACGGTCCATTAATCTGAATAAACTTTGGTCTTTTTATTGGTAGTTTTCCTTAAAGAATGAAAATTAGTTCACTGCTTTCCCACATAATCGGTACGACTTGAATAATTTATTACACTGTGGTGAGCCCTCAAAGACTCGGGCCATCCAAAAGAAACCTTCACATTTTAACAGATTGCACTTTAAAATATGTCTCCTCATGCATTTGTCACAGACCAGCATGATAAATGAGCGGGGGAGTATTCAGCACATTGTGAGAACTAAAATCACTACACACACCTAAGTCCTTTATTATTAGATCAAGAGCATGATTAAAAGTTCAGACATGGGATAAAACAGATTAAGGGTGAGGGTTAGGTTAAGGTTAGGCAAGTGTTTGTAGTCATTTGTAGTTATTTGCACATAAAAACCACAAATTTCTCCAGAAAAATTGTCAGCATAATTTTATTTAAAGGTCTGATATTGTGCAAAACTGAGTCATGTGAGCATTTTGTTGTGTTATAATGTTGTTTCTTCATCAAAAACAGACCTGGAGTTGTACATACAGGAAGTTCTCCACAAGTTCTCCACTTCACTACAATGTTTTAGATCACTTCAGCTCTGGAATTTTCAATATCTATTAATCAAAAAGTAAAATTTTGTGTGAAACTTAATGTGAAAACTGTTGCTTCATGACATCACAAGGTGGGATAGAGCGTTTTGAGCGTCTGACTAAAAATAATGGATTACTCGGACATGTATGAACAGAACAAAACACAACTCCAGGTATGTTTTTGTTGAGGTGGCAACATTTTGACATGGCCTAAAGCTCACAAGATTACATTTTACGAAATATAGGATTAGGTTAGGTCTCTAAAAATGGATTTAAGTCAATGTAATCTCTCGACTAAGCATGGAAAACCTAACGCGTGTGTCTGTGTTTGTGCAGGTGAATGTTTCCACGGCTGGCTGGAGCCTCTGTTGGCCCGGATAGCGCAGAACTCCACAGCGGTCGTTTCTCCCGACATCACCACCATAGACCTGAACACGTTTGAGTTCGTGAAGCCGTCTCCGTACGGACAGAACCACAACAGGGGCAACTTCGACTGGAGCCTGTCCTTCGGCTGGGAGAGTCTGCCCGAGCACGAGAAGAACAGGAGAAAAGATGAAACATATCCCATCAGGTGACGGAAGAATGTGCCTGTGTAATCTGTACAGCTGCAGGTCTCACTGTTCATTTGAATCTTGAATCAGTGATGCCACACGTGCACCAATGATGTTCAGTGTTGGGAAGGTTACTTTTATAATGTAATCCCCTACAGATTACAGATTACACACCCCAAAATGTAGTTTGTAACGTAATCCATTAAAGTACTTAAAGTGAGTAACGTAATATGATTACTTTGGATTACTTGATATTGTCATGTTTTTTTAAATGACATGAATGTAGTAACCACATCCTGAAAATTCTTGTTTGTTGTCTTCAAATTGTCTGAGCCCAAGTCTCCATGAATAAGCAACTGTTTGCTGTAGAGAAACAAAGACCACGATATCTTAATATAAGAGGTTTTGTCTGTTAAAAGACAATAACAAGATAAGCCTTTCCTTAATATTAAAAAATATTATTGATAGAGAAATTATTTTTTATATGAGATCACCTTAAATTATGTCAACCTACTGTTAGGTGTCATGTTGTTTAGACCTGGTTTAGTCCTGGTTTAGTCCTGATTTTTAGACCTGGTTTACTCCTGATTTTAGACCTGGTTTAGACCAGGTCTAGACCAGGTCTAGACCAGGTCTTTAGTTCTGGTTTAGTCGTGGTTTAGTCCTAGTTTAAACCTGGTTCAGTCCTGCTTTAGTCCTGGTTTAGTCCTGGTGTTAGTTCTGGTTTAGAGGCGCACAGGAGGAAGCGCGGTTTACGCGAGAAAACACGGTCCACACGCGGCGCATGTGAGCACGTCGATGTCCACGCAGTAACTATGGAAGGAGACGTGGTCCGCGCGTTCTCAGGTTGATGACGATGATGAAGGTGTTTGTGTGTGTTTGTGTGTATTTGTGTTTGTGTGTCCCCTCATGTCGCAGGCCATTATAGGACAGTGGTGCAGATATTATGAGTCTATGCAGGTTGTTTTCACCGGTGCCAGTAGCTCCGGTTTCACATTTAAGTTGTAGGCGATTTTATATTAGTTTTTTAGTTATATATATCTCACATCGGGAGAAAAATTTCCAAGACACAAATGCGTTTTTACCACTGCACTGCTGCTTCCACTGTGTGACTGACACCGCCAACTTTAACATGACGTTTACATCGCTCTTACTGTCGCGTTCTGTTTGGGTTTCCAGCAATGAGTGAAATTACCGAAATAAAAAAAGAAATAAATGGGATGTAGCACAAAATGTGAAAACAGGAAAATACCGCCTTGTAATCCACTTATTTCAGCAAAGTAACTGTAATCCAATTACCACTCATTGAAACAGTAACTGTAACCGAATACAGTTACTCATAATTTGTACTCTGATTACGTAACGGCGGTACATGTAATCCGTTACTCCCCAACACTGATGATGTTACACGTACACCGCCAATGATGTCACATGTGCACCAATGATGTTCACGTACAACACGTACACCGCCAGTGATGTCACACGTACACCGCCAGTGATGTCACACGTACACCGCCACTGATGTCACACGTACACCGCCATGATGTCACGTACACACACGTCACACACTGATGTCACGTACACCGCCAGTGTACACGTACACCGTGTCACACGTACACCGCCAGTGATGTCACACGTACACCGCCAGTGATGTCACACGTACACCGCCAGTGATGTTACACGTACACCGCCACTGATTCACACGTACACCGCCAGTGATGTACACGTACATTGCCAGTGATGTACACGTACACCGCCACTGATGTACACGTACATCGCCAGTGATGTCACACGTACACCATGTCACACGTACATCGCCAGTGATGTCACACGTACATCTCCACTGATGTCACACGTACACCGCCACTGATGTCACACGTACACCGCCAGTGATGTCACACGTACATCGCCAGTGATGTCACACGTACATCGCCAGTGATGTCACACGTACATCGCCAGTGATGTCACACGTACACCGCCACTGATGTCACACGTACACCGCCAGTGATGTCACACGTACACCGCCAGTGATGTCACACGTACACCGCCACTGATGTCACACGTACACCGCCAGTGATGTCACACGTACACCGCCAGTGATGTCACACGTACATCTCCACTGATGTCACACGTACACCGCCAGTGATGTTGTCACACGTACACCGCCAGTGATGTCATGCTCACACTAGAAATGTCACACGTACACCGCCAGTGATGTCACACGGACGCCGCCACTGATGTCATACACGCGCCAGAGATGTCACACATACACTGCCAATGATGTCATGCACTTTTTAATCTCAAGAGCTGCTTATACAGTATATCTGATCTGATAACTGAACATTGATTTTTGTCACTATTGCCTGGTCCTAATTCAAAAGTGTGGATCTGTTGTGAATCTCAGGACTCCCACTTTTGCTGGAGGCCTCTTCTCCATCTCCAAAGATTATTTCTACCAAATCGGGAGTTACGACGAGCAAATGGAGATCTGGGGTGGAGAGAATATCGAGATGTCATTCAGGGTAAGCTGTTGTTCTCTACTACTACTACTACTACTACTACTACTACTACTACTACTACTACTACTACTACTACTACTACTGCTCCTACTACTACTACTGCTACTACTTTTACTACTACTAGTACTACTATTACTACTACTACTGCTACTACTACTGCTCCTACTGCTACTACTACTACTGCTACTACTACTGCTCCTCCTACTACTACTACTGCTCCTACTGCTACTACTACTACTGCTACTACTACTGCTCCTACTGCTACTACTACTGCTCCTACTACTGCTCCTACTGCTACTACTACTGCTCCTACTGCTACTACTACGACTGCTACTACTACGACTGCTACTACTACTACTGCTACTACTACTACTGCTACTACTACTGCTCCTACTGTCACTACTACTACTACTGCTACTACTGCTCCTACTGCTCCTACTACTACTACTACTCTACTGCTACTACTACTACTGCTACTACTACTACTACTGCTACTACTACTACTGCTACTACTACTGCTACTACTACTACTGCTACTACTACTACTACTGCTGCTACTACTACTACTACTGCTGCTACTACTACTACTACTACTACTACTACTACTACTACTACTGCTCCTACTGTTACTACTACTACTGCTACTACTACTGCTCCTACTGTTACTACTACTACTGCTACTACTGCTACTGCTACTACTGCTACTACTACTACTACTACTACTACTGCTACTACTACTACTACTACTACTACTGCTCCTACTACTACTACTGCTTCTACTACTACTGCTACTACTACAACTACTACTGCTCCTACTACTACTACTACTACTACTACTACTGCTCTACTACTACTGCTACTACTGCTACTACTACTACTACTGCTACTACTACTGTTCCCACTGCTACTACAACTGCTATTACTGCTATTACTACAACTCCTGCTAACTACTGCTACTACTACTACTGCTACTCCTATTACTGCTGCTACTACTACTTCTACTGTTTGTACTACTACTACTACTTCTACTACTACTACTACTGCTTGTATTACTACTGCTACTACTACTACTTCTACTACTACTACTACCACCACCTCTGCTTGTACTACTACTGCACTACTGCTTGTACTACTACTACTACTACTACTGCTACTCCTACTGCTGCTGCTACTACTACTACTACTACTACAACAACAACATATTTATAGCACAGAGTTGCTGTTTGCTTTTTCTAATATCTGAGAAAAAATATCTAGTTTCGTATCCAGTGCTGCCACTGCACTGTTACTATTGATTAGTGTTGTAAAATAAATTGTATTTCAGAGTAGAAGAGGAGAGATGTGATTTTTTTTTTTTTTACTATCAGTACAGGACCCAGCACCAAGAGACACAAACCCTCAAGACACTGTGATAGTTCTGTCCTTTCCTAGTCTAGTCTAGTACAGTCCAGTCTGCCTATGCTTCAATACATTTTTATTATTTTCCCTCCTTTTTTTCCAAAACAGAGTGATAGCTACAACTTGGGAATAGTTTTGTGGACTGGGTGTCATTATTTGCCGAGGACAAATTCTTATGGTTAGGTTACTTCATTTGCCGTTTGAAGTTAAAATTAGAAAAACATGTGTAAAAAGCTCGAAGTGCACCATGAGACATTCAATACAACCACACGAACAAACAACTCACAATCATTATAAACGACATATGACACTGTGAAATAAACACGATACGAAGATTAAGTAGCCAAAATATTAAGGTGAGACTTCAAAGTTCAAAGTTCAATAATAATATGGTTAATATGGATGAGTCTGCTGCAGTTTAACTTTATAACTTTACGAGAGGTGAGTAATAAAGTCCCCAAATTATTTGCCTCTGTCTCTGTTTTATTGGCCGATGGAATTACGGTGATTTTCTGTGGTTACGATATGAAAGAGCAGCTCAAAATCTCACTGACACCACACGCTTGAGCTCAGCGGAATAAAAGCTGCACACGGAGATCCAAAGTCCGGTCACGCCTTCCTGAAATCTGGGAGAAGCAGATTGGGGCTTAAATCCAGCAACAAATTATCCTGTAGTGTGTGTCGTGGGCTTTAGTTATTAAATATTACCACTCGCTTTAGTTTCGCAACTTTCAGAGCGATGACAGAACAGAGTAAAGTTAACAGCAAACTAGCATGCTAATCACGCACTTCCTGATCATCAGACACTGAATGAATGAAAATATATGTTGTGAAATTTTTATTTAGAATTTGAAACATATTGAAAAAGTAAACTTAAAAGTTCTGCAACTAAAATTCTGAATAAAAATAATTCAAACATCTTACGTCTTTCTGTAAGAAATCTTTTTTCAGATAAAAAAAATCTATCTATCTGCGGTACTAAGAGGTCCACTGCTGTGCATGTTGAGTCACCGCGATCACCGCATGTGGCCAACATGACCCGACCCAGAGTCCTGCACGGGACACACACCCCCCGGACCCGTTAATATTCCACCTCTTTGCGGACACCTGCTCCGTGTGCTCGTGCTAGGGGCTCTCTCTATTAAGTCCATGGGTACTTGACCTGGTCCAGGACTCTGACCTGAGCTGCCACAGTGAGAGCTGGAGAGATGCAGCAGCACTTGTTTCAAAGCCAAATGTTACTTCTCCCACACTACACACGCTATATCCACACGACAACCAAGGTACATGTTCATCTGCGCAACAAGCGCATCATCGGAGAGAGTTTTCAGAGCTGCTTGAAATATTATAACTCCAGGGGATGTGGGGTGGGGGTGCGATATCATTGCATATCCCGGTGCTGAACCACTATACCGCACCGCAGGAGAACAGCCCTAGATGGAACAAATTATCTTTGGTACATTCGTGGCTCTGTTTAGGACTTTGATTTTCAACTAAAAGGTGAGAGTGACTAAAAATTGTAGTTCAAACAAAGTCAGGTCATTATGGTCATATTCTGTTAAAATAAATCTCAGATTAAAGTCTCACGAGCCTCAGAAAGAGCAGAGCCTACAGTTAGCATTGCACGCACAGGAAACGTTAATGACATCAGCTGCAAAGTATAAATTTTTACCTTATGATCTGCACTTTGAGTTTCTGCACATGTTTTTCCCATGTGTTTAACTACAAATGGCAAACAAACTAACCAAACCTAACCTTACACAACACATTATATAAAACATCTTTATAACATTTGTTTTTGTTTGGCAGGTGTGGCAGTGTGGAGGTCAGCTGGAGATCATCCCCTGTTCTGTGGTGGGGCATGTGTTTCGCACGAAGAGCCCTCACACTTTCCCCAAAGGGACTCAGGTCATCGCCCGCAACCAGGTCCGCCTCGCCGAAGTCTGGATGGATGGATACAAAGAAATTTTCTACCGACGCAACCAGCAAGCGGCGCAAATGGCCAAAACCGTGAGTGTGCTCTACACTCAGAACATACACTGAAAACTAGAGCTGAATGATTCTGGATAAAATATCTGACTCACAAGGACTGAGATCGTGATTAGATTTGTAATAGATCTTTTTCACAATGGCCTGGAAGTGCCGCGATGTAGGGTGCACATCACTTACGTTAATGGTTTTCTACGGCAAAATATCTGTGTAAATGTCTCACATATTTTCCACCAGCTTCATAAATCTGCCCCATCACCAAATCTTCATCCAACAAGGTCGACAAATTCTGTCCATGAAGAATTTATCCACAAGTATCAAGGTAAGAAAGACGAAAACTTAAAGGCGAACAACGACGAGCGTTAGTGAACTACTCCTGAGCAAAACTAACATAATGGTCATGAATAAAACATAAATAACTTGTTAACTCAGACTGATTCTACAATTAAAATAAAAAATCAATTTCATGATGTCGATATTGGCAAAGACAGAGAGATTTGTGCAGTTTAAATGTGAGACATGTAATCTGTGAACATCTGTCTATGCCAATATCTACATCATGAAACCGAATTTTAATTTTTACTCTAGAATCAGTTTGAGTTAACAAGTTACTTACTAATGAATTACTTATTACTTATGTTTTATTCATGACCATAACATCAGTTTTGCTCAGGAGTAGTTCACTAATGCGTCGTCCTTGTTCGCCTTTACGTTTTTGTCTTTCTTACCTTTATAGTTGTGGATAAATTCTTCATGGACAGAATATGTCCTTGAAGATTTGGTGATGGGGCAGATTTATGAAGCTGGTGGAAAGACATTTCGCGAGACATTTCCACAGATATTTTGCAGTAGAAAAACATTAACCAGAAGTAAAGTTTACCCTATATCGCGGCACTTCTGGCCGTTGTGAAAAAGGTCTATTTATATTTTAAAGGTCCTATATTAGACAGAATTTACTTTTGTGTGCTTTCAGCCAGAATGTGTAATCCCTCAGTCGTCCAGGAACCATAGCAAAAGAGAAATTAAATTCTGTCAACTGAATTAAAGTTTTTGATTGACGACGTTTCGCAGCTCATCCAATCTGCTTCTTCAGTTCTGGTCAGATCACTGGTGGACACTGCCTTATTTGGAGAGGGCTTCACAAACTCAAAGGTGTTCAGGTCTGTGATGGTAATGTCAGGAGACACATCCGCTGTGGAGTTTTGCGCTATCCCGGCCAACAGAGGCTCCAGCCACCTGCACACACACGCACACACAACTTTCAACAATAAACCATGCGAGTAGAACATTATTTAATTCAGATTATCAAGCGTTTCGTTTTTAACCTCACTTGCTACACAGTACATGAAGTTCTAGTGTAATAGTTTCTCCAGAACAAACAGGACTCGCTCTCTGCTCCAACGCTCCACTGCAGCTATTAGTCCTGCAGGCTCTTAAATGGTTAAAGAGGAAGAGGAGGAGCAGGTCCCATGGGTGCCATAAAAGGGTGCTCCCTCAGGCCTGTACCTCGTTCACACACACGCGCTGCTGTCTGTGAGCTAATGTGGCCCCCAGCCGCATCATTACTGTAAGTGCTCGTCCTAATAAGGGCGTGGAGTGGACAGGAAACCTTTAGAACTGCACAGGGACAAGTCACTGCTGCTCTGATTTATTCAGACGAGATGTGGCCATTACATCTACAGCTACAGTACAGTTTAATGACATTCTTTTTGCAGCCCTGTAATACATGCATCACGAATTTTGGACTTCCGGTCACTGCGCAATGCATACTGGGAAGGATTTTCCGAGAATGTGAGCATCAAACTGCCATGTTTGTTTTACCAGTGGGATGCGTCTATTGACAAAGCCAGTCTTTTCAAGTCTTCTGAACCATATCACTTTTGTTTCTGATTCTGATATTGTCATATTTTAGTTTTGGGATTTGGACATCGTAATTGTGTGGTTGTTGGATCCTAACAGCGGAAAACGGCTCGAGAAATGGGCTTCGGAACTCCATAAATGCAAAAGAGAATCAGATCTGTGTGACTGCAAACTGTTCAAACTGTTTCCCTTCCCAATGGAATTGAAAAATAATGAAAGGCGAAGGCGATGGGCAGTACTGATACACAAAAAGGACGAAAAAGGAAACTTTTGGCTGCCTAAGAAATCATCCTGAGTTTGCAGCGAACATTTTGTATGTGGAGCGCCATTAAAGCAAAATCCTGTTTGATAAGCGAGAGGCTCTTTCTTGTTCTTGTGGCTTTTACAGCAACATCCCGTCTTGGTCACTTTGCAGTGGAAGGTGTTTCTTGGCGAACAGCTGGTGCCTTTCGCTTTGGTGTTGACTTTTTAAATTCGTAATCAAGGTTGAGTGAGGGATCGGGATTTTGTTTTGATGGCGCTCCACATATAAAATGTTTGCTGCAAACTCCTTTTACCTTTTTCGTCCTTCCTGTGTATCAATCTTGCTATCGCCTTCCACTATTTTTCAGTTACGTTGGGAAGGGAAACAGTTTGAACGGAAGTTTGCAGTCACACAGATCTGATTCCCTTTTGCATTTATGAAGTTCGCAAACAAATTTCTTAAGCCGTTTTCCGCTGTTAGGACATCCAACAACCACACAATTACGCTGTCCAAATCCCAAAACTAAAACATGACAATATCAGAACCAGAAACAAAAGCGATACGTTTCAAAAGACTTGAAAGGATCTGCTTTGTCAATAGACGCATCCCAGTGGGAAATCAAACATGGCGGTTTGATGCTCATGTTTTTGGAAACTCCTTCCCAGTATGCATTGCGCAATGACCTGACATCCGAAATTCGTGATGCACGTATGGCATGATCACACCAGTGTAGAAGGTACACATGTGTAGCTGAAATATAATCTGTTCATATTTGTTATAGGTGTTATAGGCAGTAGATACACAGTACACTTTTGCTGAACTCATTCTCCTCGCTGCAGAGTGTTGGCCTTTAGTGAAGTGCTTCAGTCCATGAGCCCTCCACTGGCCACAGGGGGGTTAGTGTGCATAGATGTTTTTGCTGCTTTACCTATTTTCCATAAATTCACAATAATTCTTAAGGGTCCATAAATATTGACAGAATAATGCATTTGCTGTATAAGCTCAATGTATCACGTGATGCCCAGACCAAAATGCTTTTATAATCTACTACTACTACTACTACTACTACTACTACTACTACTACTACTACTACTACTACTACTACTACTACTTCTCGGACTTATATAGCACTTTTTTGGACACTCAGAGACTCTTGACAAACAAATAAGTAATAACAGTGTAGAAAACGGAGGAATCATGGAGGGAATGTCAGTTTGAAGTAGTTTACATTCTATCATTATTCAAATAGATAAAGTTTTTAGCTCTGGCTTAGTCCTGGTTTAGACCTGTTTTTATTTCTGGATTAGTTCTTGGTTTAGACCTGATTTAGACCTAATTTAGACCTTCTTTAGTCCTAATTTTAGACCTGGTTTTAGTTCTGGTTTTAGTTCTGGTTTTAGTTGGTTTAGACCTGATTTTAGTCCTGTTTTTAGTTCTGGTTTAGTTCTTGGTTTAGATCTTGAATTTAACTTTTGGATATTTCATGGCACTGTAATCAAAAGGGAAATCTCCCTTTTTGATCCCCGTGTCATCATTACACTCTGTAATATTTGTTTAATATCTGAAATGTGAGTCTTGTATTCATTTGTCAGTGAATTTCTCAGTGATTTGTCAATTCTTCTGGCTTAAAATGTGAACTTTGAACAGATTCCTCTTATAATTGCAGTTAGATATTTTCCCACATCATTCAGCATTAACATATCCACATTAAAATCTGTGTTAAACTTCTCAGTCCTTGATTATTTTCTGTGTCCTCAGGGTGCGTTCGGTGACATCTCTGAGCGCGTGGAGCTCCGTCAGAGGCTGCAGTGCAAGAACTTCTCCTGGTATCTTCAGAACGTTTTCCCCGAGGTCTTCATGCCCGACCTCCACCCTCTGCGCTTCGGCTCGGTACGTCACCAGCACAAGCCCGCGCCCGCCCACCACTGTTCATTTGTTCTGCTGAAATCATAGTTAGTCATAGTTTTTGTCATATTCTTGAGCGAGCCCCAAACCACACCATAAACAAACTCGACATCTAAGAACTAGGACCTAAGAACTTGTCAAAAGTACCGAAAATCAGATGCTCAAGACTAAAATTAGGAGCAAAACTAGATACTTATTTGAGTAAGTACTGATATGAAAAATGTTGAAAATCACTTTATATTGTCTAAATAAAGAGTATTTTTTATTATAATTGTGGTATCTGAATCAGTTTTGAGTTTGAGTATTTTCTGGTTGGCAAAAGCTGTTATGGATCTCGTCAACTAAATCAGCATGACAAATCCACAGACTAAAACTAAAACGCGTGGACTAAATCTCGACTAAAACTAAAAAATTGAACTTTCTTGTCAAGATTACCACTGCTGACCGCTGCTCCTCCAGCTCCTGCCCCAGACCACCACAGCCCTCTGGAGAGCCGAGGTGTTTGGACAGCTTGCAGTGGATGTTTTTCTTTTTTATTTTCAGTTTCCTCTCTTTTAAATGCCTCTGCCTGTTCTGTGTAGGTGAAAAACGTGGGGAAGGATATGTGCCTGGATGCCGGAGAGAACAACGAAGGAGGCAAACAGCTGATCATGTACCCCTGCCATGGACTCGGAGGAAACCAGGTTAGAAACGGTTAAAAGTTATGCCTAAACAATTTGAGAAAAAATTTATTATTGTGATTTTATTTTATATATTTTTTGACAAGAATTGCAACATATGTGCAAAAGAATCGACTACAAAATTAAAGAAATGGTCCTAGTTAGCCCACTACTAGTCACCACATTCCAAATAGGAAGTGTTCATGGGGGCGCTTCCGGCTCCAACAACGTTTCCAATTGACTTTACATTGAAAAATTTGCAGTGAGGCTTATTTTGGTCTTAAAATATGTCCGTATTAACCCACTCTGAATGATCCTGGTGTTTTTATTGTGCTAAATTGTCTGTAAATAAATTCCTGTTCCTAAAATGAAATTCGTTTTCAGATTCACAGCGTACGGGAGGAGACACGTCCTGGTTTTAGACCTGGTTTTAGACCTGGTTTAGACCTGGTTTAGACCTGGTTTTAATCCTGATTTTAATCCTGATTTTAGTCCTGGTTTTAGTTCTGGTTTTAGACCTGATTTTAGTTCTGGTTTAGTTCTGGTTTTAGTTCTGGTTTTAGTTCTGGTTTTAGACCTGGTTTAGACCTGGTTTTAGTCCTGATTTTAGTCCTGATTTTAGTTCTGGTTTTAGTTCTGGTTTAGTTCTGGTTTTAGTTCTGGTTTTAGACCTGGTTTAGACCTGCTTTTAATCCTGGTTTTAGTTTTGGTTTAGGTTCTAGTTTTAGACGTGGTTTTGACCTGGTTTAGACCTGATTTAGACCTGATTTTAGTCCTGATTTTAGTCCTGAGTTTAGTTCTGGTTTAGTTCTGGTTTTAGTTCTGGTTTTAGACCTGGTTTAGACCTGATTTTAATCCTGGTTTTAGTTTTGGTTTTAGTTTTGGTTTAGTTCTGGTTTTGACCTGGTTTAGACCTGATTTTAGTCCCATTTGTAGTTTTGGTTTTAGTTCTGGTTTAGTTCTGGTTTTAGACCTGATTTAGTCCTGGTTTTAGTTTTGGTTTAGAGACGGGGGAAACGTGGGAGGAGGCGCAGTCCACACGGCGTACGCGAGAAGACAAACGACCCACGGCCCAGGGGTTGGGGACCCTGGTCTATAGGCCTGACAAATAAATACAATATTTCAGAACATGTTACAGATCTAAACTACAGGGTTTGCAGTTTTTTATTCAGAATGAAACAAGAGATTTTGTTGTTTGTGGAGGAAATGATGGTACTTCATTAACTGCATCCTTTGTGATTTGCGAATTTCTTCTATTCAAACTGCGATTAATCCTCCAGCTCTAGTGGAAATTCACCTTATAATTCTTTTTTGGGATGATTATTATGAATTTATAGCCTAAATCTTGGCTCAAAACGCTGACAGACTTTTAAACAATTCTCGATTTTTAAGTCCGGTCTGTACAAGTCTAATTCTAAAGCGTTTAATTGCACAAGAATTAGGAAGTGCACTATTAGGATGCTAGTTGTTGTTAGCTTTAACCTCAAAGGACTGGCAAAACTCCGCTCTGGCCTCCGAAAGTTGAGAAAAGCCCTGTAAACTCATAACAGTGAATACTTAGGACGCTCTGAATGCATAAGGTAAGTGAGGAATACTACTACTATTACTTCTACTCGTGACTGGCCTTTAGTGCTAATAGTCCTACTGCGACCATAACTTTAAATAGTACAAAATGGTTAGGATCGTCTGAGGATTCCTGATTGGTTTAAACAGGCAGTTCCCACCATTTGTTCCTCTCGTCTTGTATAATGTAAACTTTGAGGTTGTCTAGACCACAGGAAATATTCAGTTGCACAGTGCTTCCTTTAGTGCTGTGTGATTTTCAGTACAAATCAAGAGTCTCAGCTTTAAGGGCTTTTCTGGGGTTTTGATGTCAGCTTGTATATAGGGTTACTTGGGAGTTGACAGTGCGTTTGTTGCTTTCTTGTGTGGCATTTTGAAAAAGCAGAGGCCTGATGTGACCTCTGTGTTGCCAACTTTCAATCAATCAATAAAGTATCTGTTTATCTATATTAATACTACAACAAATCACATAAAGAGGAAGTTCCAGGATAATATCATAACTAATACAAGACCCTATGCCAGCATTAAAGCGAGAGTAAGACACCTGCATCATTCCACAGAAAGAGAAAGTTAAAACCATACTTTGGAACACTCTCCATGGAAACAAGCAGACGGCCAAATGAGAGTCAGGTTTGTGGGATGCGAGCCCACTCACAGCTAGGACACATGTTTTTCATTGTTTTCAGTGCAATAAAAACATCCATAATAAAAAAAAGCTTTTATTTTAGTTAAGGCTGTATTGATTTGTGTGTCAAACGATCTCCAAGCTCATATAATCGAGATGAAACATTTATATGAGGCCATGTGCATTTAAAAGAGCTTAGTTTATTTTGGGATATTTTTTATATAAATATTTTTTATATATAGAGATTGTAGAACGGCTGGATATATAGTTTATTTTGGATAGATTTATGTTTTTCTATGCCTTATCTCATGTTCAAAGTATATTTTATTCATTTTATGTTTTATACATCGCATAACTGCTCTAAGGTACATATTTGTAGCCTATATTTATTTTGCATAAATTATCATAAATTATCAATAATAAAGTGTTTTGTTTTGGGTTTTTTTGAGAGAGAGAAATGCTGAATAAAGGCATCGTGTAACAAAAAAATAACCATTTGAATAATCATGAGTTCAGTATTGACCAAAATAATCATGATCATGATTTTTTTCATAATTGAGCAGCCCAAATTTTTGTTAAATCTGTTAAAAACAAAAAACAAAACAAAACAGAACAAAAAGTTACTTACTATGGCTTCAAATATTGTCTAAAAAGTAGAGGTGGGATGAGACACAATTTTCACACGACAAGACACACCACAAGATTAGGTCCACAAGAAGAGACAAGATGAGATTTTGACATAATTTGTAATACATTAGTAACAATAGTAGTGCAATCAATTTCACAATTTTGGCTTCACTATTTTTATTAATTTTATTTAATACTGATCATTGTACTATAGCTTCTCAAATTGTATAACTCATGAGCTCTTAACTTTTTTTTTTCGCCCAAGCCAAATGTAAATTTGGGAGGAAAAAAATCTCACAAGATAATTTTTCTCATCTTGTGGTAACTTTGTCTCGTGAGATCTCGTGGCATCCCTACTACAAAGTGTTTTTTTTTTGGTTTTTTTTTTCATTATTGTGGTATAAACTTCTATCAATTATCAAGCCTTGCCTCAGTGTCAAAATTTAAATTTTGTCAAAACGCTATATACTACAGCACTGCATTTTGTTGAATTTGCTGAACATATTGTGAAAATAACATTATCCTCTTTATAGACATATTAATATTCTTATTCCAAATTAAGCTGGTAGTGCTTCACCCGTCAATCTAAATGTCAGCAGTCCAATCCCGACAGTGAGACTGATGGAAATACAGGATTAAGGGATCAGTTCCACCCTTTTCCGCTCTTTTCTTTGGATTTTACTCAAACTCTAAATACATCAATCATCAGAATTTGTCCACCTGTAATTAATGTCCCTTTTGCTTGTGTCTTACTTACTGCAGTATTTCGAGTACTCCACCCACCGCGAGATCCGGCACAACATCCAGAAGGAGCTGTGTTTGCACGGGGCGGACGGGGTCACGTTGAAGCTGGAGGAGTGCCAGTATAAAGGCAGGGACAGCGCTGTGGGGCTGAAGCAGAAGTGGGAGCTCAAACAGGTCCACACTCTTATTCTGATTTGACAACAGAGATGCTACCAGTTAGAAGTTTCGACACACACTCTCATTTTCTACATTTTTGTACCACTTTCTATTTTGGATACAAACAGACCAAAAACAAAAGTTAGAACTCTACTTAATAAACAGTGAAGGAGAGGGTAAGTCCAACTTCTGATTGGTAGTGTGTATTCAATAGTAAAACATATTAGCTTGTTTGTTTTGTTCATTCATGTCACCACAACCACAACAAAACACAACAAAAAACATAACCACAACAATCACAACCACCGCCACAACTACAACAACAACCATCATGACCACAACAACCACCTCAACGACAACCACAACTACAACCACAACAATCATTTCAATAACAACAACCACAACTACAACCACAACAACTGTCACAATAACAACAACAGCAATAACAACCCCAACAACAACCATCACAATAACAACCGCAGCCACAACCACAACAAGCACCACCACAACAACCCACAACAAGCATCACCACAACAACACAACAACCACAACAAACCACAACAACAACACAACAACACAACAACCACAACAACCACAACAACCACAACAACTACAACAACCACAACAACCACAACAAGCACCACCACAACAACCACAACAACCACAACAAGCACCACCACAACAACCACAACAACCACAACAACTACAACAACCACAACAACCACAACAACCACAAACAACCACAACAACACAACAACCACAACAACACAACAACCACAACAACCACAACAAGCACCACCACAACAACCACAACAACCACAACAAGCACCACCACAACAACCACAACAACCACAACAACCACAACTACAACAACCACAACAACACAACAACACAACAACCACAACAAGCTCCACCACAACAACACAACAACCACAACAAGCACAACAACACACCACAACAACCACAACAACCACAACAACACAACAACCACAACAACCACAACAAACACACCAACAACAACACACAACCAACAACACAACAACCACAACAAGCACCACCACAATAACCACAACAACAACCACAACAAGCTCCACCACAAACAACCACAACAACTACACAACAAGCACAACAAGCACCACCACAACAACCACAACAACTGCAACAACTGCACAACAAGCACCACAAGCACAACAACTGCCACAACAGCCACAAGCACAACAAGCACAACAAGCACCACAACAAGCACCACCACAACAAGCACAACAAGCACAACAAACCACAACAAGCACCACCACAACAACCACCACAAGAACCGCAAAAAACACAACAATCACAACAACTGCAAAAAACCCACAACAACAACCACCACAATATCAACAACCACAACAACACCACCACCACAAAACCAACACAACAACAACAACATCATGATCCCAACAACCACTCCAACACACTTCAGTTATATAGTGCTATTCTAAACACTCAAAGACGCTGTACTAAGACTACAATGTTAAAAGTTCATATTTTGGGTGGGTAGAGAAGAAGTAATAAGTACTTTAAAAATAATATTACTCAAGCGGAAGAACAAAATAGTATTACAAGTAATTACTCATGTACGAGGAAAGAGGAAAAAGTACTACTTGGGTCCGTGGTAACAGTTAGGACGTAATATATTTGTATTTGATATCTGAGTTGTTGTTTTTTTTTTAATGTATTTTATTTATGTTAATGTACTTAGACTGACAGAATGAAATAAGAGATTCCAGGAGATAATTTTGAAAAAATACATCATTATGTGAAAGAGCAGTTCAAGAAACACAAACGTAATGTAAACCAAATACAAACAAATACTCAAGCAGAAGTAAAAGTAGAAAGTAAAAAGTAAAAGTAAAATTATGGTGTCTGAAAACATTACTTCAGCTCTAATGATGCCTCATGTCGGCCTCATGTTGACGATGCCCATTCTGCTCATGTATCTTTATCCCCCTCTACTGGCAGCTCTGGGAAACGCATCATCATCCAGTCTGATCCAATCCAATTCCTAAACTAAAAAGATGAAGTAATAACAAAAAGTGTGTTAGATTATTTTCAGCTATAGAGGTTGAAATACTATACTAGTTACAGGTTACAAAAAGTATTCAACAAATCCAACATAAAGCATATTAAAGCTCATTAAAGGTGCACTGTGTAACTTTTTGGTTGAGGGTCCATCACCTGCTTGTATCTATGGATATGTCATTGCTCTGCCTTGAATGTTCCACAGTATGGCATTACACTTATTTCTCTCTATGGAGACAACAGGTGACACCACAGGACCAAGTTACACGTCAGATCTGTGGAGAGGCGAGCCCACTCACAGTAAGAATGCATAGTTTCAGGTCAATAAAAAAACATGGATGGACACATTTAATGCCATACTGGGACATTCTAGACAAAACAATAATATCCCTATCCTTTGAAAATACTGGGATCTCTGCATTATTTAATTTTGTCAGTCTGATTACATTAAGTCAGAAATGAACTCAGATTTCAAATATATACCGTAATTTTCAGACTATAAGGCACACCGGATTATAAGGTGCATTAAGCGAAAGAAAACAGTCAGATAAGTTAAACTTTATTCAACTCATTCACAATAACTCTCAACATTATTCAGTTGTAACACATAAAATACAAAACAATACACTTTTTCAGTTAATTTTTCTTTCACAAATCCATCAAATTATTCATCTTCAGTGTTTGAGTTTAACAGTTGGGCGATTTCAGCATCAAGCCCGGATCCCACTCTTCATTGTCCGAGTCAGTTTCATTGCTGTTACTTAGCTGCTCACTGATGGTTCCGGCCTTCGTGAAAGCTCGGGCAACTCTGGAGACTGATACTACTTTAGCCCAGACGTTCACTATCCATTGGCAGTTAGTGGTGTAACTCGCCCAGCGTTTCCTTCCTGTCTTGGTGAATGTGTATTACTCTGCGAGGTTCCTGACTACGGTGGCTGTTAAGCTTCGACAATCCATCAAGCGGTTCAGCTTCGTAGTTTACCAAAGTCATACTAAAACATTTTGACAGATTTTTGAGCACCATGTACCACATAAAATCGGTTTGAGGTCAGTAAGCACAACCGGAATTAATACACAAGGCAGATAATAAGGAGCACTGTCAATTTTTGAGAAAATTAAAGGATTTTAAGTGTGCCTTTTAGTCCAAAAAATACGGTAATTATATTTTATGTCCAGACTGTTACTGAGTACTCAAGTAGTATTTTACCTCTAGTTTTCCAGTTTTGTACTTTTGCTTCAGTAATTTTTCACTTAAACAGGGTATCTCCGGGTTTGACTACCCCAAATTTAAGACTGCTTTAAGACCTTTTCAAGACCACTTAAATGAAAATTAAGACCAACATCACACCCCTTATGCGAACGAAAAACATCAGGTCTAATTCTAATAATGACCAACCAACTACAGTACTATATCTAGAATCTAAGGCTATGTTTATATGATGACCGGTCTGAACAGAAGACACAAAAGTGGTGTAGCATCTTCACTTTTTATTCCGTGTTTAGACGAGCGTTTTCGGGAGGAAATCTGCGTGCATACAGTGACGCAAAAGTGTGTGGAAATCGATCGAGTATGCATGTCAGGCGGCTCAGTGGTGATGTATGTGACGTAAACACGTATGCGACGTGAGCAGATCTGACCAGAGTTTTGCATCTTGGGCAGTGTAAACAGAACTTATTGTGTATTCATTGCCCAAAAAACCAAAGTATTGTTTGGGCATACTCCAAATTCGATGTTCATTCACTTTACCTTATTTCATGTTGTTTTTTTTTCCCTCCCTCCATTTAAGATTGCCCTGCAGCCCGGTTGAGTAAACAAAAAAATAGGCTAATAAAATTTAAGACCTTTGTGAAAAAAATGAGACTTGGACAACATAATTTAAGAACATGAAAGTGAAGACCTTTTTAAGACTTTTAAGACCTCACGGCTACCCTGTTAAAGTAACGTTACTCTTACTCAAGTACGAATTTTGGCTCCTCTATCCACCTCTGTTGGTTACACATGCTTGAATAAAACAAACTGGTTTATATGTTTCACTTTTGACCAGAAAAGTTACACAATACGCCTTCAAGTATCATATTAATTTGCTCATAAATAACCCATTATTTTGTTTTTGTCTCTACAGAATCAGCTGTTCTTCCTCCCCGGTCTGAACTCGTGTCTCAGTGCGCGACACGAGCACCCGTCACTGGCGCCTTGTAACCCTGATGACCGTTTCCAGCAGTGGCTATTCGTCTGAACCACCCGAACGAGAAAAAGCTGTTTTTTAATGCAGATTTTTGTTTTGTTTTTTAAAGATTGAAGACCACTCTTAACTTATTTTTATACATAGAGCGAAACTACTGGTGCATGGAGGACAGAAAATGGACTTTACTGAACTTTACCTGTTGTGCCTATGATGGTGTTTTGGATACAAGAAGATCAAAGTGGGTCCACAACCACATTTCCAATAGATCTGCGAAACTGGGCCGTACCTGACTAAAGAAAAGAGAGAAGAAAGAGGTCTGGGGTGGGCTCTGGGATTATATGGGCCGGTGTGATTGGTCCAACAGGTATCCGCAGTTTAAACTCCGCCCCTTCAGCCTGATGTTTGTACTCAGAAAAACCTGGCAGTCTTGTGTGATGTCACCAACTACTTGAAATTGCAGAGTAGCACAAACCTACATCGATCATTTTAACCATAAAGCTGCAAATTTACCTAGTTTACTCAAAATTTGCCAAAAAATGACTAGAAACCATAAATAATGCTTTTAAAAAAAACACAAGGGGATCTAGTTTTTAGTTCCACTTTTAATGTACAACCTGCTTTGAAGTTTTAAGTTTTAACAATTATGTCTCAAAATTATAATTATTATAATTTCCATACACCTACATTTGTACTGTAAACATTTCACCAAAGAAAGAAAATTTTATCATGTCTGAAATTATGTAAAATGTCCCCTTTAACATAGCAAAGTGCCTTTAGTCCCATTTTGTATTGTCAGAATAATTATGTTTATGGAGATTGAATGAAAAATATGTTTTGTTATCGAGTTTGGGTCCAATTTTATACAATAACTGTGCCAATGGAGTGCCTATATTAAGTCTACTGAAGGGGCCTTATTGCAATGCAGGGGGACGCCTCTGCTGTTTCCTGGTGCAGGCACTAGTGTTACGATGGATGTGGGAATGTTTGTTTTTGTTTGTGGTGTTTGGAAGTCTGTGAACATTAAAAGACGCTGGTTAGTGATGAATTTTGTTGGTGATGTTTCTTTTTGTAAATGCATTTTAAACAAACAAGGTTATGAATTATTTGCACTCCGAAATAGGCTTAATTTTAACTTTTGTTTTCTGACCACTGTGAAACAACAGTTTTACCACCCACAGTGAAGTTAAGTGTACATTTTGGTATTTGATTTAAAACAAATCACCCCTGGATATATATATACACACACTAGGAATCCATTTATTTTCTTCTGCTTATCCGGGGCCGGGTCGTGGGGGCAGCAGTCTAAGCAGAGACTCCCAGACTTCCTTCACCCCAGACACTTCCTCCAGCTCCTCCAAGGACACCCCAATGCTTTCCCAGGCCAGCCGAGACATAGTCCCTCCAGTGTGTTCTGAGTTTTCCCCTGGGCCTCCTCCCGGTGGGACATGCCCAGAACAGGCATCCAGGAAGCTTCCGGAACAGATGCTTAAGCCACCTCAGCTGACTCCTCTCGATGTGGAGGAGCAGCGGCTCTACTCTGAGCTCCTCTTGTGTGACTGAGCTCCTCACCTTATCTCTAAGGGAGCGCCCAGCCACCTTGCGAAGGAAAATCAATCTTGTCCTTTCAGTCATTACCCAAAGCTCATGACCAGAGGTGAGGGGAGGAAGTTAGATTGACCGGTAAATCGAGAGCACACTGTACACAGTATAAAGTTATTATTTTATTTATTTACTGTTCTAAAAATCGATTAAACCTAAAATTGATTTTTAAAAGTTTCAGTTTTTAAAAGTCCAATAGTAATATTTTTGTTTCAAGGACACAATAAACTTAGTTCTTCAGTCAAAGGTTCACTGTGTAAATTTTCTGGTGGAAGGTTTGGTGGAGACAAATTAATGGTCAGATCTATGGAGAAGCAAGCCTGTACATTGTAAGAACTTGTGTTTTTCCAGGTATTTTGAGCTCCAAAACACCTGCAGTTGAATAAATGCAAGGCAAATATGTTTAATGTCATACTGTGGAATATTCCATGCAAAAATACACCACCATGGAGACGAGCAAGTAGTGAACCCCCCACCTTAGTAGTTACTTAGTGCACCTTTAACTATCAAATAAAATGTGGTTGCATAAATGAAGTTCTGCAGTATAATCTTGTGGCCACCAGGGGGCGCACCGTGCTTTGAGTAGAGAAAAGCTGCAGGCTAATTCACACAAAGAGATCATCTCCGGTTTCTCTGATGTGGCTCATGAATGAGAATGAATCACACAAAACTCATTCAGAGCAAAGTTTTCATCCAATTTATTTCCAAAACATGGTAAAAATCAAACAATGGAGTCGACTCAAAACCGAACACTTAAAAAAACTGTACCATTGTGCAAAATGCGTTTCACAGAAGTCCAAATAGAAATACATAAATCAGGCACATGAAGCTTTTACAACTCACAACCAGCATAGAACGAAAGACAACTCGAAGATAGCGAAGCGTACAGACTTTTAGTAAACCACAATAAATACACGTCTGAATATATTAGTCCTCATAAATATTGGAAATGAACTGAACACTGATACTTGGATTCCTGCTTCTTCTTCTTCTTCTTCTGTATATTTGGCACAATCATCTGCACTGAGCTGTGTACATGCTGCCAAACGCCTGAGAGCACAGAGACTGAAACTGTCAAAATGATACCACCTTTCTCTTCTCTTTTCTATCCTGTCAGGTAGAAAATGTTATACAATCCTTCCAGATGTAAAAGCTAACGTTATTGCCCAATTAAGTGATCAAATCTGTGATAATGCTATTTACACATATTTGGTAGCGTTCCCTTTTCACTTCTTGACATCAGTAATGGCTTTTTAGGAGCATGTACGGTGGCCCTGGAGGGACAAGTCACAACAAAAATTACAAAACAACATTTTGCATAAACATCATTGCATTCCCTGCATTTTTATACATCTTAACCTGTTTTTATTCTGCTTTTTGCTATTTATTTTTGCTTCTAGAGGGAGCAGTACACTCAGGGTATTAATCGTTAACACATAAAATATTCATTATTGTTTTGAAAAATGCTATATTCACGGAAAACGACGTGTCAAAATGTGTAAAATTAGTTTCAGTTTTGTTTTTGATGCTCCAAACTCCCCTCCTCTTACTCCCCTGCAGAGTCCAATCACAACACAATGCACATCGAATCAGGTTTGTGAAGTTGTAGTGTATTTATCTGGATCATGCATCTGTGTAATTATGGAAGGAGGGTTCGAATAGGGCACTCGAGAGATCTAGTGCCGCTGCTCAATTTCATTTCTCTCCAGCGACTAGGTCAGGAATCAGAATACACTAGACGGTTTGCAAGAATCCTGGAAGTTGTAGACCGCGCACACCGGCCAATCAGAGAAGAGCTGTGAAGCCATGACGTCAAACTCAACCGTCTGTCTGGGTTCCTTTTTGTCGTACAGCACAACAGTAAACAAAGCGTCGAGATGGATGTAGACGAAGCCGTACTTTCTGTGTTGGCAACGATTCCCAAGATCGAGGATTCAAAGCCGGAACAAAGAAAATGTTTGGTGAATTTTATCAAGGGGAAAGACATTATCGCCCTTCTTCCTATGAGATTTGGTGCATTACATACGTCAAGACCAAATAGCAGCGATTGATTAAATGAAAAGTGCCAACGAATCCTAATGCTGCAAGGTCAGATAGTTTCCACGAAGTGAAACCGTCTCAAAAGTGTCAATTGTTAACACATGACATATTTAGATCACTATGTTACCTATTATTGTTTTGAAAAATGCTCTACTTGCGGAAAACACAAATCAAAATGTGTAAAATTTGTGTCAGTTTTGTTTTTGATGTTCCAAACTCCCCTCCTCTTCTCTACTCTCCTTGCAGAGTCTAATCATAACGCAATGCACATCGATTTTGTGAAGTTGTAGTGCATTCTTTCCCAAAGACTGGGTCGCAAGAGATTTTTTTGGGGTTGCCTTGTCACGATCTGCATGTAGGTCTGCAATATACAGCTCTGACACATGTTGAAATGTTAAGTCATGTTTTGTATACTTTCATCATCTTTTTTTGCAATTATTTTATTGACTATTTTGTTCCAATATTTCTGGTTCAATTGAATGTTGAAAAGAAAAAGAAATGGGATATATTTAATGTCCAAATAGGCGACTTATGGATCCTTTTATTGCTGCTTTAGTGACTGTTTTTCATTGTTTAAAACTTGAGTAACACTAATTGTTCAGAGAGACACAAAAAAATATCCTCATTAATGTTCAATAATGGTCAAATCCACTTATTTTATGATTTACGAATAATGTCTACTGACTTTGGTTGCGAAGGTTTGTGACTTTTAAAATGAGTCCCCAGAAAAAAAGTTGTGTATTTATCTGGATTACGCGCCTGTATAATTATGGACAGAGGGCTCGAATAGGACCCTGGAGAGATCACTAGATTACTCAAACATGCATGAATGACATTTAAAACCACTCCAGGCATGTTTTTGATGAGAGAACAGCGTTATAACACGGTAGAAAAGTCAATTTTGCATAACACCCTCGATTTATTTACATGTTTTTTGTGATGTATCCTTCAGGGCCACCGTATTTCAGAATTCATTATTGTAACTGATTACGTAACGATAACATTTGATTGTCAACATTAAGCGTGTACTTACTTACCCTCTTTATTCCTCAGCGGTGGCGTGTTTCGAAGATGAGGCTTAAAGTTTATTCTGACCATTTAAAATCTAATACACTTTCTATTGCACTGCACAGATCCACGTACATAGACATCTTCATGAATCAACTTTAAAAATCAGATCTAAAAATACTAATATTATGGACAATTTCAGGTTTTTAATCACAATTCTTATCAAATATTTGTTGTTGATGATTTTTGAAGATATGTAAAAGTGCTGTTTTGTTATATTCCCGTATTAAGTCCAAGCCTCCGTGATGTAGTGGTACCAAATTTTCCCACCCAAAGCTTTTAATACAGCGATCCAAGGATTTTCCAGGCCATTCCATGCTTTTCCAAACCCGAAAAAGCAAAGAAAAAGAAATAGTTACAACACATATCATAGAAAACAATGGCGATTCCCCCCGAATGTCTGTGAGGTTTCCCAATGGCATGCTTATCAAAACATTTACAATATAGAATTATCCACGTATTTCCCTAACAATAAATAAACCAACATTATTTTTTTTGCACATTTGACACTTACAGTACATAGAAAAGTTCCATTTACAGTACAATATCTGTCTCAAACTAGAACCTTACATTTGAAATTACAAGATACATTGGACGGTGATGTCTTTTTTTGACTGAAGTTGACTGGAGAAGCTTCAGAAGTTTAAATTATTGGTTTTGAATCTATGGCTTTGTATTTACATATGAGCAGACTGGTCCATTGCTTTAATATAGAGGCGTGTGTGTGTTTAACCAAAGCGTATTTTTGACAATTTATACACTGAAAGCGCTGAATTCAAAGGTGCACTACGTCATTTTTCTACTGGAGTGTCCGTCACATGCTTGTTTCCATGGAGATGTTATTGCTGTCCCTGGAATGTCCCACAGTGTGACATTAGACATAGTTTTTTTCTATGGAAACAAGCAAGTGATGCAACTAGGCCAAGGTACAAAGCAAATAAGAATGTATGTGTTTCAAGTAGGGATGTAACAATAACCAAAATATTGTGATATCGTATCGTCAAAAGTCTCACAATAATATCGTGGGCTGTCACGATATATATATATATATATATATATATATATACAGGTATATGGAATTACAAGTTTCTTTGCTTGTTTTATAGAAGCAACATCTTATAAACATTGGCTTCATCCACACTAGTACGTATTCGAGTTGTTTTCGTTGTGGATGCAGTGTACGTTCACAGTAATTCGATGGAAAAACGGCTCCAGAGACAGAACAATCCGGTGCCACCAGCTCCCACAAATTCATCTGAGTATGGATCTGATCGGGCACTGTGTGGACGCCTGAAAACGTTGATACGCTGACATAGAAAATCTAGTTGCCATTCTTATTGGACCACGTCACTGTGACTTGTGCCTCCCTGATTCACTGGGTTCATCGGTTCGCATCGGTCATGTGACGCTATTGCGGAAACAGTTTAAACAAATCAGAGACATGAGGGAAACACTGGAGCTAGAACTACTTTCTAGTACACTGTCCACGAAAACACTGTTTTTATGCTTGCCATCTTCCTCAGCACAAAATCGGCTGCTGCAACTTCAGACACGGTTAGCAGAACACGTCTCTGTCGCAGAAAGAACACTCATATTCCACTGAGTCATGTCTTTTAGTTCAACAGAAGCTGAACCGCATCAGCGCACAGGGAGCGAGCTGTTTTGTTGAGCACTTACGCAAATTAGCCATGTGGTTTTAAGTTTCGTTTCTGTAAAACGTAAACGAATATGCTCAAAGCTGTGTGAATAGAGAAGGCTTATGGACACAGAAACAACATGTCTGGACGCAAATCGTTTCCGATACGTCGATACAACGATTTGTTTCAGTGTAAACGTAACCACAGGGAACTACATATCCCATGATTCATTTCAGTGCAGAAAACATGAAAGAAATGTTTTTGACTTGAATTCTTGGGATTATGACGGAAAAAATTCACATCCAAAATATCGCAATAAATATCGTACCGTGAGATGTATATCGCGATAATATCGTACCAAGAGATTTGGATATCGTTACACCCCTTGTTTCAAGGCATAAATATGATAGTGATAAATTCAAGATTGTGAAATGTAATGCCACAGTGAGGAACATTACAGTCAAAGCAATAACGTCTCATTATACCAGAAAGTTGCATAGTGCACCTTTAATTTAACTGGAATCTGTGCAACATTCTGACAGAAATAAAGAAATAAACGATACAACTCAGATGAGAAAAAAATTACATTCAATACTTTTTTGTAGTTTGTAAAAGAGAGAAAAAAAGACAGAACATTCAGTTTTCTGACGATTCTTGTGAAAGGAGACGTACAGCAGCTGAACGTGCTATCTTAGTCTCTGGTATGGTCACCTGGCAACAGGGCAAGAACAGTTGGCGAATCTTTCTTTTCACTGCTTATCCACAAATTCAAGCTATGATGTTATTTTATATTTTACTCTTTCTTTCTTCTACAACTCCTGTTTTTATCAGTTGTGACTTTTGAGCAAGATTCGAACCGGCTAACCCTCTGGTTAGTGGGTCACCTTATTCAAATTCCAAAGCTAAAATCTGTTCTGAAACATAATTGAAGGTAAAATACATTTGTTGCATCAATTAATTGTCAAAAATCGGCTTGGGTTAATTTAACAAACCTGCGATCACTTTGTGGACTATGTAATTTTCTGGTGAAGAGTCCGCCACCCGCTCGCCTTCATGGAAATATTGTTAATTTGTTTAGAAGGAATCAGCTCTATGTTGCCTCATTTCTAATATTTCTAAGTCTTTTTTTTTTTTTTTTATACCACATTTAAAGGGATGATTCAGAATAATTTCAACCTTGGGTCCTTTGCATCATGACCTCTACAACACATCTGTAGTCGACTGCTGCTGGAGAATAAGTTGGGTGTAATTGACCAAATTGGGAGAAATTGGGATAAAATCTGACGCAAATTGATGATAAAGGAAATGTGGGACGATAGGGCCTAATTTTGGGGAAAAAAAAAAAAAAACATTTAGAAATGAGGCAACATAAGGCTGTGGGAACATAGGCTAGAATATCCCAAAGTATGACATTAAACTTGTCAGCCTGCAATGCCAGTGGGTAAAGTTTACAGGTCAGATCTGTGGAGAGGTGAGGCCATTCACTGTAGGGAATGCATGTTTTTGATGTATTTTTGAGCAGCCATATAAATTGACATAGCCACCACATTCCTGAGCATGGGGGGCACTTCCGGCTCCACTGACTTTGGCTCCAATTGTCTTTACAAAAGCGATCACCACTCTCTCTTGGTGTTTTTTTTTTAGCTATTTTGTCCGTAAATAGATTCCTATTCCTAAGATGGAACTTGGCTCTAAATTCACTCCTATAAGTGCTAGCCTTGTGAGCTTCATTTGACTGGAGCTAAAAGCTGCCTTAGTCCTCTTCTTTATACAGTTTATACTGCCCTACAAAGGCAAAAGACCTTAACTCTAACCTTAAGTTGTCCAGACAAAAGTATAATAGTTGGGGCTTCCAAAATCTGAAAACTGTAATGAAGAAATATTTGTATGCGAAAAATATTGAGCTCAAAATTGACCTTTGACTCTTATTTGTCAGTAACTCTGCTTTTGTATCATGTGCCAAAAATAAGGAGTTCGTGCAAAGACAAAAGGCAGAAACGGACATGATCATTATTTGCTTGATTTTGCCCAGACTTACACAGTTAAACAGTTTAACAGACTAGTGACTTTGCAGTATAGTGTGTACAGCATAAATAAAAACACAAAATACTTTCACATTAAAGCTAATTTAAGTGTAAGTGAATACAAAGGTTTATTTATTTAAAGTGTTAAGACCGTGTGCCAAGGCCACAACAAAAAGAAAGAGGCGAGAGGTTGGATTTTAAAATAAAATATATTTATGAACTAAATCACAAATATAACATCCAATGTGACTGCCTTTTGACTTTTCACGGCTCCTTATTTTTGGTTCATGATACAAAGGCAGAGAACAGGAAGGTCAATTTTGAGCTCAATATTTTTCACCATATTTATTGAAATGATAAAGAAGGTCTCAAATACCCCCAAAATGATGAACAAATTTTTAACCAAACATGATGTTACAGTTTTGCCTTTTTTAGGTAGTATAGTTTAATGCCATACTGTGAAATCTTTCCGAGAAATAACAACACCATGGAAACACACTTGTGGCGGACCCGCTACCAGAAAAGTTGCATAGTGCACCTTTAAGGTATGATGATGCAAAAAGGCCATGACGAATCTGCTTTAAAGGGACAGTCCTGAATTTTGGACATAGGACCTCATTTCCTAGTGAGCCAGAGTGTTGGAGACGTGTGGAGACACTTTTTTAAAATATTCCATCCAGTCCTTGTATTTGCAGAGGTCACTGGTGCTAGGCTAGTGCATGTCAATGGCCATAGTTTTCCTGCCACTAAAAACAGTCTTACCCACTCCACAAAACACCCGAAGAAAAACAATTATAACGCCAGACTGTCAATGTAAATGTCTGTGTTGAGAGAGTAATGTTTGAAATAAAACTAACCTTGCATCACATGAATCGCAGCATGTTGTGGGACTATTTTCTCATATATCAGTCCGCCGATGCCAAGCTTTCTATCTGGAAGTACAACTCACTGCTGCTCAGACATAAATCCTTCGAAAGCAAGTTTGGTTTTACTTCTAAAATTATTCTATCGACACAGACAATCACATTGACAGTCTGGCATTATAATTGTTTTTCTTTGGGTGTTTTGTGGAGTGGGTAAGACTGTTTTTAGTGGCAGGATAACTATGGCCATTGACATGCACTAGCCTAGCACCAGCGACCTCTGCAAATACAAGGACTGGATGGAATATTTTTAAAAAGTGTCTCCACACGTCTCCAACACTCTGGCTCACTAGGAAATGAGGTCCTATGTCCAAAATTCTGGACTGTCCCTTTAAGTGCCACTGTAAACTGACCTTAAAGCGCTTCTAGATGGCTGTGACTTCTGGACATTGCTCTGGTAAAGGGAGGCTTGGAGACGTGTTTGTGAGCAGAGTTAGATCTGAATGGCCGTTACACTCCTTCACGTTCGGCTCTGACGCTAAACAAGTCGTACTGTAGGAATTCTGGGTATTATTGTTAAGGTAGAAATGATTCGTGTTCTCGGTCTGCTCTACAAAACCATTCTTCAGATCCTTTTCTTGATCTGGTACGTACGTGGTGAGCTCCGTCGTGTGAGTCCCGTTAGTTAGACTGTAACACTGGCTGGTCGAATACCGCTCTTCCGTTTGATTTGCAAAGTTTGTGTACTGTTCGGCGGAAATATTGAATTGCGTCGCGTTGCCGGCCTGATCCGCGAACGCCTCTCCGTAAGGTTCGCTAACTTGGCTACTACTTTGGCCGTTGGGGATTGCGTTTGCGAGCTGATAGTACTCGTTCGAAGAAGAGTTTATCAAATACGAATTCCCGTTAATGTGGTTTTCGTCGTTGTAACACAAAACCGAAGTTAGCGGCGTGACGGTAGTGCTGTTGGATAAGTCTTCCTCGAAGTTTTCAGTCTTTTGCTCGTCTTCGTCATCCTCGTCTTCCTCCTCGGAGTCACTGTTGGCTAAACTTTGTGTACTCGAGTCGGACAGGCCGCTACAAACGCTGCTGCTTTCGTCTTCGTCGTTCTCCTCTTCCTCCTCGTCCTCCTCTTCGTCGTCGTCGTCGTCTTCGTCCTCGTCCTCGTCGTCTATGGCTTCGTCCATGTCGTCCGCGGTGGCTTGGAGGTGCATGGCGGCGGGCGGCGGGACCGTGTCGGACAGAGTGTACTCTAACCTGTGCTGCGACTGGAGGAGGGCGGCGTTGGCGTTGTTGGCGTCGCCGTGGAAACCGTTGGTGGGCGTGGCCAGTTGCTGCTGCTGCTCGCGGCTCTTCTCCAGCTCCAGTTTCATGATGGTGTGCAGGAAGTGTGTGCGCACGCGGATCGGGTTGAACTCGACTCGGCCGGTGGAGTTACTGCAGCCCTCTTTGGTGCAGCCGCAGGGGAAGGACATGCGATCCACCTGGACACAAGACACAGGACAGATTTTTTTTTTTTTTTTTTTCAGTTTTTTCATTCATATTGTTAATTTTTTCAATTTTTTTCATTCATTCTAGACTAGTGGTATTATTTATTTATTTATTTATTGCTCATGGCATTTTGTTGGCATCAATTTAAAGACAACAACATTTCAACAACTTATGTAACAGATAATACTCCCTACAACTGTACAACAACTCACCCTTGTGTAACAGATCATACTGCCTACAAATGTCAATGATTTTATTTTATTTTTTTTATTTTATTTTGACTTGTACCCATTATGTGCCTTGTCATTCCAGGCATGAACAAAAGGATCAGGAAGAAGATACATCTTATAAACCCATTGGAGGATGAAGTACTCAGTTACTTAAGTAAAAGTACAGATACTTAAAATGTTAACTTTACTTTACTTTAGTAATTTACTACTTTTACTTTTTTTTACACCACTGAGATAGACTTTTCTTTCTCAGATTACTGCAGAAAAACAAATCATATTTTATTCATGATTATTTTAAAACAAGAGAAGATATGGGGTGTCCTTATTTTGTCTTGGTTTAGCATCAGTAAGTCCAAGTCTCTGTTTTGTAGTTTAGATACAGGTATAAACTGAATATTTCAATAGTAGTGCTCGCTTAGTTGTTTACAAATTTTTTGGTTAAATGACGACTCTCGTTCAATGTTTTGTTTTTTCTTTTTTTTTTTTTTTACATTTTCTACATTTGATATACATGCAAAAGAAATATGTGAAGTAAGAATATATGGGATTATTTAGTAAAGAAAAAAAGTTAAATAATAAGTAAGTAAGTAAGTAAGTAAGTAAGTAAGTAAGTAAATAAGTTAAATAACTACTAAATATTTTTCTACATAACAAAAGGAGGCTAATTTGAGGATTCAGTTATACAATATATTTTTTTAAATTTAGTAGCAGTATTTAACGTTCTTTTCCTTCGCTACATAATTCTATATATCTTACTTTATATATTTGATGTCTTCTGTTTGTATGTCAAATGTAGAAAGTAGTAAATATATAGAAAAAAAAACATTGAATGAGAGGGCGAGTCCAAACTTTTGACTGGTAGTGCAAATATTATTATACCTTACTAGTAGGGATGGGACGAGACACAATTTGCACAAAACGGGACGAGATACGAGATCGGGTCCACGAGATTTTAACATAATTTCTGATATATAAATTTCAGAATTCAATTTCACAATTTTTATTTTATTTTATTTTTTTGTTTCCATTCTAGTGCTGATTTTTGGAACTGTAAGAGATGTAACTCACCAACTCGTGACCCTTTTTTTGTCCAATCCAAATATAAACACATGGGAAAAAATCTGGTTAGCGGACAATTAAATTTATGTTTGTGATTAAGATTAAAAACATTACTATTCCAGTGGTGTGTTGCTACATCCACACTGAAACACGGTTATTTCAAGTTCATACATCACGCAGTGTCTCTCTATTTGTATCTGTAAAAACCTGGAGAAACAGGTTTTGGTTTTTTACTTTCTTCATTTACAGCAAACTTCTTTTTGTTGCTCCAATATTAGCCAGGAAGTTTACCTTGAAACCTTGAGACGTTTTTACAGCGTTTTTACTCACTTATTCATTTCAGCGACAGATGTGGAGAGCTCTGACTTTAAACTAAGAACTAATAAATATTCTGAATGAATTATTTAATTTCTCTTGCTTCATTTCTAATCAAGGCTATTGCTTTTTTCATGACTGGATTTTTTAATCACAGCTTTTTCATTCATTGCAGATCATTAGCAAAAGTGGGAAAGATTTAATAATTTCAGTAGTTTAATTCAGACATTTTGTACCGAGTTAGTTCAAGTACACACAAAGTGACATTTATGTTTGCCTATTAAAGAGTGACAAATGATTTCAACTGTAATTCATGTTTTACAAATCTCTATGAGGAGAAGAGTTAGTTAAAGCCATACTGTGGAACATCCAAAGCAAAGCCCTTTAATCTTTTTAATCCAGCCAGCCAAACTTGAATAATAATTTTCAGTGTTTTAAAAGTCATTTCAATAAATAATAAACACCTTAGGACTTGAAAGACAGATATCCGCCTACCGTCGAGTGAACGAATCCTAATGCTGCAAGGTCAGAAAGTTGTGTGATGAATCAAGCTAATATGTTTTCTATATATCCCTTGTTATTTTTTTCTCTTATGAGGTGGATTACAAAAAAACTCCATCCATCTTCTCTTCAAGGTCAAGCCCTTCCATCAAATTTTAAAACCCTTTGTGGCCCACGAGTCAAAAAGTTTGCCCACCCCTGATCTACACACGACTAGAAGCCACCAGGCCAAGTCATAATCAAACTGGAATAAATGTTTTATTTTAGTGAATCAGTTCAATTTCAAACTGAACAATACATATTTATATTTCCACAATCATTTTGTTTGATGGATGTTTGATGTTGTAGTCATCCTCTGTCATTGCCTTGATACACAATTAAGGCAGTTAATCCTCTTGATCTGTCATAGAAAGAAAACCTATTGAGCTTGTGTCTGTTATATGTCTATAATCTATGACACCCATGGATCGTTATCATTTGCAATAATCATCTAAAACGAAAATCTGCTGACTTACGCGTTAAAAAAACTGCTCTGCTCAATGAGAGCTGACCATGCAGTTTTCATCTAATATACCGTATTTTTCAGACTATAAGGTGCACTTAAAATCCTTTCTCAAAAATGAACACTAAATACTAAACTAAATATCAGTGTAAAGCAAAATACACAAATGATTAATGTTATCATACATCATTTGTGTTGAATATTTTATTTGGCATTAATAAAAGCATTTTAAATAGCCTGAATTTGCAGACGTGCTTTAATCTTGCACCCATTTTAGACAGTTCCTTTCTGCTTCTCCATGTTTGATAGAGCTTAAGAAACCCCCAACTTGAGGGATTTGCAGCCTGGAGCGGGACAAAATATCGTAGATGTGGGCGGGAGCAGAAATTAAAATTACAATTCTTTGAGGGCGGGAGTGGGACTGCACAATGCAGGTGTGGGCGGGACCGGGACTGAAAATTCTGTCCTGCACAGACCTCTACCTTGCGGAGTAAGTCATATCCTTTAGTCCGACAGAATCTACAGCATTAGCAGCACAAGGAGCGATCTGTTTTTTCAGTGTTTATAGTTTATGCAAATTAGCCATGTGGTTTTACGTTTCGTTTCTGTAAAACGCAAACAAATGTGCACAAAGCTAAGTTAAACACATTATTATTCAATGTATATTTGAGTTGTGCTCATAGGAAATAAAAAAACAAACTTAAATTATCCACCCACATTCACATTCATAATACACATTCACCAAGACAGGGAGGCAACGCCGGGTGAGTTATGCCATGATCTACCAATGGATCGTAGATGCCTGGACTAAAGGATCAGTCTCAAGTGTTGTCAGTTTGTTTCGCTTAATGCGCCTTTTAATCCAGTTCATCTTACGTATGAAAATAGACGAGAGAATTTAACATTATTGATATTGTGCTTTATAATCCGATGCACCTTATAGTCCGGAAAATACGGTAATATAATAAAACGGTTTCCACACTGGTCTCTGAGAGTTGTGAGAAGTACTTAAAAACTGGAAATGCATAAGGACCACTGCAAACTGTTTTCTTTCATTATTAAGTCAGGTAAAATCAGTTTCTGCCACTTAAATCTCCGCTCTTCAGCTCGTACCTGGCACTTGATCCCTGCGAGGCTGCACGCACAGGTCTCGGGGTCACAGAAGAGGCGGCAGTCACAGCCACAGTCTTCTCTCGACACCCGGATGGCCCTGAGCTCGTGTTTCTCCTCCACGTCGATCTTCTTGACCCCGGACGAGCGCAGCAGGGCACGGCGCTTCTTGGTGGTCAGAGGCTGGAGGAAGAAGTACTCGTCCACCTCTGTGTTCTCCAGGTCGATGTCGTCGTCCGAAATGTCCTCGGCCGTCAGAGAGTTGGCCTCTTCTGACTCCACGGTGCCGTTCTTAGTCAACTGAAAGAAACATAACACACACGGGAAGGGCTTAGCGTCTGAAGGAGCACAACGCAAAACAGAAAATAAATCTGGAAAATACGTCTAAACCATATTGGGTGAAAGTGTACTGGATTAAACTGCAAAAAGCAAAATCTAGGCATGTTAAAATGACTTAAACCTTTCTTTCTATCTTCATTTGAACTATGAAATCACCTGTAATTGAGCAAATTCCAGGCAGAACGATGATATTTCCACAGAAACAAGCAGGTGGCGGACCCCCAATCAAAAAGTTACACAGTGCACCTTTAAGGGAGAAGTTTAGGGTTTGAAGGACCACGAAGCAAAACAGAAAATAAAACTGGCAACTGCAGTACATTGGGTGAAATATTTTGAATCGGATAGAATTATTTTTAATTGATTGACTGAAAAATCAAATCTATATATAGAAAATATTGTATGTAACGATATCCAAATCTCTCTGTACGGTATTTTTACGATATGCATAGTACGATATATATTGTGATATTTTGGAGGTGCTAATATAATTGTAGACAGGACACCAGCACCTCAGTTTCTAGTTACAGTAAGACTAAACTATTAAAATGCTACATACCATAATATAATATAGTGTTTCCCAAACTTTTTTTCTGGGGACCCATATTTTAAAAGTCACAAATCTTCATGATCCAAGTCAATAGACATTATTTGTAAATCACAAGGTGGTGGAAAGGTGGATTTGACAATTATTGAACATTAATGAGGATATTTTACTGTTGACTGAGTCACCGTGTCTCTCTGAACAATTAGTATTAAACAAGTTGAAATGAATGAAAATGAAAAACAGTAATCAGTGTTTCCCAAAGAAAATTGGTTAGAAAAAAAAAGACGGTGCTGCCAAAAGTGTGTGAGGAGCGTGGAGGGGTGCGCAGTGATGAGTGTATACATATATTACAGACTTACATGCAGATCATGACAAGGCGAACAAAAAAAAATCTCCTTGTGACCCACCTGAGGGTCCCCAACCCAGTTTTTGGGAAACAATGATCAAATATACCATTGATGGATTCTTAATTACAAACTAAGACTGTGCAATTAACTGAATTAACTCGATTTCCAAACTCAGAGTTGAAATGATCTTAACATAGTTTTTTGGGGGATTTAAAAAAAATAAAGAGTATTTATTTTATTTTTTTAAAATAGAAATTGTAGAACAGCTGGATATATAGTTTATTTTGGATACATTTATGTTTTTCTATGCCTTCTTTCACATTTAATTTTTATTTTTTATTTTATTTACTTATTGGATCCCCATTAGTCTTTACTGGGGTAAAGACTATTCTTTACTATGTTCAAAGTATATTTTAATCATTTTATGTTTTATACATCGCAAAACTGCTCTAAGGTACATATTTGTAGCCTATATTTATTTTCTATTTGAAAGTTTTGTGTAAATTGTCAATAACAAAATGTTTGGGGTTTTTTTTGAGAGAGAGAGAAATGCTAAATAAACTTGGACTTAACCAGGCTGGTGTCACCTAGTGCCTCAGCTCAGTTTAATTTCTCTCGCGACTAGGCCAGGAATCAGAATACACTAGATGGTTTGGAAGAACCCGAAGTGAAGACCCATACATTCTGTGCTGGCAACGATTCCCGAGATCAAGGATTTAAAGCTGAAACAAAGAAAATATTTGGTGAATATTATCAAGGGGAAAGACGTTATTGTCCCATTAGCGGTGCATTACATAAGTCACGACCAAATAGCAGCAATTGGTTAAATAAAAAAAGTACCCGCCGACCATCGAGTGAACAAATCCTAATGCCGCAAGGTCAGACAGTTTCCACGAAGTAAAACCGGCTGATGAATCAGGTTAGAATAAATGTAACTAAAAAATAATCGTGATTTCAATATTGACCAAAATAATAGTGATAATGATTTTTCCATCATGGAGCAGCTCTATTCCAAACACACTGGACAACAGTGCTAGTGCAGCCTCTGTAGCTCAGTGAGTGAATTCTGGAGGTTCTGACCTTTCACACGAAGTCTGTGCATAAACTGAGAATGAAAAAAAAACTTGTATTTGTTCTTTTATCTGCAGGTTTGAGCAGCAGCAGTCCAGGTTCAGCTGTGATTGTAGTTCATTTTTAAACCAGCAGCAGTTCAGGCCACACACAGCTCCTTTAATTCCATCTCACTGATTTCATTCTGGATCCTCATTTGGCAAAGGACAGTTAATGTATTCATTTATGTATGAGATTTGAATTAATGTGAATGCAGCCACTGACAGTTGATATTGTGAAAATTGACAATACGCAGAATTATGCAGCTTCTTATCACTGTGAAAACATAATGAAGAATGTACTGGCTGTAAACTGTAAATTACATTTTGATGAATTTTATCATTTTCATAATAAAATTCCCTCGAGCCTTGATTTTCTCCTGCTATTATCTAATTTTTTACTTTAATTTTCAGCAAACTTTCACGGACTGTATAATCATAAATATTGCAAGGTTATATTTGCAACATTCAGCCTTGTTATCCCAGAACCTCAATTCTCAAAGTAATTGATTTTTCATTGACAGAAAAATAGTATGTTAAAATAACATGATGAAATGAAATAAACAGAATGAAATAAAAATAAAATTCCAAATAAAAATAATATTAAGTTAAAAAATAATTGATAGAAAAATTGCATGTTAAAATAAAATTATGATAAATGATTAAGTAAAATCAAATCAAATAAAAAGAAAGAGATAAGAATAAAACTTTACATAAAAAAATTAAGTAAAAAAAAATCACTGATAGTAAAATGGCATGTTAAAATAAAATAATGAGAAATAAACAATTAAATAAAATAAAACAAATGAAATGAAAATAAAACTTCAAATAAAAATAATTGTAAGTTAAAAAGCATTGATAGAAAAATAGCATGTTATTATAAATAATGAGAAATGATGAAATAAAAACAAAATAAAATAAAGAGAATGAAATAAAAATTAAAACTTGAAATAAATATAATATTAAGTTTAAAAAACATTGTTAGAAAAATACCATATTAAAATAAAATAATGAGAAATAATGAAATAAAATAAAATAAAAATAATGAAATAAAAATGAAACGTTAAATAAAAATAATATTAAGTTTTTAAAAAAATCATTGATAGATAAATGGAATGTTAAAATAAAATAATGAAATGAAATAAAATTTAAAAAATAAACCTAAAATTAAAAAAAATTTATTAAATAAGTAAATAAATAACACATAAAGTACAAAAAAAGAAAAGAAAAAAAAAAAGAAATTAAATTAATTTAAGCATCTGCACCTTGAGTTTGATAGAGTTGAGCTTCTCCTCTTTGAGATGGTCTCGTAGCATGTCTCGGTGGATCCTCTCCTGCTCCAGAGCGAACTCCCCCAGAGAGTACTGCCGGACCCAGCTGTGGCGGCTGGACATGCCCAGGGTGCTGCCCCCTTGGCTGGGCACGCTGGTGAAGCCCTGACGTCTGCTGAAGTAGTACACGGTCACATTCTCGAACTGCACCCGCCTGTTTCTCAGACGCTTCTCTCGCTTCAGGATGGAGCCAGCTGTGGAGACACATGAGGGTGAGTGGGAGGATGCAGGACTCACTATACTCTACTGGTATATGAGATCTTTTGTCTAAAGCTGTGGCTCTCAGTTTGTGCTATGCCAGTTTTACTTCAATTTCAGTCTCATTTTTAGAGGAAATTTTATCTCTGTTTTCATCTGCTTTGGGTTAGTTGTTGTACAGAACGGCCGTAGTCATGGACAAGTTGCATTTTACACCTGGTTCTGCTCTTGTTTTTACCTAATACAGTTTATTTAAGAACCACTGAGATTTTTTACTCATTTTTTACTCAAAATGATGTGGAATCATGTTATTAACATTAATGCCGTTCATAATCACCTACAGAACATAAATCACATGTGCCCAGGACTGAACCAGGACTAAAACAGAACTAAACCAGGTCTAAACCAGGACTGAACCAGAACTGAACCAGGACTGAACCAGGTCTAAACAAGGACTGGACCAGGTCTAAACCAGAACTAAACCAGGACTAAACCAGGACAACACCAGGACTACACCAGGTCTACACCAGGACTACACCAGGACTGAACTGGGAGGACTACACAAGGACTGGACCAGAACTAAACCAGGACTGGACCAGGTCTAAACCAGGACTAAACCAGGACTACACCAGGACTAAACCTGGACTAAACCAGATCTAAACCAGGATTAAACCATGACTGGACCAGGACTAAAACAAGACTGAACCCAGACTAAAACAGGACTGAACCAGAAATGAACCAGGTCTAAACCAGGTCTAAACCAGGACTAAACCTAGGTCTAAACCAAAACTAAACCATGTCTAAACCAGGTCTAAACCAGGACCAAACCAGTTTTAAATAAGGTTTACACCAGGTCTAAACCAAGTTTAAACCAGAACTAATCTCTGACTTGAGGGAGACACAACCCCGAGCCCGTGGAGCAGGATGTCCACCAAGCAAGATCGGGCGACGGCTGCACTTTAGGTTTAGTCCTGTTTTAGTCCTGGTTCAGTCCTGGGATGAGTCCTGGTCTCCTCATGTCGCAGGTCACTATAGGACAGCACTAGAAATATCATGAGCCTGTGCAGTTTGTTTTCACCATTACCAATAGCTCTGTAAGCTCTGTAAGATATTTTATATTTGTTATTTTTTTTATATCTCACGTCGGGAGAAGTGGTTGGACGGCGTACCCCCGCGTACCACACCCACTACACCCCTGATTACAGGTGGTTTTATAGCTCAAAAATACCTAGAAAAGCAGACAATCTGACTGTGAGCGGGGTCACTGATCTGACCTGTAACTTGGTCTGACTTGTTGTCCATAAAAATAGAAAGGTTTAATGCCATACTGTGAGACATTCTAGACAAAGCAATAACATCTCCTTGGAAAAAAGCACTTGATGGGAAATCCACCAGAAACGTTACACAATGCACCTTTACTTTAGATAACATTATTTTGTTCCATAATAAAAGAAAATGTTGCAACAAAAGTACAAGAACAGCAGAAATGTAAGAGTAAGTGTATCATTGTTTGTGAGAATCAGACTAATGGTTTATAACTGAAATTAATATTCAGCAGTTTGCATGAATCGGCATTTACTTTATAAACATCTAAAATATTTTACCACTTAACCTCCTTAAAATTTTTCGCTTTCACAGTTTTAAAATTCCAGCACTGAGGACTGAGCACTGAGACGGAGAGGAAGTGCTGTCCTGAAAAACCTCACATATTGCACATTCTTTCTCTGGATGGATCCACAAAGAGACTCCACATCCTCATCCTCCTGACTGCAACCTCCCCAGGAACTATTTCATCATTCTGTGTTTCACCGTGTCTTTTTAAGGAGAGGAGAAGAAGAGCGAGGAGGAGAGAGGAGTGAGGAGGAGAGGAGGAGGAGGAGGAAGAGGAGGGGCGGGGGGGTTGAGACAGAGCGAGAGATAGTGGGGCATAAATAATCGTCTCTACACATCCGAGGAGCGCCACAGTACCAGAGCCCAGCACCAGACAGACTGCTTCTCTGCTTCTCCCTTTTTATTAGCTACTGGTTTTACTGTGTTGTCACTGCAGCTTGGGCTTTAACATTATGAGCTTTTAAAACAATAAAACTGAACAATTTTCCATTAAACATTGCATTTGTTCTGCCTGACTAAAAATACAAGGGACATTTACGATCTGGTTTATTCTGGCAAAATGGTTCAATAAAAGTGCAAGGAAAAATATTGAGTCTTACTGCGTGAAGAGAAGTGACCGGGAATGACCAGTGAACAATAGATACACAAATATACTATATAAACCTAGTCAAACCATTAACAAACAATAAAAATATATGGAAAATTGTATTAGCTTAGATTAGATTTAAAGGTGCATTATGTAACTTTGTGGTTGGAGGTTCGTGAAGTCATTGTTCTTCCTCGAATATTCCACAGCTCTACCTTACATTTATTCAATTACAGGTGGTTTTACCGCTCAAAAATACCTAGAAAAACTGATGAGTTTGATTCTCTAGGCCTTTTTTTGAGCATTATAACGTCTTAAAACTAACGCACAAGATTTAAAATTGTGTAATATACGAGCTTCAGCGCAATACTGCTTTGAAAAAACTTTTACTTTATCTCCTTTATTTAGTTTTGCTTTCAGTTTAAAACAAAATAAACAAAAAAACAATATGCATTTGTTTTTCTAATGAGTATCAGCTACGAATATATTACTCCACAGTCTTGCCATTCATAACAGCAGGTCTTACAAGGACTCGGGACCGTTCCAGGACCCGAGCAGATCCCTGGATTCGAGTAAATTCCTAGACCTTTCCAAAACTTGAAGCCCTACCAGGACTCCAGCTGATCCCTGGACTCGAGACCCTTCCAGAACTTAAGACCCTTCCAAAACTTGAGGTTCTACCAGGACTCGAGACCTTTCCATGATTTGAGACCTTTCTAAAACTCGAGGCCCTACCAGGACTCAAGACCTTTCCAGGACTCAAAACCCTCCTAGGACTCAAGCAGATCCCTGGACTGAAGCAAATCCCTGGACTCGAGGCCCTCCCAGAAATTGAGACCCTTCCAGAATTCAAGACCCTTCCAAAACTCAAGGCCCTTTCAGAACTTGAGACCTGCCCAGGACTCGAGACCCTTCCGTAACTCAAGACCCTTCCAAAACTCGAGGCCCTATCACAGGACTCAAGCTGATCCCTGAACTCAAGACCCTTCTAGAACTCAAGACCCTTCCAGAACTCTGGACCCTTCCAAAACTCGAGGCCCTACCAGGACTCGAGACCTTTCCAGAACTCAAGACCCTTCCAAAACTCGAGACCCTTCCAGGACTTGAGACCCTCCTAGGACTCAAGCAGATCCCTGAACTCGATCCACATGACAAATTATTTGGACACAATAGCTCACATTATAACAACAAAGAGTAATTGTGTAATAAATTCTAAATAAGCAGCAGAAACAGCAAAAGACTGGTGTCAAATAAGGCATAATTATACACGTTTATATATACGCAAGTAAAAATAAAATATAGCAATACAGTAATAAAAATATACAAGAGGTCATAAGGAATTAGGAACATATCGTAAGTAATATATTGTGATGTGTGAGCTACTGTGTCCAAGAATTTCAAAATTTCCCTTTGTCCAAATCTAAATCTAAGATTAAACTTCTGTCTGGGAACTGAACTCACAACATTCAAACTCTGAGGGAATTAGCCGTTATGTCTAATTTGGATTCTAACAATGATTATTTCAGTGCTTCTTCATTTCAAACCCGACCCCCTCCTCATCAGCTGAGCGCACGTCATTCACGCTGACACGTAACAAGCCCATTACAGCTAAGATTAGAGCATCCACACTCGCAAATATGACTCAGTTTTTGCGTGTAAGAAAGCTGTGTGTGGACTACAAGCTTTTAAAAATCCCCCCAGGATTACGCTGTACACTGGTGCGGCACTCAGCACTTAAGGATGAAGCAGACACTGTCCACTTAAGGTCGCTAATGCTCCAGTTTGGAACATTGCCAGGCTGCAATTAAAAACAAAACAGCATTATAAAATCTATACCATTAACCTTGTAAACGATATATGGTTTCAGTCCATTCCAAAACAATCACACTAGATAAGATTCATATGCAGTGTCATGCAGACTAAGTACTGCAGATTAAATTATTATCTTTTCAATTGGCATCTGATATGAGACGATGTATGCAAATCAATGGCCTCTGCTAATCTGCACTGAGGTCTATGATAATGTATTTTATTTTTAACCCCCACAAAAAAATCAATTTGTTAAGAGCACATAAAAAGTTGGAGCATCGTGTAAATAAAAAATAAGAAAACGTGCTATCATAACTGCTGATCAAAGGTCCTACATTACGCAAAATTGACTCGCTCGCCATGTTATAATGTTGTTACCTTATCAAAAATGGACCTGGACAGGGTGTCCCGGGTTTGACTCCCCAAATTTTAAACTTTTTTAAGACCTTTTTTAGACCACTTAAATGAAAATTAAGACCAACATCGCACCCATTATGTGGCCAAAAAACACCAAATCCAATTCTAATACTTACCAACCAACTATTATGTCTAGAATCTAAGAGCCACTGTGGACTAAACTTAGGCTACATTCAGACTGCAGCCTGAAGTGACCCAAATCCGATTTTTTGGCCCCTATGTGACCTGTATCTGATCTTTTAATGACAGTCTGAACGACACAGATCCGATTTTTTCAAATGCGACCCAGGACACTTGGATATGTGGTCCTGAAACGATACATATCCGATCTTTTGACAGGCGACTTCAGTCTGAACAGCCAAAGCGCATCCATCCGACCTACACGTTATCAACAAGCGACAAATGTCACTATTCTGCGCTGAAGTAGGCGAAAATTGTTAACGAACTCCGTGTCACTGAAGCGAAGCACATCACCACTCACCACTCTTGGCTACGTCTCCGCATCCACACGTTTCTTTCAACGGACGTCGCTGCCGCTGTCCCACAAACCACCACGGCCAAAAACCTCGTCCTTCTCCTTCTCAATCTCCTCCTTAAAACAAGTAAGCTGTACATGTTCTGGCTCCGGTACGAGAGGAACTTTAAAATCTCCAGGTGCTCAATGCTCGCGTCAATGTTTGGACAACTTCTGTAAACAAAGAGCACGCTCGCTGCGGTTGACGTCATCGTGTCCTGCTGCGCACATGCGGGACACTTTCAGGCTGTTTAATGTTCACACTGTAGTTTACATACAAGTTCCATTTGATTGGAAATGTGAACGACCTCGCAAAAACATCGGATTTCACAAAAAAATCTGAATTGAGGATTAAGCCCTGCAGTCTGAATGTAGCCTTACACTTCCCCATGATCCATCCAAAGTCTTTCTCCACTCTACTGATTGTTTACTCATTGCCACTGGTGCCAGAAACCAAAGTATTGTTTGCACATACTCCAAATTAGACGTTTATTCATGTTACGCGATTTCAAGATGTTATTTTTTTCCCTCCCTCTGTTTAACATCGCACTGCAGCCCGGCTGAGTATACAAAAAATAGGCTAATGAAATTCAAGACCTTTGTGAAAAAATAAGACTTGGACAACATAATTTAAGACTTTTTAAGGCCCTAATTTAGGAACATGCAATTTAAGACCGTTTTATGACTTTTAAGACCCCGCGGCGACCCTGCTGGAGTCGTGTTTTGTTTCATTCACACATGTTTGAGTAACGCTTTGTTATTAGTCTGTCTGCATCTCCAAAGCTCAAAATGCTCTGTTCCACCATGTGATGTCATGAAGTGGTAGGTTTCAAGTTACCTTTTACCTTTTGTTCAGTGGAGAGTGAAAATTCCAGGACTGAAATTATCCAAATGATTCTAGTGAAGGTGTATGGAGTTTAAAAACACACTGGAGCTCTTCTTGTATTACCACATGACATCACAAGGTGGAACAGAGTGTTTTCTCAGTGCTCAAGAGAGCTCAGTTTTGCCTCCGATACAGAGGCTGTAAATTGTGGAGCCAGTTTTCACATCTGGTTAGTGACAGCAAATCAGAAATGATGTTTAAAAAGAGTTTGATGAAAGAGTGTTTGATATTTCATAATAATGTTTGATAATCACTCAAATGTGGATGTTTCATTGTATTTTAATCTCTCTTAGAATCAAATTAATTTAACCCAAGGTGTGTAAATGTAATTTTATTTATATATATATTTCATTTTTATGAATACACAGCTATAATGTTCAGTTTTTAATGTATTCATAAGGTGGAGGCTTTTGGGGGGCGTGTTTGCCTCTTCCTGCACCTTCTTTTTTATCTAGTGTGTGTTTTTTTTTTTTTTTTTTTTTATTGATAATAAAGTGATAATAGTGACAATGAAAAAAAATATATACATTCAGTTTGAGAGAAGAACTCAGCCTAAATCAGGGGTTTCCAACTTTTTTCCTCCAGTGAGCTACCCTTACAAAACAAAAATACCAGAGAGTTTCTCATTTCAGCAGCCACAAGAAATTGAGTATAGAAGAGCCATGGCGTTAGATGGGTACAGTTAGATGCTTAAAAACATAAACCATTTATTAGTGCACAAAGTTGGGCAAAAGCCATTTAATTAACCAAAATGTGTAATTCAGCACAATGCATATAATTCAGAAATCCCTTGGTGAGCTACTTGGAAGGGGGTGGAGAGCTACTGGTATTTCCCGAGCTACAGGTTGACGATCTCTGGCCTAAATCTGCAGGCTTTGTGTGTTAAACATGTGTGAATGAAACAAAACACAACTCCAGGTCTGTTTTTGATGCATTATAGATCAGAAAATAGCATAAGACCTTTAACACATTTAAAACACAATGGTCAGAGTAAGATGAGAACCAATCAGTACACAGCTTATATCTTAAAAATATATTTAAAAATTACATATTTTTTCCGTCCTCTTGCAAAGAAAAGCACTCACTGTAATAATGTGAGTTACAAAATGTACACCAAGTCCACATATACTATATCGACCCAAGTGGCAGGTCTCTGGGATCGATGGGTGATCTATTACTGTGTTGCTATGGTAATAATTAAAATTCATAAAAATGCCACGGTGCACGTTCACATTGTCAGGTTGGCCTTACATTTTGGCAGGCTTCTCGAGGAGCTCTTGAAAGCAGCAGCGATGGCACAAGCAAAGGGCACGAGTCCATCACTTGTCAGATGTGTCGAAGAAGAGTCGTGTACGCCAAGAATCAGAAATAAATTACACTCAAACTAATTCTAACTGTAAGACGTTTTCATGTTATAGTTTTAAAGGTCCTATATTACACAAAATTGATTCTTGTGAGATTAAAGCTGTGTTATAATGCTGTTACCTTGTCAAAAACATACCTAGAGTTGTGTTTTGTTTCATTCACACATGTTTAAGTAATCCTGGTTTATTAGTCTGCCTACATCTACATCTTTTATTTTATTTTATTTATAAATTTGCTATTGTGTCCCTGATGCACTGAGTTTTGAATGTATGGCATTGTATGTATTGTTTTTTATTTTTATTTTATTATTTATGGACAGTGCACGACCAGGGATGTGCGAACTGAATTGCTTTTGGGATTAATAAAGTTGTTGATTGATTGATTGATTGAATGATTTTTTCACAATAACAGCTCCTTTTACCTTTAGTTCAGTAGAGATTGACAATTCCAGGTCTGAAATCATCTAAATTATTCTAGTGAAGGTGTATGGAGTTTAAAAACACAGTGGAGCACTTCCTGTATTACTATATGACATCACAAGGTGGAACAGAGTGTTTTCTGTTGCAGGATTTGTGTGTTAAACATGTGTGAATTAAACAAAACACAACTCCAGGTATGTTTTTGTACAATTTGGTGCATTATTCATTCACTCTATACCCGGTGTGGTAAGAAACTATTGTAGCCACAGATGTCCTGGGGCAGACTGACAGAAGCGAGGCTGCCAATCTGCGTCATCAGTCCCTCCGATCACCAAAGTCGCTCTCACACACTCCTCTTTCTTACTAGGCAACGTGGCACCCCACTGTGGCACCTGATTCTCCCAGCGGTCTCCCATCCAAGTACTAAATATATTTACAGTACAATTGAAAAGCAAGTGTTTTCTGTGAGCCGATTAGCAGCTCCTTCCTCCTCCTGTCTCTATATTATACAAGTCAGCCTCTCTCTCCTCTCTCTCCTCTTCCTCACCTCTCCTATTCACTCTGCACAGCGCTCTAATGCAGTTCCAGACAGTAACAGACAGTGCAGTTTTATAAATATAGTGAAGAAAAAGTAGAAAGCATCCATTTTTAAAAGCACAGATACCTACAGTTTTTACTTAAGTACACTTGTTAATACATTTGGGTGTAGTTTTGTTGGGTTAAGTTTGGGTTTTTACTATGTTTTTAGTGAAGACTGTATATATTGCAATACTCTACTACTAATTTCAAAATGTTTGAATTTGAAAAGTACAAAAATATAGTATACATACAATTGGAAAGCAAATCTTTTCTGTGGTAAATTCCAGAGGTGGGAACATGCAAGCTGTGACTTGGACTCGAGTCAGACTTGAGTCACTATTTTTTAGGACTTGAGACTTAACGTGGGACTCGACTTGGACTTGAAGGTCAATGACTCGGCTTGACTTGAGGCCTGTGACTTGAGAAGCACTTTTAAATCTGAATTCTTTCTATTCTGACGGTAATGATTCACTCTAAGATCTTGTCAAGACGTTTAAAAAGGAAAAATTTGCATTTCTACTACTATTATATACTCTATATAAATACTCATAGATAACCAGTAAGTACAATTTATCTCAAAATTCATACAAATTGCAAAAATCTGGACTATAAGTCACACTTTTTTTCATGGTTTGGGTGGTCCTGCAACTTACTCACTCCGGTGCGACTTAAAATTTTCACACAGACAGCCACGAGAGGTCGCTCTAGGCTTGTGTGTCAGTATCTGCTACTTTTATTACTCCTGTATCATTGACACTTGGCTCTAATGCACATGTCTCCTGAAGAAAGAGTCGCTGCCCTTCTGTAAGCAGAGAATTATTCAGCTGAAAACAGTAATCGAGCAGCAGAAAGAAAGTTTGGAGTGAGCGAGAAACTTGTGATTGACTGGCAGAAAGCAGGGATGGAGAACACAGCTTCACGGCAACCGGGCCAGACAAAGCCTGGACTTCAGTGCCAACTGAAACCATCCTGTCGGGATTCAGAAAAAACTGAATAATTCTAACTGGAGCTGATGCTGAGTCTGACAACAGCTACGCAGAAGAGGAAGCGGTGCTCCATTTACCTCTGGAGGTCGTGGAGTTGCTCAGAAGTGACACCGAGGATGAAGAATTGAATGGATTTAGTGATTTGGAGTGAGATGGAGAGTTTGTTAAACTTGTTCTGGTCTGTTGTTTATGCTATAGTTATCTGAAGAACTGTGCATATGTGACATTAACAGTCTGTTGTTCTCTGTTCTATTGTTGTTACTGTAACTTGCCTTTCAAGATGAAATGTTGGTTCCTGGTCTCTGATTGTATAAAATAAATTTCCACCAAAAAGTGCGATTTATAGTCCTGTGCGATTTATATATGTTTTTATCTTCTTCATTTCCCCTTTTTTGGTTGGTGCGACTTATAGTCCAAAAAATACAGTACAGTACTTTACTACTTTGTTAATAAGTTCGGGTGTAACTATGTTTTTAACATAGATTGTATATCATTGTCAAAATGTAAAATTGTCAAAAAGTGAGATTTGAAAAGCACAAAAATATACACAATGGAAAGCAGGTCTTTTCTGTGAGCCGATTAGCAGCTCCTTCCTCCTCCTGTCTCTACATTATACAAGTCAGCCTCTCTCTCCTCTCTCTCCTCTTCCTCACCTCTCCTATTCACTCTGCACAGCGCTCTAATGCAGTTCCTAATGACAGACAGAGCAGGTTTATAAAAGGCCCATAGCTCCTGGCCTGCTCCTCTCTGTTCCGAACACAGGCGGTCGCTCAGCTTCCACAATACCGGATGCACGTCAGGTGGAGAGCAAGGCCGTTATTGCTGTCTTGATTACAAAGAGCCCCGGATTTGTTTTCCCTGAGATGAAATGAGGAGATTCATCATTCTGTCAGGCAGGTTACATTCAACTGGAGTCTGGATGTGCATGTAAACGTCTCACTCCGACTGTGACCAGAGATTTACCTAATCGCAGTAACACACCCAGATAATGTGGTTTAATAAGAGGGCTATTGCTGCATACAGAATGGTGTTTAGGTTTAGGCAGCGGTGGAAAAAGTATGTGATTGAGCTACTTAAGTAAAAGTACAGATACTGGCAAAAAAAAAAATACTCACGTAAAAAATCTACTTGTTTAAAAATGTACTTAAAGAATAAAAAGTAATAGTATTTCACACAGATTTTGAACTCTAATAAAGCTTCAAATGTAGTGATTTTGATCAAGAATTGTGAATTTTGTTCAAAAACAACTGTATACATTTACTGTATTTTTAGGACTATTTAGCACTATTTTTCATGTTTTGGGTGTTTCCTGCGACTTATACTCCAGTGCGACTCATATATTAAAATTTTCACAGTGACAGTTGCGAGAGGCTCTACAGTAGTCTTGTGTGTCAGTATCTGCTGCTCCTGTTGCTTCTGTATCACTGTCATTTCGCCCTCTACTGAGCATGTCTCCTGCAGAAAGAGCTGCTGTCCTGCTGCAAGTAGTGGAATATGCAGTCGAAAACAGTAATCGAGCAGCAGAAAGAAGGTTCAGAGTGAGCGAGAAACTTGTGAGAGAATGGCGGAAAGCGGGGATGGAGAACACAGCTTTACAGCAACCTGAAGGGTGCGCCATGTAACTTTCCTGAAAGTCACTGGATGGATGGACGAAGCCTGGACTTCAGTGACAACCAAAACCATCCTGTTGGAATTCAGAAAAAACACAATAATTCTAACTGGAACTGACGCAGAAGAGGAAGCGGCGCTCCGTTCATCTCCGGAAGTTGTGGAGTTGCTTAGAAGTAACACAGAGGATAAAGAATTCAATGGATTTAGTTATTTGGAGTGAGATGGAGAGTTTGGTAAACTTATTCTGTTCTGTTGTCATTACTATAACTTGCCTTTCAAGATGAAATGTCGGTTCCTGGTCTCCAATTTTATAAAATAAATTTCCCCAAAAAAGTGCGACTTACATTTTTTTTTTCTTCTTCATTAGTCCGGAAAATACGGTATTTTGTTTGCTCAAACTACGAATGTCTATAAAAAAAGTCCTGTTCAAAAATTTAGTGGAGAAGAAAGCACAGATACCTGCTCTCAACTGTGATGAAGTAAATGTTAAAAAATTATCCATTTAGTACTTTAGTACTTTTTTAGTATCCATTTAGTAAGTAAAGTACAGATACCTACTTTTTTTATACTAAAGTACTACAGTACTTTATTAATTTTACTTAATTACATTCCACCACTCGGTTTAAAGCAGCAGTGGAGTAAGTTTGGGTGTAACTATGTTTTTAGAGAAGATTGTAAATATTGCAATACCCTACTACTAAGTTCAAAATTCAAAATGATCAAAAGGAGATTTCAGAAGTAAAAAAAATATAGTACACCACAGTTGGAAAGAAATAACAGATATTTTTTTTAAAGATTGAAATACTGATGTTATATGAGAAATCAGGCCTGACTGAAACATACAATCAGTGTGATCAGGAAATTCAAAAGGAAATGTGGCTGACACAGCACAGCACAGAGATAAGAACAAAACATACAAGTCTGATACTAAACGCAGAGGTAATGATGCCTTATTTTAATCAATAACTTAATTTTGTTTAGCCTAATAAGCTTATTTAATTAGTGAAGTAATTCCCAACAGGAGGGGGCATCTTGCTGTACAGATAAGGCAGACCTGAATCACGCACGATTTCTCTCTATTGATTTGTACTCAAAAAAGCATTAACAGATATAATTCTGTACATAGCCTGTATTCTTACGGTTTTAAAAAGGTTTTCCAATCACAACTGAACCTCGGTTGCCAGTGCCTTAAAGCTGCATTGTGTAACTTTTCTGGTAGAGAGTCCATCAAAAGCTTTTCTCCATGGAGTTGTTATTATTATGTTGCACAGTACGGTATTAAATAAGGCTGTGCAATTAATCGAATTTTGATTGTGATTTCAATTTGTGTGTCTCCAAACTCATATAATCAAGTTAAAAACTATTTAAAGCTCAACAAAGTTTATTTTAGGATATTTTAGAACAGCTGCAAATAGATTGTTTTGGATACATTTATGTTTTTCAATGCCTTATTTCATGTTCAAAGTATATTTTATTCATTTTATGTTTTATACATCGCAAAACTGATCTAAGGTACAGATTTGTAGCCTATATTTTTCTTCAATTTGAAAGTTTTGCGTAAATTATCAATAACAAAGTGGAGTTTTTTGAAAGAGAAATGCTGAATAATTGCATTGTGTAACAAAAAATTATCATTTGAATAATCGTGATTTCAATATTGACCAAAATAATCGTGATAATGATTTTTTCCATAATCGAGCAGCCGTAGAATTAAACCTTTCTATGTTCATGGAGACCAAACCAGACCAAGTTACAGGTCGGATCTGTGGAGAGGTGAGCAATAATAACACCTTTAATTGAATAAATGTAAGATGGATATGTTTAATGTCATATTGTGGAACATTATAAGAAGAGCAATGACATATAGTATCAGTAGCAACCTGCAAATAGAGGATGCATGCAAGTTTTCCTCATTTTCAGTGTATGGACAGCATGTACTCCAGCAGCAGAAGCACTGACTAATGACTGGCTGCAGGTGCTGGGGTTTATGTAGTGAGGATTCAGATCAGAGCGAGTCTTTTTATGTTTAAACCAACTGGATGTCAGCACTGAAACTAATTCTAATTGGATAGTCTTCTGGAGAACCAAAACACCACATTATATCATAAACAGCATGGCTATCATATCCAATGTTTTTGTAATTAAGAATGAATCAGCATTAGAATTGTTATCTGTAAAAGCTTTTTGATTTGCAGATGTCTACCTCTTGTTTGGAGACACGGTTGTTTAATTAAAGGAACATAAGGAATATTAAAGGAGACATATAGCTCCTTTAATTAAAGAGCTCATGTTATACCATTTTCTGATCTGTGTTATAATGTTGTTTCCTCACCACATACAGACCTGGAGTTGTGTTTTGTTTCATTTGTACATGTTTAACACACAACTTTAGCATACTTGGGCAGACTTACTCTCTCAAACAGAAAACACTCAGTTCCACCTTGTGATGTCATCTGGTAACAAAGGAAGTGCTTACACTTTCACTAGAATCATTTGGATCATTTCAGCCTTGGAGTTGCCAATCTCTACTGAACGTTGTGAGAAATGCCACACTAGGGGTGAGCGATATCTCGATATTTAAAATATATCTCGATATTTTTTTAAGACAAAATGGATTCTGACATATCGATATAATGCTTACATTTAATTCAGATTTTGACGCTTTGCTTGATTGCCTTCTCTGTGCTTGCCTGGCACAAGGAGTGAGCTGTTTTTTTCTCAGCATTTATAATTTGTGCAAATGAGCCATGTGGTTTTAAGTTTTGCTTCTGTAAAATGTAAACAAATGTGCGCAAAGCTTCATTAAACACATTATAATCTCCAACCGGCTGATGTGGCTCTATGATTCATATGTTGTAAAGTTTAGTAATGTAAAGTTTATTTATGCAGAAGATTTTAATGAATAACCTAAAACTTGTACAATAGTGTTTGGAAACGTTTGGTTTGATCTGCAGTGGATTGTGGGATTCCTCACAGCTCTTTACCGCTGATGAGGAACATGGATCTATTAAAATAAGGAACCTCCCGAGCTTCCTCTGCTAAAGGAGCTCATGGTTCTGGTTATTGTTTGGTTAAAAGAGTTAATGCAAAGATGAGCTTGAGATGAGTTGTTTTATTTTTGAATGAGAACAAGGCAATATGTATTATTTCTTCCTTTATTTTACAGTTAAATTATAATTTTTTTTATGCTATTTTTTCTACATGACCTGCTTTTTTGCACTTCATAAAAAAATCCTTGTGCAATTTGGCATGTTTGTTTTTGCAGTAGTTTTTGGGGGATTATTTTTTCTGTACAAATATTGAGATGTAAATCGTATATTGAGACATAGCAAATTATATAAAGATATATTTTTTGGTCCATATCGCCCAGCCCTAAATGCCACTACATGACATCACTTAGTGGAACAGAGCATTTTGAGCATACATTTACTTCAGGCATAAATATACATCCAGTTAAAAGGCCTAATGAAACCAAGTGATTATAATTAGCACACACTGGCTGGTCCCCTGATACAAAAGGTAGAATACTGACGTGTGAATGGGCCCGAGGCTGCAGGGTTGACGCTGTCTCTGCTGTCCCCGCTCTCACTGCAGGACACATCATCATCGGACTCACGCGCCGACGAGCACGGAGACGCCGCCACCGCCACCGCCGTTGCCTCCACCTCCTCAAATTTCCTCTTCAGTATTCCGCTCATGGCCCCGCGCAGCTCCACATGTACCTGGGCGAGCACAGCGCAGAGGCAGACAGCACACATTATTTCACATCCACTTCAAGGACCGTCATAATCCTGCACACACTCAATTAGCCAGGGGCCCTAGACCACCTCTCCCTGTATGCAAGAACACACACACATTCACAAAAATACACATACACTATACACACACACATATATATAATGGGGATGTAACAATATCTTTTTTATTTATTGCGATATTTTGTGAATGTTATAATCCAATTAAGATTTAAAAGTGCTTAATAACAGTTATTTCTTCATGTAGATTGGACTGAAACAAAGCAAAGGATCATATGTATGTATATGTAGTGTTTTAGCCATTGGCGCACTATAACAAAGTACACACACATACACAAACATATACACGCGCATATACAGTAGGGATTAGGGATGTTACAATATCCAAATCTCACGGTACAGTATTTATTGCAATATTTTGAAGGGGCAAGTACAATTGTAGATAGGATCATTTTTTCTTTTAAAATACCTTGACAAGAATCATTATTAATCATCATCATTATTAATAATTGTTAAGAAAAACATATTATACATATATAATGTTGTCTATACTGAAATGAATCATGGGATATCTAGTTCCCTATGCTTATAAGCTGTTGCTACTATAAAACCATGCATTTAAGCAAAGGAACTTGTAATTTGATATATTGTGACAGCTCATGATATTATTGTGAGATTTTTGACGGTATGATATAACAATATTTTAGCTCAATTCAATTCAAGTTTATTTATATATCATATTTAAAACAACTTCAGGTGACCAAAGTGCTTCACATACAAGCCAGCAAAATAGAATTAACAGTTACATGTACATATACACAGAAAACATGTGAAAACTACAATAAAAACACCAAGATAACCTGACTAGCCAGTACCAAATGCCTGGGAAAAGAGGTGTTACTGTTACATCCCTAGTAGGGATATCCAAATCTCTCGATACAATATTTTCACTCTACGCATCTCACTGTACAATATTTATAATGATACTTTGTGGAGGCTATCAAAAATGTGAATATACCACTATGTCATAATCCAAATAATTAAGATTTAAAAGTGCTTAATAACAGTTATTTCATCATGGACTGAAACAGAGCAAAGGATCATGGTATATGTAGTTTTGTAGCTGTTGCTGCACCGTGACAAAGGTTTTAAGGAAGCAGACACACGTACATATACACACACATAAATACATCACAGACTATTGTTTCCCAAAAACTGAGTCACGACCCTTAGGTGGGTCTCAAGAGATTTTTTGGGGGGTTACCTTGTCACGGTCTGCAATATAAGTTTAAATTTGTTCCAACATTGCTGGTTCAATTGAATGTTGAAAAGAAGAAGAAATGGACTACATTTAATGTCCAAATAGGCGACTTATGGATCCTTTTATTGCTGCTTCAATTATTGTTTTTTATTGTTTAAAACTTGAGTAATACTAATTATTCAGTCAACAATAAAATATCCTCATTAATGTTCAATAATGGTCAAATCCACCTTTATTTTGTGATTTATGAATAATGTCTATTGACTTGGGTCTTGAAGGTTTGTGACTTTTAAAATATAGATCCCTAGAAAAAAAGTTTAGGAAACACTGACATAGACTCTAAATGGACATAGCTAACCCACTAGGAAGTGAGCATGGGGGCGCTTCCGGCTCCACTGACTCTGGCTCCAAATGAAGTACACTGGAAATTGCCATCCCTCTTTCTGTAACTGCTGCAGTGAGCCTCGTCATTTTGGTCTTAAAATGTTCGTATTAACCCGCTCTACATGATCCTGGTGTTTCATTTTCGCTATTTTGACCGTAAACAAATTCGTATTCCTAATATTAAACTCTAAATTTGTCCCTATAACTGCGACTGGTGCTGAACACTGTGGGTAACGTCACACTCCATTAGTCCACTTGTATATACAGTCTAGTATATATACACACACACACACACATATATGCACACACTCCCTGGGCGATTGATCACCTTTGCACAGCGCGGATGAGATGGAAAGAAGAAGCTGCTAATTACACACTACCACTGCCTCACAGGAAGTCGATATATTTATAACTGTAGAATAGTCTTTTGTATTTGATCGCGAACATAAAGAATGAGAAAATGGATAGTTTGTACTCACAGGTCAAGGTTAATTACACACTGAAATATGGTATTATGTGAAGATGGAGATCTAAATTACAACTTGGATCAACAAAATCTGTAATGAGAAAGTGATTACAAATATGAAAAAGTCAAGAAGAAGAAGTAGTAGAAATAGAAGAAGAAAATATATAGTCTTAGATAATACAGTAGAAGAAATAAACTCCATAAGACAAAAAACAAAGACCAATGGAAGAGGCGAGACAAAAGGTAAAATCTATACATATAAAAACATTACCAGTAATTTAATAATAATGAATTTTTAATATGTATACAGTATTCTTTCAGAGCAATGTCAAATCGCACAATACATAACCCGTTATCATGACCAGCGAACTGTTAGTGTAACCCCATACTGTGCTGTTATAAACTGTGTGACAGTTTATAACAGTACAGCTGCAACTTCTTACACTTGCAAATTCACAGAGCAAAAGTACAAAAATACTGTCAAAAGTATCAGAAAATCAGATATTAATCAATAGGGCTGGGTATCATTAAGAAGTTGCCGATACGATACATACGTCAATACACAGGCCACGATACGATACATATCTTGATACAGTGAACTTTTGATTCGATACGATATATTTCAAATTGATTTAATATGGTTCAACAAAAAATCAAGGCTAAATCATGGCTGTGACACTAAAAGTCTTTGTTAAACCACTTCTTGTGCAAAGTGAATATGAAACACAAACATTTTTATCATCAAAACTGTGAAAATGTCAAATGTGTGGCATAAAAGAGTTTCCTTTGTCTAAACCAAGGGTGTCAAAACTCAAATTCACAGAGTAAGTTATGGGCCAAACTAAATATTTAATGGAAAATTTCAACAATATCTACATGTTTTCTCTTCTTTTGAGATATGTAATGTTAAACCTTTTCTTATTAAAATAAATGTATCATAATATTTTTGTTTAAACATTAAATCCAGAACAAGCATGATATAAAATAAAATAATAACAACATTTTAAATAAATAATGTCTCTCTGTAGCTGTAGCTCTAATACATATTTGATATGATCTGGCGGGCCAAATATAATTATATCGTGGGCCAAATTTGGCTCCCGAGCCTGAGTGCTACAGTTTTGTTGCTTGCTTAGAGCTAAGCAAGCAACAAAACTGTAGCACTGTAACAACATAATTTTATAAAATATATCAAAAAATACTCAGTCCACGATATCGATACTGTATCATCACATTAAACGATACGATATATTAATATTTTGATCATTTTTGCATACCCCTGCTAATCAATACTAGTTTTCGTATTGAAACTAGACTCATTTGAGCAGGTATCAATACTAAAAAAGTCACGTTCACAGGACAGAAATGAACCTTTTCTGATTCTTGAGCTCTATCAGAACAAGTATAAAACCACACTAGAACACTAAGGAACCTACTTGGATTACACAGATATAAGACCACACGGTAATACAAAAGAAAGTACCATGATTTAATGTTGAAAATCACAATCTATTGCATAAAGAAAATGCCTTTTTAGTTATCATTGTGGTATCAGTATCGGTATTGAGTATCAAGTCTATTCGTTTGTTTTGAAATCAAGTTTGAAATTTTTGTATGATTATGACAACACTACAAGCTACACCGTCCATCACAGACACGTATTTTAGATGAAACCTTCAAAAACTATCTCCAGAAATATCATTATCATGCAGAACACATCTGAGCATATGAATCCAAATAAGCAGTCAAGTGTATTTTGATTTGATTTCAATTAAAACCCCTGTCAATGCACCGTGCTCCACCGTCACTGAAATCTGTATTTGAACATCTGTCTCTGGGTAAGAAAACACCACATACACACGTCAATCTGAAATAATAACTCAGAATACCGCTTCAAAACAGACCGAGGTGCGCTTTGAAGTGACAAAAATCTGCAACTCAAATGGAGAGATTCAATAATGATCAGAAAAGGATTATAAACGTGGTTCCAATGTTCTTTTTCTTTTTTCTTTTTTTTTGCCAGAGATTGTATTCACAGCAGACAATGGCGAGCGTTTCTAAATGAGACGTGTCTTTTTGTTATGATGGTTTCACAGGTGCGGGTAAATATTGGTGCTTACACTCTTCGGTCTGAGCTTTTGTGACGGAAGTGGCTGGGAGCACTGTGGTGTCAATTGGAGGGCTATTAACTGAGCTTGCAATTAGACAAATAAACAAGGACAAGCTCATCCATCAACTACACAAAAACTAATCAGCGGAGTATGAGAGGGAAAGCTATGGGGACGGCCGGTGTCATTTTCAATATTTTGGACCGCTCGCTTTGCTTTTGAACTAATACAGTACGATACCAGGTAGTGCAAGAGCGTTTCACATCAAAAGAGTCAAAAACTGTTTCAAAATGGGTTGTGTGTCTCTGCTTAAAGGTGCATTGTGTAAATTTTCTGGTGGAGGGTCCGTCAGCCTGATTTATCAACAGGTTTCACTTCGAGGAAACCGTCTGACCTCACAGCATTAGGATTCGTTCGCTTGACAGTAGGCAGGTACTTTTATTCTTTTAACCAATCGCTGCTATTTGGTCGTGACGTATGTAATGCGCTGTTAATCCCGTAGGAAGAAGGACAACATCTTTCCCATTGATAAAATTCACCAAACATTGTCTTTGTTCCAGTTTTAAATCCTCGATCTCGGGAATCATTGCCAACACAGAATGTATTGCTTTTCGCTGATTGGCTGGCGCCCAAACTCGCACTTCTGGGGTTTTTGCAAACTGTTTAGTGTATTCCAAAACTCTGGTCAGATCTGCTCACGTCACCTGCTCGTTTACATCACATACAGTACACAGAAACAAAGATGTAGCCATATCCGCCTGGCATGCATACCCAATCGAATTCCACACACTTTTGCCTCACTGTATGTATGCAGATTTATTCCCGAAAATGCTCATGTTAACACGGAATAAAAAGTGAAGAAACAACGCCTCTTTTGCATCTTCTGTTCAGACCGTCATCATATAAACGTAGCCTTAGTTTGTATGTATGAACAAATGTGTTGACATATATTGTAACTTGTGTGTGTAATACAATATATATATAATGAAAAAAATTGTTGTTGTTGTTTTTTTAAATATGTATGTAGATGAAGTAACTTTCACAAAGGGTAAAATTCAGGGAGACTTTCCAGCTGATTCCCATTTTACAGTATGGTATTAAACCCTTCTAGCTTCACGGAGACCAAACGAGACCAAGTTACAGGTCAGCTCTGTGGAGAGAAGACCCCGCTCACAGTCAGAATGCCTTTTTTTTTAGACATGTTTGAGCTATAAAACCACCTGTGATTGAATAAATGTAAGATAGAGCTGTTTAATGTCACACTGAGGAACATTCCAGGCAGAGCAATGACATCTCCATAGGACTCCCAGCCAAAAAGTTACACAGTGCACCTTTAATTCAACTTCTATTAATTAAGACAGCACTAAAAACTGTTGTTGTGTTCTTAGGCAAGGCACTTCACCCTCATTGCCTGGTATGAAAGTAGTGTTTGTGTGAGTGCTGGTGGTGGTCGGAGGGGCCGATGGCACAGATTGGCAGCCTCGCTTCCGTCAGTCTGCCCCAGGGCAGCTGTGGCTACAGTAGTAGTTTACCACCGGGTATGGAGTGAATGAATAATGCCCTGTAAAGCATCTTTGAGTGTCCAAAAAAACGCTATATAAAACTGATGCATTATTAATGAAAAGTACCAATAATACTATGCTGTACTTTACTGCTACATCAACTAAGAGTTATATATATTATATATTACTGTATACTACAATATTATAGAGTTGTTGTCTCTTTAGGGCAAACAATCGTTTTTAGAGGTCACCATGACACTTAAATTAAATAAAGCAGTATCTCAATGGTGAAATATTGTACAAAAAACAGACTTTGCAAAGAATATCATAAAATGCATCAGTTAATTTATGTAAAACAAAACATAATGAGTCATAAAGAGACATTTATTAGCCCACATAAAACCTGCCGTCTTTATTTTTTACATGCAGAGACTGGATTATCACTTGTTTGATAAAGTAATAAAAATTCAATAGCAGCTTGGGACTCTCTCTTTTTAGCACAGTAACTCACTGTTTTCAGCCATATGGTTTGTTTTGCCTTTTTTAATTTGGATAAAAAATGAAATCAATTGCCAAGATTTAAAATTCCTAAATAGTCCTGTTGCAGTACTAAATATCAAATATGTTTGTTGGTTTTTTTATACGCAATTGGGAATACAAGTTAGACTCAAAAAATATATATAAAAAATAGAATTAAATTTAAAGACTAAGGATAAGACATTGTTTTTTGACAATTGTGTAATTTTAATACTAATTGCAGTAATTTACAGTTTCTAATTTCATTATGATAAGGATTAAGACCAAAAACTATTCAGGTAGGGTGAGTTTTTTCCAATTTCTGTGTTATTTTGAATCAGTTGTGAAAAAATATGAGCATCAAGATGATAAAAAAAAAAAGTAAGTCTTAATTTAGAAATATAGAAAAATTAGAACAAAATTTTAAAACTAAAGATGATAAAAATGCACATTTTTAATACAACTACAATTGCACTTTCTTTATGTGCTGTAATACTAGCTCTGATAAAGATGAAAACCATTCCAAAACTGTTCAGGTATGGTTATATTTTTTCCAATTTCTGAGATTTTGAATCAATTGTGAAAAAATATGAGCACCATCTCAAAACTGATGTTGCAATACCAAGCTTGCTATGTCAAATATCTTCTGTGGGAATACAAGCGAGTCTTGAAATATAAAACATTAGAACAAAATTTAAGACTAAAGATATGGTGCAACACTTGATAACACACTGATAATAAAAATGCACTGTTTTAGAGAATTGTGTAATGTTGCAGTTTGTTTACGTGCTCCAATACTTAGTCTGATATCGATCAAGACTATTTGAAAACTATTCAAGTATGGTTATACTTTTTCAAATTCCTGTGTATGAAAAAAGAGCACCAAGATGATCAAAAAGAAAAAAAATCCCACAAATTCTGTTGCAATACCAAGTTTGCTATGTCAAATATGTTCTTCATATGCAACTGGCAATACAAGTGAGTCTGGAATTATTAAAAATTAAAACACAGCTTTATGTTTTTTGACAATTATGTACTTTTTAATACAAAATAATTGCAGTTTTTTCATGTGCTCTTATATTAGTTCTGATATAGATCAAGACCATTCTAAAACTATTACGGTATGGTGATATCTTTTTAAAATTTTTGCGATTTTGAATAAATTGTGAAATAATTATGAGGACCATGTGGTGTCAAATATGTTGGTAAATAGTCACATTTAACACTTAACCTAGGAAGGATATACAAATGAAACAGACAAAGAGGGAAAAAGATTTTTTAAAAGCGATGGGAAGTTTTTAAATACTTGGCAGAAAAATGTTAATCTGTTTTATTATTTATTAAGATGTTTTGCTTTTAACTTAGTTGTAATTTTGACATATAATTTCTATGGCTAAAACCAAATAGATGTACTCATATTAATATTTATATATATCTATACAAAATATGGATAAATACAAGTTAAGACATAACTCAAGTCAGAAATGTAAAAATATTTAATCATAAGAATTTAAAGTAGTGACCTAAAATATAGTTATTATGGGAAATATAGGTAATCCTTAAAACAGTAACAGTCTTTTATATTAAAAAGGAGAAAAAAAAAAAAATCCATCCATCTATCAATCCATTTTATTCCGCTTATCTGGGTCGCGGGGGCAGCAGTCTAAGGAGGGCCTCCCAGACACGTCCTCCAGCTCCTCCGGGGGGAAATAATAATAACAGTAATAAATTATTGTTGTGGTTATTGTAATTAATAATAATAATAACAAGTTCCTTTGCCTAAATACATGATTTTACAGTAGCAACAGCTTATGAACATCGGGAACTACATATCCCATGATTCATTTCAGTGCAAACAACATGAAAAGATATGTTTTTTTACTTGAATTCTTGGGATTATGACGGAAATAATTCACACTAAAATCTTGTCAGGGTATTTTAAAAGCAAAAAAGTATCTATTATATCATCCTCTCTAAAATATCACAATAAATATCGTACCGAGAGATTTGGATATCGTTACATCCCTAAGTAATAGTAGGTGTTGTAGTAATAGTAATAGATTTTGTTGTTTTGTATTTGTTGTGGATGTTGCTTTATGTTTTTGTGTTTTGTTTTTATGTTGATTATTGCATTTTGTTAAATGTTATATTCTGTTGTCTTTAATAATTAAAAAATAAGAAAACATCACATTTTCATACTGCGCTTTTCCACCTTCAAGGCACACACGCATTCATACACCAGTGTACGCAGACACTGGGGGTGAGGTGGGTTAAGTGTCTTGCCCAAGGACACAACGACAGTAACCAGCTGAGGCACAAAACAATCCATAATCCATACAATCAACTGCGCGTACAGCTGATTAATTGTAATTCAAGCAGACTTCATTTTAACAAAACACTGCATCTTTAATTGTTTTTCGTCTCAATACAAAAGTCTTATCTCATTTTAAAATAAACCCAGCGCGGTGAAACGACTACAGAGCTATGACTGGCAGCTTTTCCCTGACTGCTGTCTCTCTTGGAAGCTGGAATGAGAATAGACAAGCCTGTTTCCTGAGCCAGCCCCGCTCTGTGTATCGGCCAGAGCAGCTTGTGGGGGAGTCTCCATTCATCTGCCTCTCTGCTATCAAATCATTACAGATGCAAATGCGGCCGCAGAGACACACCGAGGTACTATATGTGTGTGTGTGACTGCGCGTCGGTGTGTGTATGTGTGTGTGTGTGTGCGTGTCTATACCAGAGCCAGCCCGGAGGGTCATTGTTCCCGGGGGCTGGCTGCGCTGTGCTGACACTGCACTGCCAGCTTTTGGGCCGCATCCAGATTCAACAACTACAACCTACAACTGAGGAATGTGAGGCATCTGAGTGGAAATGGAGAGGAGAGGGTCTAGGTGCAAAGAAGTGAACTATGCGACGTCATCGGTAGCTCTCAGATCCAGTTATTTGGAATATGAATTTATTAGCATACAAAATACCGAAAATAAAAACATCAGGATTATGTAGAGCGGATTAATATGAATATTTTAAGACCAAAAATGACAAGGCTCACTGCAGTAGTCACAGAGAGAGGGGCTACAGTTTCTCAATATAAAATGAACTGGAGCCAGAGTCAGTGGAGCTGGACACGTGCCCATGCTCACTTCCTATTTGGAGTGCGACGGCAAGCAGGTTTATGGTTTGAACATAAAATTACACTAGTGAGTATCTGATAACTGTCTTTTTACTAGTTTTATATCAAGTGGTTATTGATGGTTAGGGGTGTAACAATATAGCCTGATTCATCAGTCTGATCTCGCAGCGTTGGAATTAGTTCGCTCGATGGTAGGCGGGTACTTTTTCAAAAGAAACAGAAAAAGCACACCAAAATTCTCGTAGAGGTGCAAAGGCAAGGAGCAGCATGACAAAAGTGAAAAAATGCATAGCACACTCAGATGGCTGACAAAAAAAAGCCTTCATTAAATATTTTTCTTCCTTTGGACCACAACACACAACGCAAGAAAAATATCTGATGAAGACTTTATTTGCTGAAATGTTATTTTGAAAATAAAAAAGCTTTTGGACATCGGCCATCTGAGTGTGCTATGCATTTTTTCACAGATGGGTACTTTTTGTCATTTAACCAATCGCTGCTATTTGGTCGTGATGTATGTAATGCGCCGCTAACGGAACTAACCAGTATATTAAGCTTTTCCCAAATCCCGTAGGAAGAAGGGCAATAATGTCTTTCCCCTTGATAAAATTCACCAAACATTCTCTTTATTCCGGCTTTAAATCCTCGATCTCGGGAATCGTTGACAACACAGAATGTACGGCTCTTCGCTGATTGGCTGGTGCCCGAACTCGCACCTCTGGGGTTTTTTTGAACTGTCTAGTGTATTCTGATTCCTGACCTAGTTGCTGGAGAGAAAAGAAATTGAGCGGAGGCACTAGGTGGTGCCAGCCTGGATAATAACAATATCCAAGTCTCACGATATGATATCGTCATGGTATGAACCTCACAGTACGATATTTACTGCGATGTCATGGGAAAGCTCACGATATGGTGGGGAGGCTCACGATTAGGGATGTAACAATATCCAAATCTCTATGTACGATATTTCACGATACACATCTCACAACATTTGTTATGATTTTTTTCTGTCAATACTACTTTTTCCTCTTAAAACACCTTGACAAGACTAAATCTAAAGAACTAAGACTTAAAAAAGCTTAGAACTGTTATTTCTTGTTGTAGTCTACACGGAAATGGAGCAAAGGATCATGGTCTATGTAGTTCCCTCTGTCTTTTGTCTTTTTAGCTATTACTGCACCATAACTCTTAATTTAAGCAAAGAGACTTGTAATTCGATATATTGTGATGGTCCATGATATTATTGTAAGACTTTGACGATACAGTATCATGATATTTCGGTTATTGTTACATCCCTAATAGAGATTATTGATCGCTTAACAGGAGCGTGTATCTTGTACATTCATGCTCACAACAGGCTATAATGATGATACATGATAATTATACGTTTTATACAATGACTGCGCACATTACTTTCACATTCACATTCACAAAAATAATGGCAATGCTATTTTTGGTGCTGGTATCAGGAGTATTATCTGAAATGGAGATTATGTTAAATCAGCTACGTTATGAAAAGGAATAGATTTTTGTATTAAACGCAACAGCTATTTATTTAAACAAAATAAATATGAGCAAGATATTATCCTCAGTGCATTGTAAAGACCTCTTTAATAAATGCTTTGGTGATCAAAACAATCTACACTGCTTAATTAGGCTATTTGTATTTAATTACTAGTATATTTCTGCAAACTTGAATGGTTTACTTTCTAAAACAGAGGGTTAACTTGTAGAGATAAAACATATATGAATATATTATGTGTTTCATTTGTTGGCACACAGCCGAGCACATTTCCGGCAGAAATGACCTGAGCAATTTGAGTCCATCTCTGAGCCTGGGTCCTAATTAGACGCCATTGTTGGGAGCCTATTTGTATGCCTCGCCCTCAGCTGATGCTGCACTACGCTTTGATACCAAAAGTGGTTTCCATGGAGATTATAATGTACTCTCACAAGTAGTGCTTTCCCATATCACAGCGCTTCTCCCTGTGAAATAGAGGGGTTTTCTTAATCAAGTAAAGCCCTTTTGTAAATACAGGCAAATCGTGTTTATCAAATTAGGGTGTTTTAAGTGTCAGCAAGCGTGGACTAGATAAGCCAACGACAACTAGAATTACTAGTACGACTTGATTCTAGGTTTCTTAATCTGTAAAGCACTTTGAATTACTTTGTGTATCAATTGCTGTATACAAATAAACTTGCCTTGCCTTGTATATCTTTAATCGGTTTTGGGTTTTGCAATTTGTATCTTTATTTTTCGAGACTAAAAGCAAACCAAACAGACAGCGGTGCAGAGATGAATTCGATCTGTATTATCTGAGTCCTGGTTTGGGATCAAAAAGTGGGTCGTTATGTTAATGAGCTGCTGGATGTAAGAAGAAAATACATATGCCGGTATACGGACCTATAGCCTGTATTGTGAGAATCTTGTGGGCGTAGAGGATTCTGAATGTTGTCATGGTAACAGCAATTACAATTAACTAAGGTGATTTATGATTCCTCTAAATCACACACGCACATATGCACATACCGGCTTTACTATCATGTCTCCATAACATTTTGATTTTTTATTATTTGAACAGGTTGCAACACTAACAATACTTTACAATGGGTTGAAATAAAACCAAAGATTACGATTTCTTGTCAAGATCAGGTGGTAAACTAACTAACTGTGATTATTTGGGTCATAAGGAATAAAAAAATTTTTCTCATTATGACCATTTTAGAAGCAAAAATAATAATAATCTCTTGTCACACTAACTTTACCATTCAGAATGTTTGATTTCATAAACGAATATATGAATTTCAGATTTTGGTACGTGTGATGTTTCCTTTTTTGATAAGTGTTAAATAAATGCATAACAAGTACAAAGCATAGACATAAAGCTGTTTTTAATCATATTTTGTGTCTTCTCTGCACTTTAATTCAAATGCAGCTCAATGTAAAAGTATTCTAAGTACTCAGAATACACACAGTACTCTGCTTGACCCAAGATTCAAGGATTAATTGTCATCGTCACAAGTAACAATTATTATTATTATTATTTTTAGTTTTTTCATTTGTTTAATTATTAATTTTAAAATGTATTTTATTATTTTTACTATTTTTTTCAGTACTTCTTATTCCACCACTACATTGCTTCCTTTTTTATATATCTGTAATGTCATCTTTATATTACAATAATGATACAATTGTAAATTTCTAGGATTATTCATTTGGACGTGATGTTAGGTTTGACATATGCAGTGTTGGGAAGGTTACTTTTAAAATGTATTCCCCTACAGATTACAGATTACATACTCCCAAAATGTAGTTTGTAACGTAATCCATTAAATTACTTAAAGTGAGTAATGTAATCTGAATACTTTGGATTACTTGATATAGTCATGTTTTTTAAAACTATGTGAATGTAGCAACCGCATCCCGAAAATCCTTGTTTGTTCTCTTCAAATTAGCAATGTCCTGGTTTAGTCCTGCTTTTAGTTTTGGTTCTGGTTTTAATTCTGGTTTTAGTCCTGCTTTAGTCCTGCTTTAGTCCTAGTTTAGACCTGGTTTTAGTCCTGGTGTTAGTTCTGGTTTTAGTCCTAGTTCTGACCTGCTTTAGTCCTGCTTTAGTCCTAGTTTTAGTTCTGGTTTTAGTCCTGGTTTAATCCTGCTTTTAGACCTGGTTTAGTCTTGCTTTAGTCCTGCTTTAGTCCTAGTTTTAGTCCTGGTTTAGTCCTAGTTTAGTCCTGGTTTAGTCCTGCTTTAGTCCTAGTTTAGTCCGGCTTTAGTCCTGCTTTTAGTCCTAGTTTAGACCTGCTTTAGTCCTGTTTTAGTCCTGCTTTAGTCCTAGTTTAGTCCTGGTTTAGTCCTGCTTTAGTCCTAGTTTAGTCCTGTTTTAGTCCTGCTTTAGTCCTAGTTTAGTCCTGGTTTAGTCCTTTAGTCCTGCTTTAGTCCTGGTTTAGTCCTGCTTTAGTCCTAGTTTAGTCCTGTTTTAGTCCTGCTTTAGTCCTTTAGTCCTAGTCCTGTTTAGTCCTGCTGTTTTAGTCCTGCTTTAGTCCTAGTTTAGTCCTGGTTTAGTCCTGGTTTAGTCCTGCTTTAGTCCTGCTTTAGTCCTAGTTTAGTCCTGGCTTAGTCCTGGTTTTAGTCCTGGTTTTAGTCCTGGTTTAGCCCAAACTGTGAAAACAGGAAAATTCCGCCACGTAGTCCAAAGTAACTGTAATCCAATTACCACTCATGGAAACAGTAACTGTAACTGAATACAGTTACTCATAATTTGTACTCTGATTACGTAACACCGGTACATGTAATCTATTACTCCCCCGCCCTGACGTATGATTGATGAAAAGGTCTTGCTGGTCAAATGTACTTGTACATTGTTACACATTTTTTGTGAGTAAACAGAAAAAAACAGAACAAAATGCTGGAACACTCTAGAGAATTATATATGTATTAAAAAAAATAATAAAATGTGTGTCTGTGTGTCTGGTCCAAACAGCATCAGGGCAATTCTTAAAGTGCAAGAATAAATTACACGCAGGTATTCAGTGTTCTGTAACTAAATGCATTTTCAAAGTATTCTTCCCATCACCGTGGCCGTTGTGCATCATTATTCTTCTTATACAACACAGTGTCTTGTAAAATGTTGTAAGACAATTGTGGACAATTACTCCTGCACTTTCTTTTGACAGTAAAAGCACTCAAAACTCCAGCAGCCATTACAGTTGGACCTACTTTATGGAACGCAGCAAAGCAAGAAAGATGTAATCAATAATTTCTTTTCAGCCTTCTCGCAGTGCCGTGTTCTTTACTGTAGCGCTCCAAGATTCGTCTAAATCGAATTAAAAACGCAATTTGCAATTATTAGTATCATAATTTCGTCCACAAACAATAAATAAAATGGTCTTACTCTCTCATGAAACCATAAACTGCTACAATATGTTCTGAAATCTGATGTTGATTTTTTTTTCTTTTTGACCCATTTTACACTATTTTCTGATCTGTTACTGTTAAAATGTTGTTTCCGCATCACAAACATACCTGGAGTTTTGTTTCATTCACACGTTTAACACACAAATCTCGCATATTTAGGTTCTTCTCTCACGCAGAAAACACTACACTGTGCTTTTAATTCCATACACCTTCACTAGAATCATTTGGATTGTTTCAGCCCCTGGAATTTCCAACCTATACTGAACTAAACACAAAAGGTAGGTATTAACTTGTAAACCATTTTGAGCTTTGGAGATGTAAACAGACTAATAATGAAACAAAACACAACTCTTGGTGTGTTTTTGAGGAGGTAACAACATTATAACATGACTTAAAGTTCACAAGAGTCAATTTTGTGTAATACAGGACAAACCTTTAAAGAGAAAACTGTTGAAAATGCATCAGATTTGTTGCTCGATGTGGATATTATTGTATTTTGGAAAATGGTTTGTGATGTACTGGGGCAGGTGCAGGGGTATTCAATCCCTTTAACACCTAAACTAATTTTTAATCTGTATTTTTGCCTGCTCAGACGACACTGTTCACCAATGCAATATACGGCATATCTATTCAAAGTGATGTCATTAGCTGCCCAAAAAATCAATAACAAGGAACTGGAGCACAACTTCTGTCCCCTCAAAGGATCGGTAATAATAAACGACATCTATCTAATGGAAAAAATAACTCATAGACCGAGACTGCGAGAAGCACAAAACAAATGGGGAAAATTTACAGTATATATCCAGAAAGTGTCACACAGGCTTCTGTATTTTTCCGTTTGCTTTTGTGTTTTCTTGTTGCGCTTGTAAAATTGACAAAATCCAAGAAAACCAAAGTGACAAAAGAATTTGAATTCAGACTACATATTCTCGGTGCATGTATTCAGTTACTTCCCAGCACTTGTAATTATCAACACTTAGTTAATTAAAGGTCCTATATTACACAAAATGGATTCTTGTGAGTTTTAAGACATGTTATAATGTTGTTGCCTCATCAAAAACAGACCTAGAGTTGTGTTTTGTATCTTTCACACGTTTGAGTAAACCTTTATTATTTTTGTCTACATCTCCAAAGCACAAAATTCTCTTTTCCACCTTGTGATGTCATGTAGTTTTTAAGTCAACATCTGTTTTTTTTTACCTTAATTCCAGGGCCGAAGCGACGTTTATATGATGACGGTCTGAACAGAAAACGCAAAAGTGGCATCGCGTCTTCATTTTTTATTCCGTGTTTAGACGAGCATTTTCGGGAGGAAATCTGCGTGCATACTGTGACGCAAAAGTGTGTGGTATTCGATTGGGTATGCATGCCAGGCGGCGAGGTGGTGACGTAAACGTGTACGCTAAGTGAGCAGATCTGACCAGAGTTTTGCGTCTTGGGCAGCGTAGACAGAAACACTACGGTGGAGCGTATTCAACTTTTCCACTCTGGAGGGTGGCTTCAGATTTTTGCGTTTTTAAGCCCCAAAAACGCCGTCACCGTCTAAACGAAAGGCACTTCTGATAAAATATTTTGTCATTTTTACCCGCACGTTTTCCTCATGTAAACAGGCCCTGAAATTATCCAAAGGTGAAAGTGTATGGAGTTTAAAAACACAACGGAGCACTTCCTGTATTACCACATGACATCACAAAGTGGAACAGGGTGTTTTCTGTTTGAGAGAGGAACTAAACTAAGCCTAAATTTGCAAGATGTGTGTGTTAAATGTGTGTGTGTGAATGAAACGAAACACACAAACACAACTCCGGGAACAACATTATAACATAGATCACAAAATCGCGTAAAACGGGCTCTTTAAATGATTTTGTTGCCTGTAATTAACAACACTTAGTTAATTAAACATAATTTAGTCACACTGCCAACTCCTCACTGCTCCGTGTTAGAAGATCACCTCCATCAGACTGAACAAACGATACAACACAACACACAGCATCTGTACCCGAGACCCGAGCAATTGACCACTCACTTTTCACTACAAGCACCCACTGACCTGCATCCACCGGTGACACCCTTCACCTCTCCTCAACGCAGCTCCAAATCATTTAAAAAAAAAACAGAAAAAGAGATCATGACAAACGAAAAGGTCTCCGCTTCCGATTCCACGCCGCTGACTCTTAGCGGCGCCGGAGATTGCCAGGCGCCATGGGAGAAAAGGTTAGGTGTATGCCGGTAAAACTCTTGGTTCTTTTAGACCACACAAAGGCTCATTAGCGGCAGCAGGCAGAGAAGCAGAAGGCTGACTGGAGCCGGAGCCGAGTCTGCCTCTGAGATCACATGGGCAGGAGAGAAAGAGAGAGATGGAGAGAGAGAGAAAGAGCGTGGAGAGATGGAGAGAGTCTGCAGATATTTTTACAGAGCGAGGAGAGGAGGGAGGAGGAGGAGGAAAGAGGAGGGAGGGAGGGGGACAGAGGAAATGTACAGGCCTGATGAATGTGGGTGAACCAGGGGTAACAGATGAGGGGTAGGATACTGGGGGGAATAGAGAGGCCGGGGGAGGGGGGAGGGGTGCATGGGAAAATTTAATAGAAACATCTGAGACCAATAGCAATATTGAGGTCAGATTTTTTACAGTGTTGTTATTTCAGGTGCGAGGGGGTTGAGGGTTGAATTCCCCGAACTATAACGTGCCTTTATAAAATATGAAAACGAGAATACAAAGAAACTCTTCTGAATGCAAATGAAATCTAGTTAATTTGTGGTATGACGGGATCAAGATATGTAGAATATTAAGTAGCGAAGTAATGATATCCAAATGTCTCGGTACGATATTATCACGATATACATTTTATTTATTACGATATTTGGGAGAGGCTGATATAATTGTATATAGGACACGTTTCTGCTTTTAAAATACCTTGACAAGATTTTGGTGTGAATTATTTCCGTCATAATCCCAAGAATTCAAGTAAAAAACATATTTCTTTGTGTTGTTTTGATATGTAGTTCCTAGGGGTGTAACAATATCCAAGTTTCACGATACAATATTGTCACGGTATGAACCTCGCGACACGATATTTATCGCGATATCGTGGGAAAGCTCACGATAGTGCGATATTATACATAATAACAAGACTGACGTTATAAAATGCTTTCATCTGTCATTTGGTACAACATTTATTGTCATATTCTAGGGATGTAACGATATCCAAATCTCACGGTGCGATATTATCACGATACGCAAAACATATTTCTTTGTGTTGTTTGCACGGAAATTAATCATGGTATATGTAGTTCCTAGGGGTGTAAAGTTATCTGAGTCTCACGATATGATATTGTGACGGTATGAACCTCACGGTATGATATTTATTGCAATATCGTGGGAAAGCTCACGATATTATACATAATAACAAGACTATATACTTACAAAATGCTTTGACCAGTCATTTGATACACCATTCATTGTCATATTCTAGGGATGTAACAATATCCAAATCTCACGGTACGATATTGTCACGATTTACATGTCACGGTACGATATTTATTGCAATATTTTGGAAAGGCTTATATAATTGTAGATAGAACACGTTTCTGCTTTTAAAATACCTTGACAAGATTTGGGTGTGAATTATTTCCATCATAATCCCAAGAATTCAAGTAAAAAACATATTTCTTCGTGTTGTTTGCACTGAAATGAATCATGGAATATGTAGTTCCTAGGGGTGTAATGATATCCAAGTCTCATGATATGATATTTATTGTGATATCATGGGAAAGCTCGCGATACGGTTGGGAGGCTCACAATATTACGATATTATACATAATAACAAGACTGACATTATAAAATGCTTTCACCAATCATTTGGTACAACATTTATTGTCATATTCTAGGGATGTAACGATATCCAAATCTCACGGTACGATATTATCACGATATTTTAGAAATTCTAATGTACTGTAATTGTAGATTTCTGGTTTTAAAATACCTTGACAAGATTTTGGTGTGAATTATTTCTGCCATAATCCCAAGAATTCAAGTAAAAAACATATTTCTTCATGTTATTTGCAATGAAATGAATCATGGGATATGTAGTTCTCTATGTTTATAAGCTGTTGCTACTGTAAAACAAAGAAAAGCAAAGAAACTTGTGATTCCATATATTGTGACAGCCCACGATATTATTGTGAGACTTTTGACAATACAATATCACAATATTTCGGTTGTTACATCCCTAATATTAAGATATGTACAAAAAGAAAATTAAAACAACACTGAATAATGAATGCAATAGTGGATATTTACAGCCATGCCCTACATATACAATTCAAAATAAGAAACAAAAATAGCAAGAGACTGTTGTCAAATAATGCATTATTATATTTACAAGTAAAAATTAAATATAGAAATATCTTAATACAAAATATGTCTTGTATATAGCTGTGATAGAGATGCTTTTACAATAAATCTGTACTGGGGAAAGACAATTTTATAGCCTATATAAAAAACAAGGTACAGCTCATTTCCAAAAGACTAATAAATAATAAATATTTGTGAAAATGTCCATGCTGACGAATAAAATGTGGGTTACAGTGTGTGACGTCACCCACAGTGTTCATCTCCAGTGAACTAAAGCTCACCGAGGCTTGCAGGAATGAATTTGGAGCCAGTTCTATATTAGGAACAGGAATTTATTTACGGACAAAACAGTGAAATAAAATCACCAGGATGTAGAGCGGGTTAATACGAACATTTTAAGACCAAAACGACGAGGTTCAGAGCAGCAGCTACAGGGTGAAGAGTGACAAATTTTGGCTTTTAACACCGTGTGAGTTATGTGGTCCACTGTGTCTTTTATTTTAGTTTAGATTTTATTCATTTTATAGTCTTAACAACGTATTTTTTGTTGTTATTTATCTCTTTTATTGTCTTAATTTGTCTGTGCAGCACTTTGGAGGCTGTGATATATAAATACAAAGAAAGTGTATTGGAGCCAGAGCCAATGGAGTCAAAAGCGCCCCCATGAACTCTTCCTATTTGTATTTATATATACAGTCTATGTCCCACACTCAATTAAACCGCATATCAACATTAGATCCCGCACTTATGAACAGAAGAGAAGGTTTAAGATCTAGATTGTACGACGCTACAAACAACACCTGCAATGCAATACTGGAAACCTCTTCAGGCAGAAATAAAGCCAATTATTTACTAGCCCATTTATTCATCCACCTGTTTTCTAATCAGACCCAACTGCGAGTGTCCAAAGACCCATCTCTGTGTCCTCAGTGAACCCAGACCAGCCCTGCCCTGCTCCTGTCGCATCCCCCTCCACTGCAGGCTCACAGTCTGCGGGGCCATACACACACTGTAATAACCACTACACAGCACAATCCTGATCCTCACTAGAGATCGACTGACATGAGTTTTTTCACGGCCAATACCAATACTGCCTGTTTAGAATACAGAGCAGCAGATGATATGATATGTTTACGCCGATATGTAGGGCTGATTTTGATTATTTCACCCTGATTATGTCATTTTAATTGACTATAAATTCAGCCACAGTCCTTTTTTTTTTTTTTTACCACAAACCTATAACATTCAAAGTAATTTAATAGATTACGCTGTGTATACTCAAAAACTCAGAAATAGTCCTACTAACCTAATTATGTCAAGTTGCTGTAGCATGTTTTTCTTTTTGAGTAATTTTAACTATGTATATGTCTTTTTTTTTTTTTTTTTTTTTTTTTTTTAGAGGGAACTATTGTTTTTGAGTTGAGTTGTTATAAAAAGATACAAGTAGCAAGTCATCCAATTTTTTTAAGTTCTGGAAGATTGTGACTTTTAAGTACATCCAATTATTAAAATTATTGAGGCAATCGATTACCTCAATTTTTTTTGAGTTCTGGTAACTTTTTCAGGTTTACAGTGTAGGCCTGTCACGATAATTACTATATTGTTCAATATATGACAGATGGAACGATATATATGTTTTTGGGTTCAATATTTATGTACAATTACTTTCCCTTTGTGGGATTATTTTTTTCTGCAATAAGATAAAATTTTAGCTGTGGAAGTTTGAATTATGAACTAAAGTTATACACTAATTACTTAATTGTTGTAAGTTGTAAGTACTTTTGGGGGGGATAATTTTGCTTTACGATTTGGTTTCAATAATAGCATTTATTGATTACTTTTTTTTTTTTTTATCATGACAGGCCTTATCTCTTTAGTTTTAAAGTGTTAATATGAAGCTTTTTGTGGATTTTAACAGCTGTACTGGAGATTTAAGGCTGATATCTGATACAATAAAAAGTCAAAATATCAATATACCAATATATTGGCCTATCTCTAATCCTCACAGATAAGAATTATATATATATTTTATAAAAATCTGGATTTCAACTACCATACTGTAATTAATTTCATAAGCAGCTTGACAAACTATATAGTTAGTCAAGCTGCATGGGCTTCATCATCAAACCCTGACAAAAGAATATGTGTTTAATATGCAAATGCCGTCTTTTGTCAGCATGTGTTGGTTACATATATTAAATTATGCAATACTACATCTTATCTACAGTCTTATCTCTGTGTTTGTCAAGAAGGAACCATTTGTGTGACTAATCAGGTTTGCTTTGGACCTGACACTCAAGCTGGGCACAGATAATATTTTGGCTCTGTATTATAATGCACACACACTGTTTTCTCTTAAATCAAAAGGAATAATAATAATACATCATAATAATACATCGCTTCACAATAAAGTAACACAAAAACAAGAAAGGGACAAACAAAACAAGTAATGAGGAGTAGTCAAAAGTGGCGTTAGGCTATGAGGAAAAAGGTAAGGTAAGAGTTCCAGAGGGTGCAGAAAGTGATCACAAAGTAAATGACAGGGCTGAACGATTTTAAAAAAAGAACTGAATTGCGATTTTTCTGGCAGATATTGCGATTTCAGTTTCATTCAAATTAAGTTTTAGTGCACATGAACATTTGCAAACATCACAAAAACTGACATCCATCATACCAGAATCCTGCACCAACGATTTGACGCTGGACCATTTGTGCACATTTGTTTACATTTTACAGAAATGAAACTTAAACCCACATGGTTAATTTGCATAAACTATAAGTGCTGAAAGAAACAGCTCACTCCTTGTGCTGCTGATGTGGTCATCTTCTGTCAGACTAAAGGACTGGAATATGTCTGTTCTTTCTGTGACAGAGGATGTGCTGCTGATGGTGAGTCTGTTCTTTGCGTCTATCGTGTTAGAGATGGTTCATGTTAAAATTTACATGAATGCCAGGTTTAAATCCTAGCCTCTTAGACCTCGACGCAGATCCATAAAGCAAAAACGACAGCGATAAGGTGACGGCAGCAGTGTGTGCTGAGTCGACGCAGAACAAAACTTCGCCCTTAAAATTGGGCTTTCGGGGCACTGCAAAAAAAAACTCTCTCAAACTCGTGTTGTCTGAGATCCGTGATTTTGGGTCCAAAATGATATGTTCAGCCCAAGTACATGTGTATGATGTAAGTGTTGGGTTTCAGATGACATCATATTTTCATTATTATTTAATACAGATGGGAGGCACATAAAATGAATAGTGTTAAACTGCACATTTTTGTTGTAAGATAGCAGCTCTTGGGTCTGGTCAATAATAGAAATGATCAGGTTCCATATTTGGAAATTAATTTTTCCATTATTTTATGGCAAAGTACAATGTATACAATAAGGAAAACTATCCCAGTTTGACATCGTCACATTCTAAAATCTGAAAACCAATGATTTGTTGATGTTGATGATGATGATAGTGAGTCTGTTCCGTGTGTGTGTCACGTTGGAGATGGTTCATGTTTTCAGAGATCAGACATGTGCAGATTTAGCGCAGCTCTTTATTTAACAGTTCATTTCACTCACTTTATTTATGTTGGTCACTTTATTTATTTTGGCTCCTGTTGTGATGAAAAGACTGAAAAGTGTTTGTCTTTTGGACACATGTGCACTCAACTTTATGTTGCAGTAACCAGGATAATGTGTTTACATGCACCATGACGAAACCGGTATACTCAAAAAACCCAATCATACCGGGACACTGATGTGCAGGTAAACACACTCAGTGTACAGTTCTTTTCTTACTGAATTATTCTATATAGAAACACATGATTGTATTAAATACATAGTACAGTTTCCAAATTAATCGCAATCAAATCAAAATTACACTTTTAATGTACACAATTATAGCAAATTGCAAAGGCTGCAATTTTTGAAGTACCATAATTTCCTCCACAAACAACAAAATATCCTAAAAACATTCATGTTGTTTTCTTTTATGTTTAGTTCTTTTTAAAGACAGTACAGTAGGAGATGTATTTACCTTGACATGTTCGGTTACTAGCTGCAAGCATCTTCAGAACTGCATAACAACTACTAACCCTGTAGCTTAGAACTGCACAAACATGGTCTGAAATAAATGATTCTTGTATTAGTTTATATTTCAGCCTTTTTGACAATTCCCCTGGTTATTTTTAAAACGTGAACTTTGAACAGAATCCCATTATTAAAACAAAAATCGTCTTATCAAATTGCAGGAAAAAATCATAATTACACATGTTTCCACAATCGTTCAGCTCTACACGGCGACATTTTCTCAAAACAAGCCAGCGCCGATGCCATACTGCGGAACATTCAAACAGGCAAAGCCATAACATCTCCATGGAAACAAGCAGGCGTTGAACTCCGTCACCAGAAAAGTGACTTGGTGCACCAGACTCTGTGCTCAATTAGTTTTAATTAACCAACAGCAGCGGCTCAATGTCATGACAAGAAAGCTTTTTTTGAAGATAAAGGGAAGTGTTCATTTAATTTAGTGTAATCAAAGCTTCCAGAACAGGACCGAAGGTAACAGGCAGAATTATTGTGTGTGTTCCAATCACAGATCATTGACTCATCGCCATCGCTTTAATGATTCATATTGCATCTCACAAACACGTCGCTCCATTACGTAAAAATGCAAATAAAGAAATGTAGAGGAGGAGACATTTGACATTTTTACACCACTGCACCAGAGAAGCCACTGACCTATATTAGCTCTCACTCACAGGGGGTGTCCTTATTTCAATCCAGGAAGCCATAAACAACACCGCTTTGTTGATTCTGTTTGTGTGGGCATATTGAAATTCAACTGAAAGGAAAGACCCGGTGACAGAAGCAAATTAAACCAATTTCTGTGTTGTAATTTTGCAAACGAAATCTATTTGTTTATATCAAATAAGCAAGTGTTATTGACCTTGATGTCACGCAGATTCTGCCAAAGCATTTTGTAAACATTACCAGAGTTCTGTTCACAGGTTAATTGGGGTATATTTATTCCGAGCATGATCCAAAGAACAGGGGAAGCTATTCTAGGAGAAGTGTCATTGTTTAGCTCAGTTTGACTTTTCAATTGAACAAATGCATTCCCATGTTTAATATTGTTATGCTTTAAAGGGCCCATATTATGCTATTTTATGTTATAATGTTGTTTCCTTGTGTTTCGTTTCATTCACACACATTTGAGTTCTAATCTCAAACAGAAAACACCATGTCGTAATACAGGAAGTGCTCCACTGTGTTTTTAAACTCAATACACCTTCACTAGAATCATTTGGACAATTTCAGCTCCGAAATTGCCAGTCTATACTATACTAACAAAACATAAAAGGAGTTGAAAACCACCACTACATGACATCACAAAGTGGAACACAGCATTTTGAGCTGGAGACAAACGTGTGTGAATGAAATAAAACACATCTCTAGGTATGTTTGAAGAGTTAAATAGTAAAATATAGGACCTTAAAAACTGTTCACATCAACCTTTGCTTGCATAAGTAACTAGTGTAGCTTCTACTTTAGGCAGGTATTCCCAGGTTTGATTACCCCAAATTTAAGACTTTTTAAGACCATTTAAATGAAAATTAAGACCAACATCGCACCGATTATGTGGGCAAAAAATGCCAGATCCAATTCTAATATTGACCAACCAACTACTACTGTATATCTAGAATCTAAGAGCCACTGTGGATTAAACCTACACTTCCCCATGATCCATCAATCATCTTCCACCACTCTACTGATTGTTTACTTAATGCCACCGGTACCAGAAACCAAAATATTGTTTGCGCATACTCCAAATTACACATTCATTTCATAGTTTTTTTTTTTTTCCTCCCTCCATTTAACATCGCACTGCAGCCCGGTTGAGTAAACAAAAAAAAACAAAAAATAGGCTAATGAAATGTAAGACCTTTGTGGAAAAATAAGACTTGGACTTGGACTTTTTAAGGCCTTAATTTACGAACATGAAATTTAAGACGTTTTTAACCCTAACCCCGCCGCTACCCTGTTAGGTTTAATTCTGTCATTGTTTATTTTTATTTACTTATTTTTTAAATGTATTTATTTTGGGCAAGTAAGAGATTTGCATTCTTATACAATAGAACATGTAACATTAGTAAAATCATAATAGAAATAACCAAAACAACAAAAAATAGCCCAAAAAGTTTAAGTACTGACTCACATTTTTGACAACCTTAAGATCTAAGCAAGGCACATATAATAATAATAATAATAATGCATCAGTTTTGTATAGCGCTTTCTGGACACTCAAAGACGCCTTACAGAGTATTATTCATTCACTTCACACTCGGTGGCGGTAAACTACAATTGTCAAACTTTGAGGGCAGGAGTGCTCCTTGGATATATAAAAATGGTGCAGAATTGTCCCTTTGTTGCTCTTCAGTGTATGGACCAGTCTCAAACACAAAGTAGAAAAAACGGAGGGACTCAAAAAGTACAAAAATAATCAAAAGTTTTTAATACCACATAACAGATAAAGGTAAAATCACACCTCAGTTTTTCTACTTTGTATTTGAAACCCTGGGGCAGACTGACCAATCTGCATTCTCACACCACTTTCAAACTAGGCCGGTGGGTAAAGTGCTTTGCCTAAGGACACAACGACAGTTTTTGTGACTGGCGCCCCACTGTGACACCTGATATTCCCTTTGGTCTCCCATCTGAGATCTGATGGGATCCGGCTTTGACAAACTGTAATGGCCACAACCCAGAGAACTACAGTAGACGACAAAAACAAATCAGTACCGCATAAGATCCAAAATCCGAAATAGCATTAAAAGAAGAAGCCGAACGAGCATGAGATAAAAAGTAGCTAATGCCTTCTCCTCACTCACTGACAGCTCACATTGTAGTCAGTCCGTCTCTATGTAATTGTATTGCGCTCTGCCTACACTCACGGCACTGAATAGGACCAAATCTGTCATTCTCCTAATCACTTCACAAAGGCACGCCAAGCCAATTACATCAACATGGTGCTGCACTACGTCTATGTCTATGTCCTGTTTTATCTCAGCGCTACCGCCGCCTCTTAACCTGCCAGTCAGCTTAATGAACTTAGGAAAAAATCACTGACCTCATTAATGTGTTTTATGACAATCACGATAGCCTTTATCCACCTTATGACTCAACAACATAAATGCCACACGGGTTGCAGAATACCATGGAAATGCAGTTAAAGCTTTGCAACCTAAGATGGGACCACAAAAGAAAAGGAAAATAAAATAAAAAAGATTATAAGAAGAACAGAAGCCATTCTTATTGTCTCGTTACCCTTCAAACCCTTGATGCACTCCCTATTCCATCAAGTCACAATGTTTTTTAATTAATAATTTCATTTATATAGCGCCTTTGAAGATACCCAAAGCACTTTACAGTTCATTATTCATTCACTCCACATTCAGTGATGGTAAGCTCTTACTGTAGCCACAGCTGCCCTGTGGCAGACTGACAGAAGTGAGACACACCTCTTCCATACTAGGCAATGTGTCTTGCCTAGAGACACAACAACAGTTTTTGCCACTGGCGCACCACTGTGACACCTGATATTCCCAGTGTCTCCCATCCAAGCACTAACCAGACCCGACCCTGCTGAGCTTCTGAGATCTGACGGGATCAGGCTTTGACAAACTAGTATGGCCACACACAAAATGTGTAATGTCTTTTACTCTTTGTAATCTGTCTAATATAATACTAAAATAAAATTAAAAAAATAAACAGAAAACTAAAAGAATGAATTGTCTCCACAAACAACAAAATATTCTGTCTCTTTCTAGATAAAAACTTCTAACCCTGTAATTTACTTTACTTTAATATTCTGAAATAAATGTGATTCTTATATTAGTTTGTCGGCTTATACCTCAATCTTTAGAAATAAATAAAGACTATACTACTCTACTAATACCAGTATTATTGATGCCAAATTTAGTTTTGTGTGTGTTGGGGAAAAGGGGTAAACAGTTGTTTTTGTGTCTTGTTTTAATTACTATTCATTATTGTATTGTTTAATGTTTCATTCTATTGTCCTTAAAGGTGAATTGTGTAACTTTTCTGGTGGAGGCTCCTCCCACAAATCCTTTTCTCCATGGGGATGTTATGGCTTTGTCTGGAATGTTTCACAGTATGACATTAAACCTTTTCTATCTTCATGGAGACCAAACCAGACAATCAGATCTGTGGACAGGCAGTCCCACTCACAGTCAGAATGCCTGTTTTTCTAGGTATTTTTGAGCTATAAAACCACCTGTAATTGAATAAATGTAAAGTAGAGCTGCTTAATGCCATACTAGGCATTAGAAATAGGCAGAGAAATGACATATCCATAGGGCACCTTTAATAACGTATGTGTAATAAAATAAATAAATAAAAAGAAGTGAGAACATAAAAACAGGCTGCATTTCTTTTTGCAGTTCCAGCGTTTTTAAAAAATACACAGTTACGCTTTGCCAAGTGACACGGTGGCACCGGGTATCAAATGTCTGCAATAAACAGGCAGAGAAAGCAGATCCAAACAGAACTAGTACGAACATAAACGCCCACGTATTTAAAGAGCTAGGGAAGTCCAGAGAATATTACAGAAACTGGTCCAATGGAAGTCAGCTTTGTCGAGTCAAGGTCAGGAAAAGATCTTTTAACAGAAAACATAGTTGTTGAAATTCTGATTTGCAAGTGAATTTCATGAATGGTTTATTAAAATATTTTTGGTTGTGGTTGTTTTAAAGTCATGTCTTATGTGTGAAATGTGTAAAATATGGATAAGTAGATAAGGATAAGCAATAAATATACATATATAAGACTAATCAATAGTATGGAATTTTAATCAAGAGATCCACACCTAGTCCTTGGTCAGAAAAAGCATGTAGTTTCGAGTAGAGTTCACATTTTGAAGGAAGAAATTTGACTATTTTTGGTTAAATTACAATTATTAAAAGCCTGTATTGTTTATGTTTAGGAAAGCCATTTTAATTTGTTTTAATAAGACAGAATAAAATACAATTGCGCTGACACATTGAATACAAAAATACAATTCTGCGTAGCATTCTTTATGTAAAGACAGGGCTGAAATTATCCGTATGATTCTAGTGAAGGTGTATGGAGTTTAAAAACACAGTGGAGCACTTCCTGTATCACCACTTGCTCACATCACAAGGTGGAATAGAGTGTTTTCTGTTCAAGAGAAGCAAAGTAGAAGCCTAAATCTGCAGGATTTGCGTGTTAAACAAGTGTGAATGAAACAAAACACAACTGCAGGTGTGTTTTTGATGAGGAAACAACATTATAACACAGGAAATAGAGTAAGCTAAAATAAAACTGCATTGCAATGCACACTTATTTATTATACCATATTTTTCAGACTATAAGGCGCATTTAAAATCCTTTAATTTTCTCAAAAATCGACAGTGCGCCTTATAATCCAGTGAGCTTTATGTGTAAATTCCGGTTGCGCTTACTGACCTCGAACTGATTTTATGTGGTACACAGCGCTCAAAAATCTGTCAAAATGTTTTAGTAGGACTTTGGTAAGCTACGGATGGATTGTCGGAGCATTATGACTACCGTAGTCAGGATCCTCGCAGAGTCTAACAGGAGCTGACCACATCAGGCACAAGAAGTGAGATGTTTTTTTTTCAGTGCTTATAGTTTATGCAAATTAGCCATGTGGTTTTAAGTTTTGTTTCTGTAAAATGTAAACAAATTTGCACAAAGCTGCATTAAACACATTATTACTCAATGTATATTTGAGTTCTCCACGTAGGAAATAAACAAACTTAAATTATCCACCCACATTCACATTCATAATACACATTCACCAAGACAGGGAGGCAACACTGGGCGAATTGTGCAACGATCACGGACGCCTGGGCTAAGGGATCAGTCTCAAGTGTCGACCGTTTGTTTCACTTGTTGTGCTTTATAATCTGGTGCGCCTTATGTATGAAAATAGACAAAAGAATTCAACATTTTTTACCTTATAATCCAGTGTGCCTTATAGTCTGAAAAATACGATACTGTCAAAATCTCATCTTGTCTCATTCTTGTAGATCAAATCTCGTGTCTCATCTCATCTTGTAGAAACTGTACTCATCCCAACATATTACTGTAGATAAACGTTAGGTTTAGGAGCCGCACATGGCTATAATGCTAATCACATGTAACTGCTGGTGACTGATTGTAAGACTTGGTGACATATTTCATAGTAACAGTCTCCTTTGATTCTGCCAATCTCCAATGCCGTTCAATATGGCCATTCTCATGACAGACTACTAATGTTTCCACTGCATTGAAGCGCACATTCACAGGCCCAGATGGCTTGGCAGATCCTCCTATTCATTCTGGCTTTTCTAATTTCAGTTTTTTTTTTTCTCTGTTACTGTGAATCGTGGGGCGTACTCCAGTGGAACCAGCTGATAGAAGACACTTACAACTGCTTTTTCCCCCACTGGTTTTACCGAACAAATGTAGTTTTAAGGCTGATTCGCACTAAATGAAATCTGTTAAATCATAGCTGATCAAAACATACATGATCAAACACTAAACATAAATAATTCACTTTTAAACATCCTATATATTGTCTGTATTAAAGGTGCACTGCGCAACTTTTCTGGTGAAGGGTACGCTACCTGCTTGTCTCCATGGAGATGTTATTGCTTTGCCTGAAATGTTCCATGGCATGACATTAAACATAAAAATGAAAAAAAGACATACATTTTTAGATAAATAGAAATTAAATAATAGTACTGTTGTCCAAAGCAAGAAAAATGTGACGAAGACTTTTTGGACGAAAAAATAATAATAAACTAGAAAAGCACTCAGAGAGCGCAGACCTCCGCCAAGGACTACAGTCCCCCTCATATTAATTGTGTTTTCCATAAATATTTGTCTCGTATCTGTAAATTTGGAATATGAAAGAGGATCCCATTGTCCATCCCTGAGTCAAATTTCATGGGGTTTGGTCAATAATTAACTATTATATTGAGAAACAAAATTTTTGGCCCCATTTACCACAATGTTAACTAAAATTTCAAAGTGATCCAGAATCCAGGATTTCTTCCGGATCACCCCCAAAATGAAATCAGTTCTTCCTTTTCACATTTCCAACAAATCCTGAACATTTCATCAAAATCGGTCCATAACTTTTTGAGTTATGTTGTCTGTTACAAACAAACAAACAAACAAACAAACAAACAGACAAACAGACAAACGCCGGCAAAAACATAACCTCCTTGGTGGAGGTAATAAATACATACTACTACTACTACTACTACTACTACTAATAATAATAATAATAATAGAAAAAAAAACATTGACGACTGTGGTGTATTTTGCTGTTCCTTGGATTTGCACCTCTACAAGAACTTAAGTGTGCGTTTTCTGTTTCATTTCATGACATTAAACATCTTCTAGAATTTATTCATACAGGTGTCTCTGTTGCTCAAAAATACAATAATTCCTTCCGTGAATAGGGGCGATGACTCTCCACAGATCTGAGCTGTAATGCTGCGTAGTACTGTACCTTGCTTGTCTCCCTTGTGATAGATACTGTAGGTTTAATCTATACTAAATAACATTTCCATGGAGACAAGCAGGTGGTGGACCCTCCACTAGAAATGTTACGCAGTGTACGTTTAAGGCAAAACAGTTAAACACTGGGGATGTAACGATATCCAAATCTCTCGGTATGATGTTTTCATGAGCTGCATCTCACTGTACGATATTTATTGAGATATTTTGAAGAGGCTGATATAATTGTAGATAGGACTTTTTTTTGCTTTTAAAATACCTTGACAAGATATTGGTATGAATTATTTCCATCATAATCTCAAGAATTCAAGTTAAAAACATATTTCTTGTTTGCACTGAAATGAATCATGGGATATGTAGCTTACGATGTTCATAAGCTTTTGTTACTATAAAACCATGCATTTAAGCAAAAGAACTTGTAATTCGATATATCACGATATTTCGGTTATTGTTACATTCCTATTAAACACAATTTATTTTAAACTCAGATTAGTTAATAATTATATATACTGCAAACTTTACAAACGCCATAGAGAAGAGTGGAAAATAAAATAGAAAATGACCAAAAGTCCAGTCATTCTAACTGAAATTGAATCATTTGTATCGTATTTTTATTTACGTAAACTGATATGAACAAAACAGTCATTCTATTTCTTTTTCCTGTTATTGATTGATCACTTGTCTAATCAAAAGCAAATAGAAATGTCATTTTGTCTGTCTTCTGGTTTTGTTTGTTTTTGTTTTTATTGTATATCATTTAAAAATAGAAAAAAATTAATTGGAAATCGAAATAAATAATCAAAATGTCTTTCCATATTAGTTTAATCAGTGCAATTAACACAAAAATAGTCACATTTCACCTTCAAAAGTCTGCCCTAAACCACATGCATTTACTGACATTGGATTGGCTCTCAATTAAAGTCTCTCAATTAAAAAGACTCACGCTGGTTGATCAATTAAAATGTAATTAATTGCACCACCCTGAAGCACTAAACATTCAACACAGTATCTCGCAAATACAGGCAAAGGAATCCATTTAAACCCGTGTAACACTAACTATTCTACACTACACACAATACCGATGCGATTCTGAAAACAGTTTTTAAATAAGAGGATTATTTTGACATGTAAAGAGCCAAATATACAATTGTAAATGATAGGCGGTACAAAGAGTTCAGTGCAATATTGTGATAACTTTGAAATATACTGAGCCGCAGCCCTAACAGATCCCTGAAAAGCACAAAAGAATCAGAGCCAGACTGAGACTGTGCTCGAACTCATCCATCACCGGTGTCGCACACGCCATAAACGGCAACCTTGAGCCTGAGAGAGGAGAGGAGGAGGAGGAGGGAAAGGGAGAAAAAGAGAGGGGGTAGAGGAGGAGAGGGAAGAAGGAGAGAGAGAGAGGAAGAGGGGGAAGAGGGAGAAAGGAGAGGAGTGGGTGGGAGAAGGAGGAGAGAGGTTGGAGATGGAGAGAAAGACAGAGAGGGGAAGAAAAGGAAAGAGCGCAGCAGGAGAGAGCGAGGGGGGTACAGGATGAGAAAGAGAAGAGAAAGCACGCAAGGAGGCAGAGAAACAAAAAGAGAAAGTGATAGAGTGCAGGAGGGCAGAGAGATGGAGAGTAGGGTTGGGCAATCAATCGAATTAATTCAATTAATTTGGGTTTTTAATAATCAAGATTTAGAAAAAATGTAAAATCATGAAATTGAGATTTATTATGAAACAAGTTCACTCCTGACTTTCTTACTTGCAAAGCAGCTTAACGTGCAATTACAATTAAGATTTCTATACAAATGTACCAGAAGGTGATTTACAATTTCTTAATTAAAAACAAATGATGATAGGGATGCAACAATAACCGAAATATCGTGATGTTGTATTGTCAAAAGTCTCACAATAATAACGCAGGCTGTCACAATATATCGAATTACGTTGTTTTACAGTAGCAACAGTTTATGAACATCGGAAACTACATATCCCATGATTCATTTCAGTGCAAACGACATGAAAATATATGTTTTTTAATTGATTTTTTTGGATTATGATGGAAATAATTCACACCAAAATCTTGTCAAGGTATTTTAAAAGCAAAAAATTTGTCCTGTCTACCATTATATCAGCCTCTCCAAAATATCGCAATAAATATCGTACCGTGAGATACATATTGTGATAATATTGTACTGAGAGATTTGGATATTGTTACACCCCTATATGATAACAATGAAAATATATGTATGTGTATATATCACCTGGCACTTATGTAGAGACAGGAGGATAGAATGAAAGAGAGAAAGAGAGAAAGCACAGCAGGACTCAGAATGACAGAGAGAGTTTATCACTCTCTCTGAGTGAAGGAGGGGAGAGACAGAGAGAAAGAGAGAGAGACAAAAAGAGAAAGGGAGAGAACGCAGAAGAGGCAGAGGGGTATGGAGTGCAGGAGGAGTGGGAGAGAGGGAGGGACAGAGAGGATGGGAGAGAGGGAGAGAGAGATAAAACAGGGCACACAGGCTCAGAGGAGAGGCCCGGTCTCAGCTGGACTCTCCTGGAGCTGCTGTGGCCTGCATGATTACACACACACACATACACATAGACACATAAACACACACACCCACACACATGGGCACGCACACACACACACGTACACACAGACGCACAAACACACACAGATGCACAAACACACACACGGGCACGCACACACACGCACACATACACACAGATGCAGAAACACACACACGGGCACGCACACACACACAGGTACACAGAGATGCACACACACGGGCACGCACACACACACACAGACATGCACGCACATGTACGCATACACATGCACGCACACATACACACACACGTGCACACAGATGCACACAATCAGACACACGCACACATGAATGTACACACATACATGGGCATGCACACACGCACACACACACACGTACACACAGACGCACAAACACACACAGATGCACAAACACACACACGGGCACGCACACATACACAGGTACACACAGACGCACAAGCTCGGGCACGCACACACACACACATACATGCACGCACATGTACGCATGCACACGCACGCACACATACACACACACGTGCACACAGATGCACACACTCAGACACACGCACACACAAATGCACACACATACATGGGCATGCACACATACACGCCCACACACACACACACACACACGTACACACAGATGCACACACTCGGGCACAGACACACACACACACACAATGACAGAACTGCACTTTACAACACAGCACACACACACACAGACAGATCTACACACTACACACACATAAACATACATACACACACGTACACACAAGCACACGCATGCACACACACACACACACACACGCTCATATACGCACACACATACACGCACACACGTACACGTACACGCTCATACACGCACACACATGCACACACACAACGACAGAACTGCACTTTACAACACAACACACACACACAGACAGACACACACACACACACACACACACACACACACACACACAGATGATGTCAGCGGAGGATCCCGAACAGCACTCGCTCACGTTCACCCACGGTTTGTACAGTGCTTCTTAAATTAGACCGCAAAAGGCCACTGTTTTTAAGAGGTCACACACTCACTGCTGCCCACTGCTCTGAAGTCACTTTCATTTGCTTTCATGGGACAATTTGGAAACCACGGCAACCACACAAACAAATTAGATTGTAAAAGTGTATATAGGCGCATTTTTCTTTACATTTTCTTGCCATACTGAGACATTTTTTGTACTTTTTTGGCAATGTGATGAGATTTGAGCTGCAGAAGGTTAAATTATGAACTTCGATGACTCATTACAGATGCAAACTAAGTACTAAAGTAAGTGTTTTACCTGCTGTGTTTTTATTGCAGCTCATGATTTTTTTTTTACAATACTGTTGATTTAGAAGAGTTTTTGTGGTTTAAATCTGCTCTTGGGTTTTTTTGTGTCAGTGGTATAAATTTGTTTCAATATTCTTATTTATCGTCTATATTTACTTAAAGGTGCATTGTGTAACTTTTCTGGTGGAGAGTTCGACAAATGCTTTTTGGCAACGGAGATGTTATTTCTTTGTCTGGAATATTTCTCAGTGTGGCATTAAACCTATTGATCATCACGGAGACCAAACCAGACCAAGTTATAGGTCAGATCTATGAGGAAGATAGCCTGATTCATCAGCTGGTTTCATTTCGTGGAAACCGTCTGACCTCGCCGACGGTAGGAGGGTATTTTTTTATTTTTATTTAACCAATCTCTGCTATTTGGTTGTGACGTATGTAATGCACTGATAACAGGGCTAACTGGTATATTAAGCTTTTCCCAAATCCCGTAGGAAGAAGGGCAATAATGTCTTTCCCCTTGATAAAATTCACCAAACATTCTCTTTGTTCCGGCTTTAAATCCTCGATCTCAGGAATCGTCGCCAACACACGTCTGTCTTCGTCTACATCCTTCTCGACCGCTTTGTTTACTGTTGTGCTGTACCACAAAAGGGAGTTTGACATCATGGCTTCACAACTCTTCGCCGATTGACCGGTACGCGGTCCACAAACTTCCGGTCTCTGTAGAGAAATGAAATTGAGCAGAGACACTAGGTTGCGCCAGCCTAGCTACACGGAAGAGGCAACCCAGTCAGAATGTATGTTTTTCTCTGTATTTTATGAGCTATAAATACTGTAATTGAATACATTTATGGAAGAGTTTAATGCCATACTGTGAAAAATTCCAGGCAGAGCAATGACATATCCATTCAAACAAGCGAGACGAACGACCCCCAAACAAAAAGTTACATCGTGCACTTTTAAGCCGTATATCGCACTTCAAAAATCGTTATGTATCACTGTATCTGTATTGAATGAACAGACTTTGCACTAAATACGACTACATGCAACGTGTGCATTTTCTATTAATACATAATTCAGTAATAACAATAAAAGGTGTAATACTGGTGGTTATGTCTTTGGCAGCGTCTCTTTAACAAAGATATAGGAGAAAGAATCTGTTGCCAATTATGCAGTATATTTGGCAACAGCTCTATCAAAGTTGTGAAAACATCTATATATATTTAAATGTGCATATTTTACTGTGCGAGTAGTAATAACAAGCCTTGTGTTCATCGTATAAATAATTTTGTTACCTGAGCGTTTAGCATTAATAACACATAGTTGACAATCTCATGAATAATGCAATAGCTATAGTCTTTAAAGCGGATATGTTATGCAAGATTGACAGGGATGTAGCGCCAAATGCTGGGCCCTGGGTACAAATCATCTTGGTGGGCCTGGACTACATATTGCTTAATGAAAAATGCACATTACAAACTTTGTGAGGGGCCCTTCCTTGCAATGGGCCCTGGGTAAACAGTACCCTTTACCCCCGCAGTCCGACAGCCCTGAAGACTGACTTTTCAGAGCTTTTATCCATATTATAGTTGTAGTTTTGAAGTGTTTCTGGAGTGATTTGTGCATGTTTATTTTCAAGACGCCATACTGCCAATTAATCGTTTGTTTTCACTGCCACTGGCCACTGGTATACTTTGTTCGCCAATAGACCTTTTTCACAACTGCCAGAAGTGCTGTGATGTAGGGTAAACGTCACTTACTATGGCAAAATATCTGTGGAAATGTCTTGCATATTTTCCACCAGTTTCATAAATCTGCCCCATCACCAAATCTTCATCCAACAAGGTCGACAAAGGAAATATTCTATCCATGAAGACTTTATCCACAACTGTCAATGTAAGAAAGACTTAAAGGCGAATAACGACGATGCATTAGTGAACTACTCCTGAACAAAACCAACGTTATGGTCATGAATAAAACATAACTTGTTAACTCGGACTGATTCTACAATTAAAATTAAAAATCAATTTCGTGATGTAGATATTAACATAGACAGAGATTTGTGCAGTTTAAATGCTAGACATGTAATCTGCGAACATCTATAGCATTCGAACTGCACAAATCTCTCTGTATTAATATCTACATCATGAAATCAATTTTTAATTAAACTGTAGAATCAAGTTAATGACTTATACTTATATTAACTTATTACTTATGTTTTATTCATGACAATAATATTAGTTTTACTCAGGAGTAGTTCACTAATGCTCATCGTTGTTCGCCTTTAGGTTTTCGTCTTTCTTACCTTGATAGTTGTGGATAAATTCTTCATGGACAGAATTTGTCCTTTGTCGACTTTGTTGGATGACGATTTGGTGATTGGGCAGATTTATACAATTTTGAAACATTTCCACACATATTTTGCCATAGAAAACCATTGATGTACATGACGTTTACCCTACATCGCGGCACTTCCAGCCATTGTGAAAAAGATCTATTATATTTTCTTAATCGATGATGCAGTATCGTGTAGTCATTCTGGTATGAATGAAAAAAAAAAATAAAATCAGCTACTTGCTTGTGTGATCTACAGCTACATGGCTCTTTGTTATGATGATGTCTGCTCCCACTGGGGAACGCAGTTTTCTAACACAGAAGTCATGAGGACATGTTTTTTTTTTTTTTGTTAAGTCCTTTTAGTTTTATTGCGATTTAAAATGTCCATATTTTAACATAATGATCCATGGGTGTCATAGATTATACAATATATACTTTGTTTTAGTTTTTCATCAAATCCAGTCATCTGAAATCCATGCATGAAACCACAAAGGATTCTATCTAAGTTCATGTGAGACATTTACAGAAAGCAATTTATGGGGTCACCTTTTGTTTACAACCATCTGCAGAAAAGAAACACAGCAACATTTGTCAATCCAATGCACACAGTATACAGCCGGTCTCTGTCATTCTCCATCAAACTGAAAAAAATGAATAAAATTTCTCACAAACTCAATTACACTTGTTAACCTCATGTGCAGTATATTTCTACAGATATAAGGGAAACGCAGACTCAATTTGTTAGCAACGCACAATGTACACAAGTGAATATATCTTAATCTCTAGGGACATAAATCACGTTCTATTTAAAATGATCGGAACTACAATTTCTCAACCTCCAACATTATATGAATGCCAAACAGATGTAGCGATTATAAGAGGTACAAATAATAACACACAACATAAATATATAAGAATACAACGCAGTGAACATATGTGTCTAATTGTCTGCAACATGGCAACAGAATAAAAGAGATGTAAATATTTAATCAGTTTGAGTGTGTGTTCATGAGCTGGGACTGTACACTTTTGAAAGAAAAAAAAAAAAAAAGGTTGGTTTTTCCATTATTGCAATTGTGACTCTAGAGTTGCAATATGTGTTTAAAAACGAGAGATCAACTAAAAATCTAATTAAAAAGTGATATATTGCTGAAGTACCTATAGACAATAAGCGATAATATTGAAACCAAACCATAAAGTAGAATTATACACAAAAAGTACTTTAAATTTAAAATATTGTCAAACTGCATTAAATACTAGGGGTGTAACAATATTTTGTGGAGGCTAAGAAAACTGTTAATTATACTTTTTCCTCTTAAAATGCCTTGACAAGACTAAATCCAAAGAACTAAGACTTAAAAGTGCTTAGAACTGTTATTTCTTCATAGTCTACACTGAAATGGAGCAAAGGATCATGGTCTATGTAGTTCCCTCTGTCTTTTTGTAGCTATTGCTGCACCATAACTCTTAATTTAAGCAAAGAGACTTGTAATTTGATATACTGTGATGGTCCAAGACATTATTGTGAGAACTTTGACAATATAATACATATCAGATTCCAAGACTTGAGTAATTAGCTTATAATTTTTGTTTATAATTCCACTTTCATCAGCTCAAATGTTATAATACTGCAGAAAAAATACTAAGCAAATGATAAATATTGATAAATACTGACCCCCAAAACACACAACATAAATATATAAGAATACAACGCAGTGAACATATGTGTCTAATTGTCTGCAACATAGCAACAGAATCAAAAGAGACGTAAATATTTAATCAGTTTGAGTGTGTGTTCACGAGCGAGGACTGCACACTTTTGAAAGAAAAAAAAAAGAGGCAGATTTTTCTAGATTTGCAATATATGTTTAAAAAGCAGAGATCAACTGAGAATCCCATATGTAGGCCTGTCACAATAACAAGTGTGTGATATAGTGCTGAAGTACGTATAGACGATAAGCGATAATATTGAAATCAAACCGTAAAGCAGAATTATTCACAAAAAGTACTTTAAATTTAGAATATTGTCAAACTGCATTAAATACTTGGGGTGTAACGATATCCAAATCTCACAATACGATATCATCATGGTACAATATTTATTGCAATATTTTGTGGAGTCTAACAAAACTGTTAATTATGCAACTTTTTCCTCTTAAAATGCCTTGACAAGACTTAATCCAAAGATTTAAAAGTGCTTAGAATTGTGTTACAACCTTTGGGGTGAGGGAAGTAACAAAAAATAAGGGAAGTAACAAAAAATAAAACCAAGATGTAAAATGGAATAAATTAAATAATGTTTAATTAATAGGAATGTAAAGGTAAATTAACAAAAGACTAAAAATATACAGAAAACAACCTAAACTAAGAAACAGAACAACAGAATAAACAGAGTTTTGTGCCAGAAAAGGGGTCACGCAGGCTTACAAAAAACGAGTGGTAAAACTTATGGACACACACTAAACTAAAACACAAGTTGCCCAAATTAAACCACATAAACCCACAAACAGAATCGAGTGACCAAATCAAAAAAGGCACAAAACAGAACTAAACTAAACAACACACACACGAAACAAATGGCAGACTGGCAACCAAGGCCAGCAGCCCCGAACAGGTGCTGGCAATCTCCTTAAATAGGGGGAGGTGGCTGCAGGTGAGGTGGGCATCGACTTGCCCCACCAATCACAGACCAGGGCTCGTGCAGCAGGAATCAAGAGAACTCAGCAGAAATATTAGATTGTTATTGCTTCATGTAATCTACATTGAAATGGAGCAAAGGATCATGGTCTATGTAGTTTCCTCTGTCTTTTTGTAGCTGTTGCTGCATCATAACTCTTAATTTAAACAAAGAGACTTGTAATTCGATATATTTTGATGGTCCAATACTATATCATGGTATTTCGGTTATTGTTACATCCCTATTAAATACACATCAAGATTGCAAGACTTGAGTAATTAGTTTAGAAACTTTGTTCATAATTCTACCTTTATCTTTATCAGCTCAAATGTTATAATGCTGTTCATCACCTCATCAAAAACAGATCAGATCTGTGGAGAGGCAACCCCGCTCACACTCATGATGCCTGTTTTTCTAGGAATTAACTATTAAACCACGTGTAACTGAATAAACGTAAGGTAGCACTGTTTAAAGTCATCAAAATATCGATATATCGTATTGTTTCATGTGATGGTACAGTACCGATATCGTGGGTTGCAGTATCGATATATCGCCAAGTGTATTTTTGGTATATTTTCCTAAATTATTTTTACAGTTCTGAAGGAAATTTATGCGACACATTTGACATATTCACTGTTTTGATGATTAAAATGAGCGTGTTTCATGTGAACTTTACACAAGAAATGGTTTAACAAAGACTTTTAGTGTCACAGCCATGAATAAATACACATCAGATTGCAAGACTTGAGTAATTATCTTATAATTTTAGTTCATAATTCAACCTTTATCAGCTCAAATTTTATAATATTGCAGAAAAAATACTAAACAAATTCCTCACTGGGGCAAAGAAAATGCGCACATGATAAATACTGATCCCGAAAATGATTGTTCCACCTGTTGTAAGTTGATATAATTATTATCGTGACCTATGTATTTAAGAACATTTGCAGAGGTCTAAACAATTGTTTGATTTGTGTATGCAAAGGTAAGATAATTTGTTCTTTGTAGAGGACTTTCTATTATCTAAATTTGATAATCGCACCAACTTAAATTTGTTTCATTGGCCCTTTGCGATATGTTGTTTCCGTACCAATATCAAACCATCATGAATCCCTCCTGTTCAATGATGACAGCATTTCCCCACCAAATCTGAAAACAGCATCCATTGTATCCTCACTCTCTTGCAGCTTTGTCTGAACCACACATATGCACATGGTGAAAAAAAAAAAAAAAAAAAAAAATCTGGCACAATTAAACACAAAGGAATCCAGTTAAGGCCATGTAGCGACATCTACAGATTTATGCAAACGAGGCGCTCACATGGGCTCTGTACACTATGTTAACTCACACTGGCCCCGAGGCTGCAGACGGATGAGAAGGAGGGGAGGAGGAGGAGGTGGTGTGGAGGAGGGGGAGGGGGGGATAGGAGGGGAGATTGGGGCTGTTTAGGGGAGGGGGGAGGGCTGGGGCTGCTCTGCACTCAGCACACGGAGGAAAAGCCGCAGTCTGACCATGCCTGATGCTTCTGCTGTTGCTTTAGTCATTTTTTTTGGTAACACTTTATAATGATGCATACCTACAAATCATCTGTAAATGTTTATTAACCATTAACTAATCATTTACTAAAATTTTTCCATCTAAGCATGATTTTAAACAGTGATCTTAGGCTTACAGTTTACTCTTTGTATAGAAATGTTTTTAAAAGCCAAATGTATTTTACTGAATTCTAAATAATCCTCCATCCATCCCTGATAAAATCCACTAAACTTATAATCTCTTATAATATCTGTGGGGTGTTGTAATATAATAGGATTTGAGCTATAGAATTGAATGGGCCCTCAAGATCTTGATCTCCAATTTCATTTCTCTCCAGTGACTAGGTCAGGAATCAGGATACACTAGACCATTCGCAAAAACCCCGGAAGTGTGAGTTCGGGTACGAGCCAATCAGTGGAGAGCCATACATTCTGTGTTGGCAATGATTTCCGAGATCAAGGATTTAAATCTGGAACAAAGAGAATGTTTGGTGAATTTTATCAAGGAGAAAGACGTTATTGCCCTTTTTCCTACGGGATTTGGGAAAAGCTTAATATACCAGTTAGCCTCATTAGCGACGCATTACATACGTGACGAGCGAACAAATTCTAACACTGCGAGGTCAGACGATTTCTACTTAGTGAAACTGGCTGGTGAATCAGGCTAGGTGCCACCTAGTGCCTCTGCTCAATTTCTTTTCTCTCAGCAACTAGGTCAGGAATCGGAATACACTATACCATTCGCAAAAAACCCAGAAGTGTGAGTTTGGGCACCAGCCAATCAGCGAAAAGCCATACATTCTGTGTTGGCAACAACTCCCGAGATCGAGGATTTAACAAAGAGAGTGTTTGGTGAATTTTATCAAGGGGAAAGACGTCATTGCCCTTCTTCCTACGGGATTTGGGAAAAGCTTATTACATTACATTTCATTACATACGTCACGACCAAATAGCAGCGATTGGTTAAATGAAAAAAGTACCCGACTACCATTGAGCAAACGAATCCTAATGCTGCGAGGTCAGACGGTTTCTACGAAGTGAAACCGGCTGATGAATCAGGCTACAAGACTGTGCACACATGAAGAAAATTACCTTGTGAGATTTTTTTTTTTTTCATTTAGTTTAAATCTTGACTGGACAAATCGAGTAAAGGGCTGATAAATGACATCTCTTGGGGATTAATCCGCGATTCCCAAAAGAAGGTCTACTACTACAACAAAAATATAAAAGCAATCTTGTGTCTCATCTTAAACACTAGTGACATATAAGGCATAATTATATAAATGTAAATGCGCAAGTAAAAATAATACATTGAAATAAAGTAATGAGAATATATCTCAAGAGGCCGTAAGGAGAAAGTACAAAGATAATATAATAATTGACAAGACATAGGGTTATCTGTTACATAAGGGTGAGTTGTTGTACAGTTGTAGGGAGTATTATGTGTTGCATAAGGGTGAGTTGTTGTACAGTTGTAGGGAGTATTATCCGTTACATAAGGCTGAGTTGTTGTACCGTTGTAGGGAGTATTATCTGTTACATAAGGGTGAGTTGTTGTACAGTTGTAGGGAGTATTATCTGTTTTAACTTATGTCTTTATATCAGGGGTGTAAAAAAAAATTGCTGTAGTGATATATCGCAATATTTCAATCCAAAATGTATTTGAAACGATTTTTTAAAGCGATAAGTTCCGTTAACTCATGATTAAAAAATTTAATTAAATGCATTTTGTCCAATTTTGTTCTCATAAAGGTGTCCTGGACCATTATGTGACATATAATTATTGATAAATCACAATAAACCGTCCTTTGTTGTCATATCAGGATATATTGGAGTATATTAAATCGTGACAGGCATATCGTGATACTACATTTGTTACAGTGTACACCCCGACTTTATACAATACAGTGCCACAATACAGTAGCTTTGCACTCAGCACACAGAGGGAGGAGAGCCCCAGTCTGCCTGTGCCTCCTTCCTCTCCTGGTGCTGTAGACCGGGGCTGGAAACATTGATCTGCTCCTCCTCTTCACAGAACAATAGAGGAAGCATACGTCCTGATTAGGCACATGTCAAACGCAAGGCCCGTGAGCTAAACACAGCACACGGTCTGCGTTTATTTTTAAGTGAGTTTTAAGTGTCCGTGTAATTTCTGCCTGTCATCTGCTGGTCAGTGCTATTGTATGACCATTATTTACAAAAACATCAAATAAAAAATGAGGAAAATAAGAAAATGCTCCTTTTACTACACTGTTGGTTTGGCAAAGAAAACATAAATTAATTAAAAAACACAGTCTGGATGTCCTTGAGTAGTTGGTATGTAATCCTATAGGGAGATGCAATTGTTTAATGCCTTAACATATGGGGACATAAGATCTGACAATGCTCAATCTGTCATTATTATAATAGGTTGTCTTAAAGGCCCTATATTACACAAAAATGACTCCTGTGAGGTTTAAAACATGTTATAATGCTGTTTATCACCTCATCAAAACCAGACCAGACCCCGCTCACACTCAGAATTCCTGTATTTCTAGACATTTTTGACCTATTAAACCGCCTGTAATTGAATAAATGTAAGGTAGCACTGTTTAATGTCATACTTAGGGGTGTCCACAAATATCAAAAATCAATATATCATATCGTAATGTGATGGTACAGTATCAATATCATGAGCTGCTGTATCGATATATCGCCATAAGTATTTTTTGGTATATTTTACTAAATTATTTTGTTACAGCGCTACAGTTTTGAAGGAAATTTATGCAACACATCTGACATATTTATATACAGCCCATGAGCTCTATTTTAGACTATTGTCTTTGTGTATCAAGTCACTCTTTTATGTAATATTTTATACATTTTATATTTGTGTTATTGTTTCACGATGTTGTGTTTCATGATGTAAAGCACTTTAATGCAACTTGTTATGGTTGTTTTTAAATGTAGTATATAAATAAAATGACTTGACTATTCACAGTTTTGAGGATTAAAATGTTTGTGTTTCATATGAACTTTATGCAAGAAGTGGTTTAACAAAGACTTAGCCTTAATTTTTATTGAATCGTATCAAATCGATTTAAAATAAATAATGCTGACTCAAAAGCTCACTGTATCGACATATGTATTGTATCATGGCCTGTGTATCGACATATGTATCGTACCGTGGCTTATGTATCGAGGTATGTATCATGCCATGGCCTATGTATCGAGGTATGTATCATACCATGGCCTATGTATCGAGGTATGTATCGTACCATGGCCTATGTATCGAGGTATGTATCATATGGCCTATGTATCGAGGTATGTATCATGTACCATGGCCTATGTATCGAGGTATGTATCATACCATGGCCTATGTATCGAGGTATGTATCGTACTTTGGCCTATGTATCGAGATATGTATCGCACCATGGCCTATGTATCGAGATATGTATCGTATCATGGCCTATGTATCGAGGTATGTATCATACCATGGCCTATGTATCGAGGTATGTATCGTACCATGGCCTATGTATCGAGGTATGTATCGTACTTTGGCCTATGTATCGAGATATGTATCGCACCATGGCCTATGTATCGAGATATGTATCGTATCATGGCCTATGTATCGAGGTATGTATCATACCATGGCCTATGTATCGAGGTATGTATCGTACCATGGCCTATGTATCGAGGTATGTATCGTACTTTGGCCTATGTATCGAGATATGTATCGCACCATGGCCTATGTATCGAGATATGTATCGTATCATGGCTTATGTATCGAGGTATGTATTATACCATGGCCTATGTATCGAGGTATGTATCGTATCAGCAGCTTCTTAATGATACCCAGCCCTTGTAATACTGTGGGACAGGCAGAGCAATGATATAGACATAGAAACAAGCAGGTAATGTACCCCAACCAAAAAGTTACATAGTACACCTTTAAATTCATAAATTATAATGAAAACCTCTGTGTATTAATATTTACCCATTTGTGTGTGTTTATCAGATATGGTTCATAATCCCACAAGTCCAGACATTACTGAAATTGTCACACTCTACTGCAAAAAAAACCAAAAAAAACGTATTGTATTCCACTCACTTGTTTAAATACACTCTCAGAACCTGATAGCTTTGTTTTTAGAGCTTGTAGTAGTACCCCAGCTGTTCAGGTGAAAGCTCTTTATCAAGATGAAGTGGGATCCTTAAGGCGTGCTAATTTACCGCCTTAAGAGCTTTGTTAAAAAGACTAGCGATCAAACCCAGCCTATAGCCGACAAAGTCCTCCTTCAGACTAATGTTTTGATTCAAGTCACACAGAGCAGGGGCATAATCAGGTACTCCGGGCTCCGTGTCAATCACAACGGTTACCTAAATTATTCACAATGTTATATTTTATTTATGGCTATATTTTCCCATGCTACCTGAAAGTTCGCAAAAGCAGGTTCGCGGGGAGAAACAGAGCTGCCAAGGCGTTTCATACAGACGGGGGCTGCTTTTATCTCACACGCAGGCTGGGAAGCTGTGGGTTGGGGTTCACATTCAGCAGACAAGCCTTATCATTTATATATAGAGAGTACCGTGTTAAGATCTCAGAGTGTTTTCATATGCAAAATGCTCGCAACAGTTATCCGAGAAATTCCGTAAAGTAGGCCAACTCTGAGTACGTCTGCGGTTATAAGAAAGCAATAGTCTTCCAATGGAAATTAATTGATATGGTTGGAGCGGTAGGAATTGTGTACACTAACGCTGGGAATCGCAGGGTCACTCACAAAACAATACTTAAAACATGACTCACGATAAGATATAATGAGTCAGCAATACATGTGATAATGAATAGACTGCTGTTTTTAAAAATCTAAATACATTTATACAATACAATACAATATTTCTCTGTTAAATGACCACTTATGCAAAGTACAATACACCAATTTTAATCCTCAAAACACAAACACAACAAAATTGTAGCGCAGTCACAAAAAAAACTGTGGTCAAATGTAATAAATTAAAAGTAATATAGTACTGTATTTAAGTAAAAAAAAAAAAAAAAGTAGGTATCTGTGCTTTACTTAAGTACAATTTCAGGTGGATACTTTTTTTACTTCACTATATTTGAGGGCAAGTATCTGTACTTTATACTCCACTAAATTTTAGTTGTTATTTTTTTATTATTGTTTGAGACCTGCTGAAAAAAGCTGAGGGTGTATTACTCTTCTCTTTAATTCATGTAATTTATGTAATCGCTTTTTAATTTTTTTTATTTTAATCTTTACTTTTATGATAATTATTTATGTTTTGAGTTGTATTTATTGTGATTTTAATGCTTTTCTTATTCTGTAAAGCACTTTGAATTACTTTGTGTACGGATTGTGCTATACAAATAAACTTGCCTTGCCTACTTTTAACACATAAAAAAATACAATTAAAAACAGCTATGAAAAAAAACAAGGAAATCATTTTAGCTATTTAACTCTTTCAGTACAAGTAGTTTACACAGCTACTTTAATACTTTAATAATTTACTTAAGTAGATTTTTCCATTTGATGCTCATACTTTAACTTGAATATTTATTAAATTTTTTGCTCTGGTATCTGTATTTTTACTTAAGTAACAAAATAGAGTATTTCTTCCATCACTCAAAGATAACAAAAAATACCCAGTACAGCAAAACACGATATTGAATTCAGTATCATAATATATTGATATTTTTGCACACCACAATTGTGTACACCTAAGAAAATGACATCGAGGAAAAAAGATCCACTGCTATGAGACAAATAATGAGCTCGGTAAAGACGTTTTTTTTTTTTTTTTTCCAATTTAATCAAGACTTAGCGTGTGTGATACGGCAGGTGATGTGATCTTCATTTTCACCTCCATCATGGTTATATGTATGTATATGAGAGAGGAGATTTACTGTTACACCTCAGCCTGAGAACGGCAGCTCATTTGCATCTCTCAGTAGCAGTAAAACAACACGGGGATAAAATACAACCGGTCTCGAGCATAAAAGACAAAATATAAAAAATAAGTGTGATTTACTTCCAAACAAATAACAAATAACTAGTGTTTTATAGCGCTGTGGTACATTAAAGGTGCATTGTGCAACTTTTGTGGTGGAGGGTTCGTTTTTGGAGACGTTATTGCTTTTCCTGAAATGTTTTACAGCATGGAATTAAACCTTTCTAAGTTACTGGTCAGATCTGTGGAGAGGCGACCCCACTCACAGTCAGAAGGTCTGTTTTTCAAGATACAATCAATAAAACCACCTGTAATTGAATAAATGTACCGTAGAGCTATAATGTCTTAATGTCTTACTGTGGAACATTCTAAGCAGAGCAATGACATATCCATAGAAACAATAAAGTGACGGACCCCCAACTAAAAAGTTACATAGTGCAACGTTAACATTATATTGGTGGGTTTCAGACAGGCCAATCATGTTTAATACAGGTGAACTTAAAATAAAATTATTATTATTAAATTGTAGTTTTTTGTTGTTGTAATTCAGTGAGTTCTTGGGTCTAGTCACTATTAGAAATAATCTGGTACAAAGTTTTTAATTTACTTTTTTTGATATTTGTCATTCTCTGTTCCACCTTGTCATGTCATGTATTGGTAGTTTTCATCTTAAAGGGACAGTCCAGAATTTTGGACATAGGACCTCATTTCCTAGTGAGCCAGAGTGTTGGAGACGTGTGGAGACACTTTTTTAAATATTCCATCCAGTCCTTGTATTTGCAGAGGTCGCTGGTGCTAGACTAGTGCATGTCAATGGCCATAGTTATCCTGACACTAAAAACAGTCTTACCCACTCCACAAAACACCCGAAGCAAATCTATTATTACGTCAAACTGTCCATGTGAATGTTTGTGTTGATAGAATAATGTTGGAAATAAAACTAACCTTGCATCGCAGGAATCGTCACATGTTGAGGGACTATTTTCTCAGCAGAAACAAAAATTTACTTTGCCTTTAACATAGGTGCTCGGTGATATCAGTCCACCACTGCCAAACTTTCTATCAGGAAGTACAATTCACTGCTGCTGCTCACACATAAATCCTTCAAATGCAAGGTTGGTTTTACTTCTAAAATTATTCTATCAACACAGACATTCACATCGACAGTCTGGTGTAATAACAGATTTGCTTCGGGTGTTTTGTGGAGTGGGTAAGACTGTTTTCTGCAAATACAAGGATTGGTTGGAATATTTAAAAAAGTGTCTCCACACGTCTCCAACACTCTGGCTCACTAGGAAATGGGGCCCTATGTCCAAAATTTCGGACTGTCCCTTTAACATCTACTGTTTACATTTACTTCAGTAGAGATGAATAATTACAGGACTGAAATTTTCCAAACTGGTCTAGCAAAAAGCTACGGAGTTTAAAAACAGAGTGAAGCACTTCCTGTATTAACACATGACATCACAAGGTGGAACAGTGTGTTTTCAGTTTGAGAGACGAGCCTAAATTTGCAGAGCATGTGTGTTAAACATGTGTGAATGAAACAAAACTCAGCTCCAGGTCTGTTTGTGATGAGAAAAGAGAGATCAGAAAATCGCGTAATATGGGCCCTTTGATTTGAGCTTTTATACACACAATAGCGCAGAAGAATCCCATTTTGTTTTTGAGCGCAGATGTCCATTCTTAAAGGGAGTAGGTTATTATAAAGCCATAATACTTAAGCTAACAATTGCAGTAGCGTCACAAAGGCATCAATGTAATGACACGCTGTGCTCTGATAAATACAACTCATTAAGACAGGAAAATATGTCTTTCTTCTCAACTCTTAATTAGCTGGAGCCAGACAAAAGATTCCAAAAAGGTGTCATGGCAACATCCCAAGGGAGCCGTGTCCTGACCGTGTAAACCCAGAGCTCGGCTAGAAAAGGGCCAGGAAAAAAACAAAAACTACTCACATCAAAAGCTACTAAACTGGAACCGTGAACCCCGCTGGGATGCACAAAGCCAGTCTCTAATCTAAAAGGTTGATATGAGTTCACACGACACTCCTACTGTAAAAAGGATTGATGTTGTGTTTTTAATTTGGAGCTGGGAACAAGAAGAATCAATTAAAAATGTGTACAGTGGGTATTAATGAGAAATATGCTCGGGATTTAAGCTTTATGTGATGCAAGAAAATGGTATTCACTTTTCTGAGCAGAAGTACAAAGTAGGTTGGGTTAGTTTATTAGACATTTGTAGTTAAAACAAATTAGAAAAACATGCGCGAAATGCTCAAAGTGCACCATGAGACACCGAAAATTCAATAATTACAGACGACATAATGACACCGCCAAATAAACAAGATACAAAGATTAAAGGTGCACTGTGTAACTCATGGGGATGGTCCGACATTTGTTCGTCCCTGTGATGATGTTATTGCTGGGTCTGGAATATTCAGCAGTGCGTAATTAAATATCTTGCAGTCATTCAATTAAAGTTGTTTTTATTGCACAAAAATACCTTGAGAAATATTTTTACTGTGAACGTGGTCTGGAACTTAGGCTACGTTTATATGATGATGGTCTGAACAGAAGACACAAAAGTGGCATCGCGTAGTCACTTTTTATTCCATGTTTAGACGAGCGTTTTCAGAAGGAAATCTGCGTGCATATGGTGACGCAAAAGTGTGTGGAGATCCATTGTGTATGCATGCCAGGCGGCTCGGTGGTGACGCTCGGTAGTGATGTATGTGACATAAACGCGTATGCAACATGAGCAAATCTGACCACAGTTTTGCGTCTTGGGCAGTGTAGACGTAGCCTGATTCATCAGCCGGTCGTCTGATCTCGCAGTGTTAGAATTCGTTCGCTTGACTGTAGGTGGGTACTTTTTATCCTTTAACCTAGGCATGTCCAAACTGTGGCCCGTGGGCCAAATGCGGCCCTCAGACAAATTTTTCTTGGCCCTCAGGCTTCCAGGTGAATTGGCCCAAATTACCTTGCATCAATTAAATATTAACTTTTTTACTAATCTACCTTGATAAAGCTTATATTTAATATTTAATGTGCGGTTTTAAAGATCTTAGCATGAATAAAGACTGGTTCATTCTAACATGTTAAACATGCACATATTTCAATTATTCACTGTACTGAGCACCAGTCTATGGCCCTCGATCAGCCCTCTGCTTTGTCTGAGTTTGAGATATGTGGCCCTTGGTGAAAAAAGTTTGGACACCTCTGATTTAACCAATCGTTGCTATTTGGTAGTCACTTTTGTAATGCACTGCTAATGGGGATAACTGGTATATTAAGCTTTTCCCAGATCCTGTAGGAAGAAGGGAAATAATGTCTTTTCCCATGATAAACTTCACCAAACATTCTCTTTAAATTCTGGCTTTAAATCCTCGATCTCGGGAATTGCTGACAACACTGAATATATGGCTCTTCGCAGATTGGCTGGTGCCTGAACTTGCACTTCAGGGGCTTTTGCAAACCGTCTATTGTATTTTGATTCCTGACCTAGTCCCTGTAAAGAAATTAAATTGAGCGGAGGCACTAGGTGGAAACGCTAAGGAGGAACGTATTCAACTTTTCAGCTGTGGAGGGTGGTTTCAGATTTTTGCGTTTCTAAGCCCCAAAAGCGCTGTCACCGTCTAAACAAAAGGAACTTCTGATAAAATATTTTGTAGTTTTTACCTGCAAGAGTTTTTTATGTAAACAAGTCTAATACCATATTGGGGAACATTCAGTAAAGCAAAGCAATAACATCTGCCAAAATATTAAGGCACTACTACAAAGTTCAAAGTGCAAGTGGTATAAACTATAGCTATGACTAGAGTTTTACATTTTAAACAAGTAAAAACTGAACGTTTAGTCAAACTTATTTCAAAAAAGCCACATACTGATTTAATCATCTCAGGCAGATGAGGGGGACGTTACACTGTATTCCTCCGCTGCATGTTTCACTGTTGTTAATTGCCTTTTTTAGCAGATGGAGAGCAAGACAAAACATAGTGAACAGCCATATGTTCAGTACCTGTCCAAAATATTCAGAGCCTCGGCCATGCAAATATTATTTATTACAGACAGACTGGTATCTATTGCCTTAGCTTACTTCTCCGATAAATAGAAAGCAAAAAAAATACCCAGTAGATCTGTCTCTCCTCTTAGCAAGGTCATTTTTTGATAGCTGTCCTGTGAAATATAATTACCTATTGCAACACTCGGGGCAAATGTTAATTAATTTCTTTAATAAAATCTATCTCTTTTTGCTTGTTACTTAAAGGTGCATTGTGTAACTTTCTGGTGAAGAGACCCACAAATGCTTTTCTCCAGGGAGATATTATTGCTTTGTCTGGAGTGTTCACCTTTCAATCTTCATGGAAACCAAACCAGACAACGTTACATGTAAGATTTCACACTCAAAATCCATGTATTTTGAGGTGTTTTTGAGCTATAAAACCTGTAATTGAATAAATATAAGGCAGAGTTAGAGCTATTTAATGTCATACTGTGGAACATTAAAGGCAGAGCAATGACATATCCATAAAAACAAGCAGGTGCACCTTTAAATCCAACTCACTGCCAATTTTGTTTCTACAATAAAAGCCCCTATAGGATAAAAACTATAGATTATAAGACTAAATCAACAAATAAAGTCAATCAATAGGTCAAATGAATAAACACTGGGCGCTTTCTCGCTTAAAGTAATTGCCAGATGCATAATCGAAGGCCGATCTGATACACCATCAAACACCGCAACCCTTAACCCTTTGTCAATAAATATAAAAGCAGATCTGGCGTCAAACAGTGAACTCTTGTTGTTCCACATAAAAGGATCTAAAATTGATCGTGAACCTTTTTCCTCTCGGAGAAGTCACCCACACTGGCCTCCTGCGGGGACTCTGCTTACCGCCATTAAACCATAACACCTTCTCCGTGAATCTTTTATGGAGCTGGCGTTCTCTGTTATCAGCGTTAGCCATCTGCGCTACAGTATGTAATAGCAGCATGCCTGGATCACTTATTCAAATCAGTGCAGTCTTAATGGTGGAGCTTTTCACAAGTAAATACATCTACTTAATGTTTCAATGTCCTCATACTCCCAGCCACATGTACTAATTAAATTCAGCTCCTCTGAGAATGCCGAGCTGATAAATTGAGGAAGCAGATGGATTGAGCAGGGGAAAATATAGTGGTATGAGGAGAGGAGGAGAGGCCCACTACCCAAACACACACACACGCACACACACATACATGCGCACACACACACACACCACCCACCCCCTTCACCTTTCAGATCTCGATCACAAAGATGGCAGTGTCTGTGTGATTGCGAGCGCGGCGAAGACTCATTTTTTCTTAACAAAGGGAGAAAAAGGATGTGGAATAAAAGCGGAGGTGCAAGACGGTGATAACATGTAATTTCTAATTTAAAAATGTAAATGTTAACGGTTGTCATATGTACACATGGGCGTTTCTGTCTAGGGCTGCAGTGTCATGGTCTGAACCCTGGTCATACTGAACTGGGAAATAGAGCAGTTGCTGCAATGAGCTAAAACAAGCGTGTAGTTTTAGCTCATTATGACATTAGAATAATTGCTGATTTTTTTCCCATTATGATGTAGTAAAATGTCAATTTTGTGTTAATTTTGTAGATGAAGGTCCATTAACGTAGCCTGATTCATCAGCCGGTTTCACTTTGGGGAAACTGTCTGACCTCGCAGCATTAGGATTCGTTCGCTCAGTGGTAGGCAGGTACATTTTTTATTTAGCCAATCGCTGCTATTTGGTCGTGACGTATGTAATGAGCCACTAACAGGGCTAACTGGTATATTAAGCTTCTCCCAAATCCCGCAGGAAAAAGAGCAATAACGTCTTCCCCCTTGATAAAATTCACCAAACATTCTCTTTGTTCCGGCTTTAAATCCTCGATCTCGGGAATCGTTGCCATCGCAGAATGTATGGCTCTTTGCTGATTGGCTGGTGCCCGAACTCGGACTCCCGGACTTCCACACTTCTTGCAAACCGTCTAGTGTATTCCAATTCCTGACCTAGTTGCTGGAGAGAAATTAAATTGAGTGGAGGCACTGGGTGGAGCCAGCCTGGCTAAGATTAACATGCTGTCGTTGGAGATAAGGGGTCTGCCTACACTTCTACACTTGCTCATTGACTTTAGTGTTTCATTTGATTGTGAAGTCCTACTGAATATGTTTTATTTTATGGGCATCAGACTGAATATAATGTATGTAGAATTTAATGACTTAAACATTCACCAAATAAAATAAATCAAATAAAACAGTAGAATTGTTGTGTCTAAAAAGTGTGGCTATATGTAAGTACAATCAAACAAGGCAACTGAAGTATCTTCTGTGACGACTACGTAATCAAATGTGAAACTTTTGACTAGATTATGCGGCAAAAAAACCACTACCTAATCTGTAAACAGAATTGAATACTTTAGTGTTCTATAGACTTAAAGGTCCTACATTGTAATGTAATGTGATGTAAACATACTCATCTAGCACTTATTCATCACGGGTGTTTCTATTGCTCAAAAATACAATAATTGCTTCTGTGAATAGGAGCGACTCACCACAGATCTGAGCTGTAATGTAGAGTAGTGCTGTAACCTGCTTGTCTCTCTCCTGACAGACAGGTTTAATCTATACTATGGAACATTCTAGACCAGCGGTGGGCAAACATTTTGACTTGTGGGCCACAAAGGGTTCCAAAATTTGACGGAAGGGCCAGACCTGGGGCAGATGGATAAAGTGTTTTGGTAATCCACCTCATAAGAGAAAAACATAGCATGGGATACGTAGAAAACATGTGCATGAATTGCAATTGAAAATCATTTCAAAACATTACAACTTTTACTATTATAATTTACTCAAGTTCACTCAAGGGCCAGATTAAAAAGATTAAAGGGGCGCATTTGACCAACCGGCTGCAGTTCGCCAACCTCTGTTCTAGACAAAGCAATAACATTTCCATGGAGACAAGCAGGTGGCGGACACTCCACGAGAATGCATGTTACGCAGTGTATTTTTAATGTACAAAACTGACAAATTTATGGAAACTTCCTCATACCAAATATAAAACTGTGGCAATAACATGATTCCACTGAACAGGCCTCACAGGGCAGGTTCTCTCACCATGAAGCTTTAAAAGAGTCAGCATCAACAGATCATTATTTTTCACCCAAGACTTTTAAAAGCACTATTCTCCAAAGTCTCCTTCAGCTGTTTCATATGACGCAGAGCTCATAATAAAAAACAACAATAACCTACAACACACAGCGCACACCAAACTCAAAGAGTGATAAACACACTTATTTGATCATGCAGAACGGTTTCTTTTACCCTTCAGCTTGTAACAAATCTCAAGATTTTCACATGCAACCTAAATTACACAAATTTATACAACAAAATACAATACAACTATTTACAATGTGAATAGGGCTGTAGTTGACTAATGAAATTTTTGATCCACTTAAGACTTGTCCCGCTGATTGATTAGTGCAGTATCTGACCCAAAGTGCACCCACAAGACTACAGCTGCAGGAGGGATCATGCAAAAGCAACTATTTATGCAAAAAAACAACTACTAGGAATGTATGTGCAATGTATTTGTATAAAGAGAGATTAAACTATGTAATCTTTTTAATCTGCCTTTTTGCATAATACAAAAATTCCAGGCTTGCACTAACTCACTCACTAACTTCTCCTTTCTGCTGCTGTCTAATATAAAATATGTATTATATATTCATTAAAATCTAAATAAATTGATTTTGGTTACTTATACAATTTAATACAATGTCAACCGGTTAAAGGATTAAATGACTAAAGCAGGGGTGTCCAAACTTTTTTCACCAAGGGCCATATATCTAAACACAGATGAAGCTGAGGACAGATCGAGGGCCACAGACTGGTGCTCAGTACAGTGAATAATTGAAATATGTGCATGTTTAACACATTAAAATGAGCCATCAGACTTTATTCACGCTAAGATCCTTAAAACCACACACTAAATATTAAACAGCAGCTTTATCAAGGTAGATGTTCCAAAAAACTTGCAGTAAAAAGTTCATTTTTAATTGATGCAAGGTATTTTGGGCTTATTCACCTGGAAGCCTGAGGGCCAAGAAAAATATGTCTGAGGGCCGCATTTGGCCCACGGGCCATAGTTTGGACTAATAACTAGGGGTGTAAGAAAAAACTGATCATGATACACGGTTCACGATACAATATTATCATGATTTGGGGATACAAGTTATTATAATTGATATATTACACATATTTCTGTTTTTAAAGAACCAAATATTTCATTGTTAAACTGCTATTTGTGCAAAGTAATAAGAAATACATCTATTTTAATGGTAAAAAGTTTCCTTACACTAAATAAGGAACCAAAATATAGCTAAAACAAATTAAAAAATACTCTTGGTGATATATCTATAGAGCAGCTCACAATAAGGATTCTTTAACACCAAATTTAGTATCATTACATATTAGTGTTTCCATATTTTATTTAGTATTAACACCCTAAAATACAAAGTCCTACTGAACAATCCGAGGTAGCTCCAGTGAGTGTAACCCAGCTGTCTTCTATTGACTCTACACCTTTGTCTGCTTCTGTATCACATCATATCTCATTATCAGAGGCTCTTTGTGGCACATGTGGCAACAGTTGTGTGCGCTTTGAATGTCTCACGGGCGCAAACTCAATATGTTAATGTGAAAAAAGACTGGCATTGTGGGTAAACAAGATGAAGAGGGGCTTACCTTTAGAGAGAAATATTACAAAACCGCAACACGCCACTTCTGTTCTGTGGAAATAATAAAGGAGATGATTTATTAAAGGGCTATTTTCTGATCTATGTTATAATGTCGTTTCCTCACCATAAACGTACCTGGAGTTGTGTTTTTTTTCATTTACGCATGTTTAACGCACAAATCCTGCTTAATTAGGCCGGGCTCTTCTCTGCTCCACTGTGTTTTTAAACTCCATAGACATTCACTAGAATAATTTGGATGATTTCAGATCTGGAATTGCCAATCTCTACTGAACTAAAGGTGAAATGAATAATTAATTTGAAAACTAAACTGCAACAGAGCATTTTGAGCTTTGGAAATGTCGATAGACTAATAATTAAGGTTTACTCAATGAAACAAAACACAACTCCAGGTATGTTTTTGCGTTATAGCGTGACTAAAAGCTCACGAGAGTCAATTTAGCAAAATATAGGCTCGTTGAAGCTTGAATAAGAAAGTGAGGAGAAAATGATCACACAAGACAGCAGTATTGACAAAGACGGCTTGCGCTGCTTGTAGAACTGCGAGTGTATTTTGAAATTTTTGTCTGTAAACATGATGTAAACTTCACCATTCTGACATTGACGCCTGTGTGATTGACAGGGATTTATCTTAATCTCTTTGTGAGCCTCTCTTTGCCTCTCATAGCCGGGGAGAGGAGGAGGAGGAGGAGGAGGAGGCGGTGTGGGCCGGGGTGAAGTGAAGTGAAGGGGGGTAGTGGTGGTATCCCCCTGGGGAAAAGCAGCAGGGGGAGCAGACTCTGCTTCCTTTGCTTGATTCTCAGCAGGGTCCCCCCCCCACTCGCCGCTGTCCCGGTATTGTGCATGGCTTAAGGTTGGAGAGCCATTTGGTCACAATGCAATACAATGACTAGAGGCACACTGAACCTGAGCATGTGTTTTCTATAATGACAAAGGTACAGAGGGATTTAAAAAGTAGTATCTTTTTTAAAAGGCTGGTAAAGACATATGGTAACGTGACATAATGCGACACCTTAAATTCATTTGCTGTAATTAAATTTTCACAGTAAATTAATATTAATGAGTCTATAGTTGGACTTGTAAGAGTGGCCCATAAGAGTTCAGACAAATGGAGCACGCATATCGTCCCATTGTTAGCGTTACAGAATGCGTGGCACTCTAACATCTCGTTATGTTATCGTATTTTATAAAAGACATACATGTAATTAAACAGAATTATGTAAAAGATTGGTTTTACTCACCTCTCATTTCGTTACTATATTGCACACAGTGAATAACGCCCCTCTCTCTAAGGACTTTCTTCTTCTTTACGCATTTACGCGCAGCTGTCCACGCTGAGGATCGGTCCGTGCGCTGTCGCTAAAACCCAAATCCCGGCGAGTCGCGGTTTCAGCAGTAGCCGGTACAATTGTCGCATACACGAAGCACGGATGCAGCCCTCCTTCCGGCTGCCGAGCGCTGCTGAGGGGAACAATGGTGCAGCATCGGACTGACAGCTCCACGGACAACGTGACTCGCGCTGGCCAATCGGACGCGTTCAAAGGACGGTCGAGCCGCAGCGCGCACACACCGCTGTACCGACGAAGTGCCATGGATGCGTTCGTATCATCGTTACAGGAACTAGCTTTCACGGAGACTACATTATGAATTCACGGGCGACATTATAAAACGCTCCAACAAACACATCTTCCTCGCACAAACTCAATTTCGAGATTATGGTCAGGTCCACTGTATTTTTAAAGTCAATATTTATCTTCCTTTTGGTTCTACAGTAGAATATTATCCACTTTCGCTGATCATTTTGCATAATAAGTGCTTTATAATATCAGTATAACCCTAACTCAGTGGTGCCAACGACATTTTAAGAGACTTGTAAAAGAAAGAAATGTCTTGGCAAACTCCTGCCCCTGTTTAACATACTGGGGTTACTCGGGTTATGTTAAGCATCAGCCAAAAGTCTCTACAGCAGGGCAGAGTCCGAGGGCTGGGATTTGTTTTTTAACCCAGTTACGCACGCCATCTAGCGGGCGTAAAGGCACACTGCGCATCTTTGATTTTTGACAGTCATTCCCTCTGACAATAAATTTGTATTACTTGTAACCAACGCTTTGTTTTCACCATCATTAAGAGCAGATTTTACAGATTATTACAATAAACTCAAACTAGTAATATATGTAAAACAGCTATTATGTGCATTATGTGGATTAATGGACTAGTCTACTTGAGCATTATCACTATATATATATTATTATTATTACTCTGTTGAATGTGCCAAGAGCCCACTGCATTGTCCTAACTGTATATTCTACGTGCAGGCTATGAAATGACTGCCGCAGCACTGAACAGAAGCACTCAGACTCCCACTGCCAACTCAGCAACAAATAATCTCGACTGGAAGGTGCATTCCCTGGAGGTGTCACATTACCTTGTAACTGTTCTGTGGTTGGGAAGCAGCTGTGGCTCAGTCTGTAAACCCCCCTTAGCGACCAGCAGAGGGCGCAGTGATGCTGACTCTTGATGTTGACACTGCTTTAGGACTAGGAGAGGCACGTTTTTTAAACACAGACACAGGACAAACAGAAAGTGTCAGGCAGGCTCTAAGGTAACGCACTAATGAACCGGGTTTACATTGTGCGGGCAACCTCAGTACTCACTGTGCATGTAAATGTCCTAAAGTCAAGGTGACTCTTTCAGCGCGGGTAACAGAGGCAGCTAAATAGATGGGATGAGGCACTAGAGAAAACACACAAACATTTATAATACTCTATGACACTAATATATTATGCAAGGCTTGTGTTTCATCAGCACAAAGAAGGACAAATATTAGTCACTGTGCGTAGTGCTGACTCTTGGCTTGTCTTCCTCCGATGATACACGGACTTGCCTCCATCTGCTCTAACAACGCAAAATCCAAAAGGTCCTGGCGGAGTTCACTGCAAGCAAACAAACATTTAACTTAATTAACACCCTGATGACATTTTCAAAACCAATAAACTCCCGTCCACAAAATAGTACTTGTCTTTACTTGTCACATGTATGGATTTTGTATTTATTTATGTTTCTGTATAAGCATGCACAGTTATTAGTAAAGATCTATTGCAAGACAGACTAAATATTTTATCAATATTTTTGTAGTTGATTACATTAAAGATCCCATAATATGTAAAATTGACTCTTGTGAGCTTTAAACCATGCTATAATGTTACCTCATCAAAAACAGACCTGGAGTTGTGTTTTGTTTCATTCACACATGTTTACATCTTCAAAGCTCAAATTGCTCTGTTCCACCTTGTGATGTCATGTCGTGGTAGTTTTCAGATACCTTTTAGATTTCATTCAGACGAGATTTGTAATTTCAGGTCTGAAATAATCCAAATGATTCTAGTGAAAATGTATGGAGTTTAAAAACACAGTGGAGCACTTCCTGTATCACCACATGACATCACAGGGTGGAGCAGAGTGTTTTTAGACTGAGAGAAGAACACAGCCTAAATCATCATGGTAGGGAGCCATCCAACCCAATATCTGTTCAACTTAAAGTGTTGAAAATGCATGATATTGTTGAGTTAAGTCTCCTCAAAGTCATGTATGAAGCAAAGTGCAATGTGTTACCTGTAAATATTCAAAGACTGTTTGAGATGAGAACAAAACACTACAATTTAAAAGGAACCTACATGTTTAAAAAAAACAGATTCAGAACCAAGGTTATGGAGCGAAGCATCGATGTGAAAGGAATTAACTTATAGAATAGTCTTGACAAAGAAATAAAAGAATCAAGTACAATGATGACATTTAAAAAATACATAAAATCAAATGCAATGTGTATGTATGAAAAAAAACATAACTAAGTTCTTGTGCATAAAAGTGAAGATTACTGTTTGCAATTGTGAGTAATTGTGCCTGAACTGATGTGGAATGTTTAGAAACCATCGGCGTTGATGTATTGTATTGATGTATTGTACAGAAGCCGAGAGGGGTCACAACAAACGCAAACGCCTCAACAAATACAAATGCGACAACACAACAAAAAGCCACAACACACCAAAAAAAGCCACAACGGAAATGACCGCGGGACTCTATTTTAATGCAAACGCCGCAACAAATACAAATGCCACAACACAAACCCAAATGTCACAACACATCAAAAAGCCACAACGGAAATAACCGCGGGACACTATTTTAATGCAAACGCCGCAACAAATACAAATGCCACAACACAAATGCAAAAGTCGCAACACATCAAAAAGCCACAACACACCAAAAAAAGCCACAACGGGAAATGACCGCGGGACTCTATTTTAATGCAAATGCTGCAACAAATACAAACGCCACGACACAAATGCAAAATGTCGCAACACATCAAAAAGCCACAACGGAAGTGACCGCGGGACTCTATTTTCCGACGGACCGATCAAGCGGCAAGTGAAGAAGAAGAACTACAACGCGAAAAGTAAAGGAACGGAGAAGTTGGAAATGTAAGTAAAAGTAATTTATTGTTTTATCATTATTCGTTTCACGTTGTAGTTCTTCTTCTTCACTTGCCGCTTGATCGGTCCGTCGGAAAATAGAGTCCCGCGGTCACTTCCGTTGTGGCTTTTTAATGTGTTGTGGCTTTTTAATGTGTTGCGGCATTTGCCTTTGTGTTGTCGCATTTGTATTTGTTCCGGCGTTTCTTTTTGTTGTGACCCCTCTCAGCTTCCGTAGGGAAAGCGGGGCAGATAACATAAGATTTCTCTTCTTTCTGCTCCTTTTCATTCATTTCTTGTATGTCTGATGTTGTGACACTCTCGATGTCTTTTTATACTTTATGAATGAAATAAATAAACAAATACAAATAAATAAGCCGGCTTTGTTTCTCAGACTTAGACTTAGACAAAATGTATTGATCCACAAGGGAAATTATTTGGACACAGTAGCTCACACATCACAACAATGTAAATGGTAAAATAAATTCTAAATAAGTAGCAAAAAAAATAAAGCGAGAGACAGGTGTCAAATAAAACAAAACACAACTCCAGGTCTGTTTGTGATGAGGAAACATTATAACATAGATCAGGAAAGGCGTAATATGAGGCTTTTAAGAATTTACCCTTGAACTTGAAAAAAGACACTTTCCATTCAAGGCAGGTTCTGAGCCAACCAGCTTCATTTTGATTCTTCTACATCTACATCCCTCTTATCTATTCCATATGCACTTTTAAGCAAGAAAAAGATGTAGTAGTGTAGTGTTAGGCCGTAATTTACATATTGATCAGTATGTTCTTGTTTTGTTTCTAGGGTTTGCTGTGAAGGAAAGTGGCAGTTGTCTGTGTAACCAGATGGTGGTGAGGAGATAAAACAGCAGAGCGCACATGACACTGGGCTGTAGCGGCTCTGAATTATGCATTCCTCTCAGGTTAACCGTGAGTATCCAGTGTCCTTCATTCAACGCTCTCCATCAGGAACCTGCCATAAACACAACTCATGCTCACTACAGTTTATGAGCACAAAACAATGCATAGTTATGATGATTGAGCATATGGGTTTCAAATGGAATTAGATCAATAATATTTAAAGGTTCTATATTACACAAAACTGACTCCTGTGCGCTTTAAGCCATGTACACAGAATAATGTTACTTCAATCAAAAACATACCTGGAGTTGTGTTTTGTTTCATTCACACAAGTTTGAGTAACACATTATTATTAGTCTTGAAAGCTTAAAATGCTCTGTTCCACCTTGTGATGTCATGTAGTGGTAGTTTTTAAGTTAACAACTACATTTTACCTTTAGTTCAGAAGAGATTGGCAATTTTGGGTTTTAAATTATCCCAATGACTCTAGGGAAGGTTTATGGAGTTTAAACTTTTTTTCATTATTAATTTATTTAAATGTATGTATTTATTTATTTATAGTTTTTTATCTATTTTTTATTATTATTTAATACATTTTATAATTTTTTTCATTGATTTTACTATTTTATTTATTGATATTACTAGTTTCCTCATGATTGGAACATAATTCTGCTGATTTTTTTTTAGATTTTTTTTTTTAGTAAATTACATTGCTATGTAAAGCACTTTGGAAACTGTCTTATTTATAAAATGTGCTATACAAATAAAGTTGGATTGGATTGGACAAAGACACAATGGACCACTTCCTTTTCTTGCCACATGACATCACAGAGTGTGAGAAGAACTAAACCTAAATACACAGGGTTTGAGTGTTAAACGTGTGAATGACACAAAACTCCAAGTATGTTTTTGATGAAGAAAAAATATTCTCAGAGATCAGAAAATAGTGTAATATGGGCCGTTTAACAATACAGACCTGGAGGGACGGCAGCTGAAATGAATACCTATCGGCTACCACTTTATAAAAACACTTTTTAATTAGCTGTAAAGTATAAATTCTTAATGAACAAAATAGTTGATTTAGAAGGATTGAAGCTGAGTAACTGCCTCATTAAGGGATTAGGATTTAGGCTATTAATTAAAGAGCCCATATTACACTATTTTTTAAAATCTATGTTATAATGTTGTTTCCTCATCAAAAACATACCTGGAGTCATGTCATGTGGTAATACAGGAAGTGCTCCACTGTGTTTTTAAACTCCACACACCTTCTTTAGAATAATTTGGATGATTTCAGACCTGGAAACCTCTCCTGAACAACAGATAAAAGGTAACAGTTAACATGAAATCTACCACTACATGACATCACAAGGTGGAACAGAGAATTTGGAGCTTTGGAGATGTAGACGGACTAATAATAAAGAATTACTCAAACATGTGTGAATGAAACAAAACACAACTCCAGGTAGGGGTGTACAAAAATATCAAAATATCGATATATCATGTCATTTAATGTGATGATACAGTATCAATATCGTGGGCTGCTGTATCGATATATCGCCAAGAGTATTTTTTGGTGTATTTTACTGAATTATTTTGTTATAGAGCTACAGTTTTGTTGCTTGCTTAGAGGAAGGTAACTCATTTATGCAACACATTTAACATTTTCACAGTTTTGATGACTAAAATGTTTGTGTTTAATATTCACTTTGCACAAAAAGTGGTTTAACAAAGACTTTTAGTATCACAGCCATGACTTAGCAATTATATTTTATTGACCGGAATCGAATTAAATCGATCTAAAATATATTGTATCGAATTGAAAGTGCACTGTATCGAAATATGTATCATATTGTGGCCGGTGTATCGAGGTATGTATCGTATCGGCAGCTTTTTAATGATACCCAGCCCTAATTCCAGGTTTGTTTGTGAGGAGGAAACATTATAACATAGATGAGGAAATAGCATAATATGGGCTCTTTAATCGCTATGACAATTCAAAATTTCCTTTATTCTCAAACCTGTTACTAAAAATCTTCCATGTGCACACCTTCATCCCAAAGAGGAGTAATTATGTGTTTGTGTGTGCCAGGCCTCTGCCCTTCCAGTGCAGAAGGCTATCAGAATCATTAAGTGCACCTCTCTCTCTGCAAACACATTAGAGCCTTTTGTGTGGAGCCTGTCGATTCTGAGATCCTGCCCAGAGCCCATAGAAGCCATAGAAAGTGGAACCCTGCTGAGAGCGCTGACCTGTGTCCTCCCCCCCTCCTGTGGTCAGAATACCTGCGATAGCGTTGCACCACAGTGGAAATTCAATCAAGAGATGGTCGGGCCGCGCACTGAGTAGCAGCACGTCTCCCTGTGAGCCCTGGCAGCCGATCGATGAGAGGGTCTGAAAAAGGCAGACTTCTTTAGACACATCTGGAATTAAACTCTCCTCTCCACCCCGAGGACTGGAGAGAAGACCACACAGGTTCTGCTTTACATGTAAGTACTTTAATATGTTACATTTGCATACTAGTATATGTTTGGTGGCCACATATTGATGCCTAGCTGGGAGTAAAACGCAGACTTAGTGGTGAATTATATACAGTAGTGAAATGTAACAAGTTAAAAGTAGTAAAATAGTGTACTTAAGTAAAAGTTTCAGTATCTGTACTTTATTTAATTAGATTTTAAAGTGGATACTTAAACTTACTTCACTACATTTGAGCAGGTATATCTGTACTTTCTACACTACATTTTTGAACTGGACTGAAAAGTAAAAGTATTTTTTATTACTGTTTGGAACCTGATGAAAAAGCTAAGGTTTTATTTTCACCATGTTCATAGTTTGTTTTTATTTTTTGCTCAATCGATTCAATTGATGGTGGAGAGTCTGCTACCTCCTTGTCTCCCTGGAGATGTTATTGCTTTGCTTGGAATGTTCCATGGTATGACTTTAGGCAAATCCATCTATTCCAGACATGTCAAACTCGGGCCCGGGGGCCAAATTTGGCCCACGATATAATTATATTTGGTCTTCAAGATCATATCAAATATGTATTAGAGCTGCCCGCTGGCTACAGATAGACTACAGAGACATTATTTATTTAAAATAGTGTTACTACTTTATATTTTGCTTGTTCTGGATCCAATGTTTAAGCAAAACTATTATTAAACATTTATTTGAATAAGAAAAGGTTTAACATTACATATCTCGAAAGAAGAGAAAACTTGCAGATGTTGTTGAAATTTTTCAATAAATATTTAGTTTGGCCCACGACTTAGTCCCTGTTTTTTATTTCGGCTCGCTGTGAATTTGAGTTTGACACCCCTGATCTATTCCATTTATACGTTATGAATGTTTCTATTGCTCAAAAACACAATAATTTCTTCTGTGATTGGGGGGTGACTCTCCACAGACCTGAACTGTAATGTAGCGTAGTGCTGTAACCTGGGTAATAGGGCAAATTTATACTGCGGAACATTCTGGACAAAGTAATAACATATTGAACACTAGAAATGTTACACAGTGCACCTTTAATAAGTGTTAAAATAAATAAAAAAAATGAATATGTGGTACCCAAACTAACATGTTTTCCTATGTTTCTGAATGTTGTGCACTATCATGGTGGTATTTTTTTCCTCTTTCTTTTTTTTTTTTTTTTTTGGAAACTTGGCTGTATCTCGCATGCAGGTTTGGGAGATGGATGTTGTTCTGTAAAAAGCAATTTCAGTGTATTAATCATTAGCCTGTTCACAGATGGAGCAAGGTAACAGTTCATGTTTAATTAACAACCACAAAGTCCCTGTCTTAATTAAGGATTAAGGTATCACACTTGTATTGGTTTATGAGCCAATATTTTATCACCACTGAAATGAAAAGTGAATTTTAAGTGCAAGTTACAACATCTTGTATCAATAATGTTCCAACTCTGGTGGCCACTATACTTTTTTTTGTTTATACTACTAATAATAATGCGCTTTTTAGGACAATCAAAGACGCTGTACAGAACACATTAAAGCAGTCAAAAGAGCAATAAACAAATAGTACAGTAAAGACAAAAACAGTGAATCATATTGATAAAAGTTAAACATTAAAAGCTATTCTAAGAGTTCCAGAGCGTGGGAGAAGTTTAGACTTTAGGGCCTGTTTACACGAGAACACTTGCGGGTAAAAACGGCAAAATATTTTATCGGAAGTGCCTTTCGTTTAGACGGTGACGGCGTTTTTGGGGCTTAAAAACACAAAAATCTGAAACCACCCTCCAGAGTGGAAAAGCTGAATATGCTCTCTCTCTCATAGCTTTTCCGTCTACACTGCCCAAGATGCAAAACTCTGGTCAGATCTGCTCACGCCGCATACACTTTTACGTCACATACATCACCATCTAGCGTCACCGCGGAGCCGCCTGGCATGCATACACAATCGAATTCCACACACTTTTGCGTCACTGTATGCACGCAGATTTCCTCCCGAAAACGCTCATCTAAATGCGGAATAAAAAGTGAAGGTGCGACGCCACTTTTGCGTCTTCTGTTCAGACCGTCATCATATAAACGTAGCCTTAAAAAGTCCATATTATGCTGTTTTCTGAGCTATGTTATAATGTTGTTTCCTCATCACAAACGTACCTGGAGTTGTGTTTAGTTTCATTCATTTTCATTTGTTTAGCACACAAACCCTGCATATTTTAGGTTGTGTTCTGTGTTCCACTGTGTTTTTAAACTCCATACATCTTTACTAGAATGATTTGGATAAGCTCTGGAGTTGCCAATCGCTTCTTCGGGTGTGCACAAAACACTGAAATATCAATATATCGTATAGTTTAATGTGATGATACAGTATCGATATATCACCAAGAGTATTTTTTTGTATATTTTACTAAACTATTTTGTTACAGAGCTACAGTTTTGTTGCTTGTTTAGAGAAAGGGAGCTCGGTTTTGCAACACATTTGACATTTTCACTGTTTTGATGATTAAAATGGGCGTGTTTCATATTCACTTTGCACAAGAAGTGGTTTAACAAAGACTTTTAGTATCACAGCCATGATTTAGCCTTCATTATTATTATTGAACCATATCGAATGGATTTGAAATATATCGTACTGAATCGTATCAACTCAGAACCGTCATATAGGACCTTTAACTCTTTCTTTAATGCCACAATATTTTCGTGTTTCATCAATGACTTTGACATACTTACCACAAAGCAAAGTTTTGTGGGGTTTTATAAGGACAATTTCAAATCTAAACTTGAAACTAAATAGATTCAATTATCTTAATCAAACACAATGGCGACACTAACAGAGAAAATGACAAAGCTTGTGCTGAAAGTCACATGGGGTTTCTTGTAGAGTCTCAGCTAACACAGTTCAAACTCTGATCATCTCATTGTATTCAATTGTTCGCAGTCATTTACACAGTGGGGAGAACAATGAGCAGATCGGTCTAACATGAATGATCCTGATGGAGGGAGACAGTCTCAGAGCACAGAGCAGAAATACATGATTAGCCCTGTGTTTCAGCCAATCATGTCACACTCTGGGACCAGTGATGAATTTGAATGACAGATCTCCATGACGACTGTAATGAGTGAACACAGACTCAGAGTAAAAGCTCATTCACTGTTCATTTATGGTCATGTCAGTGTTACGATTCAGGTGATGACTCGAAATTAACTTCTTTTTGTACTTGTGATTATGATGTTGCTGTACATTTCTGCTACAATTAAACCTCAATGTAGAGCTGAAAACTTTTGAAGAGTCTGAGAGTATAATTATTTTATTTTTTGTCAAGAATGAGGTAACAGTGAACATTTTTGAAGATTCTTCTAATTCTCTGAATTATTTAAAACTAAAAATAATAACACTTATGTACCTCCACACACTGTGGATTAGGGTCAGATTGCAGCCTGTGCAGTGTGAACAAAGTGATCACTGTGTTTTATGAACAACAGAACAGGGAGACTGGCTCCAGAGGTGGGGTAAGGTGAAGTTCTCCATTGGTTTTGAATTTCCAACAACAGGTCATATGAGCTTGGGCAATGTTGCAATGACACTTTCTACCACAAGGTGGCTAATAGCTCCATACAAGAAAATGCACAGTCCTGTTTTGATGAATGCTGGAATAATAGAGGCTTAATCAGTTAAACCAGTTAGACCCTCATCTCAGATGTAGATATTGTAGATAATGACTTTGACTCTTCTGAAATCAAAGTGAAGATAATCACATTATATGTAAATGTATCTGTAATAATGTAATATTAAACAGCATCATAAAACACTGATGAGACTAACCCTGTGAAATTCACAGTCAATTAATAACACAAAAGTCACTGCTGTAAGATGTGTTTCTGGTATAAGTTATGTATTAATATGCTTACACTGCAAGAGATGCTCTTACATTGGCAAAGATTCATTTGGTGTGGTGCATTTTGCATAATGGGCAGTTGTGTTTAGAAAAGAGTTCAATCAAACTAAAGTGACTGTGGGCACGCAAATAATGATAACAAAGAAAATGTGTCCCAAAGAGAGGCATTTCCCTGATGCTGGTCCTCTAGCATACAGCTGGAGCACCACATGGGTAATGTCCATTAGAGCGGCTCATGATGGGGCCTATATTAATTAACCTGGGCCAAAGTGTTTAACATCAATATTGTTTCTGACAAACTCAGTGTAAAACATAGACCAAGCAGATGCTCGTCTTTCATCACTACATCTCTTTATATCAGATGAATACTTTTAATTCAGGAGCAACAAATGGCATTTGCTTTAATAAGACAAATTATAATGATGATAGATAATATATATGGACAAAATATATATGCTCAATTCATAAAAATCCACCAGTAAAATTTCAGAAGTGTGGAACTAAGCACCTACATGAAACACAGAATTATTTTTAATGACACAGCTAAGCAGCTAGGCACCATTTCTTCCAAACAAAAATACAAATCTGCCATGGGGGCTTCATGTAACTGTAAACAGTGAGACATCAGACAGAGAAATATGGAACAATCTTTAAAAATTCATTAAAATGAGACTACATTACATAAATTGCTTTGATTTTCATTAATCACTGACCGTAACAGATCAGAATTGTCAGAAGCTACAAAAGAAACTTCTAGTAGCAATGATATTTCCTGTAACATGGATTCATCTGTGAGTCAGTCTGAATGTGTATAATTTATAGTACGTGAAATGTGAAGGGGAGGGCTTGGGCTTCCTATCAGAGGTGACTTAGCGGAGGACAGGTTGTAACAGAAGCAGGCAGCAGAATCAGAAAGAGGTGTAAACAAGTTTGGAAGTGACGTGCGCAAAGGTTGACAAGTGAAAAAGCATGTGCCTTGACCAAGATGGATACGTGAACTGACGGAGAATATTCACCTTTACAAGACTTTTCTCGGTCTTGTGTTGACTCCAAACTTTACTTAAACTGCCTTAAAGTGACACATTAAAGTACTTATTTTACTAAAAACAGTTAAAGTGCATACGAAAGGTTTGTACGATTCTCTAATTTTGACTTAAAAGCAGGAGGGTCCATCGCTTGCTTTTCTCCATGGAGATGTTATTGCTTTGTCTGAAATGTTTCACAGTATGGCATTAAACCTTTTTATCACCCGATCACCAAACCAGGCCAATTTACTGGTCAGATTTGTGGAGAGGCAACCCCGTTCACAGTCACAATGTCTGTTTTTCTAGGTATTTTTGAGCTATAAAAACATCTGTAATTGAATACATGTACAGTAGATCTGTTTAAAGTCATATTGTGGAATATTTGAAGCAGAGCAACGACATATCCATAGAAACAAGACTCTCAGTCGAAAAGTTACATAGTGCACCTTGGGATAATACCTGTTATACACATAAATGATTTGAGTTTTACACCGATCAAGAAGCAATTTGTAAAGAAAAGTGTTTTACTTTCTGTTAGAAATTGTGAAACTGTGAAATCACGTTAGGGAATTCTGTCTGTTACCGAACAAAACTCCTCTAATGTACACAGAAATTATTATTTGACAAACCCAAATATAAGACAAAACCTTTATTTAGTTAAAATCTTGTTCAAAGTACCAGAAAATGTGCTCAACTTTTGGAATTCTTGGTTAAAATTCTCTCTAGAGTGACGCCATAAATATTTTAAAACTCTCTACTTCCTCAAATTTTCATCATATTTTTCTTTGCACATTGCTTCTTTATTTGTGTAAAACTGTAATTTATATTTACAGCAGTGATCATGCCACGAAATTAAGCCAAAATTAGAGAATCACATAAATCTGTCATACGCACTCTCACACGTTCAGCTCATGGAATACTGACCAATATCTTTCACCATAATTTGACAAAGATATTTATAAATATTTGATGGTGTTAAAGTAATGTAGGTCGTCTGTCTCTGAGTAACGGTGCGCAGTCTTTTGTTACTTGAGACAGTTATTTTTAGTCTCTTTTTGAGTTTCCGTCGTGGCTTTTGGTGCCGGAGATTGGGTGTCAGGCATCACTATGTCATAGGACAAGCACTGGCTATATATATATGTCCTGTTGCTATGAATGCCATGGAGGTGTGTGCTTTTTGCTAATTGACTCAGCTTTAGTATTGTTTGGTCAGTGTTTCGTTATGCAAGCCATGTAGATTTGTGTAATTTGTTTTTACGTTTATGTTTATTACTGTATTTGTTAAGAATAGAAATTTAGCTTTTTTATTTTTTGTCAAACGGTCCATATTACGCTATTTTCTGATCTGTTATAATGTTGTTTCCTTATCAAAAACAGACCTGGAGTTGTGTTTTGTTTCATTCACATGTTTAACTCACAAACCCTGCATATTCCACCTGAGTTCTTTTCTCAAATACTCTATCTGTGTCATGTGACAATACAGGAAGTGCTCCATTGTGTTTTTAAACTCCATATATCTTTACTAGAATCATTTGGATTATTTCAATCCTGGAATTGCCAATCTCTGCTGAACTAAAACTTAACAGTCAACTTGAAAACTACTGCTCTATAACACCACAAGGTGGAGCAGAGCGTTTTAAGTTTTGGAGATATAGACAACTAATTATGGTCTTCAAAAACATAGAAATATCAATATATTGTAACGTTTAATGTGATGATACAGTATTGATATCGTGGGCTGCTGTATAAATATATCGCAGAGAGTATTTTTGGTATATTTATATATATATATATAATATATATATGTATTTTATATGTATAACTACAGTTTTGTTATTTTTTTAGAGGAAGGAAACTTTTTTATGCAACACATTTAACATTTTCACAGTTTTAATGAGTAAAATGGGCGGATTTCATATCAACTTTGCACAAGAAGTGGTTTAACAAAGATTTTTAGTATCACAGCCATGATTTACCCTTTATTTTTATTAAACTGTATCAAATCGCTTTGAAATATATGATATCGAATCGAAAGTGCACTGTATCGAGGTATGTATCGTATCGTGGCCTACATATCGAGGTATGTATCATATCGTGGCCTACGTATGGAGGTATGTATCGTATTTCATAACTTCTAAATCATACCCAGGAACTAATAATAAAAAAAAAAAAAAAAGTATTACTCAAACGTGTGAAGGAAACAAAACACAACTCCAAGTTTGTTTTTGATGAGGTAACAAGATTCTAACATGGCTTAAAGCTCACAAGAGTCAATTTGTGTAATAAAGGACTTTTAAGGAGCTGATGATAAGTTACTCAGGCAGAAAACATATTTTGCATCATGTTTGAGCCATTTTTCAGTGCAAAGGGTCAACAGCTGGTTAAATATATTATAGTAGTATTAGGATGAGTAACTGAGGTACATAGTTAATTTGCTGTAGCCTTGATTAATGATGAAGGGGTATTGTAGATTAAAAGCGTGGTTCCTCTGCCCCACTGACCCAGTTTAAAGCCATTAGTGTCTTTGTTTTATTGGCTTCTCAGAAAACAGACTACATGTACATATAAGTGCTATATTTGGAGCCTTTCCTTGGGGTCTCATTTATTCTTAGGCTTAAGGCTATCTTCATATATCTTCAAGTAGGACATGCTTGTTTTTACGTCTTTAAGATTAACCGAATCAGTTTCCAAAGAAAATCTGTGTCCTGAAGTATGTTTTGTAAGAGGTAGGGACATGTACAATATATAGTGAGTTATTTAAGGATTTCTCTGGTTTATAAATAGAGGTCACTGCACTGAAATCTGATTGGTGGAGGAAATCTACTGAAATATTTAAAATGCCTTGATGCATTCCAGTCACATGTCAACCTTGGGCAGTACAAACGCAGGGCTGTCCTTACAAACACGGAGAGCAGAGCACAGTGAATGTTGTCTTTTGTTGTATTGCAGAGACCGCACTTCCACATATGTTGGTTTATCATGAAGTGGAATTGTACATAAGTGAAGAGCTGCATGTTGGAGGTGAGGCATAAATCATGACTTTTCAGGGTAAAGTTACTGTAACTCAATTGAAGATAAACTGTGTGGGATTGTGTTACCTAAAATGAGGGGCTCCGGGAGTTCGGGTAAACAGAGTTAGGTTTCTTCGACCGAAGTCATGCCACGTATTTGGGTTATGATCCAGGTGTGTCTGAAGTCGAGGCACAAACTCAAAACTTTACTGTGGGAATCTGCTCCATTTTGACCGTTTAAGAATGTCTTTTGTTTCAGGTTCTTGTTGCCTTGGTAATAAATACACATAATACTTCTATTCAAAGAATAAATTGAACTCATTATGTGCAACAGTGCAGTGAGAAACTTAAATTTCTTTCAGAATGACAGGGCTTTTAATCTTTTCATTAACAGTTCACACAAATGACAAATCATCATGGAGCTTTTGAAATGCTGACATCTATGTGGATAAAGCAAATTAACTCACATAAAGTGCCCACTCAGAGACTCAGAGAATCAGAGATTAAAATTTGCTGGAGTTCAAAGGCGACAAAAGTAATTGCTGAACACAGTGCATGTGCACATGTCTTTCAGGCTATTTTGTGTAACCAGCTGCAGTCGTCTGTGTCTGGTGATTTAATCTGTAGAGAAAGCCTGTGAAGTTTTCATTTTTGCAAAAAAATATATAGAAATATATGCAGAGTGAAGTGAGGTAACAGCTCCATCCACAGAAAAACACAATGCAATGGACTTCAATGACAGATATTTATATTATATAACAGAAGAGACATATATTTATATAACGCTTGGATCCTTTTTCATCTTGAACATGTTTTTTGACATATGAATGTTTTTGATGAAATGTATTTTTGAACTTGGAGGCAGGCACAGACAGAAAGCACATAAAGAAAAAGTTCATGAAGGAACCATAAAAATGCTAATTAAACATAAATCATAGAAGAACAGCAGAGAAAAAGTGAATATAAATAAGACATCTTGTTTGTGAGAGAACCTCAAAAGAGCCATTTCCAAACAATCCATCAAACTCTACAACCAGGTTTATCGTAGGGGCCAACTCTGGACAGCTGCAGGAGAGAGATTTGAGCTTTGGAGAAATCCCTCTGTCTTTGGAGAGTCAAGGTGCTCACACTCACAGCTTAGTCAGGCTTTGTTCAAAGAAGCACTCTGCAGAGTCTGCAGAGTCTGCAGAGTCTGCAGGGACAGATCAGGCAAAGGGTGAAGCCACATAAGAGTCTGATGAGTATTTCATTTTATCTGCAACAATTGTTAAAGCAGCACAGTGTATGATTCACCACCTGCATGACTGCACAGAGATAGAGATAAGTTAAAGCTAGACTTTGGAAAATTCTACATGAAAATAGCTGAGCTTTATGCCATGACAGAATGTCCTAGGCAAAGAAAGAACGTCTCCATGGAGATAAACTTCTTCACAGGAAGGTTATAAGACATGTCTGTGGAAAGATGGCCTCTCTCACAGCAAGGCTGCATGTTTTTAAACACATGTGATGAAGACTTTTGCCTTTATTTCAGTCTATTTTTGACTGAAATCTTAAGCTGGATCTTTAATATGCAGAATGCTGCTCTGGATCAGACTAACACAGGTGCTCATCAGACCAGTCAGGCTTAATATAAAAAAATAAGGGGGATGGTAGCTTTTTTAGTACTTCAAATATAACTGTTGCAGTTGAACTTAAATGTAATCATCTAATTGGTATTACTAAGATATTAAATAACCAGAGATTGATTTGAGGTGTTTGGGTTTGGGACGTCTTCTTTACTGTAATTGTTGTAATTTGTGTTTTAAAACACGCTGTTGCAAAAACGGATACTGCCTCGCTTTTATTTTCATTGTGAGTAGTAATACTGGATGGACTGTACTAGGGGTGTGCAAAAATATCAAAATATCATTATATATCATGATAATAAATTTGGTGATCGGGCTGCTGTATCTCAATTTTTTTATTCTTTTAATTGATTTTAATGTTTTTTTGGTCAATAATCTTTGTGGTAAAACTGGCCCAAAAATATCAGCTATATCAGTTTATCGGCTAACAGTTGCTCTGGATTCTAAACAATAGATATCGGCATCGATCATGAATAAACCCATATCGGCTGATCTCTATCACAGACTATCGTGTGCAATATATCGATTACCATGTTGTGATAATATCGTATCGAATATTGTATCGAATCGTGAGGGACCCTGTGATTCCCAGCACTACACTCTTTGTTTCGCAGGTTTAAAAATGCATGTGTCTCAGTTTGTAGAAAGATATCATAGTATTTAGTGTCTGAACTTGTCAAGACTAATATTTCATTTTGACTGTTTGTGTGGACTATTAATACTTTGAATAGTGTTGGAAAGCACCTTTCGACTGAAGCTACTGCCCCAACACCCCACACTAAATATATCAGTGACAAACATAGTCTAAGCATTTAACGACCCTCTAAACACTGTAAACTAGTTGGGAGCCCAAATTGATCATCTCATCTTTGCAGTACTAAAGGATCCAAAATAGCAGCGCTAGTTTGACAGTCTGCTAAGATTCTGTATATTTATGCCCCAAGCAACCGCACAACCTGCATTATTTTAAGAGTGGGTTTGAGATATGAGTTCACAGCATCAATTTGAAAGAAGCATAAATATTTTAATGGTCCTATATTACGCAAAACGGACTCTTTATGAGATTTAAGCCATGCTATAATGTTGTTACCTCATCAAAACATATCTGGATTTGTTTTACTTTTATTCACACGTTTGAATAATCCTGCATTATTAGTCTGTCTGCATCCAGCTAAAATGATGTGGTGGATTGCAAGTTAACAGCAAACTTCTGCATTCTGTTTACAGGGTTCCCACTCTTTAACACTGACAAAATTTGAAAACTTTTCCATGACTTTTTCATAACCTAAAGAGAATTTTCCATGACTTTATGGTAGAACCCTGCACCCGCGGGACCCGACGCAAAACAGTGAGGTGCAGGACACATTCTGAAAGCTCATTGCGGGAGCGCGCAGATGGGATGATAAACTGCAGTCCCGTAAACTAAATATGAGTGTAAATTCATGTTTGCCTATCATACATAATTTGTGCTGAATATTTTATTAGGCATTAATAAAAACATTTTAAGCAGCCTAAATTTGCGGACGTGGTCTAATCTTGCGTACATTTTAGAGAATTCCTTTCTGCTTCTCTGTGTTTGATAGAGCTTAAAAAAGCAAACGTCCCCATTTTACAGGATTTGCGAAGCGGGAGCGGGACAAAATATCACTGATGCAGAATGAAAATTACAATTCTTTGCAGGAGCTGGTGGGTCTGAAAATTCTGTCCACTTTTAGGGCTAAATATGAAATGTTAACCCTTTGGTATTATAGTTTTTTAACATTTAAAATAGTGTCAGTGCATTTATTTTCATCTTTTTTAACAAAAGGCGCATACGTTCAGAAATAATCATAATAGCCTAATGAAATAATGAATTTAACAGAATGCTGTAGTTGTGTGAAAGAGATACTAAAATTTCATGATTTTTCCAAAACTTTCATTGATTTAACAAAAAAAATTCATGACTTTTCCAGGATTTCCATGACCGTGGGAACCCTGTGTTTAGTAGTGATTTGCAATTCCAGGGCTAAAATCATTGAAATGATTCTAGTCAAAGTGCATGGAGTTTAAAAACACAGTGGAGAACTTCCTTTATTTCCACATGACAACACAAGGTGGAGCAGAGTATTTTCCGTTTGAGAGAAGGACTCCTAATTATGCAGGGCTTGTGAGTTAAACATGTGTGAATGAAACAAAACACAACTCCAGGTAGGAGGAAACAACATTTTAACATAGATCAGAAAGTAGAGGAATAAGGGCCCTTTAAAGTCATCCTTTGATTTGATGGACATGTTTTTACAGCTTTGTGCCTCTGATGCCAGTTTAGCATTTTCTCATGTGTTCAAATTGGATTTCAAGCCCATAAAGTGTTTCGAAGTCGCCCTAAGCTTTTTTTTTTTTCCCTTTTTTTAGCTGATTCTTTGCTTCAGATTTCTAAAGGGAGGTTGATTTAGGAAGTCCTCTGCTTAATTTTCTAAAGAGGCGGTGGGAGATAAACCTTCCGGCGCTACTTTAATTTGCAAACAATTTCTACACCAAAGGAGGGGATTTTCGCAGCCCTGTGGCGTCGATTAGCGGCTAAGAAGTATATCCTCCTCACAGCTGTGGTTTCGCTAGCAACGGGGAGCATTTGCATACATAAAACTAAAGATATGCATAATATTATCTCTGACACTTAATCAGTCACCATTAGAGTAGCCTCCCTCAGCTGTATCGTGAATTTTCTGAGGAATACTAGGGTGTAAAACTGCAGGTGTGACATTTACAGCAAAGCTAGACGATGATATAATGATGTTTGGAGTCTAAAATGTTGCTCCACTTTGCGGTTTGTTCGTTTCACATTTTCTCTTTCAAAGCAGAAGTGATGGACAGTCGATACAGAGCGTGCTCGAGGCATGTGGGTGGACTTTTTGCGGCCTGCCTGCTTTAAATTAGATCCAGTAATGTTTTCGGTGGACCACAAGAGACCAAGCTTGTCAACCATAATAGCTTCTCAGATAATGAACAATTTCGCCACTTTTTGTTTGTCTGTGTCCGCTAATACTGCTTCTCCAATCAAAGCATTTTTAGGTGTACACTTCTGTAAAAATTTACTGCAGTGTCAAACCTTGTGTAAAGACATTCAAATATAGCCATAATAATATTTTTTAGGGCTTAATAGTGTTGAGTGTTAGTTCCAGTAACAGATTTTGGGGGATCCGATGCAATATTTGGCCTTGGTATCCTCACTGATACCAATACCACTCCGATACTACATAGTGGGAAGTTCTGGCTGCGTTCAGACTGCAGCCTGAAGTGACCCAAATCCGATTTTTTGGCCCCTATGTGACCTGTATGTGATCTTTTAATGACAGTCTGAACGGCACAGATCCAATTTTTTCAAATGCGACCCAGGCCACTTGGATATGTGGTCCTGAAACCGATACATATCCGATCTTTTGACATGCGACTTCAGTCTGAACGGCCAAAGTGCATTCATCCAACCTACACATTATCAACAAGCGACAAAAGTCACTATTCTGCGCTGAAGTAGGCGAAAATTGTTAATGAACTCCGTGTCACTGAAGCGAAGCACATCACCACTCACCACTCTTGGCTACGTCTCCACATCCACACGTTCCTTTCAACGGACGCTGCTGCCGCTGTCCTACAAAACGCCACGGCCAAAAACCTCGTCCTTCTCCTTCTCAATCTCCTCCTTAAAACAAGTAAGTTGTTCATGTTCTGGCTCCGGTACGAGAGGAACTTTAAAATCTCCAGGTGCTCAATGCTCGCGTCCATGTTTGGACAACTTCCGTAAACACAGAGCACGCTCGCTGTGGTTGACGTCATCGTGTCCTCTAATGCACATGTGGGACACTTTCGGGCCGTTTAATGTTCACACTGGAGTCACATACAAGTCGCATTTAATTGGAAATGTGAACGACCTCGCAAAAATATTGGATTTCACAAAAAAATTGGAATTGAGCGTTAAGCCCTGCAGTCTGAACGTAGCCTTTGTTACAGTACAAGAGCAAAAAATACATCTTCTAAAAGGTCATTTTTAAAGAAAATCTGTACGAATGAATTAAATTTTGATGACTGACTTTTAAATGTATAATGGTCTTGTCCATAAGTAGTGCTGATTTAAACATTTTTACTTTTCTACTTCACTTTCTACCACAGTGCATTAAAACAGCAATGAGGCCTGTACAAATTTAACTACCGTTTGTGTTAAATGACAAAGATCAAATTCCTGTATTGTTTATGTTCAGGAAATTTATATTGAAAGCCATTTTATGTGTTTTTAATAAGAAAATAAAATCTAAATCAAAATTATGACTCACCAATAGTGATCAGTTTAAAAAATACTATGGTACAACTTTATTCTTAGCCTTTTAGCCTTAATAAAGACGTTCATAATAGCTCATAATCACTGTTGGGCAAGTTACTTTAAAACTGTAATGCGTTATTTATTACTTGTTACTGTCATTTCAAAGTAATTCATTACATTACAATCTTACTGTATTTAAAATATAAGGCATTACATTACTATTGCATTACTTTTAAGTTACTCTCACCAAAATAACTGTGAAGATGTTGAACTTTTGCGCCATATATGGACTGAACTAGGACTAAACCAGGACTAAACCAGGACTAAACTGAGTTCTGAACCAGGAGGACTGAACCAGGTCTAAACCAGGACTAAAGCAGAGCAGAACCAGGACTGAACCAGGTCCAAACCAGAACTGAACCAGGACTGAACCAGGTCTAAACCAGGCCTAAACCAGGCCTAAACCAGGCCTAAACCAGGACTAAACCATGTCTAAACCAGGTCTAAACCAGAGCTGAACTAGGACTAAACCAGGACTAAACCAGGTCTAAACACCGTGGAGTTCTGTGGCAGTCCTTTCGCCCGCGGTTACCTGACAGTCTACGCTGCCGCGTCTCTGGCATTTCACCGCTGCTGATATCGCGGTGATTTTACCGAATTTGTATGAAGAAAAAACCACCAATTCAATCCAGGTTAAAAAAGCATTGTAACGCGCGTTAGTCACATTTGTACTGAGTAAAATATGACTATTTTTTCCCCTGTGATGCCTTACATTACTGCGTTACAGCAAAAAGCAATGCATTACTGTAATTCGTTACTTTTATAACGCGTTACTCCCAACAATGAACACTTATTTATTAAAAATGATTCAGGCTTAGTATTTAATTATGATTAGTAGTTTTTATGTTACATAAAAATGAAAGTGTGTTTCAGTAGTAGATGTACAGCAGATGTAATATAGAGTCCACCCAAGTCCCAAAGATTTAAACTTCTCTTCTGTGCTCCAAGAAGATATGTGTGATTTGTTTTAGACCTGTCACCCACAAGAAAGTGTAAGGTCTAAATCCAACCATGTGTGGTGACTGTGATGTTATTTCAGTTTATAGATACAGACAGTAAAAGTAATAGTAGTATAGAGTCCAGTCAGAGTCTATAAAGAATAAATAAAGGATAGAATTAATAAATATTATGAATTATGAAGTCTTTATGAAGGTTTTTTTTGGGGAGGGGGCCTTATCATAATACTTGTGCTTGGGTCAGACATGTTTTCTCGACACCAGGTAGACTCAGACTGACTGGCATTTCTCCTTTTAGAAGAGTATGTGTTCGCGATGTCTCCTGTATGACATGACGACATAGTACTGCACAGAGACAGAGGCTGGAGCTGCCTCATCACCCAGGGCTTAAAATACTCAGCCCACCTGACATCATCCCCTAAGCCCGGGATTCAATTTACATTCTTCGAATCTGTCAACAACTAAAAGGGCGTAAAGGTGTTAAGATGTGTTTAGCTGAATTAGATTGTAAAAGCGGGTTCATTTTCCAACATAAAGGTGGTTAGCCTCAGTCATGCCTTTAAATTAGTACACTATTTTTTGATCTACTATGTGTTATAATGTTGTTTTCTCATCAAAAACATACCTGGGATTTTGTTTTGTTTCATTCACACATGTTTAACACACATTTTTAGACAAATATTTTCTCTCAAATGGAAAACTGTTCCACCTTGTGATTGCATGTGTTAATATAAGCACTGCACTGTATTTTTTATTACACTCCATACACTTTCACTAGAATCATTTGAATAATTTCAGCCCTGGATCTTAAGGAAAAGAGTAGCTGTTAATTACCTATCGCTTCATGACATCACAAGGTGTAACAGAGCATTTTGAGCTTTGGAGATGTACAGACTAATAATAAAGGGTTACTCAAACGTGTGAATGAAGCAAAACACACCCCAAGGTAAGTTTTTAAACAGGAAACTGCATTATAACATCGTTTAAAGCTCACAATAGTCAATTTTGTGTAATATAATTTAATATAAGGCAAAAAGGAATGAGAAATTTTACTTTTAGCTTGTTTTGGCATTGTGTGTTGAACTGCAATTTCCAAATGTAAAATAATTTGGGTTCATTTTAATTTAATTTAATTTAATTTAATGTATTTATTTGTTTGAGCCAGGTACAACATAATTCAAAAACAATAACAAAAATAGTGATATGGACATGACATATTTGGGACCTGGTGCTCAAAAGGAGTAGGATGAAGTTTAAAAAACTTATGGAGTCCTACCCCAATTGTTTTACATAATCACGTGGTTCACTTTTTTTTTTTTTTTTCTTTTTTTTTTTTAATATCACCTTTGGAGTGCTTACCTGTCATTTGCAAAAAAAAATATACCCACATATATACAAAAACATATCCACACATACATACATTTTTGTTTATGGTCGTACAAACTAATAATAATGTTAATCTAGGCACAAAGTTTATCGTTTATGATTGTATAAAATGAACAGTAATGAGAATGAAAAATTTAAGGATTTTTTATTTTCGTTTATGATCGTACAAACTAATAACAGCAATGAAGAATCAATTAAACACAAAAACTGCAAACTACGAAAGCACAGAAATTAAGTAAATAAAAAAATAATCTCGAAGTGAATAGGCAACAGCAGCTGTCAGTGTTGCAACAGTTTATGAAATACCAAGAACACAAAGTCAATTATCATGAATCAACGGCCTTCAAGCATGTAGTGATTCACATCGATTGATCCACAACCTTTTCAACCAATTATAAAAGCGCAGGCAATTCTCAACATTCCAGCATATTACTCCGTCTCCATCATCTTCATTTTGCAACACGAATGTTTGAACCCATATCTATCCAAAAGTCCATTTGCATATAAAAATGTATTTGATAAATTCCTCGTTCCCATGATCCTCAGCTTCTCGTAATGGCGTGTGGTGTGGATGTGGCTCATTGTCATGCGTCCTGTGGCGTTGGCTCTGTGTGGTCTTCGTGCGGTGCTCACTGATGTGAACTATACACCAGTCTCAACAGGGGAGAGCATCAAAATGAAAACACTGCTGGCAAGATTTCAGCACAACTTTGAAATTTTGCTATTATTTTTTCAAAGATTGTTTATGCTTGAGCGAGAACCAGTGACATGTCCTGCTTTTGTCCCACATCAGTACAACATTTTGGTATTTTTATATATATGTTGGTGTTTTTCAGATTCTAGAATGAATCTGTAATGATAATATTTCAGTTTTTTACTTTGCATTTATATAATTATGCCTTATTTGAAACTAGTCTTTTGCTATTTTTATTGCTTCTCATATAGAACTTTTATAACCATTTTTATATTTTTTACTCTTTGTTATTGGGGATGTAACAATAACCGAAATACTGTGATATTGTGTCGTCAAAAGTCTCACAATATATCGAATTACGAGTTCCTTTGCTTTAATGCGTGGTTTTACAGCTTAAAAACATCGAAAACTGCATATCCCATGATTCATTTCAGTGCAGACAACATGAAGTAATTCGTTTTTTACTTGAATTCTTGGGATTATGATGGAAATATTTCACACCAAAATCTTGTCAAGGTATTTTAAAAGCAAAAAAGGGTCCTATCTACAATTATATTAGCCTCTCCAAAATATTGCAATAAATATCGTACCAAGAGATTTGGATATCGTTACATCGCTATTTGTTATTATAATTTATAATTTATTCTTTATTATTGATTTACATTATCAACAGGGACAGGGTAAAATCTCAAAAGAGACCATCACATGGAATATCTATCCCACATATAAAAAAAACAAACAAACAAAACTTAATATTCCTTTGACTTTTCAGTTCATATCAATTATGGTCTGTCATTCAGAGCCAAAAAACATCTCTTAAAGGTAACCAGCCCTTAACAAAACAGTCGGAATAATGGCGTAATGGAATATCGATATATTGTGATACTAAATTTGGTGATACGTTATCGTTATTGTGAGCTGATGTATCGATATATCGACATTTTTTTGTATTTTTTTTATATCTTTAGCAATTTTCACTTACAAAAATAATCAGGTTCAATATTTGTGCATTTACTTTTTGGACACTTCATGGCAAAGTACGATTAAAAAAAAATCTGAAACACTGGCTCCTCATGTGAGACTATGACGTCATAATGTAGAATATGAAAACCACCAATAATGCATAGTAATACTGTACATTGGTGATAATAATTTTTTTTACCCATTTCATTTAAAAAAGCAAGCATTTATATTATAGATATATGATAGAGCAAAATATTGATTGGTTGATCTGCTGCCTAAAAAATACACACAAAGATTTATATTAACACTTTAATATGCAGAGATAATTGCGCAAAACGTGACCACACATCTCTCCTATAGGCAGTGTTGGGAAGGTGACTTTTAAAATGTATTCCCCTACAGATTACAGATTACATACCCCAAAATGTAGTTTGTAGCGTAATCCATTAAGTTACTTAAAGTAAGTAACGTAATCTGAATACTTTGGATTACTTGATTTGCTGTAGAGAAGCAAAGATGAGGAAATCGTAACATAAGAATTTTTGTCTGCTAAAAGAAAATAAAAAGCCCAGACTTTACTTGACCAAATTAAAAATATTACTGATAGAAGAGGAGGAGACACGGTCCATGCAGCATGGTTTAGTCCTGTTAAATCTTGGTTTAGACCTGGTTTAGACCTGGGTTTAGACCTGGGTTTAGATCTGGGTTTAGACCCAGTTTCTACCTGGTTTTAGTCCTGGTTTAGACTTGGTTTAGAACTGGGTTTAGACCTGGTTTAGACCTGGTTTTAGTCCTGGTTTTAGACTTGGTTTAGAACTGGGTTTAGACCTGGTTTAGACCTGGTTTTAGTCCTGGTTTAGACCTGGTTTAGACTTGGTTTTAGTCCTGGTTTAGACCTGGTTTAGACCTGGTTTAGACCTGGTTTTAGTCCTGGTTTAGACCTGGTTTAGACTTGGTTTTAGTCCTGGTTTAGACCTGGTTTAGACCTGGTTTTAGTCCTGGTTTAGACCTGGTTTAGACTTGGTTTTAGTCCTGGTTTAGTGTCCGGCAATGAGTGGAATTAAAAAAAAAAAAAAGGTCCTCAAATGTGAAAACAGGAAAATACCACCGTGTAATCAATTTTTTTCAACAAAGTAACTGTAATCCAATTACCACTCACTGAAACAGTAACTGTAACTGAATACAGTTACTCATAATTTGTAGTCTGATTACGTAACTCTGGTACATGTAATCTGTTACTTCCCAACACTGACTATAGGTTTGTGGTAAAAAAGGGCTGTGGAGGGAGTTTGTAGTCAACTTAAATTACAGAATTTGGGGAAAACAATCAAAATCGGCCATATATATTGTCTTAAAAAATTGTCAGATCTTACTGGCTATTGTTTCCTCTGAATTTTAAACAATCGGTATCACCATGGGCCATGAAGAATCCATGTTGGTTGATCTCCATATTGCTGTTATATTTGGATTTGTAGACAGTTCTTAAACATAAATGTATGAGGACACTGTCTGTAAATGAGGCTTGTGAAAGAGTTGTAAAATAACATTCTACTGACAAGATAGCAATAGTGACACCAGTTATGTCAAGACTCATTTCCAGCCATACTGTATTTTGACTTCTTAATATAGCCGTCATCATATTACACACATCCAGATCAGAACGACTGTCCTCATTTTCAATCACGCTACAATATAATTATGGGGCATTATCTCATTATCATCCTCCAAAATGTTGTTTATGCTCCTGCAATCAGATTTGCTTTGTGACGAGGCAACACTTAGCAGACAAACGTCAATCATCCAGCGTGACTTTTCTCTTCTTTCCGCTATAATTACATTAACTGTTGTAATTTAAAGAGCCATCCATCTTTGAAGTCGTATTTAATTACAGCAGCACTACAGATCACACTGATATTACAGCACATGTACTGTATGAATCTAAGCACATATTGTTTAAATCTTACTGCATTCAGTATATGGAAGACGAATTTATTATTATAATATACAGTCACAGGTGATTGTCAAGGCTGTAACAACTACTGAGAATAACAGGTTGTTTGTCAAAGCCTCGTCAGATCTCAGAAACTTGGGCCTGGTTAATACTTGGATGGGAAAATCAGGTGCCACAGTGAGGCGCCAGTGGCAAAAACTGACATTGCGCCCTTAGCAGAGGTGTGCAAAAATATGTTTAATATGTTTAATGTGATTATACAGTATCGATATCATGGGCTGCTGTATCGATATATCACCAAGAGTATTTTTTGGTATATTTTGTTAAATAATTTTGTTACAGCGCTACAGTTTTGTTGCTTGTTTAGAGGAAGAAAACTCATTTATGCGACACTTTTGACATTTTCACTGTTTTGATGATTAAAATGTTTGTGTTTCATATGAACTTTGCACAGGAAGTGATTCAACAAGACTTTTAGAATCACAGCCAAGATTTAGCCTTTATTTTTTATTGAACCGTATCAAAACAATTTGAAATAAATCATATTGAATCGAAAGTGCACTGTATCGAGATATGTGTCGTATCGGCAACTTCTTAATGACACCCAGCCCTAGTCTTTAGGCAAGACACATCAACCACATTGCCTGGTGTGAAAGTGGAGTGTGTGTGGTCGGAGGGGCTGATGGCTCAGACTGGCAGCCTTGTGTTAGTCAGTCTGCACCAGGGCATCTGTGGCTACAATAGTAGCTTACCACCACAGGTCTGGAGTGACTGTGACTGTCTAGAAAAGCACTATATAAGACTAATGCATTGTTATTATTATTAACATTTACCGCAAAAGGGGCGCAAGTATTTGTTTGTATTGTTCTGTAATTGTTTACTCAAATTCTTACAAAAGGGAAACAAGTGATTGTAAAAACAGCAATTGTCTATGATCCAGTAAGCCAAAAAGAATGGCACGTCCTCCCTCTTCTTGCCTCTTTGCCATGTGTGGCTTAACTGTGCCACGGATCACAGGGGCTGAACAAAGCAGAGATTCATGAAAAGAACATGAGATCTCATCTTCATACTCTCGCAAAAAGAGGTAGAATTGGTAATAAGATACTGTGATTGCATTTTAGAAACATATATTAATAAGCCCAAAGCAAGAATTTGGGGAAAAAAATTCTACAACCATTATTGCTTTACAGCTTAATTAAACGTTTTAGAGATTTGAGAAAATTGTATGGCTTGATGATTTATTTTATGTTTATAAGCAATGCAATTTCACATTTTAAAAATGTCCTGGAGCCATAACGTTTAAGAGAGGACTGAGGCATAAACGGACAACTAATACAATAATTGCTTGCATTTCAGATTTAAATGCTTGTTTTTACATTACTGAATAATTAGTTTAGAGAGGATTTTGCCTTACCTCAATAAATGCTGTCTGCTTAAAGGTTGTATGGAGGATTTTTTTTTGTTTCAAATTGTCAATGATAGCATTATAGAGGTGCAGTAGCCTTGTAATTATGATGACCAAAAAAAAGAAAATAAAAATTCATCAACTCTGGACGTGGTGGGGCTAAACATTTGCCAATAGATAACAACACTGCCTTGTTATCTGTTAGCTGACAGGCTGTCAATCAATCTCCCTACATTTCTAGCGTAACTGACTTGCCTGCGCCGCCGGTACGTGGTTTACGTACGCCTGTCACGCAGTCCACAGACGCAAGCCGCACAGACGCTGTTTACTCCACCAACGCAACAGTTCTTAGCGGCTTTTTTTTACCTATATCTTCCTCGCAGTTCGCACAAAGTTTGTTACAATGGCGACAAGAATCCAGGAGCAGTTAGCTGCAAAAGAAAGAAAGAAAGAAAGAAGAAGACAAGGGGAAAAGCAGCGAAGCCAAACTAAGGTGATTCTTGTAGATTCATTCCAGCGATGGCGCAACTGAAGCAGACGCAGGGTCTAAAGACTGACGCATTGGTCGCCAAATTACTCCTGGACAGGTCACTTCTGCTTATTATGAAAACGTACTTTATTTCCAAGAGCTAGTCAAACGTTTTTCAGGACACGAAAGCGATATCCTATGTCTGAAAACGTAATTTTCAGTGCAAAGAAAGAGTCCGCTTGCTGCTGCGTGTTGTAGCTAGTTCATTCGCACTGAATCTCCGCGCACTCTTCTCTGCACCCCTTTCCTGCTCCTCTCCCCCGCTGCCCGTTCCGCTCTTCCCCTGCTCCTCACTTCTCCGGGCACGGAATCTCCGCGCACCGCTCCCCTCTCCTCTCTCCTCTCCTCGCTCCCCGCTCCGCTCTTCTCCCTGCTCCTCACTTCTCGTCCGCACACGAAATGTCCGTACAAGTGCAATGACAATAAATTGAATCTGAATATATTATTGTGATATATATTTTCGCGATTAATAAATGTTTGTGGTTAACAAAATAATGGTACAGCACGGAGATGAAAAAAATATAAGAAAATGTTGACAGTGAGAATTGGTAACTATAGTTTAGCAAAATCTGGGCACATGTGATTCCAAACTGAGTAGAATATTTCCAAACATTCCAATGAGAATTCTGGATTCTCTGCCCACTGGCTCATATTGGTATGAGTTACACTGATGATGCCTGCGGCCCTGTCTGAGCGACCACACCGGAGCGGGTCCACCTCATACCAGAGCCAGGCTGGCGCCGCCGTCTGCTGCCTACAGCATGAGGGCTCACACTGCCACACTCAGGGGTGTCTCTCGTATTTATGGCCCTTTTGACCCCCGCCCCTTAACAAATACCATTACATCACTGACCCTGTTTCAGACCAACTGCAGAGCACACCGCGTGGCCGGCCCTTCTCATTATCATTTACTGTCACTAGAATCTGCACCTGTTTGCCATTCACTTTGCACTGCAAGGAGATTACGAGGAGCAAGAGATAATGGGATTCTCCAGTTTGTTGTGGATGTGTGGGCATGATGGAGCATATCATGACAGGCAGTAACAGCTGTTGTGGAGTGCAGCCACCATGATAGAAGCTGTGATGATGAAACCTGGCTGACCTGATTTATTAGTACACCAGGTTCTAAGAGAGTTACAGGAAGTATATCCATATAGATTTTTGGGGGACTTGTCATGGGATGCACAGAGACCTAACCCCCCCCCCCCCCAAAGCAGGCCAGACCCTTCCTCTGAAAGGGGGCGGAGGGTCTAAAATAAAATCAGCTGTCACTGTCTGCTCTTTGGACAGAGGTGAAAACATAGGAGCTGGTCTCCACGACCGACTGGGATTTGCTATTGGTTTGGATAGACCCTGCAGGCCAGGGGTGCAGTGGCCACCGTGTGGGATTCTACTGAGCTTTTATCATCTCTTATCTACTCAACCGGTAGGCTATTGTACCACTTTAGACTAAACTTTTAACTGCAGCTATTGGATTACTTCTAAAGGGACGAGAAAGTAATTATCTTAATGTGAATTATACATACTATTATACATCACGTGACGTGGACTTCAGAGTGACATAAAATGCTACCTACAGCTAACTACAGATATATTATAGAACTATAGATAACATACATGAAGCTGAAGCACATGATTCAAATACATACCACAATACAATAATTTAACAAGTATTTTGAAATAGGAATATGAAAATCCACCTTATCAAACATTAGAAGTCCTGATGTTTGATAAGGTGGTTAACCTATAAAGTAGTTAATAAAATAGTTTTGTTCAATGAAAGCTCGACCTCTTGGTTAACCGCATTTCATGAAGAAACACGACCCTTCTTGGTCCAGTTTAAAATAGGTGTGATTTATTTTTGCATGAACATGGCGCCTCGATTACTTCACTTTCTTGTTATTTGAGCTGTAGCTCAGTGGAACGTGTCATGAGATATCACCTCACACTGTTGACGGATTTCGGGGTTTTTAAAATTAGGTCTTTTATGAGAGACCGACAGATGATAAAATATGTTAGAATCTCTTTAATAATACATGGCTATTTGCTTCATTCATCAGTCTAGTTCTTTCCTTCAGCATTTGAGTCAACATTGAATAATACATCATTTCTACCAAGAGGTTTTTAAGTTGAATTTGTATAAATTGTAATTTAATGTTAATGTTACTGTGTTATTGTGTAAATGTAAATTATTCAACAGGTCTTGACACTGACATTAAGTCTCAAGAGGCAGACCTGTATAAATAAAGGATTAATAATATTAAATCATCAACAGGCTGGATACAGCATTTTACTCAAAGGTTTTTACAGTGTCTTTTTTACATTATTATTGCTATCATTATCATTATTGTTTTGAAACAAATTACAAAAATGCTAAACACAGAAAACTAGCCTGGAAAGGGTGTAGTTTGTAGAGCCTGCCATACCTTCTTAGAATCAACAGGGGGAAGCACTTCCCACAGTGAACGTCAGGAAAAAGCCAAAGCTTCAAGTCACTTTAAACTAAACTGTGGAAACGAGGGAGCACATAAAGATACAACATCTCTCTGTTATTGTGCACTTGAGTGACTACTTTTAATATATTATTAATATATTTGATTATTTTTTCATTAGACAAAGTTGATTACAGACAGTGAATCAATAAAATACACACGGTGCCACAGTTGCTAAACCATTTACAAAGAGGCCTATAATTATTTTCTGTTGAGCCTTGATGACAGCAATGGCAGATTCACATAGTGTACATGTCATGAAAACTGTAAACCACTGACTGCACCGACTGCCAAATATAGCAGCATTCTGAAACAGACACAAATGTACTGATCCTCTTCAAATATATTTACTGTACAGCTGAAGCAGCTATGCTGACAGCCTGTCTACCTTATACAGTACAAAACCACTATGGGAACAGTTCAATCTGGTAGTCTTGTAGAACAATGCTGCTCATCAATACAAGTGTATGAGTCATACTTTCACTGTGTATGTCACATAGCTGCTGGCAGCAAAAGTCTCACCAAGGCAAAAAACGAAAGAAACGTAACCAGAGGAACCGGATTCACTCTGAAAACTCAAAGATCGTCCCACTGACCAACTGTGTGGCCATGTACCAAGCAGCTGTCTCCAAGCGGGCAGACAACTCCAGCGGGGTACTGAGCATGGCTCTGACTGCTACTGCAGCTCCTGTAGTTAAAATGCTTATTCTGAGATAGTGGATAGATATATAATTGTACGCTTATGCACATATAAATTGTTACGCTGCTGAAAAATAGAGAAGCTGCTTTCAACTAGTACCCAAAACTGTGTGGGGGTCTAATGGGCTTTGGCAGGCTGTAGACATTAATTGTCTTGTAGTGTCAAAGCAACTGCGCTCAAACTGCACGTGCCAAGAGTTAGTGTGAAAAGTGTCCAAAACCTCTAAAATGCTACAGCCATAATTGCTCTCATAAATTGTCTGTACAAAGTCTCTTGAGCTGGTGCTGCCGGTGCCTCCATTGTTGCACTGTGTATGTTGTATGAGCTGAGGGGTTGACAGCTTTGCAAGTTTGACAAATGACACTCAGAAGGCTGGGGTACATATAGTGTGCATGTAAAAATAGAAAAACATATAAGACATACTGTACTTCAAACGAAATGGTATAGAGGGTAATGACGAGGCCTATTATTTTAAAAGCCTCATTTAATGTTTTTTATGTGCTGTAAAAAGGACATAAAGTGCATATACTGTGGCATTAGATAGACACATTTAAAAGGTGCATGTGCCTCATACCAACTAAACAGAGGAGCCCTTTAAAGCATCACTTAGATTCCAGGTTATGAAGAAGTGGTGGCCGCTAATGATATTTCCTGCTTCATTAGGTCATGGAGGAATCAGAGGTCTGTTCCCTGCCTGGGGGAATAGCCAGTGTGAGGAGACAATTTGAAACTCAAGAAATTGCATCATCACACAGTGTTACCCAGTTTCATTTTCAGCACAGAACAGTTCAGGTATTATATATATTGCACTTGGGTTTTTGAGAATTTGCAGAATTTGTAAAATATGTCTGCTGCATCTTGTGCAACATGTGTTTTAAACTTGCCAGCATCATTGTGATGAGAAAAAACTTGTTGCGTTTTTCATTGGAAACAAAGATTTAAAGATTTACAGTTTGCTCCGTAACAGAAATGAGAACAGCTTGAAATTGTTTTGATCCTTCTTGCTCCATCTGTGATTTCTAATTCTAAACTGTGCTAAGGAATGTGGTCTTGCATCTTCTCTGCATGTGATTTTGTTGGGAATTTAGCTTCTAGAAGGAATAATTAACTGGAGTAAACTCATATCAGACTATGGTTTGGCAGAGCTATAGTGGAACAATTGGTCTAATCAGTCTGGATTTGCAAGAGTGTGTGTGTGTAGCTTGCATATTTGTGAACTGTGTTTGAAACCTACTGTCTGCCTCATCACAGGAAATGTCTAACTCTGAAGTGACGGTGTCAGGCAGCAGGCAGGTCCTCCCAGGCAGTCAGCTAAATCACAACCACGAAACTATGGTACTCTCTCATTCTGTCTGTCTTATTGTATTACCAACCTCAAAACTGTATTAATGAGCTAAATCTTATCTTTTTGTCTATATCTCTAAATATAGGTCTCTTACAGCGGCAGTGCCTTGGCCTCCAATTATGAAAATCACGAAAATGAGACAGGTAAGTAATTAAATCTATATTTAGTACAACCGTTGACATGCTGTCATTTGCTTAACTGTCCTTGTTAAAATGTAGATGAGGAGTTTCCAAGATACACAACTAAAGAGCTGAGAGATCACTTTGAGAAAACAATAGAGGAGGCCGCGCCTCACAAACCAGTAAAGGTAAATTATAAACACATCCATTCACACATACAATTTTTAAAATTTAATTGTAAATTGAGCATTTAAAGGGTCCACATTATGTTATTTTCTGATCTATGGTATTATGCTGTTGTACTCATCAAAAACATACCTGGAGTTGTGTTTTGTTTCATTCACACGTTTAACACACAAATCCTGCATATTTAGTCTGAGTTCTTCTCTCCAGCACTCTGTTCCACCTTGTGATGTCATGTGGTAATACAAAAAATGCTCCACTGTGTTTTTAAACTCCATACACCATAAAAGCATTTGGATAATTTCAGCCCTGGAGTTGCCTGTCTCTACCGAACAAAAGATAAAAGGTAACTTCAAAACTACTACTTCATGACACCACAAGGTGGAACAGAGCATTTTGGGATTTGGAGATGTCAACAGACTAATAATTAAGGACTACCCAAACATGTGTGAATGAAACAAAACACAATTTCAGGTATGTTTCTTGATGAGGTAATAACATTATAACATGGTTTAAGCTAACAAAAGTCAACTCTGTGTAATATAAGACCTTGAAGATATAAAGTATATTGCATTATTGAGATGAAATGTTGAATCTATACAAAATTCATCTAGAAATATGTATTTTTTGTCCTTCAAAAGATTACCCGTGACATCAATCGTTCTAAGTGGGCTTCAAACATGACACAAAACAGCACAATGTCCAGTGGAGTGTATGAATCTACGACTGCGGCTGCTGCGCTGGAGAACACTGGAGTGGCAGCGGTGATGGATTATGATGATTTCCCGCCCCCACCAGCTGATGACTCTGACTACCTTCCACCCCCACCTCCGGACTTATTGCAAATGCCACCAGAGAATCATGATATGCCAGTATGTCATTATGCTCCAGAGGCCGAAGAACCAGCACAACCCTCCAAGTGCCCCCTCAGCAGAGAGGCGTACTTCAAACAGAGGAGCAAGACTGAGCTCAAACGCCTGTACAAGCACATTCATCCCGAGGTTAGGAAAAACATTGAGAAGGAGCTCTTTACTGACTACAGTGAAAGTGAAACTGTTCAGGTACAGAACCAAGAGTTCTCCTATGAAGACGATCTTGAGGAAATTAACCAAGATGAAGAGGGTGAATGGGAAGAGATTCTGCCAGGGGATGTACAGTCAATGCGCTGGATGTTTGAAAATAAACCTCTGGACACCATCAAGGATGAATCTCCAGATGAGGATGAGGACAACAGAAAGATAAGTCAGCAGGAAGTCATTCTCGGAAAAGATGTCAGACGCACTGCTTGGATGTTTGAGAAAAAGCCCACGGATAAATCTGAATATAAAAATAAAGTCAATAAATTGGAGAAAGGAGATGTGCGAGCAGCAGCATGGCTATTTGAAACAGAGACCATGGACAGCCTAAACAAGAGGCGAAAGGAAGAGGATTTAACAAAAGAAATTGTATTCACAGAGGAGGACGGAGATTCCACCATTAACATGATTGATAACAAGTACATGCATACCTTAGGGCACACTGAGACAATTGATGAGAGCCACTTGCTCATATTAAGGTCAGTACTGGAAGAAATCAACGGAGACATGAAAACCATCACGAGCACGTTTGACACTCAGTTCAAGTGTGTCATCATGGGACAAGCCAGTGAGATTTTAGAAGTCAAATCTGTCCGCAAAATTGAGACAGAAATGGAAAACTCTATTGCCTCACGTTGGCTTTTTGACACCCAGCCACTGGACCTGACCAAAACAGAATGCTCTACTTTCAAGCTCGTGTGCAGTCTCTCAATGGAGGATAGCAATAAGGGCGACTGGGGAAGGTGGCTATTTGAAATAAAAACGCTCAGCTCTCTCACTGACTGGGAAAGTTCAAAAGTAGAGAAGAAAGAAATAATTGGAGCGGATGTGCGGAAGCATTGCATGGTTTTTGAAACACAGCCAATGGATACTTTGAAGGATGACTCCAATGCTAAGCCCCAGACAATTGAAGATATTATTGGTGGTAATGTCAAATCTGCAAGAAACTTTTTCGAAAGCAGTCCACAAGTAGCCAGAAAAAATTGTCCAGAGGTGGGAAAACTGAAAAAGCGAACACTGAATGAGGAAGAAAAGGGGGATGTCAGACACCAAAAGTGGCGATTTGAGAGTCAGCCATTAGAGCACATAGGAGAGGCCAAGAAAGAGGTCATTCGCACTGTAAATATTGAGGATGACCTGACACAGGAAGATGGAACGAGCTTCAGGGCCGATGTACGCAAAAACTGTTGGGTTTTTGAGACGCAGCCAATGGATCGTTTAAAGGATGATTCAAATAGTCGCCCCTTAACAAAAGAGGAAATTATTGCAGGTAATGTGAAATCGGCAAGACATTATTTTGAAACTGGTCCAGCAGAGGAGATGAAAGAACTTGCTGAGGTCGGAAAACTGAAAAAATCTGTGCCTCTTGAGGAAGAAAAAGGTGATGTGCGCCATCAGAAATGGAGGTTTGAAAGCCAACCGCTGGAACAAATCAGAGAGGAAAAGAAGGAGGTCATTCGTACAATTGACATGGAGGAAATTGATAAAGTTGATGTTTCAAACTACAAAAACATTTTTGAAAGCACTGAAATAAACCAAAGAATTGATGAATCACAGAGGATATTAATTGAAGGGGTAAAATCTGGATCAGTGAAATCAAATAAAACGTTATTTGAGTCAACTCCTCTTTATGCCATGCAAGACAGCTCAGGACACTTTCACGAGGTAAAAACAGTGCGACGAGAAGAAGTTGTTAAAGGAGATGTAACAACTTGCAAATGGATGTTTGAAACCCGCCCAATAGATCAGTTTGATGAAAATATCAGTACATACCAAATTATCAAGGGCATTTCCAAACAAGAAATTGAGTCCGGCGATGTTAAAACTGCTAAATGGCTATTTGAAACACAGCCACTGGATGCAATCAAATACTTCAGTAATATCGAGGATGAAGAGACAGTTGTATCCACACAAAATACTGATGTCATGAAAGGGGATGTGAAGACATGCAAGTGGTTGTTTGAGACAAAGCCCATGGATATCCTGTATGAGAGAGCAGACCAAAAAGATGAAAGTGAAACTGTGCCAAGAGGAGATGTAAAAACATGCACATGGCTTTTTGAGACTCAAGCACTTGATACTATACATGACGAGACAGAGACAATTATGAAAACACGCACTGTGGACCAGGAGGAAATTACAGGGAAAGATGTTAGAACAGCCTGTTTTCTGTTTGAGACAGAGAATCTTGAAAACCTAACAGGTGAGGAGGCTGACTCCTTTAAACGTATCACGGAGATTGACATTTCATCAGGGGATGTGTCCAGGATGAAATACATATTTGAAAACCAAACATCTGAGATAATGACCTCTACCTCGGAAGAAGCCAGACAAAAGCTGAAGAGGGTTCAGACAGAGGACATCCAAAAAGGAAATGTGGTGAATTGCAGGTGGCTTTTCGAAAACCAATCAATAGATATGATACATGACAATGAAGAGGAGCACATTAGTAATCGCACAGTTTATGATATACAAGGAGGCAACGTTAATCAGGGTCGCTTTATTTTTGAAACTTGCTCCTTAGATAAAATTCATGAAGTTTCAGATGAGACTGAAGAAATTAAAAAGAAAAGAATTGTCTGTGATGAAGAAGAAAAGGGTGATGTGAGAAACTATACCATGATGTTTGAAACTCAGCCTCTTTATGCCATCAAGGACAAAGAAGGTCATTACCATGAGGTTACCACAGTTACAAGTGAAGAAGTTAAAAGTGGAGATGTGGTTGGAACCAGGTGGTTATTTGAAACAAAACCCTTAGATGCCATAAAAGATACAGATGAAGTGTATATAATAAAGTCTGTCACACAACAAGATGTTCAGAAAGGAGATGTCACATCTGCCAAGTGGAAATTTGAAACACAGCCTCTTGATAGAATCAGTGAAGAAAGGAAAGCTTTACTAAGAACTGTGGAGGATATTCAAGGTGGAAATGTAAGAATGAATAAACATCGGTTCGAGTCTGACAACTCATCAGAGGCATCTGTCAAAACAGTTAATGTCAGTGAAATACAGAAAGGTGATGTGAGAACAGCAAAATGGAGATTTGAAACCCAATCCATTGATAGAATAAAAAGTATGAGTGAGGAAAATCTCATTGAAACTGTAAAAAAGGAGGATGTCGCCAAGGGAGATGTTAAGCAATCTGTGTGGCTCTTTGAGAAAAACCCTCTTGATCATATTAAAGAAGTTGATGAAACTACTGAAACCACCATTATTCATGAAGAAATCCCCAAAGCTGATGTAAGAACTACAACATGGCTCTTTGAAACTACACCATTTGATGACTTTAATGAGTCAAAAGTGGAGAAGACTGAAATAATGGGCAAAAGCATTAAAGGAACTCTTGCTGAACTTTATAGTCAAAAAATGGTTAGATCCAAAGGAATACTGATTGAAGCAGACGAAATAGGTGATGTTAGGATGGCTAAGTACCAGCTCATGAATCAACAGGCTCCTGAAATTCAACGTGAAGACATCATCAGGGGAGATTTGCAAACAATCATGATGAACCTGTTGAATCGACAACAAACAAGTGAGCGGCAAGTGGTGATAGACTCACAGGAGATGGGGAATATTAGTTCAACTGTGCAACAATTATTCAGTCAAGAGAAGCAGACTAATGTAGAAAAAGAGGAAATCCTACGCGGTGACATTCAAGAAGCAATAAACAACCTTTTCCAAGAGGGTGGGTCAGCAAAGCACGGAATACTAATCCAGGAAGATGAAAAGGGAGATGTACAAATGACATTATACTCCCTATTGAATAAACAGGACTCTGCCTCTGTTGAGAAAGAGGATATTGTTAGAGGGGATATAAGAAGTGCTCTCCAAAGACTGACCAACCCAGACGGCCTAGATGAGTCTGTCAAGATAAAGGTAGACGACATTGAGAAGGGAAATGTCAACTTTTACTCCACATGCATTGAGTCTGGGGCTCTTGACTACCTTAAACAGCTGCATTCAAGCCCTGAAGAGAATTCCTCTGACAAAGCGGAGAAAGAGCAGATTATTGGAGGCGATATAAAGGGAACAAAGCGTATCCTCAATCAAAGCCATGTGAATATTGAACGGACCGTGGAGGATGTTATTCCTGGAGATGTTCACAACACAGTAAAAGTTTTCATGTCAGAACCAAGCTTCTCATTAGAAAAACTACAAAAAGAAGAAATAGTTAAAGGTGATTTAAGAGCTGCTTTGAATTCATTGTCAGTGTCAGCAAATCAAACTGCTGTTGTGGAGAAAGAGGAAGTAGTGAAAGGCAACATACCTAAAGCTCTGCGCTGTCTCGAAAAGGCTCAGAAGCAGAAAAAAGAAGTGGAGAAGCCAGACATTGTTCCAGGTAACATTAGAGGAGCTCTAAGATCCCTGGAGAGGTCCACAACCAGCAAAGTTGAACCTGCTGTTGATGATTTGGTTCCTGGTGATGTCAAGGCCACTCTAAAGTCTCTCGAGCGGGCAAAACAAGTGGTAAAGGAAGTTGAGAAGGAGGAAATAGTAAGAGGTGACATTCACATGGCTATGCAAAGTCTACAAGATGCGTCTTCCGAAAAGAGGGTTTGCCAACAAGAAATTGACGTGCAGGGAGATGTGAGGGGAACAATTCAACTTTTTATGGAGGCCCCAAGTTCTCCAAGAACACAGAGGAGGGCAAGCATTGAGGAAGAACTGAAGGGAGATGTTAAAATGTCTATTAAGTCACTATATGAGTCACAGGAGGAGCAGAACCAGATGGAAAAGGAAGAGGTATTAAAAGGTGACGTCAAAGGCACAATAAAGTCATTGATGGAAAATGCCCAGCGCGAAACTCCTAAAGTGCAATACAGAAGAGCACGAGTAAAGCAGGGCCCTCCTGTTAAAAATCTCAACACTGACGCACAGAGAAATGTGCAAAAGATCAAAACTGCTAACACAAGTCAAACAACAAAATCAATGTCGGTTGAACATAAAACTATACAGCAAAATCACGGCATTAAAACAGTCAAGACAGAGTTCCGAAATTTGAATTCTACCTCCAAGGGTATGATCAAATTGGATAAAACCAGGGTAAAAACTGACGTGTACATCTTGCAATCAAAAACACCCGAGCCTGATCTGCCCCTTCCCCCACCACCCCCACCTGTGGCTGATGCTGACATCCTTCCACCTCCACCTCCTCCTCCACCGGCTGTCGAGTCTGACGTTGATCACCTGCCTCCTCCTCCACCCCCACTTCCCTGCGAACAAGACTTCCTCCCACCTCCTCCGTCTCAACAGGAACTGGAGAGCATGCCAGCACCACCTTCCCCAGGAAAAGCCAAGAAGATGACAGTGAAAAAGGTTAAAGGCCCTACTGTCCACCCCGTTCCAAAACTTGAACCTAAAGTTGAAGTTAACAAAACACAACAGGTGACAGTGACTTCAGGAAAAGCTGTTGAGACAAGCCAAACAACAACAACAACAACAACAAAAACAATTCGCACTGAAATCCCTCCACTGTCAGAATCTCCACAGCCATTAAAGAAAGTTATTATTCCTGTTAAATTCACACCACCGCCGTCCCCTCCACCTTTCATGAGAGGTAAGATGAGTAAATTTAGCACACCGCTAATTCAAGCTGAAGAGAAATTTCGCCGACTACGTGAGGAAAGTACACCTCCAACAACGCCAACTCCTCCTCTATGCTACACTCCCGATTTAATAACAGCTGCTACTGAGTCAATTTGTACAACTGATGCAGAGGTGGTTAGGAAAAATGCATCAAATATTACAAAGGAGAGCAATGAAAGATCTCAAGAATCAAAGCAGGTAGTCATTGCAGATACAAAAAGCACTGCTGGTAATGAGAAAAATGTAACAAATATAATTATGTCTTCTGCAAAACAACAAAGTGTATCTAACGAGAGTTCGAAAGTTGTGTCTGTTCAGAAGACCTCATCTGTTTCTGTTGTTAAGCAACAGACACACACCACATCAACACAGAAAGCAGTTTCTATTTCTTCAACTCAGGCTGTCAGAGCTGATACCAAACAGAAGCAAATTACAGAAGGGAAGATGGATACTAGCCAAAAAACAAAGGTCACATCTCAGAAAGAATCGGTTAAAACTGAGAGTATTGCCACCATGCAGAATGTTAATTCTTATCAGTCACAAACTGCTGTTAAACAGATAGCTGGTAAAACAGAGCCTGAAATAACAGACACACCTCAGAGTAAGAACACTAAAAAAGATATTTCAGATAAAACTCAAAAAGGAATCTCCTCCCCTCAACTTGACAAGAAGAAGAAGAATGATAAATCTCCAACTAAAAACCAAGAGAAGGATCAACCACCACAAACAGATAATACAAATGGTAAATCAGGCAAAAGTCAACAAAAGGTCAAAAAGCCCATCAAGCAAGAAAAACAAATGGATACAAAAGAGAATAACAAACAGAATGTCTCTCATGATGAGAGCAGCATGGCAGTGAAAAAGGTTGAGGTAAAAGTCGCCAGTGAATCTCAACAAAAGTTGGAGGAGAATAAAGTTAATACGGCCCCGGTTGCAGCCTCTAGCAATACTGCCTCTGTAACCTCTCCTTCGGAAACTCCAACTCCAACAAGGAAGAAAAAGAAGTCCAAAAAGTCCAGAGGTGCAGTGCCCACAGTTCAATCCAAAGAAGTTTGTATTGAATCAAAAGTAGAAGCTGCAGAAAACAAAAAATCTACACAATTTCAGGAAAGTATAAGCATTTCTCAGGTTCACACAAGTGTACAAGAACAGAAGATTGAAGTAAAAGAAAATGTATCAACCATGGTAAAGAAAGAAATTAAAAAATCACAAGAGCAAAAATTAATCCAAAGTCAGGTTAAAGAGCCTGAGAAGAAACAAGAAATGCCAGCTTTGGAATGGAGCACAAAGGAATCTCCAGAAGTGAGTAGTGTTGTCCCGATTATTATCACAGACACGGCTGAACAAAATGAAGTGCTGAAGTCTGCATCGGGAGTGGTGAAATCACAGCAGGAGCAGGTTCAAATGTTAATGTCTCATATCACAGAACTGCAGAATGAAAAGTGGAACATCAAATCTGTGAAAACTTTCCTCGCTACAGTCCCTGATTGGCTCATCAGCGCCGACAGAAAATCAGAGCTGGAGCAAACTGTGAATAAAGGTGATGGTACAGATTTACTTTCTCATGTCAAAATAATCGTGGAGAGTTATCTTATGAAACTGGATGATAATGAGGCAATGGAAAAGCATGAATGTGAGCTGGTCTCTGAAAAGCTTGCCTCAAGTGGAGGATCACAGAGAATATCTAAAATTAGTATAGGCTCCTCTAAAGTTGAATCTCAAATAACCAGGACTGAGAAAAGAAAAGAGGAAGTCAGTCAAAGTAAATCTGTGGACCTGAGAGCACCCTCGCCATCACTGAGGATGCGGCCTCCATCACCGACATTTATCACCATAGAATCAACACGAAGAACTGCGTCTCCACAGAGAGTCACTCCCTCTCCTACTCCAATGCACAGGCCACTCACACCTCCAACACCGCCACCACGCAGGTCTGACACTCCATCCCGCCTGACAAGAATCACACCTTCTCCTACCTTTGATAGAGCGGAAAATCTCGCCAGACTAAAAGACACAACAGCCAAGCTCTCACGTGGTGTAACTCCGCCACCAATATTAACATCCCAGATAACAGAAAAGAAATCTGAGATAGTAGAATCCCCTGCATCTTTTCATCGGCAAATCAAAATTGAGAGTCAGGCAATGGAAACAAAATCTTTTACAACTGAGGAAAAGGATTTAACAAAACAAATAGAGGAAATGCTTTTGAGTGATATCCGTGGTGCAGCTGACTCTCACCTTCCTGACCCAGAAGATGAGGAGATCTCTGAGCTGACCTTTGCATCTGTTAGAGAAAAGATGGAGTTTTTTGAAGAGGCTCAAAAGGCAGAAATGAATAAAACCTATGTCCGTAAAGAGCCAATTTCTATTCCTGAGCGTTTAGGGCCTGACATGGAGGAGGAGTGTGTGGACGAGGTGAAAGAAAAAGAACAAATTGAGCTTCCCCAGGCGGACCTTTCAAGTCTTGTAAACAAATTTGAATCCCAGGATGAGAAAACATATGTAGATAAAAAAGAGCCTATTCCTCTTGCTGAGCGGCTTCACAATGATGCTGATAACACTGACAAAAACAAGGCAGAACAGGAAATGCCAAATTTTGACATTCAGGCTATTAAAAATGTTTTTGAACTGGGTGAGCAAAGTTTCTTATTCAAAGATGAGAAAAGGGATCAGGAGGAGTCTGTGTCAAGGCTGACGGAAACAGCAGACACTTCAAAGTGGGAAAGTCTTCAGGAGAAAAAGCCAGCCTCCCTACACAGCAGCCCCCTACCTCTTCGGAAAAATCAAGTGGAAACTGTCACAGCTGAGCCATCAGGATTTACGGAAACCAAAACATTTACAGAAAATTTCTCAAATGTCGATGAATTTGGCAACAAGGTCACTGGAACAATGACAGCTGTGACCCAGCACTCCCAGAGCTCCCAGCAGGTGCCTTTCTCCTATGCTGACGCAGTTAAACGAAAGACAGCAAAGCGGACAGAAACCTATGATGAAGAGGCCACTGAGAAACTGCTGAGAAATTTCCACAAAACATGGACGGAGAGTGAGACAGTTTTCAAGAGCCTTGGCTACACCGTTTCTTCTGAGAGCTCACAAGTTCTGTCGGAACATACTGGTAAATGAGAAGCATGTGTCGGACTGGCATGTACATGAATTAATGACCTAGTTTATGTATGGATATTATTTTAAAGCATATGTTGTGATATGGTATGTGTGAGCATAACCACCATTAAGTGAAATACAGTTAATTCCACATGTGACAAAAATCACACGCATGGGAGACAGTTTTAAAGTGCACTTTTTGGTTTTCAAACAACTGTTATTCATCTTTGAAATTAAATAACATAACAATTTTGTGCCATAATATGTGTGACCTGCAAGTCATAATTTATATTAAGTCATAATTAAAATATTTATCCTAATGCATAAGTTGTGATATGCTATGTGTGAGAGTAACCATGATTAAATACAGCCGAATGATTCATTGATAAACTGTGTCAAAAATCACAACTCAGAAATGCATGGGAGAAAGCTCTGACTTTATGGTTTTCAAACAATTGTGGTGCATCTTTCAAATCAAACAACATTAAAGGTGCACTGCGCAGCTTTTCGTGTCTATGGAAATGCCTGGAATGTTCCGTGGTATATGGCATTAATCACATCTATCTAGCATTCATTCATTATGTGTTTCTATTGCTCAAAATACACAATACAATAATGCCTCTCCACAGATCTGACCTGTCATGTAGCCTATAGTTGTCTCCCTTGATAAAGATCGATTTAATCTCTACCATGGAACATTCTAGACAAAGTAATCTCCACGAAGACAAGCAGGTGATGGACCCTCCAGCCACCAGAAAAGTTGCGCAATTCACTTTTAACAGTTTTGTGCCATAATATGTGTGATTTGCAAGTATAATTTACATAATACTTTTCATTATATCTATGAATTATGACTATTTGTGTCTGCATCATGTGTGGAAGCAGGGAATGATAAATAGAAGACTTATAATTAAAGTGTTTTTTTTTTTCACAGACTCGAGTTCCGAAGTCAGAGCTTTGCACGGTTTGCCGGAGGAGAGCTTATCCGATGGACGCCCTGATAGTAGACAAAAAAAAGTACCATAAATCCTGTTTCCGCTGCGAGCACTGTAGGAATAGACTGAGGTAATTTTGGGCTGATGTTACACTATTTTCTGATCTATGTCATAATGTTTCCTCAGCACAAACATACCTGAAGATGTGTTTTGTTTCATTCACACATGTTTAACACACAAATCAAATCCCGTGTTCTTCTGTCAAACAGAAAACACTGTTCCTCCTTGTCATGTTATATGATAATACAGGAAATGCTCCACCGTAATACTTCATGCACCTTTTCTAGAATCATTTGGATAATTTCAGCCTCAGTATTTCCAATTATTACTGAACAAAAGGGAAAATGTAGCTTGGAAACTACCACTTCATGACATCACAATTTGGAACAGAGCATTTTGAGCTTTAGTGTAGTAGACAGACTTATAATAGAGTTACTCAAATGTGTGAATGAAACAAAACACAACTCCAGATATGTTTTTGATGAGGTAAAAGCATCTTAAAACTCAATTTTGCATAGTATGGGACTTTAAGACATAGACCTACCACAGCTGAATTGTTGAAATGTTGTTTTTTTTTCTTTTTTAGTGTGGGAAATTATGTATCACTCCACGGACACTTCTACTGTTTACATCATTACAAGCAACTTCTGAAATCCAAAGGGAATTACGACAATGGACTTGTACAGCAATCTTCTGGTGGACCTATCCCCTCGGATGAATGGAGATATTCAACAAGCAGCCTAAGTTCAGTAGACAAATACAAAACACGCAGTTATGAAAATCTAGATCAAAACAAGCCACAGGGTAGTAAAATATCTGTTGTCTGGCCCCCTCAGGCAGAGCACCCAAAGAAATCTTTTAAAATAGAGGATGATATTCAGTTAACTAAACCACAGTGGCCCCCACCAGACAATGCCCCAGAGTCACCCACACTGCAACACAGAAAAGCTGTTCCTAGAAGTGTCCTGTGAAGTTTTTTATAGTCAGATAAACCCAATGGCAAAACAAAAGATGCAAATATGAAGTGTAAAGTACGGTGATTCGATGATGGTTTATGGTCAAGTGAGTTGAAAGGCAACACAGATGGGAAAGTTGTGAAGATATGGAAGGAACTTTGTATATACTTGTAAATGGTGTGGGAGTGAGAAGCAGGTTGAATAGTAAGTAGTACAAAATGGACGCATGAAAAGTTGTAAAAAAGTTGGCTGTAAAAAAACAATCTATCCACAAATACCAGTCCTAGTTGTATATGATTTGTTCTTCAGTCATAACTCATTTATAATACGCTTCCTATTCCTGCTCAAAGCAAATGAAGCTGCAGTTCACAGTAGGTGGAATAAGATTTACTTGAAGAGTTTTTAGAATTCACAATCCTATTATTCCCCATTTCTGCATTTGTTCACCTTTATACAAATAAAACCATAGTTATTTCATTTTATAGAAATAAGGCCAGTCTGGGGACTGTGCAGTTGTATTATTTTGTCAGGGCTTAATCTTTTATTTTCTTTTTTAGCACCTGGTGTGCAGGCTTCTAAAAGGATCTTGGGAATTATATTATATATAATATTGAAAGTATATAGTTTAAGTGATAAATTGGTAATTTTGTTTGTTTTGGACATTTGTTTCCTATATTGAACAACAACTTTTTAAATGAAAAAATGTATTTTTTAGACTAGACCGTTTGTACAAGAAAGTTCCTGATTCTGTGATACTGTCAGGCTGGTTCACATATTGCTGATCTAAGGGCAATAAAATGTATGAAAAGAGTTTGAGTGGTGTTTTCGATATGAGATATCATACTGCATTGTAGACGACAGTGTTTGAAAATTTGTGCTGAATTATAACACTTGAAGCTAAAAGAAAATCTTAACTGGTCTATATTTTCAAGAATCTTCTAATATTAAAAAAGGCAAACATTCAAGAATTTGGCAACAGATTGGTCAGCTCAGCGTATAGTATCTCTTACATAAAGTCAGTGTAATCTTCTGAAGTTATCCCCCCCCTTGAGAGGATTTAAAGCTAAAACCACAGTGCACAAGAGGAGTACTTCAAGGATATTAAGAGCTCTGGGTGGAACAAGTTGTAAAGATGTTTTTAGTAACAGTTTGTACTTACCAAATGCGGTCGGTTGCTTGTGTCCTCTGATTACTCCTCAGTTTGGACCTCCAGGATTTTTACTGTTGAAATTAAACCCCTATAAAAAGCAATGCAGCATTGGTGTAACCACATAATGAAATAGGAGAAAACAGCTGAGCTCATCTCGAAAAAATACACTACCCTTTTAGCATTTGAGCTTGCAAAATTAACAAATACATAACAAAATAAATAAGTAAATAAATAAATATCTTCTCTATCTATCTGTAATCGTTTTAATTGGCTTATTTGCATATTTTTCTGTGATGATAACCCCATGTTTCCTAATGAGCACGAGTACGTTTTATTTTATTTATTTTTTTTCATAAATCACTAGTGTTGGACTTGGCCATAAATTCTCTCACAACGTCAATCTACCTTGCTAATACAGCCTTTGTGCAGTGCTCACTTTCCCCCTTTGAGCGGATTGGCAAAGTGTGCGTCGGATTACGCAGCGATTGGTCGACTCCCTCTACGTCACTGCAGTAACCCAACCATCGCGCTGCCCCCCTCCAGTCGAATAACAGTGCTTCGGGATGCTGGAGCAGGCAGTACCGTATCATCAGGACCACAAGTCTGAGTGGGATGGAGACACGAAGGTAGGCACACCGGATTCCTTTATCTGAAAACGCATTGTTTACGTGGTTAATTGGCGCGCACGCGATGTTACAGATCACAACGCGGTACTCACGTGGTGGGATCATTCTTGCACGCTGCATATCTTACCTCGAAACATGCACGTTTTTGGAGGGGATAGGTTTAAGCTTTTACCCCCCTCGTTCACCTCGGCTGGTCCCCGTGTTCGCCTCTAATGAATCGGCCAGTCCGCTGCTCCGCGCGTCCTCCTCCTCTGCAGGAATTGGCAGCGGTGTCCGGGTGTGCGGGCAGAGGAAAGGTCCGGGATGCGGTACGTGGTGGTCCAGGGGCGTGGGACGGTGCAGTTGGCGAGTTGCACTAGATAAAGAAAAGTTAAAGCCCCCCGTATTCCTCCGTGAGCGTGTGTATGCCGAACTATGCTAATGTGTATGCGACGGTCTCCGCAAGTAGCAGCTAGGTGGACCATAAATTAGCTGAAAATAAGTTCGCTGTGCAACAAAAACAGGGAATTAGTCACGTTATGCAAAATTTGTGCTGATATTTCTCCAATTGCGTGTGGACTTACCGCTTTACGTGATGTTTTAGTGGTAGTTTTAGCGTGAATCGTGCGCATGTTTAGCTGGGTCTTGTTTGTTTTACGAGAGAGGGCACGCGCACGGAATGCACGAGACCTAAACCCGGGAAATAAAATGCTAATAAATAAAGTAGACAAATGTTAATTGGCTATTAAGATGATATATAGCATGCGTGCCTAGTGTTTTTTTTTTTTTTTTTTTTTTTTTTTTTGTGGTGGGACTTTCGGCTCCTTCAGTTGGGATCCGAATCTTTTTGATCAAGAGCCGTTCACTGACTGGCTCTTTTTTTATAATTGATTATATGACAGGAGCCAGTGTGAGAACTCATTTGATCTACTGGCAAGGCTCAGATCAGTTTATCATGGTTCAAACTGAGAGTGGAAGAGTGTTTACCCTTTGAATCCTTAATTAAATGTTGCACGACAATAATAATAGCCTAATTATTATTGTTAGTTTTTATTTTTTCTGTTGTTATTATGATGCCAGATATGTTTTTTTTTTTGTGCACAAAGCTCTCCCTGGTGTCGCCTGCTCTGCTTCTGTGCTGATTCTCGTGTTGGTTCGGTATTAATCAGTGTAAAAAATGCATATAAACTGGAAAGAAAAAGAGCTGTTCTGTTAAAAATCAGATCCAGAGACAACCATTATGTTACATCACAGATTTTGACATTGTTTTTACATTTTCACAATAGAAGGTGCTTTTTTTTCTTAGGCTTGTCTACGTTTTTGGAAATTAAGTCGTAAAAACTAAGGCTAGTGGCTACTATGAGATGCAGGCAAAATTATAATATAGTCTAACTCGACTTCTTACAAAGCCTTTTTATTAGCAGCTGCCAGCAGTAAACTATTTTTGTGTCTAATGCATTTCGTCATTATGCATAGGCTGCTATAAAATGTTCCTTTAACAAGAGTGGGTGTGGTGAATAATAATTAGTTTTGGTGTGCTGCCTGCTTGATTACAGTAAAAATCATACAATTATATACATTATTGTCCATATTTAAAGGTACTGTATTGCGAAAAATATACTTAAATCATATTAGAATGTTGTTAATTCCTCAAAAACATACCCAGAGTTGTGTTTCTTTTCATTCACACATGTTTGCGTAATCCTTTATTATTATTCTGTCTACATCTCCAAAGCTCAAAATGCTCTGTTCCACCTTGTGATGTCATGAAGCGGTAGTTTTCAAGTTAACAGCTATCTTTACCTTCTGCTTACTAGAGATTGAAAATTCCAAGGTTGAAATCGTCCAAATGATTCTAGTGAAGGTGTATAAAGTTTAAAAACTGTGAAAAAATGTATTTATTAAATGACAACATAACAAATAGAATGCCAGGGGGAGTTATACATGGAAGAAAAGCTTAATCAATGCCACTGTTACATTATACAAAAATATTCATGGATATACAACTTTCATATTCAATACAGCTTTTTTGTTTACACTTTTAGAGATAGAAGATAGGTATAATTCTAATTGCTTTCTTAAAACAGGAAAAAAATAAAGAAGTATGAGAGAATTTACATTTGTGAATATAAAATTTGCCAAATACAGTAATTCAATTAATTGCCTTTTTTTTTATTTGGGTCTAAATTCTTTTCATGTACACCAAAAATAATATGTTCAAATTTTAATGAAAAGTTAGGGTCAATATGATCTTTGATAAATTTCCAAAAGGTTTTAGTAATAGTGCATTTCCAAAAAAGATGATTTATTGTTTCAGGATATTCTTTACAAAAAATGCAGTTAGGATCGATTGTTTTAATATATTTTAGCATAAATTTGTTTGCAGGGTAAATGTTGTGCATAAGTTTAAAGGAGACATCCATCCCTGTTTAAAAACACTGTGGAGCACTTCCTGTATTACCACATGACATCACAAGGTGGAACAGAACTCAGCCTAAATATGCAGGATTTGTGTTTTTAATGAGGAAACAACATTATAAACAGCGTAAAGTGGGATTTTTAATACATGTTTGTTGTCTGGTTGTGAGTGGCAGGACCAGTGAACTCATCCTTCTGAACAGAGGGTAACTAATTCTGTTTTTATTACGACATATTTGTAATTGAACTGAGTAATAATTGAAACCATAATTATAAATTTGATTAATCGCACTGCCCTAATTAGGCAAACCGTCATTCTGTTCACGCATTGCTTATAACACCATCAACTCATGAATCTTTCTGGTCTTCATTCCATTGAGTGATTCGACAGGCAGAGACAATGTGTGGCATTGTTTTCATAACAATATAATTTTAAATAATAGATGATGTTCTGTGAGGCAGAGTTGTATGTTAAATATTAAAACTCTGTCTCTGATAAGATGCACCAAATGTTGTCATAGAAACAGTTTGGCCGAAAAGTTTATTCTCGTATGTTGCCTTGTTTACTCAACTGCATAAGAAAGAAATATTCATCGGATTTTTTTTTTTTTTTTACAAATAGGCCTATTATTTATGTGGATATTACAGTATTTTCTGATCTTCTGCATGTTATAATTTTGTGTCCTCATCACAAACAGACCTGGAGTTGTGTTTTGTTTCATTCACACATGTTGAACACACAAATCACCTGCATATTTAGGCTGAGTTCTCAGAAAACAGAAAACACTGTTCCACCTTGTGATGTCATGTGGTATTACAAGAAGTGCTCCACTGTGTTTTTAAGCTCCATACACCTTCACTAGTATAATTTCGAAGCACTGGAATTGCCCATCTCTGCTAAATAAAAGTTAAAAGTTAGCTGTTCACTTGAAAACTACCGCTTCATGACATCACAAGGTGGAACAGAGCATTTTGAGCTTTGGAGATGTAGACAGTAGGGATGTAACAATAACTGACAGTATTGTCAAAGTTCTCACAATAATATCGTGGACCATCACAATATATCGAATCACAAGTCTCTTTGCTTAAATTAAGAGTTATGGTGCAGCAACAGCTACAAAAAAAGACAGAGAACTACATAGACCATGATCCTTTGCTCCATTTCAGTGTAGACTACATGAAGAAATAACAGTTCTTTTAAGTCTTAGTTCTTTGTATTAAATCTTGTCAAGGCATTTTAAGAGGAAAAAGTAGCATATTAACAGTTTTGTTCGCAGCCATCACAAAATATCGCAATAAATATCGTACCGTGAGATGTACATCGTGAAAGAATCGTACAGAGAGATTTGGATATTGTTACATCTCTAATCATGAGCCTTCCCACCATATTGTGATCTTTCCCACGATATCGCAATAAATATCGTACGGTGAGGTTCATACCGTGAAGATATCATATCGTGAGACTTGGATATCGTCATAAAGAGTTACTTAAACATGTGTGAATGAAACAAAACACAGCGCCAGGTCTGTTTTTGATGAGGTAACAGCGTTCTAACATGACTTAAAGCTCACAAGAATCAATTTTGCGTAACATAAGACCTTTTTTTTTTATGTATTTATTTTGGGCAAGTAAGAAATGTACATTCTTTTACAATGGAACATGTAACATTAATGAAATCAGAGCAGAAATAACAACAACAAAAACAAAACAAAACAAAAAATGGCGCAAAAAGGAGTGAGAATAATACTTATTTAATCCCACCCCTCTCTTCTAATCTAACACAATGAGCTTTCTTTTGCAGTTTTCAGACATTTTACATTAAACTATATGAATTATTTACAAGTGCGGACAAAGAGTCACTGTTATAGTTTGGTAACATAATTGTGCTGCAATAATACATAAGGATACCAGCAATAGTAAGGGAACAATAAGCATAAATCAGCACTACACAAGGCAGGTTTGCTCTAATATTAAGACCCACTCTCTGTATAAACTGTGACCAGACCATGCCACCAGACCTTTAAACACAGAAGTCAGAAGTCAGTAAGTCCTGTCAACAAAGAACATTTTACATCCTTATCCAGTGTTAATCTTTCTTCTGTTTCCCCTCGCCTCGTGGCTCTAGTTACATACCCATCTGTCCCTCGTCCGGCTCAAGTCATTACAGTGTTTGGTTGAGTTTAGTGTGCCACAGAACATTTAGCTCACCCACGCCTTTGCCTGTGACCTGGTTACCAGCACTGCTCCACTAATCACATTCTGCAAGGTGTAATTAGTCCAACGTCTGCAGCCCTAATCCGCAGTCTAACTCCAGGCTAGTGCGCCAATGGCTTTGCTTTGCTTAGTCAGATAGTGTTGTATAGAGGCCAGTTGAACGAGGCGAAAGGGCTGCTGTTTGGGTGCGTTCTTTTGCAGTGATGTTAGTGAATGAGGATCCAATTCAATCCAGGCTGCTTTATTTGTACAGCACTTTTCATAAACAAAACAGTTTCCAGTGCTGCATACAGATAAAAACAAAAAATACAATGCGAATAGAATATAAAATAAAGCTCTATTATAAATCCACTAGTCCTCGTTAAGACAATGAAGCTAGTAAAATCAAATAAAAGCAAAAACACTAATGAATGAAAAGGTAAAAAACATAAAAATAAATAAAAGACATAGAGGACCACACAACTCGTGCAGTGTTAAAAGCCAGAGAATTTATCACTCAGTGCTTTTAAAATAAAATTACTGTGTTGGATTTGGTCTTTTTTATCTCAACAGCACCCATTTCAAAGCTCTCTGTGGTTCCGGAATAAATTTCCCATTCAATTTCCCAGAGAAATTTCAAAAATAATCAAATATTAAGAGTTTAAAGACAACAGAGGCTAACCAGCTATGTCATATTGCAACTAATATATTATTTATTTATTAACATTTATATTTAAACCTAAATTTTGTCAAAAATGTTTTAATAACATTGTTTATAAGGTTTCAGAAAGAGATTTTGAAATAAAGTTATAGCTCTTGAGGTTATTAGTTCAGCTGATGAGCCCCGAGCAAGCTTTCAAACTTTTCATATATAACATTTTTTCAGAAAGTCTATGTGAAAAATTAAAGAGAAATGGTTTATTGCTGAGCTCTTCTTAGCCACAACCCAAACATATTTTTGTCTAGGGATGCACTGATACCGATACTGGTATCAGATATCGGTGGTGAACCAGGAAATTTAGCCGGATTGAGAATCGGTCTTATGATATCAGTTAAGGCAGTATCCTGGTTGGGCGTTTTATTTGACTATTTACAGGCTGATTTAGGTCTAGAGCGTCTCATAATGTTTAAACTTTCATTCATTTTCTGGTTTTTAACACTGCATGAGTTGTGTGGTTCTCTATATCTATTATTTACTTTATTTATTTTACTTATTTGTTGCTATTTTAAGATTATTATGGCTTTTGCTTTTATTTTGCTTTTATTAGTTTTATTGTTTTAGGACTGGTATGACCAAATTTTAGCAATTTTTTTGTTGTCTTCATTTTATGATCTTTGTGAAACTGCTTTGTTTGTAAAATGTGCTGTAGAAATAAAGTGGATTTGGATTCATACAAAGCTATTCAGCAGTTACTTGCTGGGGAAATAACAACTACATACCACATCTGGATCAAATTTGTAATGAGTTAACTGTGTTTTTAGGGCGGGGAAGGTCATTCTGTACTGATTTGAAATGTTTTGAAGTAACTATCGGTGTTGATGTTTTGTCAGGAAAAGAGAAATGGCGCAGAAAATATAAGATAACTTTTCTTTATGCTCCTTTTCATTCATTTCTTGTATGTTTGATGTTGTGACACTGTTGATGTCTTTTTATATTTTATGAATGAAATAAATAAACATATAAAAAAAATACTACTAATAATAATAATTCTCTGCCCCTACACTGATATCAGTTAATATAAATCAGCAGAAATTTAAGCCAGAGTATCGATATTGGTGTTGTAGCTGAAAAAGATGGAGCGTTATGTCCATATTTATGACCTATGTATTTAATCGATTACCTCCTAATATTCTAATGCTTCTTATTTGAACTTGGAGACATCTCAACTTTGATACATAGTGAGTCTGAAGTCTGAATCTGAGCACAAAATTGTTACGCAATTGAACTTTTCTATCTGTCTCTCCGAGGCCGTGCACTCTGTAGTAAAGTGCAGCGAGCATCACTCTCTGTGTCCACTTTCTCGCCACTCGAGGAGGCTGCTCCAGGGTTAATGGTTACCTGCCAACAGAATGAAGCGATAATAATTGTGATTAATGTACAGTTTCACATGGCGTGATCATAGGTTTTATCTTCTGCAGTGTCAGTGAAGAAAAAACATCTTTGAATCATCATCATATTTACAGTTAATAAACACCAATATTAACAAGAGCAAAAAAATAAATAAAAATTCGCAATAAAGGTGTATTGTTTCTAGTGTACACGCAGATTTTAGTTAAAGGTTCTATATTACGCAAAATTGACTCTTTATTATGTTGTTACCTCCTCAAAAACATACCTGGAGATGATATGTTTGGTTTCATTCATACATGTTTGAGTAATTTTGTTTTGTTTTATAAATGTGTTGTAAGTGCGTTCCCCTCCCTCTTGCGTAAAAATAAACACATCTGTAACACAATCGCCGTGGTACTTCACAGCTGACGTCATCCACATTCTCTGGGGGCGTGACGCTATCTGGGGGCACTGCTCTGTCTGAAGCTGTTGCTCCATGAATGCTCGCACTGACCGCAGGGAAATGAAAATGTGCTCTTTAAATCACTTTTTTGTATTTTTTTCTTGAGTTTTCAGATGATCTTGAAACTTTTTTGGTTGTGTTTGCTAATGTATGCATTATGTCACCACGGTAACCGCTGAACATTCTGCCACAGCCATGCATGTAGCCCCCCCCGCGCGACGTCACCGCAGAATATCAATACAAGACATAAACACATATTCATCTTATGAGCGAAATGTAATAAAAAAGCAGTAACAAAAGTGAGAGTCAGTTTAAACTAGATAAAAAACATGATAAATGTGAATAATGAAAATAAAAAACTATAAAAGAGCCTCCGACAACACTGACCTGAAACACACAGCTGTCTCCTGCTACTGGAGAGATTTAGCGCAAGATTTTGCGTAGTTATTAACTAGGATCGAACTAGCCAGGCTGGTGCCACCTAGTGCCTCCACTCAATTTAATTTCTCTCCAGCAACTAGGTCAGGAATCAAATATACTCTGTGTTGTCAACGATTCCCGAGATCGAGGGTTTAAAGTTGTAACAAAAAGAATGTTTGGTGAATTTTATCAAGGGGAAAGACGTTATTGTCCTTCTTTCTACAGGATTTGGGAAAAACTTAATACACCAGTTAGCCCTGTAAGCAGCGAATTACATACGTCAGGACCAAATAGCAGCGATTGGTTAAATGATAAAAAGTAACCACCTACCATCGAGCGAACAAATTCTAACACTGCCAGGTCAGACCGTTTGTACGAAGTGAAACGAAGTCGAAACCAGGACTAACCTAGGACTAATCTAGGACTGATTCCAGGACTGAAGAGGAGGACTAAACCAGGACTAAACCAGGACTGAAACAGGACTCATTGTCGGTACGGGCTCAGAGGTGACCGCAGGAGAAATGACCGGCGTAGAGCTCCACACCTCATGAAGGTAAGGGCGGCAATTGCCCAATCGCGCTTTGCGGACAAACTGCTCAGGGTTCTCTTTCTTAAATCCAAGATTAATCCTGGTTTAGACCTGGTTTAGTCCTGACCCACTCCTGTGCAAATATTACCCGCCCGTAATACGCAATATGTGTGCCTACACTGTAAAAAAAAACAAAAACAAAAAAACATGCAAATTTGCACCAAAAAAAATCCACAAAAGAGCAAGACCATGAAAGGTGAACCGCGATATTGCGAGAAACGACTTATATGAGCCCTTTAATCTGTTCCACACAAATGTAATGACAGACATAGCATCATCAGAAACTCACGACTGTTTCTGCTAAACATTGGTTATCAAATGAAAATGAAGTACCGTATAAAAAGCTCCCTCCAGGCTTGTACCACTTTGGAACACCAAGACCTGTTCCTCTGACAGATTGTCTCAGATTGTTCTGAGACGATGATTAAACCTCTCCTTTTCACAGATTATCGGTTGGCACCAAAATTGTGATCTTTCTTTTTGTGTGATTTGAAGGACCTCATGAGATTACAGCCCAGCTTCGTTCTATTCACCAGGCTCCACTCAGACAAGCACTCAGCCATGCTACTCTGAGCCTTGTGTAAACTCGTGTCTGCCGGGAATATAAAAGCCGTGTACATTATAGTGAGATCTGATTAAAGTAGTTCTAAGTGTATGGAGAATACTTTGTTCTACTTCAGATGATTGATGGTTAAAATAGATGCCATTTCATATTAACTCTGCACAGGTAGTCCTTTAACAAAGAAATATTGTTGCTGAAATGTGTTTGGTTCTAAAAAAAAAACAGCATTATAACACAAATCATCTGTAATATGTCAGTTCTAACATGTATCGTCAAACCAGGATTAGACATGAGATGATACAGAAATCTGGTGTCATGATTATCATGGCCAAAATAATTACAATTAAAGATTATATCATGATAATTATTTAAGTTGGTGACAGCAGTGATGCCACCGTGCGTGTATTGAAAGTGAAAACAACAATAAGCTACAAAAAACCAACATGGTACGTTTCTTTTTATGTTGCAAATCTGGTGATTTATGGCATTGTTTTTTGTTGACGATTATCATGATTATATAAAATGTCCCACAAACGATAATTGTCCATTGTTTTTATCACGATAAACGATACTATTGTTTTTTGTCCCATCCCTAATTGTGATAATATTGTATCGTGAGAAATGTATCGAGTATTGCATCGAATCATGAGGGACCCTGTGATTCCCAATCCTATTTCAAAGCCTTTTTGCAGTTAAGGAAGTCAATTGTCAAATCATGCCCGTAGAATTTGCAAAAAAGATCAAATATTAAGTCTATGTTTATATGATGACCGTATGAACAGAACGCAGAAGTGGCATCAAGTCTTCACTTTTTATTCCGTGTTTAGACGAGCGTTTTCGGGAGGAAATCTGCGTTCATACGGTGACGCAAAAGTGTGTGGAATTCAGTTGGGTATGCATGCCAGGCTGCTAGGTGGTGATGTATGTGACGTAAACCCCGTACGCGACCTGAGCAGATCTGACCAGAGTTTTGCGTCTTGGGCAGTGTAGACGGAAACACTACGGCGGAGCGTATTCAACTTTTCCACTCTGGAGGGTGGTTTCAGATTTTTGCATTTTTAAAACCCAAAAACGCTGTCACCGTCTAAACGAAAGGCACTTCCGATAAAATATTTTGTCATTTTACCGGTAGCCTTCTTGTGTAGACAGACCTTAAGAGTCTAAAGACAAAAAGAAGGCCAACCATTTATGCTGAATGGTAACTAATATCCATAATACAGTTTTAAGTGTATGGAGAATCAATTGTGAGACTGCAATGAGAAGTGAGTTTTATAGTCTAGTTTGTTGTCTTATTCAATTCTGTTTAAATCACCTACAGGCTGGTAAAAGTGTGGTGGCGTTTTGAAGGTTTAGTCCTGGCTACCTGCTGCCGTTGTGTCCTTCGGCAAGATACTTCACCACTCTATTGCCTATATATGTGTTCATGGAGCTATAGAGATTTTGCGTTAAATCCATAGACTGTACAAAGAAGCGGACTAAGGCAGTGTGACATGACCCGTAGCGTACGGCTCCAGTCAAATGAAGCTCATCGATATAGGAGTGAATTTGGAGAATAGGAATTTGTTTATGGACAAAATAGTGAAATAAAAACACTACAAAAGCACTTGCAGAGAGAGGGTTGATAATTTTTTTCAACGTAAAGTCAGTTGGAACAGGAAATGCACTAGGGATGGGCATGATTAGTCGATTAATTGATAATTTATCATTAAGAATTTCATTGATTACGTTCATTTTAATCGACAAACCGAATGTAGGTTGCTGTGCATAGTGTTAGGTGACCAAACAGGGGTCCGTACATGTAGCTCTCTGCGCTCAGAAGGAGCGAGCAACACAAACATTCGGTCAGCCTGCAACGTACCAAGCGCAAATGCATATTTAACGATGACTTGCAGGCCTACAAGAAATTCCACGCTTTCCGTTGNATAAATCACTAGTGTTGGACTTGGCCATAAATTCTCTCACAACGTCAATCTACCTTGCTAATACAGCCTTTGTGCAGTGCTCACTTTCCCCCTTTGAGCGGATTGGCAAAGTGTGCGTCGGATTACGCAGCGATTGGTCGACTCCCTCTACGTCACTGCAGTAACCCAACCATCGCGCTGCCCCCCTCCAGTCGAATAACAGTGCTTCGGGATGCTGGAGCAGGCAGTACCGTATCATCAGGACCACAAGTCTGAGTGGGATGGAGACACGAAGGTAGGCACACCGGATTCCTTTATCTGAAAACGCATTGTTTACGTGGTTAATTGGCGCGCACGCGATGTTACAGATCACAACGCGGTACTCACGTGGTGGAATCATTCTTGCACGCTGCATATCTTACCTCGAAACATGCACGTTTTTGGGGGGGGATAGGTTTAAGCTTTTACCCCCCTCGTTCACCTCGGCTGGTCCCCGTGTTCGCCTCTAATGAATCGGCCAGTCCGCTGCTCCGCGCGTCCTCCTCCTCTGCAGGAATTGGCAGCGGTGTCCGGGTGTGCGGGCAGAGGAAAGGTCCGGGATGCGGTACGTGGTGGTCCAGGGGCGTGGGACGGTGCAGTTGGCGAGTTGCACTAGATAAAGAAAAGTTAAAGCCCCCCGTATTCCTCCGTGAGCGTGTGTATGCCGAACTATGCTAATGTGTATGCGACGGTCTCCGCAAGTAGCAGCTAGGTGGACCATAAATTAGCTGAAAATAAGTTCGCTGTGCAACAAAAACAGGGAATTAGTCACGTTATGCAAAATTTGTGCTGATATTTCTCCAATTGCGTGTGGACTTACCGCTTTACGTGATGTTTTAGTGGTAGTTTTAGCGTGAATCGTGCGCATGTTTAGCTGGGTCTTGTTTGTTTTACGAGAGAGGGCACGCGCACGGAATGCACGAGACCTAAACCCGGGAAATAAAATGCTAATAAATAAAGTAGACAAATGTTAATTGGCTATTAAGATGATATATAGCATGCGTGCCTAGTGTTTTTTTTTTTTTTTTTTTTTTTTTTTTGTGGTGGGACTTTCGGCTCCTTCAGTTGGGATCCGAATCTTTTTGATCAAGAGCCGTTCACTGACTGGCTCTTTTTTTTTTATAATTGATTATATGACAGGAGCCAGTGTGAGAACTCATTTGATCTACTGGCAAGGCTCAGATCAGTTTATCATGGTTCAAACTGAGAGTGGAAGAGTGTTTACCCTTTGAATCCTTAATTAAATGTTGCACGACAATAATAATAGCCTAATTATTATTGTTAGTTTTTATTTTTTCTGTTGTTATTATGATGCCAGATATGTTTTTTTTTTTGTGCACAAAGCTCTCCCTGGTGTCGCCTGCTCTGCTTCTGTGCTGATTCTCGTGTTGGTTCGGTATTAATCAGTGTAAAAAATGCATATAAACTGGAAAGAAAAAGAGCTGTTCTGTTAAAAATCAGATCCAGAGACAACCATTATGTTACATCACAGATTTTGACATTGTTTTTACATTTTCACAATAGAAGGTGCTTTTTTTTCTTAGGCTTGTCTACGTTTTTGGAAATTAAGTCGTAAAAACTAAGGCTAGTGGCTACTATGAGATGCAGGCAAAATTATAATATAGTCTAACTCGACTTCTTACAAAGCCTTTTTATTAGCAGCTGCCAGCAGTAAACTATTTTGTGTCTAATGCATTTCGTCATTATGCATAGGCTGCTATAAAATGTTCCTTTAACAAGAGTGGGTGTGGTGAATAATAATTAGTTTTGGTGTGCTGCCTGCTTGATTACAGTAAAAATCATACAATTATATACATTATTGTCCATATTTAAAGGTACTGTATTGCGAAAAATATACTTAAATCATATTAGAATGTTGTTAATTCCTCAAAAACATACCCAGAGTTGTGTTTCTTTTCATTCACACATGTTTGCGTAATCCTTTATTATTAGTTCTGTCTACATCTCCAAAGCTCAAAATGCTCTGTTCCACCTTGTGATGTCATGAAGCGGTAGTTTTCAAGTTAACAGCTATCTTTACCTTCTGCTTACTAGAGATTGAAAATTCCAAGGTTGAAATCGTCCAAATGATTCTAGTGAAGGTGTATAAAGTTTAAAAACTGTGAAAAAATGTATTTATTAAATGACAACATAACAAATAGAATGCCAGGGGGAGTTATACATGGAAGAAAAGCTTAATCAATGCCACTGTTACATTATACAAAAATATTCATGGATATACAACTTTCATATTCAATACAGCTTTTTTGTTTACACTTTTAGAGATAGAAGATAGGTATAATTCTAATTGCTTTCTTAAAACAGGAAAAAAATAAAGAAGTATGAGAGAATTTACATTTGTGAATATAAAATTTGCCAAATACAATAATTCAATTAATTGCCTTTTTTTTTTATTTGGGTCTAAATTCTTTTCATGTACACCAAAAATAATATGTTCAAATTTTAATGAAAAGTTAGGGTCAGTATGATCTTTGATAAATTTTAAGCAGTCTTTCCAAAAGGTTTTAGTAATAGTGCATTTCCAAAAAAGATGATTTATTGTTTCAGGATATTCTTTACAAAAAATGCAGTTAGGATCGATTGTTTTAATATATTTTAGCATAAATTTGTTTGCAGGGTAAATGTTGTGCATAAGTTTAAAGGAGACATCCATCCCTGTTTAAAAACACTGTGGAGCACTTCCTGTATTACCACATGACATCACAAGGTGGAACAGAACTCAGCCTAAATATGCAGGATTTGTGTTTTTAATGAGGAAACAACATTATAAACAGTGTAAAGTGGGATCTTTAATACATTTTTGTTGTCTGGTTGTGAGTGGCAGGACCAGTGAACTCATCCTTCTGAACAGAGGGTAACTAATTCTGTTTTTATTACGACATATTTGTAATTGAACTGAGTAATAATTGAAACCATAATTATAAATTTGATTAATCGCACTGCCCTAATTAGGCAAACCGTCATTCTGTTCACGCATTGCCTTATAACACCATCAACTCATGAATCTTTCTTGGTCTTCATTCCATTGAGTGATTCGACAGGCAGAGACAATGTGTGGCATTGTTTTCATAACAATATAATTTTAAATAATAGATGATGTTCTGTGAGGCAGAGTTGTATGTTAAATATTAAAACTCTGTCTCTGATAAGATGCACCAAATGTTGTCATAGAAACAGTTTGGCCGAAAAGTTTATTCTCGTATGTTGCCTTGTTTACTCAACTGCATAAGAAAGAAATATTCATCTGGATTTTTTTTTTTTTTTTCAAATAGGCCTATTATTTATGTGGATATTACAGTATTTTCTGATCTACTGCATGTTATAATTTTGTGTCCTCATCACAAACAGACCTGGAGTTGTGTTTTGTTTCATTCACACATGTTGAACACACAAATCACCTGCATATTTAGGCTGAGTTCTCAGAAAACAGAAAACACTGTTCCACCTTGTGATGTCATGTGGTAATACAAAAAGTGCTCCACTGTGTTTTTAAGCTCCATACACCTTCACTAGAATCATTTCGAAGCCCTGGAATTGTCAATCTCTACTGAATAAAAGTTAAAAGTTAGCTGTTAACTTGAAAACTACTGCTTCATGACATCACAAGGTGGAACAGAGCATTTTGAGCTTTGTAGATGTAGACAGTTGGGATGTAACAATAACTGAAATATCGTGATACCGTATCATCAAAGTTCTCTCAATAATATTGTGGACCATCACAATATATTGAATTACAAGTCTCTTTGCTTAAATTAAGAGTTTTGGTGCAGCAGTAGCTAAAAAACAACAGAGGGAACTACATAGACCATGATCCTTTGCTCCATTTCAGTGCAGACTACAAGAAGAAATAACAGTTCTAAGCACTTTTAAGTCTTTGGATTAAGTCTTGTCAAGGCATTTTAAGAGGAAAAAGTAGCATATTAACAGTTTTGTTCGCAGCCATCACAAAATATTGCAATAAATATCGTACCGTCAGATGTACATCGTGAAAGAATCGTACAGAGAGATTTGGATATTGTTACATCTCTAATCATGAGCCTTCCCACCATATTGTGATCTTTCCCACGATATCGCAATAAATATCGTACGGTGAGGTTCATACCGTGAAGATATCATATCGTGAGACTTGGATATCGTCATAAAGAGTTACTTAAACATGTGTGAATGAAACAAAACACAGCTCCAGGTCTGTTTTTGATGAGGTAACAACGTTCTAACATGACTTAAAGCTCACAAGAATCAATTTTGCGTAACATAAGACCTTTTTTTTTAATGTATTTATTTTGGGCAAGTAAGAAATGTACATTCTTTTACAATGGAACATGTAACATTAATGAAATCAGAGCAGAAATAACAACAACAAAAACAAAACAAAACAAAAAATGGCGCAAAAAGGAGTGAGAATAATACTTATTTAATCCCACCCCTCTCTTCTAATCTAACACAATGAGCTTTCTTTTGCATTTTTCAGACATTTTACATTAAACTATATGAATTATTTACAAGTGCGGACAAAGAGTCACTGTTATAGTTTGGTAACATAATTGTGCTGCAATAATACATAAGGATACCAGCAATAGTACGGAAACAATAAGCATAAATCAGCACTACAGAAGGCAGTTTTGCTCTAATATTAAGACCCACTCTCTGTATAAACTGTGACCAGACCATGCCACCAGACCTTTAAACACAGAAGTCAGAAGTAAGAAAGTCCTGTCAACAAAGAACATTTTACATCCTTATCCAGTGTTAATCTTTCTTCTGTTTCCCCTCGCCTCGTGGCTCTAGTTACATACCCATCTGTCCCTCGTCCGGCTCAAGTCATTACAGTGTTTGGTTGAGTTTAGTGTGCCACAGAACATTTAGCTCACCCACGCCTTTGCCTGTGACCTGGTTACCAGCACTGCTCCACTAATCACATTCTGCAAGGTGTAATTAGTCCAACGTCTGCAGCCCTAATCCGCAGTCTAACTCCAGGCTAGTGCGCCAATGGCTTTGCTTTGCTTAGTCAGATAGTGTTGTATAGAGGCCAGTTGAACGAGGCGAAAGGGCTGCTGTTTGGGTGCGTTCTTTTGCAGTGATGTTAGTGAATGAGGATCCAATTCAATCCAGGCTGCTTTATTTGTACAGCACTTTTCATAAACAAAACAGTTTCCAGTGCTGCATACAGATAAAAACAAAAAATACAATGCGAATAGAATATAAAATAAAGCTCTATTATAAATCCACTAGTCCTCGTTAAGACAATGAAGCTAGTAAAATCAAATAAAAGCAAAAACACTAATGAATGAAAAGGTAAAAAACATAAAAATAAATAAAAGACATAGAGGACCACACAACTCGTGCAGTGTTAAAAGCCAGAGAATTTATCACTCAGTGCTTTTAAAATAAAATTACTGTGTTGGATTTGGTCTTTTTTATCTCAACAGCACCCATTTCAAAGCTCTCTGTGGTTCCGGAATAAATTTCCCATTCAATTTCCCAGAGAAATTTCAAAAATAATCAAATATTAAGAGTTTAAAAGACAACAGAGGCTAACCAGCTATGTCATATTGCAACTAATATATTATTTATTTATTAACATTTATATTTAAACCTAAATTTTGTCAAAAAATGTTTTAATAACATTGTTTATAAGGTTTCAGAAAGAGATTTTGAAATAAAGTTATAGCTCTTGAGGTTATTAGTTCAGCTGATGAGCCCCGAGCAAGCTTTCAAACTTTTCATATATAACATTTTTTCAGAAAGTCTATGTGAAAAATTAAAGAGAAATGGTTTATTGCTGAGCTCTTCTTAGCCACAACCCAAACATATTTTTGTCTAGGGATGCACTGATACCGATACTGGTATCAGATATCGGTGGTGAACCAGGAAATTTAGCCGGATTGAGAATCGGTCTTATGATATCAGTTAAGGCAATATCCTGGTTGGGCGTTTTATTTGACTATTTACAGGCTGATTTAGGTCTAGAGCGTCTCATAATGTTTAAACTTTCATTCATTTTCTGGTTTTTAACACTGCATGAGTTGTGTGGTTCTCTATATCTATTATGTTACTTTATTTATTTTACTTATTTGTTGCTATTTTAAGATTATTATGGCTTTTGCTTTTATTTTGCTTTTATTAGTTTTATTGTTTTAGGACTGGTATGACCAAATTTTAGCAATTTTTTTGTTGTCTTCATTTTATGATCTTTGTGAAACTGCTTTGTTTGTAAAATGTGCTGTAGAAATAAAGTGGATTTGGATTCATACAAAGCTATTCAGCAGTTACTTGCTGGGGAAATAACAACTACATACCACATCTGGATCAAATTTGTAATGAGTTAACTGTGTTTTTAGGGCGGGGAAGGTCATTCTGTACTGATTTGAAATGTTTTGAAGTAACTATCGGTGTTGATGTTTTGTCAGGAAAAGAGAAATGGCGCAGAAAACATATAAGATAACTTTTCTTTATGCTCCTTTTCATTCATTTCTTGTATGTTTGATGTTGTGACACTGTGATGTTGTGTCTTTTATATTTTATGAATGAAATAAATAAACATATAAAAAAAAAATACTACTAATAATAATAATAATTCTCTGCCCCTACACTGATATCAGTTAATATAAATCAGCAGAAATTTAAGCCAGAGTATCGATATTGGTGTTGTAGCTGAAAAAGATGGAGCGTTATGTCCATATTTATGACCTATGTATTTAATCGATTACCTCCTAATATTCTAATGCTTCTTATTTGAACTTGGAGACATCTCAACTTTGATACATAGTGAGTCTGAAGTCTGAATCTGAGCACAAAATTGTTACGCAATTGAACTTTTCTATCTGTCTCTCCGAGGCCGTGCACTCTGTAGTAAAGTGCAGCGAGCATCACTCTCTGTGTCCACTTTCTCGCCACTCGAGGAGGCTGCTCCAGGGTTAATGGTTACCTGCCAACAGAATGAAGCGATAATAATTGTGATTAATGTACAGTTTCACATGGCGTGATCACAGGTTTTATCTTCTGCAGTGTCAGTGAAGAAAAAACATCTTTGAATCATCATCATATTTACAGTTAATAAACACCAATATTAACAAGAGCAAAAAAAAATAAATAAAATTCGCAATAAAGGTGTATTGTTTCTAGTGTACACGCAGATTTTAGTTAAAGGTTCTATATTACGCAAAATTGACTCTTTATTATGTTGTTACCTCCTCAAAAAACATACCTGGAGATGATAGGTTTGGTTTCATTCATACATGTTTGAGTAATTTTGTTTTGTTTTATAAATGTGTTGTAAGTGCGTTCCCCTCCCTCTTGCGTAAAAATAAACACATCTGTAACACAATCGCCGTGGTACTTCACAGCTGACGTCATCCACATTCTCTGGGGGCGTGACGCTATCTGGGGGCACTGCTCTGTCTGAAGCTGTTGCTCCATGAATGCTCGCACTGACGGCAGGGAAATGAAAATGTGCTCTTTAAATCACTTTTTTGTATTTTTTCTTGAGTTTTCAGATGATCTTGAAACTTTTTTGGTTGTGTTTGCTAATGTATGCATTGTCACCACGGTAACCGCTGAACATTCTGCCACAGCCATGCATGTAGCCCCCCCGCGCGTGACGTCACCGCAGATATCAAATATCAATACAAACATAAACACATATTCATCTTATGAGCGAAATGTAATAAAAAAGCAGTAACAAAAGTGAGTCAGTTTAAACTAGAAAACTAGATAAAAACATGATAAATGTGAATAATGAAAATAAAAAACTAAAAAAGAGCCTCCGACAACACTGACCTGAAACACACAGCTGTCTCCTGCTACTGGAGAGATTTAGCGCAAGATTTTGCGTAGTTATTCAAGGACTAAACTAGGATCGAACTAGCCAGGCTGGCGCCACCTAGTGCCTCCACTCAATTTAATTTCTCTCCAGCAACTAGGTCAGGAATCAAATATACTCTGTGTTGTCAACGATTCCCGAGATCGAGGGTTTAAAGTTGTAACAAAAAGAATGTTTGGTGAATTTTATCAAGGGGAAAGACGTTATTGTCCTTCTTTCTACAGGATTTGGGAAAAAACTTAATACACCAGTTAGCCCTGTAAGCAGCGAATTACATACGTCAGGACCAAATAGCAGCGATTGGTTAAATGATAAAAAGTAACCACCTACCATCGAGCGAACAAATTCTAACACTGCCAGGTCAGACCGTTTGTACGAAGTGAAACGAAGTCGAAACCAGGACTAACCTAGGACTAATCTAGGACTGATTCCAGGACTGAAGAGGAGGACTAAACCAGGACTAAACCAGGACTGAAACAGGACTCATTGTCGGTACGGGCTCAGAGGTGACCGCAGGAGAAATGACCGGCGTAGAGCTCCGCACCTCATGAAGGTAAGGGCGGCAATTGCCCAATCGCGCTTTGCGGACAAACTGCTCAGGGTTCTCTTTCTTAAATCCAAGATTAATCCTGGTTTAGACCTGGTTTAGTCCTGACCCACTCCTGTGCAAATACTACCCGCCCGTAATACGCAATATGTGTGCCTACGCTGTAAAAAACAAAAAAAACAAAAAAACATGCAAATTTGCACCAAAAAAAATCCACAAAAGAGCAAGACCATGAAAGGTGAACCGCGATATTGCGAGGGACGACTTATATGAGCCCTTTAATCTGTTCCACACAAATGTAATGACAGACATAGCATCATCAGAAACTCACGACTGTTTCTGCTAAACATTGGTTATCAAATGAAAATGAAGTACCGTATAAAAAGCTCCCTCCAGGCTTGTACCACTTTGGAACACCAAGACCTGTTCCTCTGACAGATTGTCTCAGATTGTTCTGAGACGATGATTAAACCTCTCCTTTTCACAGATTATCGGTTGGCACCAAAATTGTGATCTTTCTTTTTGTGTGATTTGAAGGACCTCATGAGATTACAGCCCAGCTTCATTCTATTCACCAGGCTCCACTCAGACAAGCACTCAGCCATGCTACTCTGAGCCTTGTGTAAACTCGTGTCTGCCGGGAATAAAAGCCGTGTACATTATAGTGAGATCTGATTAAAGTAGTTCTAAGTGTATGGAGAATACTTTGTTCTACTTCAGATGATTGATGGTTAAAATAGATGCCATTTCATATTAACTCTGCACAGGTAGTCCTTTAACAAAGAAATATTGTTGCTGAAATGTGTTTGGTTCTAAAAAAAAAGAGCATTATAACACAAATCATCTGTAATATGTCAGTTCTAACATGTATCGTCAAACCAGGATTAGACATGAGATGATACAGAAATCTGGTGTCATGATTATCATGGCCAAAATAATTACAATTAAAGATTATATCATGATAATTATTTAAGTTGGTGACAGCAGTGATGCCACCGTGCGTGTATTGAAAGTGAAAACAACAATAAGCTACAAAAAACCAACATGGTACGTTTCTTTTTATGTTGCAAATCTGGTGATTTATGGCATTGTTTTTTGTTGACGATTATCATGATTATATAAAATGTCCCACAAACGATAATTGTCCATTGTTTTTATCACGATAAACGATACTATTGTTTTTTGTCCCATCCCTAATTGTGATAATATTGTATCGTGAGAAATGTATCGAGTATTGCATCGAATCATGAGGGACCCTGTGATTCCCAATCCTATTTCAAAGCCTTTTTGCAGTTAAGGAAGTCAACGTCAAATCATGCCCGTAGAATTTGCAAAAAAGATCAAATATTAAGTCTATGTTTATATGATGACCGTATGAACAGAACGCAGAAGTGGCATCAAGTCTTCACTTTTTATTCCGCGTTTAGACGAGCGTTTTCGGGAGGAAATCTGCGTTCATACGGTGACGCAAAAGTGTGTGGAATTCAGTTGGGTATGCATGCCAGGCTGCTAGGTGGTGATGTATGTGACGTAAACCCCGTACGCGACCTGAGCAGATCTGACCAGAGTTTTGCGTCTTGGGCAGTGTAGACGGAAACACTACGGCGGAGCGTATTCAACTTTTCCACTCTGGAGGGTGGTTTCAGATTTTTGCATTTTTAAAACCCAAAAACGCTGTCACCGTCTAAACGAAAGGCACTTCCGATAAAATATTTCGGCGTTTTTACCTGGTAGCCTTCTTGTGTAGACAGACCTTAACAGTCTAAAGACAAAAAGAAGGCCAACCATTTATGTTGAATGGTAACTAATATCCATAATACAGTTTTAAGTGTATGGAGAATCAATTGTGAGACTGCAATGAGAGTGAGCGAGTGAGTTTTATAGTCTAGTTTGTTGTCTTATTCAGTTCTGTTTAAATCACCTACAGGCTGGTAAAAGTGTGGTGGCGTTTTGAAGGTTTAGTCCTGGCTACCTGTTGCCGTTGTGTCCTTCGGCAAGATACTTCACCACTCTATTGCCTATATATGTGTTCATGGAGCTATAGAGATTTTGCGTTAAATCCATAGACTGTACAAAGAAGCGGACTAAGGCAGTGTGACATGACCCGTAGCGTACGGCTCCAGTCAAATGAAGCTCATCGATATAGGAGTGAATTTGGAGAATAGAAATTTGTTTATGGACAAAATAGTGAAATAAAAACACTACAAAAGCACTTGCAGAGAGAGGGTTGATAATTTTTTTCAACGTAAAGTCAGTTGGAACAGGAAATGCACTAGGGATGGGCATGATTAGTCGATTAATTGATAATTTATCATTAAGAATTTCATTGATTACGTTCATTTTAATCGACAAACCGAATGTAGGTTGCTGTGCATAGTGTAGGGTGACCAAACAGGGGTCCGTACATGTAGCTCTCTGCGCTCAGAAGGAGCGAGCAAACACAAACATTCGGTCAGCCTGCAACGTACCAAGCACAAATGCATATTTAACGATGACTTGCAGGCCTACAAGAAATTCCACGCTTTCCGTTCGGGACAAGTGTGAAGCCATGTCTACAGTGTATAAAGCAGCACATATGTTTTGGTGTCCAGTGGGAAAAAGCTTTGCCAGGTGAGAGTAGCGCAATGTCGATGACGAGTCCCCACCTTACGTACGGTGTCCTGGTTTTGACAAACGCAAATATGGTCACACTAACCTGTATTCCACTGAATCATGTCTTTTAATCCGACAGAAATTGACCGCATCAGCGACACAAGAGTTGTAGTTTTATCTTCGCTTAGTTTATGCAAATTAGTTATGCGGTTTTAAGTTTAGTTTCTGTGAGAGTTGCGCAAAACTGAATTAAACACATTCTAATGTCAAACGGATTGATGTGGCTCTAGAGTCGTTACGGTTTATATGTCATAAAGTTGAATTTATTTATGCAGATTAGTAGTGCAGATAGTAATAATAATGATGATCATTTTAATATAAAAACGTTAATGATTAATCGATAATCGATCGTTAATTCTTCCGACGATCAATTAAGAAAATTTCATCGAATGCCCATCCCTAAAATGCACCCATGCTCACTTCCTATTTGGAACACAGCAGCTAGTGGGTTTGCTGTGTTCATGTAAATACAGTCAATTGTCAAGATACTTTACCGCTCTACAGCCTATATGTTCATATGAATTTGCCTCAATAAACTGGTTGACATTTACATCAGCTGCATGTTCCCATTATAGCCAAATGGCAGCTATGTTAGAGATTTTAAATAGAATTACAAAGCAACAGACTGAGAAACTGAATGAGAGATTTTCTAATGTAGCGTATGAGAGGTAGTACTGTTAGTCATGCAGTGTGTATGTGGTGTAGTGGGGATTTTTTAAGTTGGGTACGCGATTTGTGACCATCATTTTTATTCAAAATTATGCAGAATCATGTTATTAACAGTAATGCCATTCATAATCACCTACAGAACCTGAATCATAGACGACAACACATGGACCAGGACTGAAACAGGACTAAACCAGGACTAAACCAGGTCTACACCAGGACTAAACCAGGATGAAATCAGAACTAAACCAGGACTACACCAGGACTAAACCAGGTCTAACCCAGGACTAAACCAGGACTAAACCAAGTCTAAACCAAGTAAAAACCAGGACTACACCAGGTCTAAACCAGGTCTAAACCAGGACTACACCAGGACTACACCAGGACTACACCAGGACTAAACCAGGTCTAAACTAGGACTAAACCAGGATGAAACCAGAACTAAACCAGGACTACACCAGGACAAAACCAGGTCTAACCCAGGACTAAACCAAGTCTAAACCAAGTAAAAACCAGGACTACACCAGGTCTAAACCAGGTCTAAACCAGGTCTAAACCAGGACTACACCAGGACTACACCAGGACTAAACCAGGTCTAAACCAGGACTAAACCAGGACTAAACCAGGACTACTCCAGGTCTAAACCAGGACTACTCCAGGTCTAAACCAGGTCTAAACCAGGATTAAACCAGGACTACTCCAGGTCTAAACCAGGTCTAAACCAGGACTACACCAGGACTAAACCAGGTCTAAACCAGGACTAAACCAGGACTACTCCAGGTCTAAACCAGGACTAAAGCAGGACTACACCAGGACTACACCAGGACTAAACCAGGACTAAACCTGGACTACTCCAGGTCTAAACCAGGACTACTCCAGTTCTAAACCAGGTCTAAACCAGGATTAAACCAGGACTACTCCAGGTCTAAACCAGGACTAAACCAGGACTACTCCAGGTCTAAACCAGGACTAAACCAGGACTAAACCAGGTCTAAACCAGGACTAAACCAAGACTAAACCAGGACTAAACCAGGACTAATCTTGGACTTGAGAGCGAGAGAGAGAACTCGGAGTCCGTGGAGCAGAGTATCTGCAAAGCGCAATCGGGTGACGGCTGTGCTTAGCCCCATGGGACGCGGAGCTCTGCGCCAGTCCTTTCGCCTTCCGTCACCCGGCAGTCTACGCAGGCACATCTCTGGGCCAATCTCGACACTCAGTCCTGGTTTAGTCCTGGTTCAGTGCTGGTTCAGTCCTGGTCCCTCATGTCTCAGGTCACTATAGAACTGTACTGAAGATATTATGAGCCTATGCAGCTTGTTTTCACCATTGCCAATAGCTCCAGTTTGACATTTAAGTTGTAGGTTATTGTAACTGTCAAAATGCACAAATAGCCACTACAGCTATTTTACATTTTTTATTTTTTTATATCTGACGTCGGGAGAAGTGGGTGGACGGTGCACCCACGCGCACCACACCCACTACACGCCTGTAGCCATGGAAAAATCATGCAGATATCCCCAATTGGCATTCATAGACTATATATAAATGAACATAGCTAACCCACTAGCTGCTGCGTTCCAAATAGGAAGTATTCCTGGGGGCGATTCCGGGTCCATCAACTCCATTTACTTAACATTGGAATATTGTCACCCCGCTCTCTGTAACTGCTCTCCTCTTTGCATGATCGTAGTGTTTTTATTTTGCTATTTGTACGTAAATAAATTCCTGTTTCTAATATGGACCTGGTTCCAAATTCCTCTATAATCGCCGGCTTCAGTGAGCTTCATTTGACTGGATTCGAACACTACAGGTGACGTCACACTCACTTAGTCAACTTCTTTATACAGTCTGATGACATTGCATTCAAAGTTGACAAAGTTAAATGCATTAATTACATCGAGTCCCATTGAAAACAGTGGGTATAATAATTTTCCCCGAAGAGATGCCACAATGAATAAAACAGCCCATTTCAAACAATAATAAAAAGTTGTTATTCTCTTCTAATCACACAAATTGATAGAGCGAGTCGAGACTTGATTAAACTTTCCATTATTTTAGTGATTTATTTGTAATGTGTTTTCAGTTTTTAATTTCACCTTTCAGTTCTTCAGCTCTAAGTTTCCACTGGTAATGATTTTTACCGAAACCCCACAGTAATTAAATGTGTTTTTTGGGGGGTGATATGTAGGTCACAGAGATTTTTTTTTTTAGGATCTTGTAATTATGGCAGTTTTGTAATTACATTTTGCAATAATGTCAAAAGCAATGACATTTTATTCTTGTTAAATGTCTTATTCCGGCACATGTGGAGTCGATTTTCTTTTGGCCTTTGGGACATGATTTAAAGGTTCTGCATTACTCAAAATTGACTCTTGTGAGCTTTAAGCCATGTTGTAATGCTGTTACCTCCTTAAAAACAAAGCTGGAGTTGTGTTTTCCATTCTTGCATGTTTGAGTTTCCCTTTATTATTAGTCTGTCTACATCTCCAAAGCTCAAAATGCTCGGTTCCACCTTGTGATGTCATGAAACGATAATTTTCAAGTTAACAGATACCATTTACCTTTAGTTCAATACATTGAAGCATGGACATACAGAAAAAACAATACACAGTTTCTCACACACCCAAATATTCTTACCAAAGCAATCACACACATGCATTTTAAAATAGTGGAGTTATTAACTACAGAAGCCGAGAGGGGTCACAACAAACACAAACGCCGCGACAAATACAAATGCAACAACACAACAAAAAGCCACAACACACCAAAAAAAGCCACAACGAAAATGACTATTTTAATGCAAACGCCGCAACAAATACAAACGGCACAACACAAACGTAAATGCCGCAACACATTAAAAAGCCGCAACACATTAAAAAGCCACAACACATCAAAAAGCCACAACGGAAGTGACCGCGGGACTCTATTTTCCGACAGACCGATCAAGCCGCAAGTGAAGAAGAAGAACTACAACATGAAGCGAATAATGATAAAACAATAAATTACTTTTACTTATCTTTCCAACTTCTTCGTTCCTTTACTTTTCACGTTGTAGTTCTTCTTCTTTACTTGCCGCTTGATCGGTCCGTCGGAAAATAGAGTCTCGCGGTCACTTCCGTTGTGGCTTTTTGATGTGTTGTGACTTTTTAATGTGTTGCGGCATTTGTATTTGTGTTGTGGCGTTTGTATTTGTTGCGGTGTTTGCATTAAAATAGAGTCCCGCGGTCATTTCTGTTGTGACTTTTATTAGTGTGTTGTGGCTTTTTTTGGTTTGTTGTGGCTTTTTGTTGTGTTGTCGCATTTGTATTTGTTGCGGCGTTTGCATTTGTGCGGCTTCCGTAATTAACCGTCCCATGCCATTTCTACACATTTACTCCGCACAGATTTCACTTGGCTCCTAAACTTCCTTACCTCCATATTTTTAAACTTTAACATTAGATTTTTACAGCTTCAATACTCTATTTTCCTCCCAAATCATGGAGAATTCCAGGGCTGAAATTATTTAAATAATTCTAGTGAAGGTGTATGGCGTATAAAAACACAGTGGAGCACTTCCTGAATTACCATATGACATCACAAGGTGGAACAGAGCGTTTCTGTATAAGGGAAGAACTCAGGCTACGGGTTTGTGTGTTAAACATGTAGGGCTGTTGTGATAACTGTAAAAATGAATCATCGTGGTACTGAGGGCGTTTTCACACCGCTAGTTTGATTATTTGGTCCACACCAGGCAATAAAATTGTTATTATGTAGCAAATACACTCCAGTGTGGTCCGCTTTCACACTGGCAAACGAACCAAAATTGGTCCGAGTGACAAGCCTCTGTTTCCCGGGAAAACAGCGATACCTCCAATTACCAATACCGATGTTCCCTGCTAATACCACGGGTCGTCCTCATTTCGACTTAACATCATGAACTCATAAAACAGCAACATGTAGAACTTTGTGCAAACTCACCGCATCAGCCCAGAGTAACAGCAGCAGCCAACAGCGATAAAAAGGAGCACTCACAGCAACACGCAGCTCCTCAGGACGGGGTTTGGGGTCTGATCATCGTGATCATCGTGTATTATATTCTCTGTATTGGCCATTGTTGGCAAAATAATTCTAAAATGAATCGCGGCTGCGTCTGGAGAACAATCTGTTATTGCACTGGAGTCGTACAGCGTGTCATTTCAGGCAGAGGAGACACGTGTCCCTCCCATGATGCATCTAGAATAGTTCGTTTGGACCTGCTGTCTATGGTTTGGACCCGAGTTTGCGTTCACACCAGAGGAATCACACCAAAATTTCGTATTTGGTGCGGATTCAAGCGAACCGAGACCACCTCTTTTGATGTGATGTGGGTCCAAGTCCGATTGAGTCTTTCACACCAATGCAAACGAACCGAACTAAGAGCGTTTGGTTCAAATGGACAGTTTGGTGTGCAACCAATTACTGTCGGTGTGAAAGCACCCTAAGAGGCAGAGTCCTGCACGGATGCATTTTTGGAGACCCGCACCCACCCGGACCCGAACATTCTACCCGTTACCTGCCCGTGCCTGTGATAAATCATATACAAATTAAAAGCTTTCTAACTGAAGCATATATCAGAATATCGAATTGAAAAGTTACAACTTCAAGAATTACAATCACGAAGTTAAATGAAACGGTTACGCTTTCTTCAGTACGATATGAATATCACTGCATATCATGCACCGCACTGCAGGAGAAATTCCCTAACCCCGACAGCCCTATAAATGTGTGAATAAAACAAAACTCATTTCTGGTTATGTGTTTGCTGAAACAATGTTATAACATAGATCAGAAAATAGCGTAATGTCAGCTCTTTAAAAGAATAATATACAGACAATGGACCATTACAACAGACAGAAACACAACTGCAAGATACAGACAACCTAAAATTGGTTTAAAATGCTTGAATTGTCCAAACAAATCTACTGAGGTCTTACGTTTGGGGGCGGAGGAACAAAGCAATTTCTTTCTCATGGCATTTTGAAAAGAAACAAGTGTTCCTCTAACTAATACTGAACCACGCCGCCAAGTTGATGATGACCAGGCCTGAGTCAATTGTGGCGTTGTAATGTGGTTAATCAAATTAGCCCATAGACAAGGCTGCCAACCGGACGCCATTACAGCCTAACAAACAATGATGATGTTAGGCTGAGTGTATGACCAATCGTGTCCTGCAAGTTTAAAGAAGACGTATTGTGCTTTTGTCAGCTGCGTAGTTATAATCTATTACACCCGTGGATCATTTTTTTAACGACAATATCGATTTAAATGTTGATCTAAAAGGACTAAATGAAACAAGTCAGCTGATAGAAAATTGCAGAGCCCAGTGAGCTATTAGGAGACGATTACAGTACAACTCTGTCATTATTACAACTCTGCTGGACCATGCTGTTGGATGCAGATGACACTACAGCAAGCAGCAGACATTTTTTAAAATTTGTGTCAAAATTACCGATGTGCAAATATCAATACTGGTATTGAATATCACAGTGATCCAGGAAAATTGGCTGGATTGGGTATAGATTTGGCCGATATCCTGATTGGATCTTTAATTTGATATAATAAGACAGATATTTACAGGCTGAAGTACGGTCTATAACGTCTCATAAAGTTTAAACTTTGATTTATACAAACCTGTTCTGTTACTTGCATATGCACTAACTGGCATTGGGGGAATGTCTCGGCTTGTATCTTGATCCAAAGTGTTCGTCGCATGTTTGTGAGAGTCGGCGTTAAGGGGCTGTTTGTGTTTTTTTGGGGGGGTAAAAAGGCCATTCTCCGTCTCTACACTGGTATCAGTTAATGCTAGGTATCAGCAAATACTTAAAGCCAAAGTGTCGATATTGGTATCAGAGCTTATGTGAAAAAATAATACTCTGTAAAGCGTCTTTGAGTGTCCAGAAAAGTGGGGAGCGGTAGCGAGCTGGTGTGGGTCTGCAAGTCAAGGCACTTCACCCACATTACCTAGTATGGAAGTGGTGTGTGCGTGAGTAATGGTGGTGGTCGGAGAGAGAGCTCTGGTGTTTTGGTTGGTGATAAAATGGTTCATTCCCTCAAAGTGTTTTCTCTGGAAGATCTTCTCCCACATTTGCTGCTGCATATGGTGTACAAAAGCCTGTAGCATCTTAAATGTCCATACCTAGCTCCTTAGTTAGCCTCTTGCACAGTCAACATGGATACGAGAAAAATGAACAGTTCATTTTACAAAATCCAACAGTCCCTTACTTATGTCCTTTGAACTGCACATGCTGATGATGATATGGTGTTAAAAACAGAGCTCAAAAAACAAAATGTTTCAAAATCTGCTCAGTGCATGAGCCTGGCTGCTACAATGGCAGCCAACCACTCCACTGACATGGATTTAACAGAAAAAAACAACATTTAATAAGGCCTACAAAAAATTATAATCAAATGATACAGAAATATAAAAACAAATTAGTAAGATAAGCCTATTGATAATATCAAACAGACATATCATTAAAGCGACAAAGACAAAAGAGGTGTCAGAAATCAACAATGTTTAAGAAAAGAAGAACCACAGCAGCTCCACGTCCTCCAGTCTGAGCCCCGTCTAGCACATGTCCTCTGCCACGTCTCTGTCTCTGTCCGCTTCCTCCTCCTCATCTTCCTCCAGGTTTGCTACTCTCCTCGCCACCATCACGACAAAGATCAAAAAGATGACCACAGGAGTGAGGACATCTCTCAAGGTGAGGGGGAGGTACACACGATCGCTCCGTTTGACTCCTGGCTGTGTTGCGCTCCCTGTTGGCATGACGACCAGGCGCACGGTGGCGTTTGTGTGCAGCTCTAGGATGGAGCAGGTGTAGGCGCCGCTGTCGGACATGTTGAGGCCGGCGATGTGCAGGGAGGCGTTTCCTGCGCTCAGCTGCTGTGGAGACAGGTGTGTGCGCTCGCTCGGGTCCTGGTGCTGCCCCCTGTACTCGTGCACGTACTGCGCCCCCTGCAGGCCGGAGTGAGACCACAGCACCGTGAGCGCCCTGAGGTCCAGAGAAGGGTCACGGACGCACGGCAACACGACGCTCTGTCCCATGAACCTCAGGAGCAGCTGATCAGTGCTTCTCACATGCATCGGTCCCTGCTCATGTCCATTCTGTTCCTGCCCCTCCTGCCCCTGTCCATTGTCGTGCATCTGTCTCTTCTCCAGGGGAGCAGAGCAGCACAGACGATTTGCAGCATGAGGAGAAGCACACATAACATGAATTTCCAATCATCAGTAAAGTTTTCTGTCTCTCTTCGTCTCTCTCTTTGTTTCTGTTTCTGTCTTTCTCTGTCACTCTCTGCTGAAAGTCGCACGTGCAAAAAATGTTGAAAATGTTTTTGAGTCAAAGTAAACAAACCAAAGTGGCATCTTTCAAACGAGTTGTGTTTGAGATGATCAGAAAACTAAACTGATCTGACAGAACCGCAGCGTCGCCATGGGAACGCCACAGAGCGCCATTCTAGAGACTTTAGCTCAGGTTTCTATGGGGCAACGCAAGGCCAGTATTCAGGAAGACAATATGCACAACGCCATCTTACTTAAGAGAGAATTCTCCCACAGAGCACAATGCACTTGTGTGAAATCAAACTGGTATTTGCGACCTGTCTATGGACATAAATGCTTATTTACGTTTTTCACTCATTCATGTGGTGGGCAATTGCAGTCTGCAGTCACTTTTATTTTGCTTAGATGCTTTAGTTAAGTTTAGACCTGGTTTAGACCCAGTTTAGACCTGATTTAGACCTGGTTAAGACCTGGTTTAGTCCTTGTTTATACTTGGTCTGACCATGGTCTTTCCTGATCTAGTCCTGGTTTAGACCTCCTGTGATTGTAAAAGTGTCTCTTATACAGTTTATGTTGTGCCATTATGTTGTCTATCACTTAGGTTTAATTGTTTCTGTTTAAGTCCTGGTCTAAATGTATTTTAGTCCTGGTTTAGACCTAGATTAGACTTTATTTAGTCCTGGTTCAGATCTGGTTTGGTCCTTGTTCTGTCTTGGTCAAATCCTGGTGCTGAAGTGAAATGACACGACATGACTCACCTGTAGTGACCAGGGACCCTCTCCTTGACATAGGGATGCTCCAGAGCTTTCTGAAAATGTATAGTTTGTTAGCCAAAAAAAGTGGAACATTGTTCTCGTATCAGAATATTACTCTTTCTTCTTAGTTTTTTATCCCTAACTAACCCACACATTTTTCACCCAGTGAACAATGGCCTGAAATTTTGCCAACTGTTAAAACTTCTCTAACTTTTGGCTAGTGGGGTGCAGTGTTTTCAGGGCACGGCGTAGGCACACGTGAGGGCTGATCGTTGCTTCTTGTGGCCATAGTTATTATTATTTTTGAAAATCTGGATCAGTGCATCCGCCGTCAAAATGGCCATATGACACTGCCAAATCACGAGCATCGCTGATAAAGAAAATCAGACTGGAGAAAAAGTGAGTACAGAGCAGTGGGTGTGAATCAGTGGCAGTGAAAATGAGGTTTGGTTGGACCAAAAACATTTTAAATGCAGGAGAATAAAGACTCCTCAAAAATACTCCAATCACTCTAAATACAAGTGGGTCAATCAACAGGGAAAACAGTTACATAATGGTTAAAAGTTCAAAAAGTCTGTTTTTCAAATGATGTCTCCTTTAAATATTTTTTACTTTCTATTTCTGCCCTGAATTCTGATTCCTTTAGCTGACTCAGAGCACATTATTAGCCTGCTTCGGTCCACCTGCATGGTCAGTTTGACTTTTTGAGCTTGAAGGAAAAGAGTTTCGTGCAAACCTTATTATACCATGACCCAGGTTGTTATCCAAGCGCTCTGTACCAGAATAATGCTTCTAGCCTTTTGGAACAAGTCCAGAATTGGTTTGAAGAGCTTTTATAGGTCATGATAGTCTTACATAATTCAGACATTTGGCTTCGCTTCCTATACTTACTGGTTATGTATTGTGCTCTGATGAAAAATAGACCAATCCTTTTTATGTAATGGCTATCAGGAGATTATTATAATGTTAATAAAGACATTTTCATTTTAAAAAGTCAGAAGTAATTTATATACTCAGACACTATGCCTGTTTACAGAGGTCTGACTCCTACACAAAAAACAGCTTATGCCTCCAGACAGTCTTGTTGTTTTTCAATGTAAGAATATGGACAGAACATATTTAAATTATTCTGTTTGCGCAAAAAAAATTTAGTCAATATGTTATGTAACTAATACTGCTAATCTCGCTATTCAAGGTACTAAGCGAACAATGAACTACAAATTCGGTACATGCTGTTAAACGGCCTATATTATGCTAATTTTGGATCTTTGTTATGTTGTTTTCTCATTAAAAACAAACCTGGCATTGTGTTTTGTTTTATTCACACTTGTTTAATGCACAAACCTGTAGACATGTAGACAGAGCAATAATAAAGAGTTACTTTAACATGTGTGAATGAAACAAAACATAATTCCAGAATCTGTGTGTCATTCGTTTATTCGTTTTTCAAAATAAAAACAAAAATAAGAAAATGAAAAAACAACTATTTTCTTTATTATTTGTCTCCAAAACCAAATTGGAAAAAAAGGATAATGATTAGTTTTTTCAGTTTTTGATTTTGTGTTTAAATGAAGAATGGAAAAAACGGATTACGGCCGTTTCCTGTTTCCGTGACTTAAACTGCGATGCCGAACTTTTGCACCGCATACAGATTGAACCAGGACTAAAACAGAACAAAACCAGGTCTAAACCAGGTCTAGACCAGGACTAAACCAGAACTGAACCAGGACTGAACCAGGACTGAGCCAGGACTGAGTGTTGGGGCAGGCCCGCAAATGTGCCTGAGTTCACTGTCGGGTGATCAGGACTGACACCAGGACTGGGAACGGGACCAGACCGAGACTGAGACCAGGACTGGGACCGGGACTGAAACCAGGAGTCAAACCAGGACCAGACCGGTACTGAGACCAGGACTGAGACTGTGACCGAGACCGAGACCAGGACTGAGATTGGGGCCAGATCGGGACTGAGCCTGGGACCAAACCAGGACTGAGACCAGGACTGAGACCAGGACTGGGACCGGGACCAGACCGGGACTGAGACCGGGACCAGACCGGGACTGAAACCAGAAGTCAAACCAGGACCAGACCGGGACTGAGACCAGGACTGAGACTGTGACCGAGACCGAGACCAGGACTGAGACTGGGACCAGATCGGGATGAGACCAGGACCAGACCAGGACCAGACCAGGATTGAGACCAAGATTGAGACCGGTTTTAGTCTTGGTTCAGTGATGTTTTAGTCTTGTTTTAGTCCTGGTTCAGTCCTAGTTCAGTCCTGGTTCAGTGATGTTTTAGTCTTGTTTTAGTCCTGGTTCAGTCCTAGTTCAGTCCTGGTTCAGTGATGTTTCAGTCTTGTTTTAGTCCTGGTTCAGTGATGTTTCAGTCTTGTTTTAGTCCTGGTTCAGTTCGTATGCGGTGTAAAAGTCCGGCATCGCAGTTTAAGTCACAGAAACGGGAAACCATTATTCATTTAAACACAAAATCAAAAACTGAAAGAACGAATCGTTATCCATTTTTTCGTTTGTCTTATTTTTGGTTTTATATTGAAAAACAAATGAACGAACGATACACAGATTCTCCAGCTCTGTTTTTGAGGATGTAGCAGTTTTATTACACGGCTTAAAGCTCACAAGATTCAAATCTGTGTAATATAGGACTTTGAATGATTCAGTTGACAAATATGAGTTCATGCTGACTGAGTTGATAAAAAATGTCACTCAAATGTGTTATTATAATGAACAAGTCATTTTATTACAAAAGTTTGGCCAGTTTGACAATGAACAATGGAGGGTCATTTATCAGAAACCAAAGACCATGAATCACATTAGCAAGTTAGCTTTGGTGACCAGATGTGCAGTCTATTATCAGTAATCATTTACAGGCTGACACTTTATTTACTGCAGAGTTTAAGACTGCTACTTTTGACTTTGACTACTGAGAGTTAGAGATCGACTGTTTAGAATCCAGAGAAACATTGGCCCATAAGCTCCGCCGTTATTTTTGAGTCGATATTTTACCATAATGTCATTTTAATTTATGACAAGAGTACATTTTTGTCACAAGCCTTCAAGAGAGTTGTGTATTTTTGTACTTTGAGCAGTTATCTATTTGCATTAAAGTGTTCAAATAAAGCTTTGTGTGTGCTCTGTAGAAGGCAGATTGGCCAAAACAAAATATCAGCCTGTGCAGCAGATTTAAGGCAGATAAGAGCTGATTTGCCAAATGTTATTACCGTATTTTTCGGACTATAAGGCACACTTAAAATTCTTAAATTTTTTTTATAATCCAGTGCATCCTATGTATTAATTCTGGTTGTGCTCATTGACCTCGAACCGATTTTATGTGGTGTACAACGCTCAAAAATCTGTCAAAATGTCTTAGTACGACTTTGGTAAACTTGGATTGTCGGAGCATTGCGGCAACCGTAGTCATGAACCCCATAAAATCGACAGTGCGCGTTATAATCCAGTGCATCCTATGTATTAATTCTGGTTGTGCTTATTGACCTCGAACTGATTTTATGGGGTTCATGACTACGGTGCACGACGCTGAAAAATCTGTCAAAATGTCTTAGTACGACTTCGGTAAACTTGGATTGTCGGAGCATTGCGGCAACCGTAGTCATGAACCCCGTGGGGTAGAAGCTGACCACATCAGGCACAAGGAGCGAGTCATTTTTTTCAGCGCTTATAGTTTATGCAAATTAGCCATGTGGTTTTAAGTTTCGTTTCTGTAAAATGTAAACAAATGTGTGCAAAGCTGCATTAAGCCCATTATTACTCAATGTATATTTGAGTCGTCCTTGTAGGAAATAAAAAACAAACTTAAATAAATGATCCACCCACATTCATAATACACATTCACTAAGACAGAGAGGCAACACCGGGTGAATTACGCCAATGGATCGTGGACGCCTGGACTAAGGGATCAGTCTCAAGTGTTGTCCGTTTGTTTCGCTTAATGCGCCTCATGATCCGGTTCACCTTATGTATGAAAATAGATGAGAGAATCCAACATTATTGATACTGCACCTTATAGTCCGAAAAATACGGTATGGGCATTTTTCATAATTCAGACTCCTACACAAACTGCTTTCAGCTTTATTTATACTTGTGCAATTGGTAGTTTTCAGATTCTTTAATGTGACAGTCTCATATTCCCAGATGGGAGACAAGAGCCAGATTTCCCTACTGATCACATTGTTCTTTGCTATGAAATATCCAAAACTCACAGATGTTAAACCTGGTGTTTTCAGTTAGTTACTAAACCCAAGAACTCACTGTGCTACAACATCATTTTGCATTTTAGCAATTACATTTTAGCTGCATCCCATTTGTATTCATTAATATTGTCCTATAGAATGAAGTGATGTCGTATGAAACCCAGCAATGAATGAAAGCTTTTTGTGCAATTAGCTGATTATATTGATCAGCTTACAGGAACTGCTATTATTCTTAGGAATGGCTGATCAGTTTCACAGATATAAGCATTGGTCCAATAATTAAAATTTTGAAATTAAAAGTTAATACATAAATTGCGATATAACATTAGTTCACATTTAAATTTAGTTCTTGCAGACGAATTTCAAAAGCTTAACATCGGTACAAATATCGGTCATTGGCCACAACAAAGCAAGACAAATACCCAACAGCGATATAGACCTTTTTCACTACGGCTGAAAGTGCCCCGCTGTAGGTTTGAGGGACTTCCGGTCATTGCTTTTCTATGTCTGTGGAAATGTCTCGCGTATTTTCCATCAGCTTCATAAATTTGCCTCATCATCAAATCTTCATCCAACAAGGTCGAAAAAAAAAAAATTGTGTCCATGAAGAATTTATCCACAACTATCAAGATAAGAAAGACGAAAACGTAAAGGCGAACAACGACGACGCATTCGTGAACTACTCCTGAGCAAAACTAATGTTATAGTCATGAATTAAACATAAGTAACTTGTTAACTCAGACTGATAGTAGAATTAAAATAAAAAATCAATTTCATGATGTAGATATTGGCATAGACAGAGAGATTTGTGCAGTTAAAATGCTACAGATGTTCACAGATTACATGTCTCACATTTAAACTGCATAAATCTCTCTGTCTATGCCAATATCTACATCATGAAATCGATTTTTTATTTTAATTCAAGAATCAGTCTGAGTTAACAAGTTACTTATGTTTTATTCATGACCATAATGTTAGTTTTGCTCAGGAGTAGTTCACTAATGCTCGTCGTTGTTCGACCTTTACGTTTTCGTCTTTCTTCCCTTGATAGTTGTGGATAAATTCTTCATGGACACAATTTTTTTTTTTTTTTTGTCGACCTTGTTGGATGAAGATTTGGTGATGGGGCAAATTTACAAAGCTGGTGGAAAATTACGCACAGACAAACTTACATCACAATTTTTTTACCTTGACTAAAAGAATGGGTAAAATAATGGGTGTGGCCCCTAGCTCACTTCAGCAAATTTTTGAGGAGACAGTTAGGAAGCTTGGCAGGAAGGTGACCAGTGACTCAACTCATGTTCTTCACAGTCAGTTTGAGTTGATGCTGAAGGTACAGGGTCCTAAACTGTAAACTGAACATATTCAAACATTCATTAGCCATCTGCTAAACTCAGATAGCGCTGTTAAAAAATAAAAGTAAAAGGCTTAGAGAACGTGCAATCAAAACTGCACATAGGTCAAGGGAACATGCAATCAAAACTGAGCATAGGCTTAGGGAGTGTGCAATTATTAATAGAATACAAGATTGCAAAGGGCTGTAAAGAGTGTAAACTGTAAAGAGTGACTTAAAGGTCTTGTTGGTGCATCACTCGTGGTCATACTTGGTCTCTTATTTATTTATGTTCTATGGTGAATGTTTGTAGGGTGCTTTTGTTGTTGTGTTGTCCTGTCTTTGTGATAAAGCATGTGGGTCTTGTCAAGCGGTAACGGAGGGAAACGGGGGCAGATTTTTTACATTCAAATAGCTCTTATTCAGAAACTAGAGGGACTATTGAAATAAGTAAGGTATCAGAATGTAGGAAAGAGTTAACACTCCAACAGGGTAAAGTTAAACCTGTGATATTCTTTCAAGTTGTTGACAAAAAAATTTAAAAACTCATGTCGGTAACAGAGGGAATGAAATATGCAGCACTTTTTGGGCAATAAATCCAAACAGTGATAACTCTTGGTTCTCACTTACATATCCTTAACAAACTGGTTTGAATATTTGCTTCATATAGTTTTCTACCATATGGTACAAGATTAGGTTGAAAAACCTCTTACTTTTTGAGTAATGAGATTTTTTTATTAAGAAAGGTCATGGTAACGGAGGGAAAAGTAACGGAGGAAAATTTGTGCAAGCAAGTAGAAGGTGCATGATTTTACATAATTTGTCATCTTTTTTCTTCCGAATACTTTAATATTACTTCAAAATGAAAGGAAACTATTTCTATAAAATATGTCAGTCCTTCCAAGCAAATTTTTATCATTTAAATCATTAATCATTATCATCATTAATCATTTAAATAAAAAAATAAATAAAAATCATGTACCTTCATCAACAGTTCAAAGATGGAATAACACAAGATATGATGAAATACATCCATTAATTTACATGATTTTCAGGTCTTTGAAATTTGGGAAATAATTTTTGTTCCATGTTTCATACATGGTCTGTTTAAAACTTATGTAACTTTAGAACCAAAAATGGTACAGAAAAAAGGTAAACAGTTTCATAAACTAGAGTACATATGTATCTGTGATTGACAGGTGGATTAGCCAATCAGAGACGTGCATGGTCCATCTGTATGAAAAAAAAAAAATGCATAGCTGCTTACAACATGAATACATTTTTATATCAGATGCATTAACTTGAATTTTTGGCCTTGCTGTTTACTTCTGCCTGACCGGGCCCATGTGATTAAAGGATTATCTTATCTTATCTTACATTTCCACAGATATTTTGCCGTAGAAAAGCATTAACCGGGAGTTACGTTTACCCTACATCGCGGCACTTCCGGTCGTTGTGAAAAAGTTCTATCGGCTCAAAAAGTCCATATCTATTTCTACCTGACATTACATGTAACATTTCTGAAAGTTTAGAGCTGAAACTTTTGTAACACGGCATGACTTCATAACCGGTAGTCATGTTTAATCTCTTTCTCGAAGAACACTGTCATCATTTGATCCAAAACAAAGCCAAGTCTATCCGCGCTATGATGACTGGGGCATTGTGGGTAGGCTGATGTAACGCGTCTGACCGGGTTTGCCTGCCTTATTAGAAGAACGGGTTTGAAGTCGGCCCTGATTTCCCCAGTGAACACCCAACCGACCAAATCCTTTTTATTGCGCTGACTAAAATGGCCTTGGACGTGTGCTACAGACTGGAGCGGGAGAGACGGGCATCGAAAAGAAAAGGCGAAGTTTGAAAGCTGGTTTTACACTGCTGCGACCGAGCGGGACTCAGCCTTGACAGTTGTAATTTTTTGCACTTTTATTCAAATTTGCCTAGTGTTTTAAAGTGTGCTTTTTGCGTGGCCGGCCTGCTGTTTTGAGAACGTAAACGGTCTGTGAAAAGTGTACACAGCTTCACAGCTTCACAGCCCTGCGCGTTTTCCATCACTTGTTTATGTCGGGGAAACAAATTGCTCTCCAGAGACTGTGCCCGAGCAACAGTATACGCTAAGAGGAAAAGGACTGTGGTCAAGAAAATATGTTTTGGGAACCTTTTACTACAAAGTCTATAATAATGAAAAAAACTGAAGAAAGTCGTGCATTAGTGGGTCAAGAGAGTAATCTACAGGTGCTCTGCTAGGATGTGGCCAAATTGGTATTTAAAAACAGGTTTTGATTGACCAGCGTGACCGAAAATATGTGTGGAAAGCAGTCAAGTACATATCCAAGGCACTCTTTTGTGTGAAAAAATAAGTCCTTTAGTCCCTGGCTGTAATGAAGGACACAGCTTTTTTTACACTCATATTTTCATAACATTGGAAAGTCAATTGCAGTTTCTATAATAACCATAAAGACTCAAAAAAATATATAGGATACATATGACTTTAAAGGTGCACTATGCAACATTTCAGGTGACCAGACGTGTAACCAAGCCAAGTTACCGTATTTTTCGGATTATAAAATGCACTTTTTTCATGGTTTGGGTGTTTCCTGCGACTTATACTCCAGTGCAACTTGTATATTAAAATTTTCACACTGACTGTTGCAAGAGGCTCTCGTCTTGTGTGTCAGTATCTGCTGCTCCTGTGACTCCTGTACCACTCTCTTGGCTCTACTGCACATGTCTCCTGCAGAAAGAGCCGCTGTCCTGCTTGTATCATGTCAGTTGATCGCGCCATTACTTCTGTACCAAATGTATACAAACTTATAAAGACAACTGAGAAGACTGAGCACAAATGATCCCCAAAGAAAATCAGATTACACACTGCAAGTAGTGAAATATGTGACTGAAAACGATAATCAAGCAGCAGGAAGAAAGTTTGGAGTGAGCGAGAGACTTGTGACACCGGGAGTGTGCGCCATGCAACTTTCCTGGAAGTCATTGGATAGATCGACAAAGCCTGGACTTCAGTGACACTGAAACCATCCTGTCGGGATTGAGAAAGGCTGGAATAATTCTAACTGGAACTGATGCTGAATCTGACGACAGCTACACAGAAGAGGCGCTCCGTTTACCTCTGGAGTTGCTCAGAAGTGACACCGAGGATGAAGAATTCAATGGATTTAGTGATTTGGAGTGAGATGGAGAGTTTGGTAAACTTGTTCTATTCTGTTGTTTATTTTATAGTTATCTGTAGAACTGTTCATATGTGACATTAACAGTCTGTTGTTCTCTATTCTATTGTTATTACTATAACTTGCTTTTCAAGATGAAATGTCGGCTTCTGGGCTATGATTTTATAAAATACATTTCCCCCCAAAAAGTGCGGCTTATAGTCCAGTGCGACTTCTATGTTTTTTTCTTCTTCATTACACATTTTTTGACTGGTGCGACTTATAATCCAAAAAATATGGTATACGTCAGATCTGTGGAGAGGTGACACTACTCTACTTTTTTTTAAAGCAATAATAACACCTGTAATTGAATAAATGCAAGATAGATATGTTCAAATGTTACTGTGGAACCTTTCAGGCAAAGCAATACAATCTCCATGGAGTTAAAAAATCAGATGAGAGACCCTCCACCGGAAAATGTACCTCTGAACATGTGAAGTCATGCATGTCTCACATCTTCAGGAAGAAGTAGCTAAAACTAAAAACTCTAGGACCATGTCTTTGTCTAAAAGAATAGTTTTGTTTCTCTCCTGGCCTGGCTCACCTCTCACACGTGTAGTCGGCTGCTGCGGTGCTGTTTCTATTTGCTCATCTGTGTAACTGTTGTAAGCCCCGCTGCAGTGTACACTTGTATGAACCAGCCAGTGCTTCATCTGGTTGGCAGGGACACAACAAATATACACACTAAACAGTAATTAAAGGTGCACTGTGTAACTTTTCTGGTGGAGAGTTTGCTTTATTTCATGGAGATGTTATTCCTTTGTTTGTATATTTTACAGTTGGTTATGGTATTAAACCTTTCTATCTTCATGGAGTTCAAATCAGACAAGTAACAGGTCAGATCTGTGGACAGGCGACCCCACTCACAGTCAGAATATTTGTTTTTGTAGGTATTTTTGAGTTATAAACCACCTGTAATTGAATAAACGTAAGATAGATTTTGTTAAGACTATGGTAGCACAAATCATTTTTATTTGAAATATTTCTTCTCATTCAGTTTGTGGAGTATAAAAGTCACTTCCTGCCTATATTTAATCTTTAACCAGTCCTTTTTGACCAGTGTAGTCTTTTTAACCCTTCCAGACCTAAGGGCAATTTTAGTAAATTTTTTATCGCCTGGATTTTCTTTCTTAATTTTGCTATTAAAACTCCCCCTTTTACCCCCTAATGAAGTGTTATACATCCTTTTTTCAGTACAACCTTTTATTTCACAATCTGTGTGCTGTAGTTGTGTCATATGGCTGTAATAAAAGCTACAGGACCAGAAATACAATTGAAAAGAAGAAAAGAAAATTCACACCATTTCATACAAAACACACAGCAAACATGTATAAACAACTTAACAACTTCATTTAGGGCCTTAGCTACAAAAGTGCAAAATATCAAGTCTGTAAATAAACTTAAAATGTCCTTATTGCCTCAAAACAAAACAAAAAAAAGTGCAATGGCCTCATGACTTTACTGGTGTCAGTCGTGGAAACAGCTTGTGTCAGGTCCAGGGCACAGAGCCACATCACTTCCTGCATTTCCATGGTGTTTTTTCACATTTGGATTTGTACATTTTGACTGAAATAAACCTCTCAAATAAAAATAACAAGGGATGCGTAATTACACAGACCAAGATGCATAATTTGTCATTTATTTGAGAAATAACTGCACTTAGAGCGACTTTTTCAATCGTTACAAACAGAGACGCTCAGAGCAGTCGATTATTTTGACTCACTACACTCTTTGGTAAAGTTTGGGCCAATCAAAATGGATAGAGCGCATGCGTTTGGCGTTAAACAAAGCTCCTATTTGACACTCGTTTTCCCTACATCGTGATGCAGCTTGTGTGTGAGACGTAGGATAATACCAGTGTGAGATATCATTTTGACCCCCACAGTATATTGACCCTGGGTTCAACATACCGCTATAGTAAAGTGACCCCCCAACAGGATTTTGACTCCCCCTACTTTCTTTAGTAGTTATTTATATGATCATTATTTCTCATGTAATATACTTTTATTATATATTGCTACATATTCACTGTTTTTTAAGGTATTTTGAGAAATGTTTTGATGGATAACAACTAACCTTGTCAATTTTTATATTGTATTTTACATTGTTATGGTTTTTAGTTTGCTCTGTTCAGATAATCCTTAATCATAATGTCAATTTAGGCAATGGTTTGTAAGGATAACGACCTTGAATTTAGTAATGTTGTGTTATAATAAACATTTTGGGGGTCAGATTACTATAGCGTAGGATTTTGTCCTTTTTATATATAATAGATCATTGTCAATATTCAACTAACATTACTTCTTACTTTACATCATCATAACTATAATAAACATATTGGAGGGTCAGATAGTCATAGGTATCCTCTATTTAACTATTCAATTGATCAGCCCTATCTATTTTAACAAGATTCCAAATCATTATACACCACTTTGATTACCTAACTCATTAATAACTACTTATCTCATTTTCAGTAAAATATGTTTAAACAACTAAGTAATTTTAACATTCAAAAGTTATAATCGACATAAAAAATGCATCTGAGTTCTTCAGAAAACACATTTAAATATGTCAGTATGTTTTAATTTTAGAAGTTCTTCTATAGAATTCAAGTTCTTTATTAATAAAATATAGATTTTCATAGGGGGGTCAATATTCTATAGACGGGGTCAACATACCATAATAGGATTCTGACCCGGGATCACATCACCGCGGGGTCAAAATCCTGTACCACACCGGAAATCCGCAACTGTCAGTTTCTATCTTTTATGGTTGGAAAATTATGCACGGTTATATAAAACATGAGAATACAGTGACAACAAAGTAATTCTGTTATTCCAATATATAATCCAGTTTATTTTAGACTTTGGGGAAGAATTTTAGCCAATGAGACGGCCACCATCGTCTCCTGTGTTAATGGAAAACACTGGTCAATAGGAATCGGACAAGATCTCGTGCCACAACATTTTGCAAGACAAAATTGCCATGAGATTGTGCACACAAGCTGAAAATGATCTTGTGATATATTTTTCCCCATGTTTTTACATTGGGATTGGATAAGAAAATGAAATACTGGTGAGTTACATTTTTTAAGACGATGTAATCCCAAAAAGCAGCTCTACAGTGACAGCAAAAATATGAAATACAGTAAATCAAAAGTGGTGAGGCCAAAATTGGGAACTGGACTGAACAATTTATTTATTATAAAGAATGTCAAAATCTCGTCTCGTAGATCCATTCTTGTGCCTCGTCTCATATTGCGGAAACTGGATCTCGTCCCACCCCACTGGTCAATCTCTGTCTCTTGTACTGAAACAGAAATAGTCGTGTTTTGTTTTTTTTTCCTGCCATTTGTCTAGTATCTAAAATAGAACTCCTCTGACAACAACTTACCTGTGTATTCGGAGGCATTTGCTTAGCAGGTGCGAATGCGTGCGGTCGGTGTGATTGGCAGCGTCACTATGAGATGATGATGTGCAGAGAGGAGTTTAGAGTGTGTGCGATCTCATACATAATGCAGCCCCGACACCGACAGGGACAACAGAGACCAGAGAGACGGAGACAAACTGCTCCAAACTCACACCTCACGCAGCTCAGCACCGCACTGACGCACACATTAACACTGTTTTTAGAGAGTGTGTGTGTGTGTAATAGTGGAAAAGGGTGGAAAGAAGAAGATGAATTTGTGAGGACATTGTTCTGGAGACCCCAAGCTGATGCATATTTGTGTTTGGTGAATCTAAATTAAACGATCCATAATATCTGATCTATATTAATGTTGTTTCCTCATCACAAACAGACCTGGAGTCGTGTTTTGTTTCATTCATATTGTTTAACACACAAACCCTGCATATTTAGGCTGAGTGCTTGTGTTTTTAAACTCCATACACCTTCACTAGAATCATTTCAAGCACCGCACCCCACAAGCACCGCGCCCTGCAAACGTCGCGCTCCGCAAACGCCACGCCCCACTAACACAGCGCCCCGCAAAACATCACACCCCACACTAACCCTAATAACCCTAAGCTTAAACCTAACCCTGAGAACCATGTCACAAATGTGGGTACCAAATTTTATGTATCTATGACGAATAAAACCTTATTTTTCCATACAAATTTTCTAGGGGGCACCATTTTTCTTACTTCAGTCTATTCAGGGTTGGGGTGTGATTAAAATTTGAGTGAAATCGGCCGAAGTTTGTGCGACTGGGTGATTTCACTAACGGAATAACATGGAGAGTTTATGTCATCGCTATGGCAACATCATAAAAAAATATGGCATGGGTGTCATTGACTTTTTGGATCAGGATGCCAAAATGTAAGTTTGTGCAAAATTTCAGAAATTTTTGAAAAAGTAAATTTTTTTCTACCATATTAAATTTAGTTTCAATCTATAGGGGGCGCTAATGTACAAAATTCATTTTTTTAGTTAAGTAGCTTTAGGGCAGAGAGTTTAATAAGTATTATTATTGTTATCATCACTACCACCAATGCTGAACAATAACTATAACAACAACAATATTATTGTACATATGCATCATTTCTATTTTTTGGATATGATATTCAGATAAGGTTCCCATAATTTTGCAAAGTCTTTTCGTTTTCCGTTTGCTATAAATGTCAATCATTCAAGTCCGATACATTCTGAAAGTTCCTTAATCCACTGTTTTGTTGAGGGACCTTGCATCACTGTAAGTTTTTTTTTTTTATATTTTTTGTGTGTGTGTGTGTGTGTGTGTGTGTGTGTGTGCAGACCCTGAGTCTGTAAATAAAGTTATATACATTTATAGTATGCATTATATAATATTTTTCCAGTTCAGGGCTCAGGGCGATGGCTCTTCATACATGTAATAGTCCAAAGTCCAGTAATTTTGCTTGTTTTTTTGTCTGTAATAAACCTTCTGGATATATTCCCAGTTTACACAGTTTTACACACATAGGAATCTTTACATTAAATATTTCTGTCAGACAATTTTATAATCTCTTTCCACAATATTTGAATTGCTGAGCATTCAAGGGCACAGATATTATGTGTGCCATTTGTGTTAAAAAAAAAAACACAAAAAAAACATGGACTCCTAAACAAGCTGGGCAAACATGTGTGGGGTCCATCGCCACAGCGTGATTAATTTTGTGGCTTGACAGGTTACATTTTGGTAAAATTACAACCACAGACAAGGCAACACACTAATAATAATAATGATAATAATAATAGACGCAAAAGGAAAAAAATACAAATTAATATAAGTGAAAGAGAAGAGAAGAAATAATATAATAAAATGAAATAAGATATAATAAGAATAAAATTTGAATAAATGAAATGAAGTAAAGAGTTCTGTATCTTTACATTTTTCTTTTACATGAATTAGATTAGATTAGATTTAGGTTATTTTATTTTATATTTAACTAATGAATCTAATTGTTTCTATTTATTTCTATATGGGTTTGAGACATAAATACTACTAATAAAGTGTTACTCAAACATGTGTGAATGAAACAAAACACAAATTCAGGTCTGTTTTGATGATGATAAGTTAATAATGACACGATGTAAAGTTCTCAAGAGTTAAAGGACTTTTAAAAGATTATTGTCTTTTTGGTAGCTGATATGAGATTTAGAGAGCAGGATTCTGATTACATGTACCGGAGTTACGTAATCAGAGTACAAATTATGAGTAACTGTATTCAGTTACAGTAATGGGATAACAGATACTTTGTTGAAATAAATGGATTACACAGAGGTATTTTCCTGTTTTCACATTTTGGGCTATTCCCCCTTTTTTTTTTTTTTCTCGGTAATTCCACTCATTGCCGGAAACTAAACTAGATCTAAACCAGGTCTAAAACCAGGTCTAAACCAGGACTAAAACCAGGTCAAAACTAGACCTAAACCAGGTCTAAACCAGGACTAAAACCAGGTCAAAACTAGACCTAAACCAGGTCTAAACCAGGTCTAAACCAGGACTAAAACCAGGTCTAAAAACTAGAGCTAAACCAGGACTAAGACCAGGTCTAAACTAGTTCTAAACTAGATCTAAACCAGGTCTAAACCAGGTCTAAACCAGGACTAAAACCAGGTCTAAACTAGATCTAAACTAGAGCTAAACCAGGACTAAGACCAGATCTAAACTAGTTCTAAACTAGATCCAAACCAGGTCTAAAATAGGTCTAAAACCAGGTCTAAACCAGGACTAAAACCAGGTCTAAACTAGATATAAAACAGGTCTTAAACCAGGTCTAAACCATCCTAGTCTTTGCTACTCTACAGCAAATCAAGTAATCCAAAATATTCAGATTACGTTACTCACTTTAAATAACTTCATGGATTACGTTACAAACTACATTTTGGGGTATGTAATCTGTAATCTGTAGGGGAATACATTTTAAAAGTAACCTTCCCAACACTGTGTAATGTTTCTTCATCAAAAACATACAGAGAGTTGTGTTTTCAATCATTCCCACATGTTTAACACACAAACCCTGCATATTGAGGCTAGAATTGCCAATCTCGACTGAACAAAAGGTAAAAGGTAACTGTTTAAAATGACTGCTTCACGACATCGTAAGGTGGAGCAGAGCATTTTGAGCTTTGGAGATGTAGACAGACTAATAATAAAGGGTTACACAACATGGTTTAAAGCTCACAAAAGTCAACGTTGCGTAATACAGGACCTTTAAACTAATACAAGAATCCCAGGGACATGTTTGTAGAGGTCTAAACTTTAAATTAAATCTATATATAAGTTGCCACGAGGCCCTTGTTGGTAGTGAAGAAGCGTTCATGTTGTAAGGAGCGTTTGATGGTTAATTATGTTGTAGTAAGTAATTCCACTCCTCGATAAACTTCACATATTCTTCGGGGAAATTACTCACATCTGTCTCGAAGCTATATTTATAGATTCTATATGACGCAGAATTGACTCTTGTGAGATTTAAGCCATGTTAGAATGTTGTTATCTTATCAGAATCATACCTGGAGTTGTGTTTTGTTTCATTCTTTATCATTACTCTGTCTACATCTACAAAGCTCAAAATGCCGTGTTTCAACTTGTGATGTCATGAAGCGGTAGTTTTCAAGTTAACAGCTACTTTTTACATTTTGTTTAGTAGAGATTGATAATTCCAGGGCTGAAATTATCCAAGTGATTCTAGTAATGGTATTTGGAGTTTAAAAACACAGTGGAGCACTTCTTGTAGTATTACTTGTGGGAAATATTATGTGTTGGTCATGCTAATTCACCTAATATTATGGACTTTGGAATGACAACAGGGTGGAAAACACGTATGACTATCTATAGGTCTATATAACATGTTTTTCTGTACTCTGAGTGCCATAAAGAACATGTTTTTCTGTACTTTGAGTGCCACGAAGCAGAAAAACTGACATATGTGGACCCCGTGGCATGTTCCCACCCATGATAAGGTGTACTGGGTCAGCAGTATTGTTCATTTTCTTGCTGTATATGCTAAATCAACAAGTTAATGTTTTGTCAAGATGTAGTATAAAGCTACCCCTGATTTTGAGTTGGTCAGAGACGTCGTTCCGGGGTGGCAGTTGTACTTGGTAATCAACTTGAATCTCTCTCAATGGAAATGCTGAAATAAAGTGGCCTGTTCTCTCGGATTCTTTTTAGGACACGCATTGAACCTTCCGAAAAAACCACATACTCCATGACATCACGAGGTGGAGCAGAGCGTTTGTGTGAAACAAAACAAAGCTTCAGGTCTGTTTGTGATGAGGAAACTACATTATAACACAGATCAGAAATCTGTGTATCATTTATTCACTCGTTTTTCAAAATAAAACCAAAAATAAGCAACTATTTTCTTCATTATTTGTCTCCAAAACCAAAATGAAAAAAAAAAGGATAACCATTTGTTTTTCAGTTTTCGATTTTGTGTTTAAATGAATAATAGAAAAAACGGATAACGGTTGTTTCCCGTTTCCGTGACTTAAACTGCGATGCCAGACTTTTGCGCTGAATACAGACTAAACCAGGACTGAACCAGGACTAAACCAGGTCTAACCAAGGACTAAACCAGGACTACAACAGAAATAAAACAGAAATAAAACAAGTCTAAACCAGAAGTGAACCAGGTCGAAACCAGGACTAAACCAGTCACGGTCCTGATCTCGGTCCTGATCTCGGTCCTGATCTCGGTCCCGGTCTGGTTCTGGTCTCAGTCCCGATCACCTGACAGTCTACATGGGCGCACCTCCGGGCCCGTCCCAACATTCAGTCATGGTTCAGTCCTGGTTTAGTCCTGTTTTAGTCCTGGTTCAGTCCTGGTTTAGTCCTGGTTCAGTCCTGGTTTAGTCCTGTTTTAGTCCTGGTTCAGTCCTGGTTTAGTCCTGGTTCAGTCCATATGCATCACAAAAGTCCGGCATCGCAGTTTACGTCACGGACACGGGAAATGTCCGTTATCCGTTTTTTTTCCATTATTCATTTAAACACAAAATCGAAAAACTGAAAAAATGAATCGTTATCTGTTGTTTCATTTTGGTTTTGGAGACAAATAATGACAAAAATAGTTGTTTTTTTCATTTTCTTATTTTTGTTTTTATTTTGAAAAAGGAATGAACGAATGATACTCGGATTATTAGAACATAGCGTGACATGGACTTTTTAAGACAGCAACTCTGTATTTTATGTTTGTCTCATCAGGTCATTTTGGATTTCATCTCACCTCCACATATATTATATTAAAAAATGTATTTACTGTTCGTGTGAATCCAAAGTCAGGAAGTTGTGTGAAGCTTGTTTTGCACTCTGAAACTGAACTGAACCGTGGCTTCCTTTTAAGCCTTCACATACCAAGAGTCTATCCGCTGAGTGTTAAAAATGCATACGCTCACAAAGGGCCCATATATTCGGTGCTATACTCATTTTAAAAGTTGCACAGTTATGGACTCGCATGCTAAAGCGAAAAATCAACAAAGCCAACAGAGCATGGCTTGGACTATTTACTGGAGTAGCATTTGCCTTCTCATTTTGTAGCTGTTCACCAGAGCGAAGAGAAAGTTCGTTAAATGTGCCTTTTATTTCAGATTTGTTCAATTTCAAAGCAAAGACAAGTGTTTCGTTAAACTGCCAGTAAAGAAAATACATCGGATAATTGTTATAATTAGCACTTGTATTTTCTAAATCTGTGATAAAAGTAAATAAATAATGGTGTAATGGTCAAGATGTTCTGAAGTTCTAGGCTCAAGTTAGTTCAATGTTTTTGGTTTTGGTTTGCATTTTTTGTCATGCTTTGTAATTATTTCGGTTTAGCCCACTTCTTTTCCACAAAATGAGAAACGAGATTGGATCGACGAGACAAAAGGAGATTTTCACAGAATGCCTGAAATGTAAATTGTGCGATTCTGTTTCCAATTTTGGCCTCGCAATTTTTGTATTTATTTTGTTTTATGTTTTTGTTGACATAGAAAATGTTCGCTACAAACAGGATGATTTAGGCAGTCAAAGGTTTCCTTTTTGGTCCTTCCTGTGTATCAGTACTGCCCATCGCCTTCACCTTTCACTATTTCTCAATTCCACTGGGAAGGGAAACAGTTTGAACAGAGGTTTGCAGTCACACACATCTGATTCCCTTTTGCATTTATGGAGTTGGCAAACAAATTTCTTGAGCCATTTTCCGCTGTTAGGACATCCAACAACCACACAATTACGCTGTCTGAATCCCAAAACTAAAATATGACAATATCAGAACCAGAAACAAAAGTGATATGGTTCAAAAGACTAAAAAAGGTCGACTTTGACAATAGACGCATCCCACTGGGAAAACAAACATGGCAGTTTGATGCTCACTTTTTCAGAAAATCCTTCCCAGTGTGCATTGCGCAATGACCGGAAGTACAAGATTCTTGATTGGACTGAAACAGAGCAAAGGATCATGGTCTATTTAGTTTCCTGTAATTTTTTTAGCTGTTGCTGCTCCATAACCAAAAACTGTTGAGATTCGATATATTGTGATATTATTGAGAGACGATACCATGATATTTTGGTTATTGTTACATCCCTACATCCTTTATAGACAGGCTTGCCTTTGTTATTATTTAGGTTTAGTCCACTTCTTCTTCTACTTTCACTTCCTTTTTTGGGTGAATTGAGACAATTTCCACAAAATAAGAAAAGAAACGAGACTGGATCCATGACAACGAGACAAAACGAGATTTTGACATAATCCCTAAAATGTAAATTGTGCAATTCTGTTTCCAATTGCTTTGTGAAATTATGAGCGATTAAACTCACCAACACTTTTAACGATATCCACATTTCTCTGTACGATATTTTCACGATATGCATCTCACGGTACGATATTTATTGCGATATTTTGTAAAGGCTAACAAAATTGTAAACATACAACTATTTCCTTTAAAAATGTCTTAACAAGCCTTTGGTTCTGTCATAAACCAAAGATTTAAGCTTTAAAAGTGCTATTTCATTGTGTAAATTGGACTGAAACAGAGCAAAGGATCATGGTCTATGTAGTTTCCTGTAATTCTTTTAGCTGTTGCTGCACCATAATGAAGAATTTAAGCAAAAACAGTTGAGATTCGATATATTATGACAACCCACAATATTATTTAGAGACTTTTGACGATACGATATCACGATATTTCGGTTATTGTTACATCCCTAACAAGTAACCTTTTTTGTCCAATCAAAATGTAAATATATGAAAGCAATCTCGCAAGATCATTTTCTTCATGTGTGCACAATCTCGTGGCAATTTTGTCTTGTGAGATCTTGTAGAATGAGATTTTGTTCCATCCGTACTGATTAGTCCACATTTAGTCTTTGTCATCATGCTGGGGGTGTTCTACATGTACCTCTAACCTCTCACATTAGCAAAAGCTGCCAAAAAATGGGCCCACAAAATTGATTTAAACAACACATTTTCAGGAGCCTGTGATCAAAACGAGTCACGGTCATGGTCCTTTTTAGGTGTTTGGTTTTCAACAGAAAGGTGAGAATGACCAACTGAAAATTTGAAAATGTGAGTGTTTGTTTTTTTGTTTTTTTTTTGTTTTATTCGGTCATTTTACAGCCCTACAAAACAAAACAGAACAAAACAAAACAGACTACAACCCCATAAATCATGACCGAAAGGGTTTAGACTGAAATAAAAAGTACTTATAAAGCCTGACCCTTTTAAACAATGACAGAATTCCAAAAAAGAAAGGCATCTTATGAACAGCAAGTTTACATTTACAATTTCACTTACAACTTATTGTATATATAAGAGACAAAATATAAATTAAAACTAAAAAAATTCAATGCATAATTCATTATGGATGTAACAATAACCAAAATATCGTAATACAATTAAAGAGTTATGGTGCAGCTATAGCTAAAAAAAGATAGAGGGAACTACATAGACCATGATCCTTTGCTCCATTTCAGTGTAGACTACAACAAGAAATAACAGTTCTAAGCACTTTTAAGTCTTAGTTCTTTGGATTAAGTCTTGTAAGAGCAAAAAGAAGCATATTAACAGTTTTGTTTGCCTCCAAAATATTGCAATAAATATCGTACCGTGAGATGTATATCCAGAAGATATCGTACTGAGAGATTTGGATATTGTTACATCCCTAATCCTCCCCACCATATCGTAAGCTTTCCCACGATATCGCAATAAATATCGTAATGTGAGGTTCATACCATGACAATATCGTATCGTGAGACTTGGATATTGTTACACGCCTATAATTCATTCATTCTAAAGCTCTGTATCTTTCAAAACATAATGCTTTATACTCTTTTTTTAAAGGCGTTCTGCATTGTTAAGACTTTTTAAAAAAATCATCACTCAGATTGTTCCATAAACTAACTCCTCTTACAGAAATGCAATCACTTTTTTTTTTTTTGTTCTTCCCTTAGTTTTTTAAAGATGCCAGTTTTGATTTCACAACTTGAGACTTGTTTAACAGCACAAATCAGCTCACATGATGTTTCAGATAAGCCAGTTTGTGTCAAAAAGAAACTCAGATTTAAGTTAAACAGAGCTTCAGACAGAGCAGTGCCTACAGTTACAATCACGCCCCCAGAGCATGTTGACGACATCAGCTGCAAAGTATAATTCGGCCAAAGATTCTAGTAAGTTGCTTGTAGTCTTGTGTATTGTGAAGTGCATATAAACACATCTAGTTGGTATTGCGTGTGGACATCCAAACTGAGTTAAACGTATCACTGAAGCTTGTTATTCTTGAGCCTGGGCCATTATCTCTGGAAGGAGGATAACGTGGATGCGATTTCCTCTCTCCTCTCTTCCCTCCGAGGACCACAGCGCCAGGACGTCCTACCAAGGTGACACTTAGTCCACGCCGAGCAGAGGAAGTGATCGCTCTCTCCAAAGCCCCACACCAATTACTGAAGCGGGGCCTGTGTGGACTGATGGAGACTGCAGCCAACACCATACACCTCTGTTTAAAGAGCCCAGGGGTTCATGACATGCTTGAGTTCATGAAAAAATAAAACGTGCTGAAGTGGCGTTTTTTTCATTTTCAGTAGACTTCTGTGAGAGTTGTATTCAGTTGCAGTTAAAGAGTCCGTGTTACGCTATTTTCTGATCTATAATGTTGTTTCCTCATCACAAACAAACCCTAGTCTGATTCATCAACTGGTCTCACTTAGTGGAAACCATCTGACCTCACAGCATTAGGATTCGTTCGTTTGACGGTAGGTGGGTACTTTTTTTATGTAACCATTCGCTGCTGTTTGGTCGTGACGTATGTAATGCGCCAAATCCCGTAGGAAGAAGGACAATAACGTCTTTCCCCTTGATAAAATTCACCAAACATTCTCTTTGTTTCGGCTTTAAATCCTCGATCTCGGGAATCGTTGCCAACACAGAATGTCTGGCTTCGTCTACATCCATCTCAACCTCTTTGATTACTGTTGTGCTGTACCACAAAAGGGACCCAGACAGGCGCTTGAGTTAGATGTCATGGCTTCACAGCTCTTCACTGATTGGCCGGTGCACGCTTTACAACTTCCGGGGTTCTTGCAAACCGTCTAGAACAAGGGTGTCAAACTCATTTTGGTCCGGGGGCCGTATCCAACCTACTTTGACCTAACCTAAAGGGGCCGGATCAGAAAACTCATAGCATATAAACCCCAAAAATAGCAATAAGTTTAAATATTTGTGCAGAGAAATGCAAATCTATTACAGAAATCTGTTTCAATGATGAACTCTTTCTTTTGCAAACTATTATAATATTATGAAACAACACAATGTTTTAACATTAACTTATATGCAAATGGGAATAAGTAAATTTTTTTGGGAAAATCCTGCACTCGACTCCACTTTTCTCATTTTTTACATTTTGCTGATGAGGGTGTCACGGTCAACAATTAAACTGGTCGTCCTTTAAGAGCGCTTGGAAAGAGACAAGTCTTCATTTGTGCTGCTCTGGTGTGAGAGGCCACGCACAGAGGCGCTGGAAATGCTGCTATACTCAGCGACGTAGAAAATTACCAATATTTTAATAGAAAATATAATTAAAATATTTTAGTAGAAAATCAGCCGAGGGCCACATTAAAGGTCATGGAGGGCCGGGCCGTATGTTTGACACTCGTGGTCTAGTGTATTCTGATTCCTGACCTAGTCACTGGAGTGAAATTAAACTGAGGGGAGGCACTAGGTGGCGCCAACCTGGCTAAACAAACCCTGCATATTTAGGCTGATTTATTCTCTCAAGCAGGAAACTGTTCCAACTCGTGATGTGATGTGGTGACACAGGAAGTGCTCCACTATGTTTTTAAACTCCATACATCTTCACTAGAATCATTTGGATGATTTCAGCCCTGGAATTGCCAATCTACACTGAACAAAAGGTAAAAGGAGCTGTTAACTTGAAAACTACACCTTCATATCATCACAAGGTGGAAGAGAGCATTTTAAGCTTTTGAGACAACCTAATGAAAAAGATTGACTCAAGCATGTGTGAATGAAACAAAACACAATTCCAGGTTTGTGTTTGGTAAGGCAAGAACATGGTTTAAAGCTCAAAAGAGTCAATTTTGCGTATATAGGACCCTTAAAGGCACTGTACTGTACTCATTTTACTGTTTTAAAAATGTGATAATCTTTCAGAGGCTAGAGCGAAATTTGTGTATCACTATAATGCTAATAACAACTAGCATGCTAACAGCGCACCAGCCTTACTTTCTTGTTCAAAAATGCTACAATTAGGATCCAGACAGCACACAATGACCCCATGCATCTGGATCCTAAGAACAGTTTTTATAATAAACCTTTACTGACAAGACTCATTTTATCTTTATTACATGAAAAAACATTTCCTTTAACTATTATATCCATTGTTGAATTTAAGACCACTTTGAAGGATTATGGTCCAAATGTGAATAAGATCTGTGGTGTTTGGTTTTAGCTTCTTGACAAAATGGCTAATGGGTTTATTAAAAAGCGTTGATTCACTGGCTGATATTTCCTTATTTTGCTTTTAAATAGATTTTTTTTTAGTGGTGATTTGCCAAAGAAATCTTGCTAGACCTGTCATAATCATAATTTTACTATATGAAAGCCGGAGCATATATTTTGGGGCTCAATATTTATCGTCTGTACAGTTGATTTTGGGTTGTTTTTTTATGTAATACGATAAGATTTTAGCTTTAAAAGGTTGAATAAATGATTTCTCTGGGTAATTATTGGTTCATTCCTCTGTTTATTTGCTGCAGCTCAGGCTTTTTAATAATACTGTCTATTTAAAAACAGGTTTACTGGGATTATTTTGCTTTGTTTCAGAGGCATAAAGTAGTTTCAGTATATTGCAGTTCATCGCAGTATTTCTCTCTAGTATATAGGGGTGTGCAAAAATATAGAAATATCACTATCAATATCAATATTGTGGACTTCTGTATCAGTATATTGTGCACAGAGTACTTTTTGGTATATTGTTCTAAATTATTTTGTTACAGTACTACAGTTTTGTTGCTTGTTCAGAGGAAGGACACTTGTTTATGCAACACATTTGACATTTTCACAGTTTGATGATTAAAATGTTTGTGTTTCATATGAACTTTGCCCAAGAAGTGATTTAAAAAAGACTTTTAGTATCACAGCCATGATTTAGCCTTTATTTTTTACTGAACCGTATAGAGTTGATTTGAAATATATCGTATCGAATCGAAAGTCCACTGTATCAAGATGTGTATAGTTTGTGGCCTATGTATCGAAATATGTATCATGTTGTGGCCTATGTACTGAGATATGTATTGTATCACGGCCTATGTATCGAGATACGCATCACATTGTGACCTATGTATCGAGATGTGCATCGTATCGTGGCATATGTATCGAGATATGCATCATATTGTTGTCTATGTACTGAGATATGTATGATATTGTGGCTTATGTATTGAGGTATGTATCGCGTCATGGCCTATGTATCGAGATATGTATCATACTGTGGCCTATGTATTGAGGTATGTATCGCATCATGGCCTATGTATCGAGATATGTATCGTATTGTGGCCTATGTATCAAGATATGTATCATATTGTGACCTATGTATCGAGATATGTATCGTATTGGGGCCTATGTATCAAGATATGTATCGTATTGTGGCCTATGTATTGAGATATGTATCATATCGTGGCCTATGTATCGTACTGTGACCTATGTATCGAGATATGTATCATATCGTGGCCTATGTATCGTACTGTGGCCTATGTATCGAGATATGTATCAAATTGTGGCCTATGTTTTGAGATATGTATCGTATCATGATTGATAGGTTCACCTTTACCTATACTCAATATTCAATAACAAGAGAGAAGACAAGAGATTAATATCTTTTACACGCGTGGAGGGAGTACCGAGAGAAGAACTCTAGTTACATGAAACTAGTTGTTGTTCACCCAAATACTCTCTAAAGCCTTCTCTCGTTTCTCCACGCCTTTTATTCAATTTTAGGACCCCTAGTTACAATGGGAACTACTCCTCTCAGAACGGGAGGGGGAACATGCAAACATTAAACATTTAGGAGTAGTTCCTCTTTTGCTTACAGGAAAAACAAAAATAACACTTCAATACAGTATTCAGGCCAGAGTTAAGGTCAGTCTGCCCTCCTCATTTCATCCTCCTTAGTTTTATCCTCCTTAAGCAATGGTCGCCCAAGATGTTTCCTGTTATTGAATTTGATAGGACTTCGTGACCTTCTGCAAACTCATGAAATCTGCAATACTCAGAAACAGAATCGTTTAAGTGCACATATTGATATATTGATTACAATATGATTGAATAACAAAAGTGAATATTACATTACCATTACATACACAGTGAGATTAATATAAATGTTGAATCCATCAATGATCTATATATCAAGATATGTATCATACTGTGGCCTATGTATTGAGGTATGTATCGCATCATGGCCTATGTATCGAGATATGTATCGTATCATGGCCTATGTATCAATATGTCATTTTGTGGCCTGTGTATCAAGATATGTATTGTATCGTCCTACTAGTATGTTGTGCTTCAAAATGTGTTATTGTGGCAGGTCTAGATCTTGCATTATCATTGTTTCAGTTGTTTTGTCAACATAAACATCATCGTAAACAGTTGTAGACAGTGCGATTCCAGCTCCCACAGATGAATGCTGTTGTTGTGTCCTTAGGCAAAACACTTAACCCACCTCACCCCATTGTCTGCATACACTGGTGTGTGAATGGGTGAGTGGCTCCTTTGAGTGCCTTGAAGGTGGAAAAGCGCTGTATAAAATGTGACCATTCACCAAATAACCAAATATTTTATGACTTGATGTTTTATTTATTATGTCCTGTCTGGAAAAAAAAAGCTATTTCCTTTCCCTATTCTGATGTCCCTGTCGTCTGTTGTGCGCAGTGACCCTCTTGTGGTTGTGGTGGAGGTCAGGTTGCTTTTCCAGGCCTGTTGTCTCTCAGAGGACAGAGAAGGTCAGCTTCACCTGAGTCAGCTGCAGAGCTCCCATCTGCAGACAGGAGCCTCTGCCGCACAGTGTCTGCTTACAGCCTCACACTGCTGTATATAAAGAAGGTACCAGGAGACTGAGGGATTCATGTTGATCTTTTTATGCTGCATTTCTTCTTAAAGGTTAAGTAAGGCTGCGCAATTAATTGAATTTTGATAGTGATTTCGATTTGTGTGTCAAATGATCTGCATACTCATATAATCAAGTTGAAATGATTAAAGCTTAACAAGTTTATTTTGGGATATAGAGAACATCTGGATATATAGTTCTTTTGGATACATTTAAGTTTTTCTGTCTAAGTATATTTTATTCATTTTATGTTTTATACGTCGCAAAACTGCTCTAAGGTTCATATTTGTAGCCTATATTTATTTTCAGTGTGAAAGTTTTGCATAATCAATAACAATATTATGTACTTTGTGACACTCTAAGATGACTTAAAATGATAAGGATTTTAAGATTAAGTTTTTTTGAGAGTTTTTTTGCTCAAAAAATGCATCGTGTCGCTAAAAAATAATCGTTTGAATAATCCTGATTTCAATACTGACCAAAATAATCGTAATAGTGATTTTTTCCATAATCGAGCATTAGCGTTAAACCATGTTAAAATGTTGTTAATTCCTCAAAAACAGACTTGAAGCTGTGTTTTGTTTCATTCACACATGTTTAAGTAATCCTTTATTATTAGTCTGTCTACATCGCCAAAGCCCAAAATGCTCTGTTCCACCTTGTGACGTCATGTAGTGGTAGTTTTTAAGTTAACAGCTTCAACTTTTATCTTTTGTTCAGTAGAGATTGGCAACTCCAGAGCTGAAATTATCGAAATGATTCTGGTGAAGGTGTATAAAATTTAAAAACACACTGGAGCACTTCCTGTATTACCACATGACATCACAAAGTGGAAGAGAGTGTTTTCCGTTTTTAAAGAAGAACATACCCTAAACATGAAATTTTTTTTATATTAAATGTGAATGAAACAAACTCTATACTATATTTACCATAGAACTCGGGGTATGTTTGTGCTGATGAAACTACATTATAAAATAGATTTAAAAAATAGCGAAATATGGGCCCCTTCGGTTTAGAGCCATTATGCTGCATCGTAATTGTTATAGACTCAGACTTACATAATAAAAATATATAGTTTCATCTGTTAAGGCTAAAAAAACATTGCATTTAAATTTGCGTATTAGCTTTTAATTGTTGGATTCTGCAGTAGTGTTGTCATGATACTAAATGCCTGGAATGTTCCACGATATGACATTAAACATTTCCATCCAGTTTTTAATTCATTACAGGTGTTTCTGTTGCGCAAAAATACATTAATTCCTTCTGTGAATGGGGTGATTCTCCACAGATCTGAACTGTAATGCAGCGAAGTGCTTGTAAGCAGCTTGTCTTCGCGATAGATAGGTTTAATCTATACTGTGGAACATTCTAGACAAAGCAATAACATCTCCATGGAGACAAAAGCAGATGGCGGACTCTCTGCTAGAAAAGTGCTCTTTTAAAAGTTTAAAATCATGATACTGCTTCTTAATTATTATAGACTGAGGCATCCATAATAAAATATATATAGCTTTATCTGTTAAGGCTAAAAACACTTTGCATTTATTCAGTTTTAATAGTTCGATTCTGCAGTAGTGTTGTGACATTATTAAAATTTCAAACTCGATTTCGATACTAAGGAATAGACTCGATACAAATACTATGATAATAAAAATGCTCTTACTATAGAATGTGATTTTCAACATTAAATCATAGTACTTTAACCATGTGGTCTTATATAAGGCTGGGTATCATTCAGAAGCTGCCGATACGATACATACCTCGATACATAGGCCACGATACGATACACTTTTCGATACAGTGCACTTTCGATTTGATACAGTATATTTCAAAAAACGATATGGTTCCGAAAACAAAAGTCTAAATCATGACAACAAAAGGCTTTATTAAACCACAAAGTGCATATGAAAAACGCCTATTTTACTCAAAACAGTGAAAACAAACAAGTGAACTTTCTCCAAACAACAAACAAAACTGTAGATCTGTCACATGATAATTTAGTAAAATATACCAAAAAAAATTAAAAAATATTCTTGGCGATATATCGATACAGCAGCCCACGAAATCAATACCGTATCATCACATTAAACTATACGATATATCAATATTTCAATATTTTTGCACAAATCTTGTTACGATCCCAGGCCTTCAGTTCTAATTTGTTTTGTGTGTTTTAATTTCTTTTGCTGTCTGTCCTGATTCCTGCTGTGGGAGCTCTGGCCCGTGATTGGTGGAGCTTGTCTACGCCCACTTCACCTGTAGCCACGCCCCCTATTTAAGGAGATTGGCAGCACCTGTTCAGGGTCTGCCATTTTGTGTTTGTGTGTGTCTAGTTCTGTAGTTTAGTTCTGTTTTGTGCCTTTTCGATTCTGTTTGTGGGTTTATGTGGTTTTATTTTGGGGCACTTGTGTTTTAGTTTTGCGGGTCCCTTAGTTTGACCACATGTTGTGGCTAGGCCTGAACGATAACAAATTTTGCTGGACGATTAATTGACCAAGAATTTATTGCGATAAACGATAATATTGACATTTTGAGACCAATTTCAACTAATATAATGACCATGAAATAAAAATGCTAATACTTCCTCTCAATGATCAATAAACCTTACTTTCGAAAGAACATTTAACTGTAAGACAACCAAAAACAATAGGCCTAAATAAAACAAACTTAACACAGGACTAGCCTAATGTGTCTGGCTCACAGCAAGGACTTGTTCACAAAAATGCACTTGAATAAACCACAAAATTGTCCTTAAAAGTTATTTTAGTCACTGACTTACATTGGATTATTGTGTCTCTTCTCTCTGTGGCTGCTGCTGTGAGACTCCTCATTTTGGTCTTAAATGTTCGTATTAACCCGCGACACAGGATGTTATTTCTCTATGATGGAGCTTCTGTCTTGTCTGGTGTCGTGTCGGTTCGGTTTCGGGATTTCTGGTTCTCCCGGGGGCTGGGTTAGTTCTGTCGCTCGGGTTTGGGTTTATATCAGCTGTTGGGGTTTGAGACATTTCTTCTCGTCATTTGCGCGCTCGCTGCATTTGACGCACGTGGCTGTTGAGACGTGTCCCGCTCACCAGTGTTGATTCGGCATCGTGACTTGTTTTGGCGATGAACGGAGATGAACTGTTTTGTTACTCTGAAAGTGGTGCTGGCTTGTGTCGCTAGCGCACCGCACAAACAGGGCAGACTACGCGCGCATCCGCTGCATGGATAAACACGGCGCACGTTGGTTCAAGCGTCATTACACTTGTTAAACGAGAGGAGTCAGAGAGCGATAGAAGCTTCTAACATTCAGTCTCTTTGAGAGCGAGAGAGAGCGAGGAAAACAAACAAGCTGCAAATAGAATTTATCGTGGCTAGAAAAGTTATCGAGCGCGTTAAAAGTTATCGTACGATTAATCGATTTATTGATTATCGTTACAGGCCTAGTTGTGGCACAAACCTCATTGTCTGTTAATCCTGTTGTTTTGTTTCTTAGTTTAGGTTATTTTCTGTATATATTTTAGTCTGTTTTGTTAATTCATCTTTTACATTTCTGTTAATTAAACATGATTTAACTTATTCCATTATTATTATTTTATTATTTATTTATTTTTTGTTACTTCCCTGATCCCAACGAGCTGGGTCGTAACAGCTCTCGTCTTATTTCTGTGTAATCCTTCAGTGTTCTTTTACTTGTTCTGATGCAGCTCAAGATCATTCTAAAGCTAATCGGGAAAGGTTCATTTCTGTCCTCTGAATGTGACTTTTTAGTATGAATAACTGCTCAAATGAGTATCTAGTTTTATCAGCAGCATCACCAGGTCTCAGCAACCCAACCTGCACAAGAGCATCTGAAAAAATGAAATATAGCCCTCCTACAGTGACACAGCCCCCTCCACTCCCCCTGTCTCACACAAACAGCATCCTACAAAGCGCTGACGGCTTTGGATACCAACATTTATCACTAAAACTCAGTAATATCATTAGGACTATTGCAAAATAAATACATTTTACATGGAAAATAGCTGTGGCCAAACCTATAGACAATATTTTTCATCTACTGCAGTTCTTAAAAATCTGCAGGAAAACTGTGTACCTGGCAACACAGAGGAACATTGACATTTAAGAGAGGACTGAAATATGAACTACTAAACTACAAGAATTGCGTTTATTTCACAACAGTTTTCAGAAGTCTAAACTCCAGAAGGTTGGGTCTGTCAAGGAATTTTGATATAGTTGCGATTAATCTTGTAGCCCCATTATAACTGCTGGTGCTGTTACACTTTAAGATTACTTTTAGTACAAAGACCACACATTGCATACAAATAAACTGTACTTCTAACTTTTTCATTATAACTTTTTCTCCATTTTCAGCTGCCGTACTGGTCATATCACACCGTACTGTTGTTTTCACGCAGGCAAACCTTGGACAATACAAGTCAAAGCTCACGCAGAGCCCAGGGAGACTGCACACGGAGAGGTCAGGCCCATTGATTTTGTAAGGCTCACAACATGTACTTTTATCGATGATGTGTCAGATCTCCGGGTTCGCCAGTGCCACCCTGCTGGACTCAAGAAAACTGGACAGGGTACTTGATTTTTGCTGTCTTAAAAATGTTAAAAATAGAACTAAAATCTGAACCAGCCGATTTTAAAGGTGCATTATGTAACTTTCTAATGGAGATGTTATTGCTTTGCCTTGAATGTTCTTCACTATGGCATTAAATGTAACTACCTTGCAATTAATCAGTTTAATCACTAATTATTACTGAGCAGGATGCCTTTAAACACATGTCTTCTTGCTGTCAGTGAGGTCGGTACTTCACAGATCTGACTTGTAACTTGGTCTAGTGCAGTCACTTGCTTGTTTCCATGGAGATAGAAACTGTATGTTTACTAGGGATGCAGCAATATGGTTTTCCCACAATTCAATACACTGGTCACAATATCTATTTGATTTCGATACATTTTAAGACACAGAAAAAAATTTAATTTTTTCTGCTAATGTGAAAAAAAAAAAAAATAACACCATGATGTTAATGATACATTACACTACAACTACTGTAAAGTTGTAGTTTATATGTGAAGTGTTTTAGTTCATTCGGTTCAGTGATTTACAGCTCAGCATTTTTACTCAGTGTTACAATCCAGTTCGTCGGGGTCTGTGATGTAAAAAAAAAAAAAAACAAGATGAAAAATGAAATAATTAAACATTATTTAATTTAACAGGGATGTAAAAGATAAATTAACAAAACAGACTAAAATATACACAGAAAATAACCTAAACTAAGAAACAGAATTACAGTTTTGTGCCACAAAACGGGTCATGCAGGCGTACACAAAAACGAGTGGTAAAACTAAGACACACACACAAAACTAAAACTCAAGTGCCCCAAAGTAAACCACATAAACCCACAAACAGAATCGAGTGACCAAATTAAAAAAGGCACAAGAGAGAACTAAACTACAGAACTAGACACACACAAACTCAAAATGGCAGACTGGACACCAAGGCCAGCAGCCCGAACAGGTGCTGCAATCTCCTTAAATAGAGGGAAGAGTTTGGAGGTGAGGCAGGATTGGCCAGGTGTAGAAGTACTTCACCAATCACAGACCAGGGCTCCGACAGCAGGAATCAGGATCGCCAGCAAAATAAATTAACACACAAAATAAGTCAGAATGGAGGCCTGGCCTAACACTAAGAACAGAGCTTTCTCAGACTATTTTATATTTTATAATATAGCCAGTTTACTCTTAATATGGAGCGGTAGGGGAGCTATACTATCATACTTTTCCTTCTTTCATGATGATCTGATGATTTCTTTTCCTCCTGAGTCTCACTGTGTAGCAGTAGCTCCTCCCACACTGTCCCTTACAGTCTGTGACACACAGAGCTCTCCCATCCTCTTTCTGAACACTAAAACTATGTTTTATTACATAAAAATGTCTAAACGGACCATTCTCTGACTAGAACTTATGAGACAGAGAAAGAAAAAGACTGCATGTATCATGAGTCGCATTGCGTGCATATACGAGTGCATTTCATTAAAGCAATTCTTAAGTATTTAAAAAATAATATCATTGTCCTTTCTGGGTCTATCAAGTAAAATAAAAGTGACTGAAAGATAAAATCCACTTCTGTCAGAATATTTCACCTGTAAGTCCCCATGGAGCTGTTTTCTTGCTGCATCAGAGGAGGACGCTGAGATAACTGTTTTCCTTTCGGGCCAAAACAAATTACAATACAGCAGGCATGGAGGGACACGTGCTTATGGAAATGTGTATCGAACGAACACATGTATCGAATCGTGAGACCAGTATCAAACAATTTTATATTATATACTGAATATCATTGCATCCCTAATGTTTTCTGTTATAATGTGGAACATTCTAGGCAAAGCATCTTCATTAAAACAAGCAAGTGACGGACCCTCCACCAGAAAAGTTACACAGTGCACCTTTAAGTGGTTTGTTGTGGTCCAAAGTTATTTCTAACTTTCTTGACATATTCATAGCACCCTAATTTTTCACTGCAATGACTTTGTAGGCAAGTTTCGCAACTTTCAGAGACCAGAGCAGACCATCACTGTAATACTAAAAACAGCTCGAATGCTAACAGCTTTGAATAGAGTAAAACATATTTTACTAAATTATATGAAAACATCGAGTACAGCTCATTTAAGATTTCAGTTTTATGTCACCAATTGTATAAGATGCAGAAAAGGTGACCTGACACCATATTGGCTTTAGTTACTATGTGCAGTTTTGGGAAGTAAATTAAAACATGTACCAAGAATACATACTCAGAATACAAATTTTGAGTAACTGTATTCCAGTACAGTTACTTTTTCATTTGGTCATATTCGGAATACCCTAAAAGACTGGACACTTCACACTTCAAAATGCACATAATCAGTGAGAAAAAATAGAAAGCATTGCTCCTTTTGTGATTGTGATGTGATTTTAACTTCTCCAGTTGGTGATAGGAAATGCATAATAAACGGCAAAACAAAAATAAAGCTGTTTTAAAATCAGCCACTCCGTGTGAACGTATTCGAAGTATTCAGAATTAGGGATGGGCATTCGGTGAAATTTTCTTAATTATCGATTAATCATTAATGTTTTTATATTAAAATTATCATCATTATTATTACTATCTGCACTACTAATCTGCATAAATAAATTCAACTTTACGGCATATAAACCGTAACGACTCTAGAGCCACATCAATCCATTTTAGATTATAATGTGTTTAATTCAGTTTTGCGCAACTCTCACAGAAACGAAACTTAAAACCGCATCGCTAATTTGCATAAACTAAGCGAAGATAAAACTACAGCTCTTGTGTCGCTGATGCGGTCAACTTCTGTCAGATTAACAGACATGACTCAGTGGAACACAGGTTAGTGTGACCATATTTGCATTTGTCAAAACCAGGACACCGTACGGGGGGAGGGAGGTGGGGACTCGTCATCGACATTGCGCGACTCTCACCTGGCAAAACTTTTTCCCACTGGACATCGAAACATATGTGCTGCTTTATACACTGTGCACATGGCCTCACACTTGTCCCGAACAGAAAGCGTACAAGTCATCGTTGCACATCATTCGCATTTGCACTTCAGTACGCTGCAGACTGACCGACTGTTTGTGTTTGCTCGTCCCTTCTGAGTGCAGAGAGACACATGTACTGACCCTGTTTGGTTACGCTACGCACAGCAACCTACATTTGGTTTGTCGATTAAAATGAACGTAATCGATGAAATTCTTAATGATCAATTATCGATTAATCGACTAATCATGCCCATCCCTATTCAGAATATAGTACTCTGATTGGCCCATGTATTGGAGTACAAAATACATTTTAATGCATTCTGTAAGTAAATACATTTTCCAAGTATTCTTCCCATCAGTGTCCATATGTAAACAAATTTAAACTCCAGGAAATAATGCATTAGTGGAGTATTAAGTCTGTTTTTAAGTGACGTTAAGCTTTCATTTCTTCGATAAATAGCCGCTGTCTCTGTCATATGTCAGTGTCTACGTCTAAGTGGAAAAAGCCATGAAAAGCTTTTTGATTGATCCCGCAAGGAGCTCACTGCCCCGATGTCCGGATATCTCCTCTGACCACCCAGCGTGACACAAGCTGGCCAAAAGCAGTTCTATTTTTGCTCCGACCGTTTTGATGCAATTATGAGAGCTGTGACTCTGACGGTTTGTGACAGATCATATTTTAACATTTTCAGCACATTCATATGTAAAACAGCCGGGGTTAGCATACTGACATGCTAAAAGCTGTCAAAACAACAAGAATCAACACGTTCTGAGAGGAGGATTTTCCCTTTGGTTTCGGCGCTGAGAGATGCAAATACATGTACATAGCAATACATTTCTTTCAGCGCGCCGTCAAATCTGGCTTACGTCGCTCAGGTCTGTGCGCAGTGGGTGGAAAGCCTGTTACAGATGGATTCTCTCAGATTTAACTCAGTGGTGAGGAAACAGAAGGCCCTTAACAAAAGCACCCACATTTCACTCTTGTTCACAAACGCGTCATCTTTGATCCAGCCCTGCTCCGCCTTTTGTTCTGGTTTTGTTTAAAAGGATAAAAATTAAAACGACTTTGTTACGTTTCGTTCACTGTAGCGATTAGTGTCGTCGTGATAGTAAAACTTCAAACTCAATTTCGATACGATAAGGAACAGGATCGATGCTTGTTACTGATTCTGATAGGACAATGATAATTAAAAGTAGCATTTTTTTAGACAATAGAATCTGATTTTCAGTTTAGTTTAGTTTAGTTTATTTGTTTATTTATCAGGGACAATGCACATAAAAACATTGAGCTACACAAAGAGGTCATATGCTTGTGCGAGCCTTCAGTCCCTGGACAGATTTATGTCATAAATGGCATAAATGTCAATAAAATACAATACAATATATAGTGAGGCAATCATTCATCCAGTCAATCAATAAGTAAAACTATAGGTCCATTCAGTCTCAGTCACCACATCCATACAGTATTTACATATTTATAGTATTAAAGCTGCACTGTGTCACTTTTCTAGGCAGGCTGGTGCCAACTCGTGCCTCCGCTCAATTTAATTTCTCTCCAACGAATGGGTCAGGAATCAAAATACACTAGACGGTTTGCAAGAACCCCGGAAGTGCGAGTTAGGGCACCACCATTCTGTGTTAGCAACGATTCCCGAGATTGAGGATTTAAAGCCGGAACAAAGAGAATGTTTGGTGAATTTTATCAAGGGGAAAGACGTTATTGCCGTTCTTCTTACAGGATTTGGGAAAATATACCAGTTAGCGGCGCATTACATACATCACGACCAAATAGCAGCGATTGGTTAAATTTAAAAAGTACCTGCCTACCGTCGAGTGAATGAATCCTAATGCTGCGAGGTCAGACGGTTTCCACGAAGTGAAACGAGCTGATGAATCAGGTTATCACTTTTCTAGAGAGGGTCCGCAACCTGTTTGTTTCCATGGAGTTTAAATTGTCCACAGTGTGGTATTAAACAAATCTGTCTCGCATTTATTTAACTACAATTTCTCGAAAAAATATGTTAAAAATCATCCATTCTTATTGTGACTGGGCTTGTCTCTCTATAAATTTAAGTTTATGGACATACTGTGGAACATTCTAGGCACATCTCCATGGACACAAGGTGGTGACGGACCCTTTCCAGCAGACATGTTACACAGTGTAGCTTTAAATATTGGTACTTTCTTTTATATTACCAGGCTGCCACACACTACAGGAGAATTTGCTTGATTTTGGATGCAATTTGATTCTCCCTGAGTTCGGGGAGGCATGACCCGACTTTCTTTTATCTTGGTATCCGATTATGTAGCCGCTGTGCTCCTCGTGTGTGGTGTCAGTGTGACTCTGAGGGCACTGTCATATATTCTACCCACCAAACATCAGCAACACTACAGAAACAGGCAATAAAACAGAGCGTCAGGGGAAGAGGAGTGACGGACATAGAGGCATAAGATACAAAGTCAGGAAATAGCGAAAATAAGTATTATTCACCTCATAAAGTTGTAAATTTAAACTGCAGCATCTCATGCACATTATCCATACAATTTGTCTTCAGCAAATAATGACCCGAGTCCACAAAACCGCGCTGTGAATCCAGTTTGAAGTGTTCTTTAAAAGTAAAAAGGCAAGAGTAGTTCCTCACGTGTGTCCGTTTACATCCACATCTGCACGGATTGAGGTGACTCTACTTTCTGTGGACTTTATCCCGAACTTTCTGTGCATTAAAAATCATGCATCTGAAGTATTGCACCACATATCACAAATAATAATAACATGGTTTTGACTTATATCTAAACTAAAAGTGCAGTGCTCTGATCTTTTGAAAACTTAAGTCTCAAAGCGAGTGGTTTTACTGTAGACAGAAAGAGCTGACACGAGGTGCACTCACAACTCTGTAGCCTACAGACATATCCAGCTGCAGTGATCGGGGATTTAAAATCTTATAAGATTCTCCTCATGTCTGTGGTGTGCTTTTTGTTGCACATTTAAAAATCCTTAGCATATATCTGCGTAATCCCTCAGAGGTCCAGGCATGTTCCATTGTGGTCCATGAGCGTATACTAGTCTATGTGCTCTTACACTTGTTCTGATACAGCACAAGATCATTCTAAAACTATTCAGGAGTGGTTCATTTCTGTCCTGTAAATTCAACTTTTTAGTTTTGATATCTGCTCAACTGAGTATCTATTTTCGATACTAGTTTTTAGTCTATTAATGTGACTTTTGATACTTTTTACAACCCTAGTAACTTATTAGTAATGGTACTTCTCAGACATTTTAACCCCATTTAGTCCATATTTAGTCCTAGTTTAGCCTTTTTGTCCTGACATCTGACAGTTTTTTAGTTTGGTCTACTGTAAAGTAATAATTAAAGAGAGAAACATTTCTTAATGTAGTACTGCAAAAAGTTTTCACCTATAGAATACTGTAGAATCCACTCACACATACATTTTTTTAATTGGTTTCTGCTACGACTTTACTTTAATTCTTTTGTCAGACAGAATAAAACAACAGTATTGCAAAACTTCAGCAGGTCTTACATCCTGATTGGGAGTGTAAAGAAAGTGAGTCTATATTCTACAGGTGTTAATTACTCCATCAAGGGAAGTCACCAGCGTCTGGGATAGAACTTGAGATCTTTTTGTTATTGGGTGCGAGGCCATCGATGCAGACCTGGTTTCATGTTTGGTGTTGACTAAATCACTTTTTGTTTATTGTTGAGACGTAGTTTACTCAGACATTTTCTATAAAGATCTCTTGTCTTGAAGGTCCTATATTATGCAAAGTTGACTCTTGTGAGGTTTAAGTCATGGTGTAATGTTAAATCATCAAATACAGACCTGGAGTTGAGTTTTGTCAAAGGTCAAAATGCTCTGTTCCACCTAGTGATGTCATGAACTGGCAGTTTTTGAGTTAACAACTAACTTTTACCTAAAATTGAATAGAGATTGGCAATTCTATGGCTGAAATTACCCATAGTGGAGCAGTTTCTGTACGACAGTCCTTCTCAAATAGTGGAGTGCGATGCCAGGGTGGTGCATGTGACCTCGGGGAACATGGTTTTTCCAGAATAAAGTGTAATTGCACATCCACTACAGTAGTTGGCAGTGACGCTCTCATTGTCAGAGTGTGCAGGGAGTATATTAGTGATATAGTGCCTGTTTTTTTTGCACCGAGCAAACGCACACAAAGCACAGAGCAGGAGATATGAAGTGCAGAGAATAAACTAAACTGTATGTAAAGCGTATGTAGTGCTCTGCTTCACTCAGACTATGGTGGGAAACGAGGAAAGACCACTTTGTTTACTGTGTCTAAAAATGTTGGCAGTTGACAGCATAAAGACAAATAAATTACAGCCTTGCTTAAAGACATTACACCCCAATCACGCTGATAAACCGCTTGAGTTATTTCAGTAGAAACGTGCTGAATATTCTCAACAATCATCCCGCTTTGTGAATGCTACTTCAGTAAACCAGTGAGCTGTTAGTGTCATATAAGGTGGAGTACCAAATAGCCAATACCAGTTAGACATGGTTTCTGTCATGCTGGATGATGCAAGTGCCTCGGAATATAACACGGACACCATCTTTAAAGACGAGGAGGACACAGGAGCGGAAGCCGCCTCATGACGCAGGCGAGCACAGTGCGAAATAAGGACGGACACATGCTGCGTGTGTCCCGGGAGTCACTTTGGAGACGTGACTAAAATATTTGCGCTCGTATGTAGGCGACTGAAGGCGAGGGTGTGATTTATCCACGTTTGGTAGTGGTTCTGTCGAGCGGTAGCCTGATTCATGGGCCGGTTTTACTTCGTTTCACTTTGTACAAACCGTCTGACCTCGCAGCCTTAGATTTCGTTCTTTAGACGGTAGGCGGGCACTTTTTATCATTTAACCAATCGCTGCTATTTGGTCGTATGTAATGCGCCGCTAACAGGACTAACTGGTATATTAAGCTTTGCCCAAATCCCGTAGGAAGAAGGGCATTAACGTCTTTCCCTTGAGGAAATTCACCAAACATTCTCTTTATTCCGGCTTTAAATCCTCGATCTCTGGAATCGTTGACAACACTGAATGTATCACTCTTCGCTGATTGGCTGGTGCCCGAACTCGCACTTCTGGGGTTTTTGCAGTCTATTGTATTCTGATTCCTGACCTAGTCGCTGGAGAGAAATGAAATCGAGCGGAGGCACTAGGTGGCACCAGCCTGGCTAGTGGAGTGGGGGAAGGGCGTAAAAGATTTTCTTCTTCCTAGGGGGGAGCGTGACAGAAAATAATTGAGATGCACTGCTGTATGACGACATGACATCACAAGATGGAACGAGTGTTTTCCATTTGAGAGAACCAAGAGCCTGAATATGAAGGATGTGTGTGTTAAACATGTGTCAGTGAAACAAAACGCAACTCCGGGCGTGTTTGTGTCAAAGAGAAGCAAATAACGTAATATAGAGCCTTTAAAAAGTACACGTTCTCAGCATTAGCCCCTGATCCCACATTAGAGCAGAACCATGTCTCATCTCTTTGTCCTTTGTCCTGCAATAACAGCGCAGATGAAGTACACTTGTGGAATACAAAGAGCTGAACACACACAGGATTTGGGCCTTTGAGCGCTGGGACAGAGTGATTAACCTTTCTCTCCAGCGTGTCCCTGTCAACCCTGATTAGGAAGTCCACGTACACCTGAACAAGCCCTGACAACAGCTCCTAATGACAAGGCCCTCTGCGTATGTTTGGTCACCGGCAAATGGTGCATTCAAGGAAAAACTGCTAATAATAACATAGTAGTTTTAATTTCCTGGATGTCTTGTGGTTATGCTTTAAAGGACCCGTGTTACACTATTTTCTGATCTGTTGTAATGTTGTTTCGTCACCACAAACAGACCTGGAGTTGTGTTTTGTTTCATTCAACCTTGTAACATTTAGAAAAGGACATAAGAGGCAGTCTGTTGGCTTTAAAGTTAAAAGGTGTGCTGATAAAGAAAGCCTACTCGAATATTTGTTTACCGTTAGCTCCTGAATGCGTCATTAGCTTTGATTAGCTTCTATTTAGAGCTTGTTAGAAGTTTGCAGTTTGGACTGAACTATTTTGAACATGATCTAATTGTGATTCGAATGGGTTAAATTTGACTGCTCCATTCCACCTTGGTAATTGGCATGCTATAAACGTCAACAAAAGTTAACACAGTGTCAATGTTTTGTTAGCTCTGTCAACTTCGTCAGAGCATAGACTGTGTATATCAGAGATCTCCAGGCCGGTGAGCTACTTCTACAAGTTCTACATTTTAGACACTGAGTTGATATAAGAGGGCAAGTCTTAGATGTTGTACAGTTAGATGCCTATAAAACATAAACCAGTATTCATTTATTAGTGCACAAAGTTCAAAATAACACATTTATAACAGCAATTAATTAAATTTGAGTTATTCAGTACAATACGTATAATTCTGAAATCCCTTGGTGAGCTATATGGAAGGGGGTGGAGAGCTACTGGTAGTGCCCGAGCTACAGGTTGGAGACAAGCCCCAGGGGCCCCAAAATGGCCACCCATTCAAGACCAGGGCCGAGCTCAATGGTGCATGACTCCAGGTTACCCCGGCTAGGTACTTCGGTGGCTCTGGGCCGATTGAGCATGTGCAGTAGTGCTTTTTTCTCCTGCGGGCACATGTAAAAGCACACAAGCACACGTGCGTAGCACGGCCACAGCAGAATCTGACATTTTTGAAAGTTGTAGGTGCCCTGTCAGCCGAACACGAGCAGTTTGTGATGACATTGCGCTCTGTGAGAAAAATCCTGTCTCAGTCCAGGGGATTTTTTCCCGCTGTAGTACTAGTGAGTTTCCACTACGTCAATTGGAGGCAGCTACAAGCAGCAACACCCTGTCCAGTTATTTTAATAGATCCATGGTTGGAGATCCCTGGTGTATATAAATGGACGTAACTAACTCGCTAGCCACCGCATTCCAAATACAAAGTGAACATGGGGGCACTTCTGGCTCCATCGACTCGGCTCCAATTGACTTTACATTGAAAATCTTTACATTGTCACCCCTCTCTCTGTAACTGCTGCTGTGAGTCTCATCATTTGTTTTGAAATGTTCATATTAACCTCCTCTACATCATTCTGATGTTTTGTTGTTGTTGTTTTTAGCTATTTTGTCCGTAAATAAATTTGTATTCCTAATATACTGTAGACCTGGCTCCAAATTCGCTCCTGTAACTGCTCGCTTGGTGAGCTTCATTTGATTGGAGCCGAACGTTACGGGTGCTGTCACACTCTCTTAGTCCACTTCTTTATACAGTCTATGAGTCAGACTAAAGTTCTTCACTTCAACCATACCCTATACAGCTAATATAATGTTAAGTTAAGTAAGGATACAACAAGATTGATATATTCTGCTATCTATTTTAAAGGTGCACTGTGTAGCTTTTCTGGTGTAGAGTCTGTCACCTGCTTGTTTCAATGGAGATTGCTCTGCCTAAAAAGTTCCACAGTATGACTTTAAGCATCTCTACCTTACATTTATTCAATTACAGGTGGTTTTATAGCTCAAAAATACGTAGAAAAACAGGCATTACATCCAGAACGCTGCAGCTCAGGTCCTGACTTGAACAAGAAGTACGAGCGCATGCATCCTTTGCTCAGGTCTCTGCACTGCCCCCTGCGGCTCAGAGACTTTAAAGCAGCTCTGCTTGTGTACAAGTCTCTACAAGTGGCCGAGCACCAAAGCACATCTCTGACATGTTAGTGCCATATGAACCATCTTGTACTCTGAGGACCTCAGGGACCGGCCTCCTGCTGGTGCCCAGAGTCTGGACAAAACACGAAGAGTCAGAGTTTCAGATTCATGCAGCTAAAACCTGGAACAGTCTTCCTGAACATGTTAGACAGATCTCTACTGACTCTGTTTAGCTGCATATGACGGAAAGGTTTTCATTTTTCATTCCATACTCTTCTTCTCTAATTTAATGTCTCTCTCTCTTTTTTATGATTATTTATGTTTTGATTTGTTTTTATTGTGATTTTGATGCATTTCTTATTCTGTAAAGCACTTTGAATTACTTTGTGTACGAATTGTGCTTTACAAATAAACTCGCCTTGCCTTACCTTGCATTCTGACTGTGAGGGGGGTCGCCTCTCCACAGATCTGACCTGCAACTTGGTTTGGTTTACTCACCATGAAGATAGAAAGATTTAATACCACCACATTGTGAAACATTTCCCTGGAGACAAGCATTTGGCCTTCCACCAGAAAAGTCACACCAATGCACCAAGAAGCCAACTTTCTACAGTAAAAATGAAAACTTTACAATTATTACTTATGTCCACCTTTCAAGCGTATGTGGCAAAGAGCTGGCTTCTTGCGTGACCATGTAATTAGTGTGAAGGACATGTGTGTATTAACTTCTACAGCCGATTGCAACTTGTCTCTTTCCATCTCCAATAATGGCGCAAACTACGGAAAATTGTCCTTGTCTGAAAAAGCACTCAAGCACTTGCATGTGAACAGAGAACTGGCTGCTTATACCTACTTGCCTGGGGTGGCCAGACTTTCAAAATTAAAAACTGGGACACGCCGGGTTGGGAGAAAGAGCACGCAATATTCCCTAATCCGTTCTCGACTCACTTGTTTCAGACAGAATCTCAGGGACTTCTGTCTGTGTCTGCGTATCTGTACTTTTTATTTTTGCCTTATGGTCATTTTCAAGCACTGTTTTCTGTATTTTAGCTGAACAAATTACAACGTATTCCCCTCAAAACTGGATAAATAGGGATGTCTTGTTATCCTTTACCTGCCGTACAGAACAGGAAATCGTAATCAAAAGTGAATTCACATTTATTGATACTTTAAATCTTATTCAAAGGTTTCCGTAGCATCGAGGTTGTTGTTGAACCTGACAAAGGAATTGGAAATTTGCGTGCTTTCAACTGAATCAACATCTCATTACACTCCACAGGACATGATTGTGCACAAAATTGTAATCTCTCAGAACTACAGAAGAGATTTAATGGATTTTTGGAACAAACGTTGCAATCCATAAACAACAACAAAAGAAATGTGGAATGAAGCAGCAACTCCATTTTATTGAGCTTTGCCCTACATGTATAATGGAACTGTATGTAATATAACATAAAATAAAACTGAAGGGAGTGTTTGCAATTTGGGTCTGACAGTCGAAAATGGTTTACTTTTCTAACCGAAAAAAGAGTAATATTGACAACAAGGAGGCCAAGTCTATATTTTATTATGTTGTGAGAAAAAATCACATCACTTAGCCTTATGAAATCAAACTTTATGAATAAAAAAGCACTTTGCATCTGCCTTTTTGGAGCTTAAATTGCAGTGAAATTACTTATTTTTGTAATTCTCTCATTTTTATTTATGTAACTATTTCATAATATTGTGACCTGAATAATAGGGATGTAACAGTAACCGAAATATCTTGATATCGTGTCGTCAAAAGTTTCACAATAATATCATGGGCTGTCACAATATATCGAATCACAAGTTCCTTTGCTTAAATGCATGGTTTTATAGTAGCAACAGCTTATAAACGATAATAGTAACGATATCCAAATCTCACAATACGATATCGTCACGGTATGAAACTCACGGTACGATATTTATTGCGATATCGTGGGAAAGCTCACGATATCGTGTGGACGCTCACGATTAGGGACGTAACAATATCAAAATCTCACTGTACGATATTTTCATGATATACATCTCTCGGAACAATATTTATTGCGATATTTTGTGAAGGCTAACAAAACTGTATTCTACTTTTTACTTTTAAAATGCCATGACAAGACGTAATCCAAAGAACTAAGACTTAAAAGTGCTCAGAACTGTTATTTCTTCTTGTAGTCTGGACTGAAATTTAGCAAAGGATCATGGTCTATGTAGTTCCCTCTGTCTTTTTTGTAGCTATTGCTGCACCATAACTCTTCATTCGATATATTCTGATGGTCCACGATATTATTGTGAGAACTTTTGACAATATCACGATATTTCGGTTAGTGTTACATCCCTGGGAACTACATATCCCATGATTCATTTCAACGCAGACAACATGAAGAAATATGTTTTTTACTTGAATTCTTGGGATTATGACAGAAATAATTCACAGCAAAATCTTGTCAAGGTATTTTAAAAGCAAAAATTTGTCAAAATATTGTAGTAAATATCATATCGTGATAATATCGTACCGAGAGATTTGGATATAGTTACATCCCTATGTTGTACAAAATGCCTGGTCAAAGTATTTTATAATGTCAGTCTTGTTATTATGTATAATATTGTGAGCTTTCCCATGATATCGCAATAAATATCGTACTGTGAGGTTCATACCGTGACAGTATCATATTGTGAGACTTGGATATCGTTACACCCCTACTGAATAATTCTAATGTGTTCATGTTGTCATTATTTTAGCTATAAGAAAAAATAAATCCTCTTTTTTGTGTAGTGGCTCCATATCTCACACTGTTGCTCTAAGCGTCTGTGAGGAAGAATTTCGTGTTGGTCAATACGGCAAAAAGTAATATCACAACTCGATTTTATCTCAGTTCATGTTCGCTTTCTGTGCACTGTGAGTTGTTGAATCTTCTGTCACTCTAAGGAACCCAATAAAAAAGCAGAAACCTGAAAAGATTGGCGCAGGATCATGGTCGGATCACTGTTTCGTTTCAGTCACATCACCCATCCCTAATTCAAAGCAAAACGTTGCAGAGGCCCATTCATTTAAATATATTTACACAAGCCATGTTAAAACTGTTGTACACATCCCTGTCTCGGTTTTATCCATGTGGCTTGGAAGAAAGACGTCTTGGGTCCCGAATAGCCTGTTTTACCTTCTGTCTCTTTAATAGCGTCTCAACACAGCCTGAGAATTACCTGAGCCACCTGCCACCCGCGCTACTTACTCCAACAAAACACTAAAAAGCACAGCAAGTCTCCAGTGTCCATTTAACCTGCGTCAAGGAGAAAGAAGCTAACCCTCCTTTTCATTAAGTGTTAATAGATGTCACATTGTGGAGCCTTTAAGACACGTTTTGACTTCTTATTGTATTCTTGGCAAAGCAAATTTTTTTGTTTTGTTTTGTTTTGTTTTTTTGCATTTTTGTGTAATGTTGTTTTTTAAAGGTGTTATATTACGCAAAATTGAGCTGTACGCCACGTTAGAATCCTATTACCCGGAATTGTGTTTTGTTTCATTCACACACGTTTGAGTAAACCTTCATCATTAGTCTCTGGAATGCTCTGTTCCACCTTGTGATGTCATGAAGCGGTAGTCTTCATGTTAAAAATAGAGATTGAAACTTGTATATTGAGATTGTTTACTGTTTTAGTCAAGTTGGTGCCGCCTAGTGTCTCCGCTCAGTTTAAATTCTCTCCAGCGACTAGATCAGGAATCGGAATACACTAGACGGTTCGCAAAAACCCCACAAGTGCGAGTTCGGGCACCAGCCAATCAGCGAAGAGTCATACATTCTGTGTTGGCAACGATTCTCAAGATCGACACTTTAAAGCCAGAACAAAGAGAATGTTTGGCGAATTTTATCAAGGGGAAAGATGTTATTGTCCTTCTTCCTACAGGATTTGAGAAAAGCTTAATATACCAGTTAACCCCATTAGTGGCGCATTACATTACATTATTATCATGACCAAATAGCAGCGATTGGTTAAATATAAAAGTACCCGTCTACTGTCAAGCGAACGAATCCTAACACTGTGAGGTCAGATGGTTTCTACAAAGTGAAACTGGCTAATACTGTGGTCCAAAGCAAGAAAAATTATCTGACTAAGGTTTTTTTTGCCAAAACCTTATTCATTATTTATAAAAAAAAAAAAAAAGCTTTTGGACATCGGCCATCTGAGTCAGCTATGCATTTTTTCACTTTTATTGTACTGTTCCTTGTATTTGCACCTCTACAAGAACCTTGGTGTGTGTTTCCTGTATCATTTGATTCTACTATCTTGTCAACAGCATCAAAAAAAAGGACAAGATGTCTCTCCAACCAGAACTGCAGGGTATATTGTGGTCCAAAACAAGAAAAATGATCTGACGGAGGCTTTTTTGCCAAAACGTTATTTAAAGTAATAGTAAAGTGGGAAAGTGCTATACATTTTTTCACTTTTAAAAATAAAGTTTGGCAATTCCATATCTGAAATGATCCAAATGATTGTAATGAAGGTGTATGGAGTTTAAAAACACAGTGGAGCACTTCCTGTATAACCATTTGACATCACAACACAGTGTTTTCAGTGTGAGAGAAGAACTCGGTCTAACTATGCAGGTTTTGTGCATTAAATATGTGTGAATGAAACAAATCACAACTCCAGGTCTGTTTGTGATGAGGAAAATTATAACATAGATCAGAAAATAGAGATTTTAAAAGCTCAGACTAGAATGCACGATGTAAACAGTCATGGGGGAGAAGCGTTTCAGCCAATTTATGTAACTTCACTGAATACAATTATGAAAATGCATATGCCACTGATGGATACATAATTATGCTAATGCAAAATATAAAGGCAATTAAAACCATGTGGAACGGATCCATATTTATTTTGCAAACTTTCAGCATCTTGAGCTTAACTTAAACATGAAAGTTTGAAAGTTTTGACTCAGTAAAGCACATGTATTTCTTCACCCCAGCAACTAGAGACAAACAATGTAGATTGGCCGATATATGAGGTTGATATTTGGACTTTTTGTGTACCTGCTATTGGTCTTAAATCTCCAGCACAGATGATATTTAGTTTTGGCTGACCTGCTGCCTAAAACTACTCTTAAAGAATACCGGCTCGAGCGTCCCCCCTTTCTCTTGGGCGGCACATGGGGAACTGCTGTGCCTAGGAGAGGGGTGATGTTTTTGCCAGCCTTTAGTATGTGATGTATTGAGTTAGAAAATCAGCTTTCTATATCATAATAAAATGAAATGTGAATGTAACGAGACCAAATGTCGGGCTTTGTTTATGTCATTTTATCGATCTTCCCAAAACGGCACACATTTTTTCAGCATGTAAGATCAATAAAATCCTCATTTGCTCGCAGAAGTTTACTATGAAATCACATTTTTAATACTTTTTTCTTGCTTCCCATATTTTGTAACATCTGTAACTGTTAATTGGGGAAGAAATATTAATTATTTTCCTACCTGTCATGAACATAATTTGTAAGCAGCGCAACACAAGAAATTTAAAAAGCTACAGAATTTGTTCAAAAATCATTCAGAATCACTTTTAGGAAGGTCTTAACTATGTATTTTATTGAAATATGTTAAATAAAATCCTGAAATAGCTGTGACACTTTTATTGAGAACACAGGAGTTCCATGTTTGAGACCACATAATTTTTGCATGTTTTGTTTGTAATTATGAACAAATGTGTTGAGAGATATTGTAACTTATATATAATGATTTATTTTTTTTTATTTATTTATATGGATATAAATTAACTAACTAATAAAGGGAACAATTCAGGGAGACTTTCCAGCTGATTTCCCCATAGAGCTTTGAGACAATTTCATGGGAGACAGTTTTCTGATTGTCTCTCCCGCTCTTCACCTCTGTTTTATGTATGGTGACCAAACATCAGTTTTTCCCTGGACATGTCCGTTTTTTGCGTCCTGTCCTGGACGTCCGGGTTTTTTTTTTTTTTTTATTGGTGGAAACGTCCGGGTTTTCATGATCTTTCATTGGGGCCATTAAACTGAGCGTCTCTCTTAGCTCTTTGTAACTCAGAAGGAGCGAGCAGACGCAAAAACAGTCGGTCAGTCTGCAACATGCCGAAGCACAAATGCGAAGAAATTCTCCATTTTCTGTCCCGGTCAGAACAAGTGGGAGGCCATGTGCACAGGTTGAGAGTAGCTCAATGTCAAGGCCCCAACTCCCATCCCCGTTAAGGTGTCCGGGTTTTCACAAATGGAAATATGTTCACCCTAGTTTTATGCTATAGTGTCCTGTGAAGAAAACCTTTATGGGCTGTATGGGAAAAAACATGAAGGTTGGCAGTTAGATCCCCAATACTGGCAGGGCACTCTGTAAAGTCTGTAACGATAACACATTTTGAAGCGTGATATGTTGCTGAAATAAATATAGACGATAAACAATAATATTAAAACCAAACATAAAGCAGAATTGTCCGTAGAGCTTTATTTGAACACTAAACGTGACTACACAGCTTTTTATAGGTTTGTTGTGAAAAAAAGGTCTATGAGTGAGTTTTTAGTCCATTTAAATTACATAATAAGTGGGAGAAAATAAAAATCGGTTCTACTTATTTGCCCAAAAATATCAGAAGAGCTTATCGGCCATGGCTCTTGATTCTAAATAATCGGCTTATAATTCGATCTGGACTTGCAATCTGTTGTCTGCTTCGTTAGACTTTATCAGGTTGTGTTTACAGCCTTTTTTGTGAGCTGGTTAATTTGACTACCTAGTTTACTAATTAGCATTCCAAAGTCATTACAAAGGTTAAGTATATTCTGTCTCTGCTTTGTTAGTTTTTAGCCATTTGATTTAAATCTCTTTTTAAACGTCTATAACCGTTCTGATTCATTTATAATCGTACAAAGAAATAGTCATTAGTAAGATCTGTAAAGAATTGAAAATGTTGGTTAATATTCAAATGCACAAATGAGCCTAATTGCAGTCTTAAGGTTTTAAAAGCTAACCGGGCTATTTTTTACTCGACTCATGAAGGTATTCTGCTCCAGTCACTTGTTTTGTTTTGCTGTGACTAGACAAACTATTGCTAATAATGTTGTCAACAAATAATGACTTGGACTCAGATAAGGTTAAAGGATCTGGCAGCCATTTTGACAGTCGTAAACAAGGAAACGCCCACAAACAAAAGGGTCGAACAGCTCCGTGGGGGCAACTACACCATTCATTTTAATGGAGAGGAGCTGCTGTGTCACCCATTTATCAACAGTTACAAAAGTAAAGGGTCATAAAGAATTATACTGTACTAAATTTGGATATGAAAGTAGTCCAATAGTCCAATGTGTCCAGTGTGCAAAATGCTGGCGAAATATTAGCACCTTCTGTATTTTAAAGGGACAGTCCAGAATTTTGGACATAGGACCTCATTTCCTAGTGAGCCAGAGTGTTGGAGACGTGTGGAGACAGTTTTTTAAATATTCCATCCAGTCCTTGTATTTGCAGAGGTTACTGGTGCTAGGCTAGTGCATGTCAATGGCCATAGTTATCCTGCCACTGAAAACAGTCTTACCCACTCCACAAAACACCCGAAGTAAATCTATTATTACACCAGACTGTCCTTGTAAATGTCTGTGTTGATAGAATAATGTTTGAAATAAAACTAACCTTGCATTGCATGAATCGCCGCATGTTGAGGGACTATTTTCGCCTATATCAGTCCGCCAAGCTTTCTCTCATTAAGTACAACTTGCTGTTGCTGCTCAGACATAAATCCTTTAAATGCAGGGTTATAGTTTTACTTTTAAAATTTACTTCTAATATTGTAAAAGTGCTCACAATAATATCAGGGACCATCACGATATATTGAATTACAAGTCTCTTTGCTTAAATTAAGAGTTATGGTGCAGCAATATCTAAAAAAAAAAAAAGACAGAGGGAACTACATAGACCATGATCCTTTGCTCCATTTCAGTGCAGACTACATGAAGAAATAACAGTTCTAAGCACTTTTAAGTCTTAGTTCTTTGGATTAAGTCTTGTCAAGTCTTTTTAAGAGGAAAGAGTAGCATATTAACAGTTTATATTGCAATAAATATCGTACCATGAGATGTATATCGTGAAAATATTGTTCTGAAAGATTTGGATTTGTTATATTCCTAATCGTGAGCCTCCCCACCATATCGTGAGCTTTCCCACGATATCGCAATAAATATCGTATCGTGAGGTTCATACCGTGACAATATCTTATCGTGAGACTTGGATATCGTTACACCCCTAGAGGGTAATACAGCCAACTGTTTAAGTTCTTTTCATGTGAAAGAACTCATTGGTCACTTATGATTTAACAAAATTACATTTAGAACTTCACTCATTCATTCCACAAAAATTATCAATGTTTTTCAGTCCCTTGTGATATTTTTTAGTATCTTTTGTCCTCCTAAGCAGCCACTTTTGTTTATTTATTTATTTATTTAATAGGGACAGCGCATATTAATGAACATCTACAACACTGCAGTATAAATATGCCAGATTATAGCAAGAATGCTCATTTCCATCTGTAGTCCCTCAGCAGGAAACACCACAAATTTAACAAAGAAAAAAACAACAAAAACAAGTGACAGTTCTAAACTGAAAATGTCCACAAGTCTGGTTTTCCTTTAGCCGCTGTTTCAAGTGGGATTTGAAAGTGGCAAGTGTTGGAGTCTCTCTTACTGATAATGGGAGACTCTGACTGAGAGCATACATTGTCCGAGTGTGGTGCGTCTGTGTGGGACCTCACAGTTCCCCGGGACTGTGGCCCTAGTTCCAATCCCACTGACAGTCTTTACTTTCATAAAATCCTGTAACAGAGGTTAGGTTAGGTTTGGTTGCTTTATTCGTACCCGTAGGTAAATTTGCTTTGCAGATTTGAGAGGCAGGCCCCACATTTCACATTTCATTCATCCACAAAACATTTATATAAACATAATTACAAAATAAAGTGTTACAGTGCTCCAGTGCAGAATGGTTTGTTCCATAAACAATTAGTTAAATTCATCCATCACACTTGGCTAAAATCACAGTAAATATCAAATATGTTAAAACCACACAATCTTAGAGGGGAGGCAAGTCCACACAAAACTTTATAGATAAAACATCCCTATTTAAATCAACTAAATTATTAAAGCAGATTATACTTATCTAAAATAGTGCAGTGGTGAAATGAGAGAGATTTTTCTGTCCAGTATTTTTATGGCTTCGATGGGTTTGAGTGTTGTGCCAGCAGCAAGTGACCATGTGGTTATGCAACACTCTATATGAGACAGTGTAAAAACATTCATGCAGCATATAGAGTCATAAACGATCTTACTTGTCTAAAATTCACCAAGTTAAAATTTATAGTTTTTGTGAGGCGCTTTTTGTGTGTTTCTTAAATGTCAATGTCGGGTCCAACGTCAGTCCCAGGTATTTAAAGGTTGTATGGAGGATTTTTTTTTTTTCAAATTGTCAATGAAAGTTTAAAATACCATTACAGAGATGCAGCAGCCTTGTAATTATGTTGACCAAAAGAAAAAGAATGAAAATCCATCAACTGTGGACGTAGTGAGGCCACATAAACATCAGCCAATAGATAACGAGACTACCTCATTTTCTATTGGCTGTTAGGTTGTCAATCAAACTCCCTAGGTTTATAGTGTAAGTACTCACGATGCGCGGGGATTACATGGTTTACGCAGCGGTTCTTAGAGGCTTTTTTAAACTGTAGCTTCCTCGCAATTTGCATAAAGTTTGTTGCGATGGCGGACAAGAATCCACGACCAGTTCGCCGCAAAAGAAAGTCCTTTTTTGAGGTCGCTGAAAGAAGAAGAGAAGAGGAAAAGGAACAAAGTCAAACTGAGGTGATTCTTGGAGGTTCCTTCCAGCAATGACGCGAATGCAGACAGAGGGTGTAAAAACTGACGCATTGGTCACCAGTGTTGGGGAGTAACATATTACATGTACCAGAGTTACGTAATCAGAATACAGATTATGAGTAACTGTATTCGGTTACAGTTACTGTTTCATTTAGTGGTAACTGGATTACAGTTACTTTGTTGAAATAAATGAATTACATGACGCTATTTTCCTGTTTTTACATTTTGGGCTATTCCAGTTTTTTTGATTTGTTTGGTAATTCCACTCATTGCCGGACACTAAACCAGGTCTAAACCAGATCTAAAACCAGGTCTAAACCCAGGTCCAAATCAGGTCTAAACCCAGGTCCAAACCAGTTCTAAACAAGGTCTAAACCAGGTCTAAAACCAGTTCTAAACCCAGGTCCAAACCAGGTCTAAATCCAGGTCCAAACTAGGTCTAAACCAGGACTAAACCAGGAATCTAAACTAGGACTAAACCAGGTCTAAACCAGGACTAAAACCAGGTCTAAACTAGGATTTAACAGGACTAAATCATGCCAAGTGGACTGTGTCTCCTCCTCTTTTATCAATAATATTTTTAATACGGTGCAGTAAAGTCTGGGCTTTTCATTTTCTTTTAGCAGATAAAACATCTTATGTGAAAATTTCCTCGTCTTTGCTTCTCTACAGCAAATAAAGTAATCCAAAGTATTCAGATTACTTTACTCACTTTAAGTAATTTAATGGATTACGTTACAAACTACATTTTGGGGTATGTAATCTGTCATCTGTAGGGGAATACATTTTAAAAGTCACCTTCCCAACACTGTCAGTCACTAAATTACTTCTCAACAGTGATCCTGAACACGCATTGACTGTAAACAAATGTGATTTCTAGAGTAAGGAGGCGGGAGGAGATGTTTCTACTGAAGGAGCTGCACAACATTTGAAAAAGGACCGTCGCTGTATTCTCTTTCCTTAAAAAATCCTCTATACAACCTTTAAACTCTTTGACGAGGCTGAGTTCCACCCCGTCCAGAAAGACATTGGACTGCTAAAGCTCATTTGTTTTTGTTTTTTGGTACAGGTGAGCCACGCGTGTCCCTGATTGGCTTATCCACCTGTCAATCACCCCCATCTGAACTCTTTGTGTGTACTGTGGAGCTCAGTCAAAGCTCATGGCTAAGTTACTTTTCACATGTGCTTGCTTCATGTCCTTTTGTGTATTTCATCTTATAGTAAAACTTTACATCTGAAACCAGTGACTCTTTGAATTCTGCTTTTGCGCCGGAATAAAAGCGTGGCTCACAGCAGTTCAGGTGGCGGTTCTTTTGGCAGGGTCGCAGCTTCATCATCAAAGAGGGCTGCTTCCTGCCACAGCTGATCAAATGTCCCATGGTCCCGTGGGGCAGCGCAGTAGCTCAGGGCTCCGCTGTACTATAACACCCCATAGGCCCTCGGAATAAAGCTGCTGCGTTCAAAGACACTTGTTTTTTACCCAAGCGCGCTCCTGGGGTCTACACATTCACCGCTGTAGGGGAGCGCAGTATAAAGACGATTTTAGCGGGAAACTGATAGAACGATCTACAAAATCTGTGAACCGAGAGGCAGCAACAGCGTTTGATGTTTTAAATGGAGTTTGAGCTATGATTTCCATTCACACATGAGTTATTAGTGAGGAGCAGCCTGATCTTTTGCTTTTCACTGTGTTTTCTGTTTATGCATTTGAAGTGTAGCACATATAGATCAATAGAAATGATCAATTACAGTTATCTTCCTCAGTTTAATGTACAAACAACTGAGCAATCGCAGTTTATTTAAGTTGGAAGAAGTTTGAATGAAAAGAGAAAAAATGTTGACATATTTTTTTAAAACAATGATAAGTGGAGACCTGGAATATTTTGCAAAATCTATAGTTCAAGGTTTATTCCACTCTCCTCATCCTCTCATCTTCCCCCTCACTGTCCTCATCCTCTCATTGTCCTCTTCAAACTTCTCATCCTCTCCTCATCCTCTTCGCTCTCCTCATCCTCCCATCGTCATCTTCATTGTCCTCATCCTCTTATTGTGTCCTTCACTTCCTTCATCCTTTCATCATCCTCTTCTCTCTCCTCATCCTCTCATCTTCCCCATCAGTCTCCACATCTTCACTCTCCTCATCCTCTCACTGTCCCCTTCACTCCCCTCATCTTCACTCCTCTCATCTTCACTCTCCTCATCCTCTCATCGTCCTCTTCTCTTTCCTCATCTTTGCAACATCCCCTTCACTCTCATCCTTTCATCCTCCACTTCACCTCTCACTCTTCACTCTCATCTCCTTTTCGCTCTCTCATCCTCATCTTCTCATCTTCATCTCCTTCGCTCTTCATCTCTCTCTCTCATCTCATCTTCTCTCATCTCTCTCTCCTCATCTCTCTCATCTCCTCATCATCTCATCTCTCTCATCCTCTCATCTTCATCATCCTCTCATCTCTCTCTCATCATCTCATCATCCTCATCTCTCATCTTCATCTCTCTCATCCTCTCATCATCCCCTTCATTCCTCTCATCTTCACTCTCCTCATCTTCGCTCTCCTCATCATCTCATCATCCCCTTCACTCTCATCCTCTTATCATCCCTTTTATTCTCCTTATCCTCTCATTGCCCTGTCACTCTCATCTTCACTCTCCTCATCCTCTCATCGTCCCTTTCATTCTCCTCATCCTCTCATCATCACCTTCACTCTCCTCATCCTCTCATCCTCCCTTTCATTCCCCTCGTCTTCACTCTCCTCATCCTCTAAACTTCCCCTTCACTCTCATCTTCACTCTCCTCATCCTCTCATCCTCCCCTTCATTCTCCTCATCTCTCATCCTCCCATTCCCCTCGTCTTCACTCTCCTCATCCTCTAAACTTCCCCTTCACTCTCATCTTCACTCTCCTCATCCTCTCATCTCCCCTTTACTCTCCTCATCCTCTCATCTTTCCTCTTCACTCTCCTCATCTTCACTCTCCTCATCCTCTCATTGTCCCCTTCCTTATCCCCTCATCTTCCTCTTCACTCTCATCATCTTCTCATCTTTGTCTTCACTCTCCTCATCCTCTCATCGTCTCCTTCACTCTCCTCATCCTGTCATCTTCCTCTTCACTCTCATCATCCCTTTCATTCTCCTCATCTTCATTCTCCTCATCCTGTCATTGTCTCCTTCACTCTCTTCATCTTCATTCTCCTCATCTCTCTTCTCATCCTCTCATCATCCCCTTTACTCTCCTCATCCTCTCATCTTTCCTCTTCACTCTCATCCTCTCATCGTCATCTTCACTTTCCTCATCCTCTCATCGTCCCCTTCACTCTCCTCATCTTCACTCTCCTCATCCTCTCATTGTCCCCTTCCTTATCCCCTCATCTTCCTCTTCACTCTCCTCATCTTTGTCTTCACTCTCCTCATCCTCTCATCGTCTCCTTCACTCTCCTCATCCTGTCATCTTCCTCTTCGCTCTCATCCTCTCATCATCCCTTTCATTCTCCTCATTGTCATTCTCCTCATCCTGTCATTGTCTCCTTCACTCTCTTCATCTTCATTCTCCTCATCTCTCTTCTCATCCTCTCATCGTTCCCTTCACTTGCTCTCCTCATCCTCTCATCTTTCCTCTTCACTCTCATCCTCTCATCATCATCTTCACTTTCCTCATCCTCTCATCCTCATCTTCACTCTCCTCATCCTCTCATTGTCCCCTTCCTTATCCCCTCATCTTCCTCTTCACTCTCCTCATCCTCTCATCGTCTCCTTCACTCTCCTCATCCTGTCATCTTCCTCTTCGCTCTCATCCTCTCATCATCCCTTTCATTCTCCTCATCTTCATTCTCCTCATCCTGTCATTGTCTCCTTCACTCTCTTCATCTTCATTCTCCTCATCTCTCTTCTCATCCTCTCATCATCCCCTTCACTCTCCTCATCTTCTCTCGTCATCCTCTCATCGTTCCCTTCACTTGCTCTCCTCATCCTCTCATCGTTCCCTTCACTCTCCTCATCTTCACTCTCCTCATCACCTCATTGTCCGCTTCACTCTCCTCATCCTCTCATCATCCCTCGTACTTTCCCCATCCTCTCATCCTTCATTTCACTCTCCTCATCCTTTCATCATCCATTCTCTCCTCTTGTCTCCAGGTTGAATTGTACTTTGTCGTCTTTTTGCTTGACTACACCAATCTTGACAAATATTTTCTGAATTTGTAGTTATCCATGCTCTCTTTGGTCCATCCATCTGGTCACTGTGACTGAGTTAAAATATGCAAATTCCCTCCACACTCGCTGGAATCCTCGGAGGAACAGTTCTTGTAGACGAGCAGACTGTATTGACTAAAGGATCTGTATGGAAACAGACTTCTCATTTGGACTCATTCCAAACGAGGCATTAATTAAAAGCTGCACAGAACTGGCGCCCTCCCATTGTCCCAACTCTGCCGCAGTTATTTTTAATTCCCCCGCTAACTTTCGTGCCAAATTGTTCATTGTATGTCGAGGAGATATGATTTGCAATGATGAACAAATGCAGCCCCAGTAACTTTTAGCTCAGACAGGACGGAGAGGCGACCCTGCTCACAGTCACAATGTCTGCTTTTCTAGGTATTTTTGAGCTTTTACACCACCTCTAATTGAATAAATGTAAGGTAGAGTTGTTTAATGTCACACTGTGGAACATTCCAGCCAGAGAAATTACATATCCACAGACACAAGCAGGTGACAGACTCCCAACCAAAACGAATAAATTCCATATTTAAAGGTGCATTGTGTTTTTGGTGTGGAGACTCGTCAAATATCTTCTCTGTGGAGATGTTATTGCTCTGCCAGAAATGTTTCACAGTATAGCATTAAGAATTTCTATTCTCATGGAGACCAAACCAGACCAAGTTCCAGGTCAGATCTGTGGAGAGGCGTCCCCGCTCACTGTCAGAATGCCTGTTTTTCTTATAATCGTCAGTTTGCAGAACATGAATGGGCATTTCTTTCCTAAATGGGAACGCCTCCCATTTTTTAGCTTATGTAAACAAACAAACAAAAAAAAACGCCTACTTCCTTCAGTATTTTTAACCGTCTGACCCTGCAGCATTAGGATTCGTTCACTCCACGGTAGGCAGGTACTTTTTAATTATATTTCTTGATAAAGGGTGTCCAAACTTTTTCATAAATATCTAAACACAGATGAAGCAGAGGGTTGATCGAGGGCCACAGACTGGTGCTCAGTACAGTGAATAATTGAAATATGTGCATGTTTAACACGTTAGAATGAGCCATCAGTCCTTTATTCATGCTAAAATCCTCAAAACCACACACTAAATATTAAATATAGGCTTAACAAGGTAGATAAAAAAAAAAAAAAAAAACTTGCAATAAAAAGTAAATTTTTCATGGATGCAAGGTCATTTGGGCCAAGTCACCTGTAAGCCTGAGGCCCAAGAAAAATTTGTCTGAGGGCTGCATTTGGCCTACGGACAGTGTTGGGAAGGTGACTTTTAAAATGTATTCCCCTACAGATTACAGATTACATACCCCAAAATGTAGTTTGTAACGTAATCCATTAAATTACTTAAAGTGAGTAATGTAATCTGAATACTTTGGATTACTTGATTTTCTGTAGAGTAACAAAGACTCGGATATCTTCACGTGAGATGTTTTGTCTGCTAAAAAAAAATATGAAAAGCCCAGACTTTACTGAACCGTATTAAAAATATTATTGACAGAAGAAGAGGCACGGTTTGTGCAGCATGGTTTAGTCCTGTTAAATCCTGTTTTAGACCTGGTTTAGTCTTGGTTTAGTCCTGGTTTAGACCTGGTTTAGAACTGGTTTAGAACTGGTTTTAGACCTGGTTTAGAACTGGTTTGGACCTGGTTTAGACCTGGTTTAGAACTGGTTTAGAACTGGTTTAGACCTGGTTTAGAACTGGTTTGGACCTGGTTTAGACCTGGTTTAGACCTGGTTTAGAACTGGTTTGGACCTGGTTTAGTGGTTTAGACCTGGTTTAGACCTGGTTTGGACCTGGTTTGGACCTGGTTTAGTCCTGGTTTAGTCCTGGTTTAGACCTGGTTTAGTCCTGGTTTAGACCTGGTTTAGTCCTGGTTTAGTCCTGGTTTAGTCCTGGTTTAGACCTGGTTTAGTGTCCAGCAATTAGTGGAATTACTTAGAAAAAACAAAAAAAAAGGGATATAGCCCAAAATGTGGAAACAGGAAAATACCACCATGTAATCCACTGATTTCAACCAAGTAACTGTAATCCAATTACCACTCACTGAAACAGTAACTGTAACTGAATACAGTTACTCATAATTTGTACTCTGATTACGTAACTGTGGTACATGTAATCTGTTACTCCCCAACACTGCCCACGGGTCATAGTTTGACCATAGTTTCTGCTCTACAGTAAGGCTCTTCAGGGAGTTTCTGTTGCACGTCTGGGTATTTTTGAGCGATTAAACCACCTCTAATTGAATAAATGTAAGGTAGAGATGTTTAATGTCACACTGTGGAACATTTCAGGCACAGTAATGACATCTGCACGGAGAAAATCATTTGATGGACCCTCCACATTAAAAGTTACATAGTGGATCTTTAAACAGCTGTATTATACTTTGTTATGAGTGAAAGAAAACAACAATAATCTAGAAGAAGAGATCATGGACAAGTCGCGTTTTTCTGCACATTCTGGACGTATGATTTGTGATGCAGAACGAATGAAGCCCTCGTAACTTTCAGCCGACACACGACGAGCTGTGTGTGTGTGTGTGTGTGCAGTTGCAGATGTTTTCTAACTTCTTGTTCTGTCACTTTATTGGAGCGAGGCTGCTGGAGAGATTTATGAGTATGTACACATCGACTTGGTGCATTGCTGTATTTTTAAAGAAGAAAAAAACTTTGTCCCGTAGATACATTCGGTAACCCTTTGTTCTCGCCGAGTGTTTGTGATAAATGGACTCGCTCGTCGGTGAGTAATGCTAAATGACCGTGTTAAAGGTGCTGTACTGAACTTTTCTACTCTTAAAAACACAAAACAGAACATGATCATTTGAAACTGTGCCCAGTGGTCCAATGTTATTCCTCACTTTTCTATAATGAAGAGTGATAAGCGCTTTTAACTACTTTTAGCTTTGCCACCACGGTAAAGCTAATAATAACTAGCATGTTAACAGTGCACTTCCTGATTCTCGGGCAATTACACGCTTTATAATCGGTTGTATTCAGCTCACAGTCGTCTCATTTTACCCCAAGAGCTGCTTTTACAATTAGGGGTGTAACGGTTCACAAAAATCATGATTCGGTACGTACCTCGGTTTTGTGGTTCATTTTCGGTACAGTATGGGAACAAAGTGAAAAATTTGCTTGTCGTTTGTGTTTTTATTAAACCAAGAATTTGTTTTAACATTATACAAACGGGAAAATAAAATAAATGCAAAGTGCTGCTTGGTGACACTAATAAGCTAAATCAAATATGCAGCAAATGTATTAAATATTATTAAATTAAATTCCTTGTAAACAGTAAACAAAACTTTTAAAAGTTCCAGCGTAACGTTTTACTCAGTCTTCATATTTTTGGCCAGAAAAAACAACTTGTCCACATTGTCTGCAGTAAGAGTTTATGCGGATCTGCTGCAGGTACAATGTCCCCAGCGGTTGAAAATGCCCTTTCGCTCGAGACAGAGGTCGCAGTTATGGGGGGAAGTAGCGGAGATTCCATGCTGGTGAAAGATGAGAGCGAGGGCCTGGGCGCGACGATCGTAGTTTTGCGAGGATTCGTGTGGTTCGGAGGGACGTAGTCAAGGCGGGAAGCAATTGTTATCAAGGTGGCCGCCCTAACTATAGGCGAGTTTCATTGTTGACAAAAGCGCGCGTTGCATGCTGGGAATTATTTTGGTCGGCGGCAAGAAACACTAATTCAACATGACGGACGGAGCGAGAAAGCAAGTAAAGGGTATTGATCCCAGTTATTTATCCACTCTAACGGCAGAGGACTGAAGACGATTTGACCAGAAATTAGTCAGAAGCATCGATGGACGACAAGTCACCCTTTTCAACCCCGACAAAAGGTGGACCAAACCAAATTTGTGGTCGGAATCGCCAACTACCTGGACAAATATTCACTTCGGTGATATCCACAATGACTTGGTGGAAACTCCTGGGCCATTCACAGCAGAAAAGATGAAAACCTCCAAGAGTCTCGATGTGTTGTTGAACTTGTTGGAGTCCACGGTTTGTTAGGATCTTCTACGTTTGCTCTGCGAATGTTTGAAAGCCGTTTAATTCACCGTTAGCGGTTCTTTTCACTCAGAATACGAAAAAGACATTTTCCTTCTTCCGTGCTTCTATTTGTGCATCCGATAATGCAGCAGGAATTTAACCATTATCGGGGATAAATCCGCGAGGTTACGCACTGTGTTTGACGCTATCGTGTTTCTTGCCTCCGACCAAAGTATTTCCCAGCAGCAACGCGGGCTTTTAATAACAATGACGTCAGCTGAAACTCGCCTATAAAGCGCTACGGGAAACACTGCCCCAATCACGGACGAGTTTCCACGTGAATATTAAAGAGTTGAACCTTCCGTGTAGCTGCAAATGTTGTGGTGTAAACGTAAACACACACAAATTGACACAGAAACGGTTTAGAACGAATACATGAACCGTTACACTCCTATTTACAATCTATATAAGCTAAGGCAAAATTAAACATACAACGTACAGACTTGAAACGAAGAATATCAAATGTTTTTTTCTTTTAAATAAATCACAATACATTTAATTTTTCCTTTTTCATACAATTTGTAGTACAAATTGTAACATCTGCAAGATTGTGGGCAAAAACATTTTATATGAATCACATTTTAGAATGAATATTTTATAAATGCCCTTGTGACTGTCACAGAAAAAATACAAATGGCTTCATCTGGACCTATTGTTCTGTAATTTTGGAGTTGTTTTATTCTTTCTATCAATTGTTATCTTGACGCACTTGGATGACGTCCATTGAGCCGTCCACAGAGATTAGAATGAATATTATATTAATCCACCATATGTTCTCTCTCCCTCCCCCTCTCTCCTCCTCTTTCTCTCGTTCTCTGTGTCTCTCTTTCCTTCTCTCTTTTTACGTCTCCCTCTCACCCTATTTTCCTCCTCCCCCCTCTCCTCTCTCTTTTTCTCTTTCCTCCTTTCCCTCCTCCTCCTCTCTCTCCATCTCTCTCCTCCTCTCTTTTTCGTTCTGTGTGTCTCTTTTCTCCTCTCTTTCCCTCTCTCCTCCTCTTTCCTCCTCTCTCTTTTTACGTCTCCCTATCACACCCTCTTTTCCTCCTCCTCCCTCTCCTCTCTCTCTTTCTCTTTCCTCCTTTCCCTCCTCCTCCTCTCTCCCTCTTCTCTCTCTCCATCTCTCTCCTCTCTCTTCTTCTTTCCTCGTCTTTTCTCCTCTTTTTTTCACATCTCCCTCTCACCCTATTTTCCTACTCCTCCCTCTCCTCTCTCTTTTTCTCTTCTCCTCTCTCTCCCTCTCTTCTCTCTCTCCATCTCTCTCTCTCCTCTCTTTCCCTCTCTTCTTCTCTCCTCCTCTTTCCTTCTCTCTTTTTCTCTTTCTCTTTTGCCTCCTTTCCCTCCTCCTCCTCTCTTCCTCTCTTCTCTCTCTCCATCTCTCTCCTCCTCTCTTTTTCGTTCTCTTTCCCTCTCTCTTCCTCTTTCCTTTTCTTTTTTTACGTATCCATCTCACCCTATTTTCTTCCTCCTCTCTCTCCATCTCTCTCCTCCTCTCTCTCATTCTCTGTGTCTCTCTTCTCCTCTCTTTCCTCCTCTCTCTTTTTACATCTCTTTTTCTTTCCTCCTTTCCCTCCTTCTCCTCTCTCTCCATCTCTCTCCTCCTCTCTCTCCTCTCTCTCCATCTCTCTCCTCCTCTCTCTCCTCTCTCTCCATCTCTCTCCTCCTCTCTCTCCTCTCTCTCCATCTCTCTCCTCCTCTCTCTTCTCTCTCTCCATCTCTCTTCTCTCTCTCCATCTCTCTCGTTCTCTGTGTGTCTCTCTCTCCTCTCTCTTCTTCTTTCCTCGTCTTTCCTCCTCTCTTTTTACATCTCCCTCTCACCCTATTTTCCTCCTCCCTCCTCTCCTCTCTCTTTTTCTCTTCTCCTCTCTCTCCCTCTCTTCTCTCTCTCCATCTCTCTCCCCCTCTCTCCTCTCTCTATTTACATCTCCCTCTTGCCCTATTTTCCTCCTCCTCCCTCTCCTCTCTCTTTTTCTCTTTCTCTTTCGTCCTTTCCCTCCTCCTCCTCTCTCCCTCTCTTCTCTCTCTCCATCTCTCTCCTCCTCTCTTTTTCGTTCTCTGTGTGTGTCTCTCTCTCTCTCTCTCTCCTCCTCTTTCCTCCTCTCTTTTTACATCTCCCTCTCACACCCTATTTCCCTCCTCCTCCTCTCTCTCCATCTCTCTCCTCCTCTGTGTCTCTCTCTCCTCTCTTTCCCTCTCTCTTCTTCTCTCCTCCTCTTTCCTCCTCTCTCTTTTTACATCTCTTTCTCTTTCCTCCTTTCCCTCCTTCTCCTCTCTCTCCATCTCTCTCCTCCTCTCTCTTCTCTCTCTCCATCTCTCTCCTCCTCTCTCTTCTCTCTCTCCATCTCTCTCCTCCTCTCTCTCCTCTCTCTCCATCTCTCTCCTCCTCTCTCTTCTCTCTCTCCATCTCTCTCCTCCTCTCTCTTCTCTCTCTCCATCTCTCTCCTCCTCTCTCTCGTTCTCTGTGTGTCTCTCTCTCCTCTCTCTTCTTCTTTCCTTGTCTTTCCTCCTCTCTATTTACATCTCCCTCTCACCCTATTTTCCTCCTCCTCCCTCTCCTCTCTCTTTTTCTCTTTCTTCCTTTCCCTCCTCCTCCTCTCTCCCTCTCTTCTCTCTCTCCATCTCTCTCCTCCTCTCTTTTTCGTTCTCTGTCTCTCTCTCTCTCTCTCTCCTCCTCTTTCCTCCTCTCTTTTTACATCTCCCTCTCACACCCTATTTCCCTCCTCCTCCTCTCTCTCCATCTCTCTCCTCCTCTCTTTCTCGTTCTCTGTCTCTCTCTCCTCTCTTCCCTCTCTCTTCTTCTCTCCTCCTCTTTCCTCCTCTCTCTTTTTACATCTCTTTCTCTTTCCTCCTTTCCCTCCTTCTCCTCTCTCTCCATCTCTCTCCTCCTCTCTCTCTCTCTCTCCCTCTCTCTCATCCTCTCTCTTCTCTCTCTCCATCTCTCTCCTCCTCTCTCTCCTCTCTCTCCATCTCTCCCCTCTCTCTCTCTTCTCTCTCTCCTCCTCTCTCTCCATCTCTCTCCATCTCTCTCTTCCTCTCTCTCTCTCTCTCCTCTCTCCCCTCCTCTCTCTTCTCTCTCTCCTCCTCTCTCTCTCCATCTCTCTCCATCTCTCTCTTCCTCTCTCTCCATCTCTCTCCTCTCTCTCCTTCCTCTCTCTTCTCTCTCTCCTCCTCTCTCTTCTCTCTCTCCATCTCTCCCCTCCTCTCTCTCCTCTCTCTCCCATCTCTCTCTCTCCTCTCTCTCCTCTCTCTCCATCTCTCTCATCCTCTCTCTTCTCTCTCTCCATCTCTCTCCTCCTCTCTCTCCTCTCTCTCCATCTCTCTCCTCCTCTCTCTTCTCTCTCTCCATCTCTCTCCCTCTCTCTCTCTCTCTCTCTCTCCTCCTCTCTCTCTCTCTCTCATCTCTCTCCTCTCTCTCTCTCTCTCTCTCTCCTCTCTCTCTCTCTTTCTCTCTCTCTCTCTCATCTCTCTCCATCTCTCTCTCTCTCTCTCTCTCTCTCTCTCTCTCTCCTCTCTCTCTCTCTCTCTCTCTCCTCTCTCTCCATCTCTCTCCTCTCTCTCCTCCTCTCTCTCTCTCTCTCTCTCTCTCCTCTCTCTCTTCTCTCTCCATCTCTCTCCCCTCCTCTCTCTCCTCTCTCTCCATCTCTCTCCATCTCTCCTCCTCTCTCTCTTCTCTCTCTCCTCCTCTCTCTTCTCTCTCTCCATCTCTCTCCTCCTCTCTCTTCTCTCTCTCCATCTCTCTCCTCCTCTCTCTTCTCTCTCTCCATCTCTCTCCTCCTCTCTCTTCTCTCTCTCCATCTCTCTCCTCCTCTCTCTTCTCTCTCTCCATCTCTCTCCTCCTCTCTCTCGTTCTCCGTGTGTCTCTCTCTCCTCTCTCTTCTTCTTTCCTCGTCTTTCCTCCTCTCTATTTACATCTCCCTCTCACCCTATTTTCCTCCTCCTCCCTCTCCTCTCTCTTTTTCCCTCCTCCTCCTCTCTCCCTCTCTTCTCTCTCTCCATCTCTCTCCCCCTCTCTCTTTTTACGTCTCCCTCTCGCCCTGTTTTCCTCCTCCTCCCTCTCCTCTCTCTTTTTCTCTTTCTCTCTCCTCCTTTCCCTCCTTTTTCTCTCTCTCCATCTGTCTCCTCCTCTTTCTTCTCTTCTCTCTCTTCTCTCTCTCGCAGACCCGTCATCTCCAGGGGGTGTAGCGCCAAACTCTTGCACAGTGAATCCTTAACCGTGCCCGGGCAGCTCATTCTCTCCCACTGACTCTCCAACTGCTCCGAACGAAACGGTAATACCACAAACACACACTATTTCACTCCTTTATTTTACCCTTTTACTGCCCGTATGTCACTTCTTCAAACGGTAATAGACAATATAATCCAAAGATCAAGCAGCGACTTCTCTGCACCTGGTGACCGATGAAGGCAGAGGTGGCACCAGATATTTTTGTTTGGGGGCTCAGTTCTAATGTTTTCCTTGTCAAAAACCACACCCGGAGTTGTTTTGTTTCATCCACACGTTTAACAGACAAACCAGAAAAACTGAAAAACTGAAAACACGCTGTTCCACCTCCAGATGTCGTGTGGTAATACAGGAAGTGCTCCACCGTGTTTGTAAACTCAAGACACCTTCCAGGTTTTAGTCCTGATTTTACTTCTGGGTTAGACCTAGATTTAGTTCTGGTTTAGTCCTGGTTTTAGACCTGGTTTTAGTCCTGATTTTAGACTTGGTTTAGACCTAGTTTAGACCTAGATTTAGTCCTGATTTTAGACCTGTTTTTAGTCCTGATTTTAGACTTGGTTTAGACATGGTTTAGAGCTAGATTTAGTCCTGGTTTAGACCTAGTTTAAAGCTAGATTTAGTCCTGGTTTAGTCCTGGTTTTAGTCCAGGTTTTAGTCCTAGTTTAGACCTAGTTTAGAGCTAGATTTAGTTCTGGTTTAGACCTGGTTTTAGTCCTGATTTTAGTCCTGGTTTAGACTTAGGTTAGAGCTAGATTTAGACCTGGTTTAGTCCTGGTTTTAGACCTGGTTTTAGTCCTGGTTTAGTCCTGATTTTAGACCTGGTTTAGTCCAGATTTTAGACCTGTTTTTAGTCCTGATTTTAGACTTGGTTTAGACCTGGTTTAGTCCTGGTTTTAGTCCTGATTTTAGTCCTAGTTTAGACCTAGTTTAGAGCTAGATTTAGTTCTGGTTTAGTCCTGGTTTTAGACCTGGTTTTAGTCCTGTTTAGTCCTGATTTTAGACCTGGTTTTAGTCCTGATTTTAGTCCTGGTTTAGACTTAGGTTAGAGCTAGATTTAGACCTGGTTTAGTCCTGGTTTTAGACCTGGTTTTAGTCCTGGTTTAGTCCTGATTTTAGACCTGGTTTAGTCCTGATTTTAGACCTGGTTTAGTCCAGATTTTAGACCTGGTTTTAGTCCAGGTTTTAGTTTTGGTTTAGACCTAGTTTAAAGCTAGATTTAGTCCTGGTTTAGTCCTGGTTTTAGTCCTGATTTTAGTCCTAGTTTAGACCTAGTTTAGAGCTAGATTTAGTTCTGGTTTAGTCCTGGTTTTAGACCTGGTTTTAGTCCTGTTTAGTCCTGATTTTAGACCTGGTTTTAGTCCTGATTTTAGTCCTGGTTTAGACCTAGTTTAGAACTAGATTTAGTTGTGGTTTAGTCCTGGTTTTAGACCTGTTTTTAGTCCTGGTTTAGAGCTAGATTTAGTCCTGGTTTAGTCCTGGTTTTAGTTCTGGTTTAGACCTAGTTTAAAGCTAGATTTAGTCCTGTTTAGTCCTGATTTTAGACCTGGTTTTAGTCCTGATTTTAGTCCTAGTTTAGACCTAGTTTAGAGCTAGATTTAGACCTGGTTTTAGTCCTGGTTTAGTCCTGATTTTAGACCTGGTTTTAGTCCTGATTTTAGTCCTGGTTTAGACCTAGTTTAGAGCTAGATTTAGATCTGGTTTAGTCCTGGTTTTAGACCTGGTTTTAGTCCTGGTTTAGAGCTAGATTTAGTCCTGGTTTAGTCCTGGTTTTAGTTCTGGTTTAGACCTAGTTTAAAGCTAGATTTAGTCCTGGTTTAGTCCTGGTTTTAGTCCTGATTTTAGTCCTAGTTTAGACCTAGTTTAGAGCTAGATTTAGTCCTGGTTTAGTCCTGATTTTAGTCCTGGTTTTAGTCCTGATTTTAGTCCTGGTTTAGACCTAGTTTAGAACTAGATTTAGTTGTGGTTTAGTCCTGGTTTTAGACCTGTTTTTAGTCCTGGTTTAGAGCTAGATTTAGTCCTGGTTTAGTCCTGGTTTTAGTCCTGTTTAGACCTAGATTTAGTCCTGGTTTAGTCCTGGTTTTAGTTCTGGTTTAGAAGCCCATGCAGCGGACTCAAGAAGACACAGTCCACGCTTCGTTCAGTGGAAGACGTGGTACAGGCGTTGTCAGAATGGCGACATAATTTTACAGCTAATACACGTACTTACCAATATCAATACTATACCAGTGGCTCTTCGGCGCCCCCCCCAGGCAGGAGGGCCTCACCTATTGAAAACCACTGCTAAATGACAGAGCAGTTTGAGCTTTGGAGATGTAAACAGACTAATAATAAAAGATTACATGTGTGAATGTAACAAAACACAACTCCAGGTCTGTTTTTGATGAGGTAACAACATTATAACATGGTTTAAAGCTCACAAGAGTCAATTTCGCGTAATATAAGACCTTTAGCATGTTAAATTAGAACTTTTTAACAATGAAACGTACCCCCATCCCCTGCATTTTATTTGTTAAAGCTAAGCTGGAATCAGTGTTTTTATTGTAGACTCAATGAACCGTTATTTTTAATCGAGATTGGATGTGCTATGAAAAATTCTTAGGTGAGCTATGGGAGTACACTGGATATTCTCTCTGAAAATTAAATCAATATTAGGGATGTAACGATATTCAAATCTCTCGATACGGTATTTTCACGATAAACATCCCACGATACGATATTTATTGTGATATTTTGTAGAAAAGTTGTGAAAATACCTTGACAAGACGTTTGTTCTATCATAAACCTAAGAATTTAAGATTGAAACGTCCTTAAAAATTATTATTCTGAGTATTATTTTTAATACTTTTCATGTAGTCTGCGCTGTAATGTAGCAAAGGATCATGGTATATGTAGTTCACTCAGGTTTTTTTAGCTATTGCAGCACCAAAACAATGAATTTAAGCAAAGAGACTTAATATTGTGAGACTTTTGACGATACGATATCACAATATTTCAGTTATTGTTACATCCCTAATCAATAATATAGAATTTGATGAATGAATACAATTATAAAAAAGAAGGAAAGACATAAGATTTGTGCATGATCGAAATAATAAAAAGGGGGTCACGAAAGAAAGAAGAAAGAAAACTGTATATATGGACATGTGGTAGCGCTATGAAAATGTGTATGGATAATTTTATTTGTAATTATTATATAAACTCGGTCACTTTAAGAAAATAAAAAAAGAAGATTAGAAAAAAGCATTGGCTAGTGCCCCCTGAAGCCCCCTCCTGGTGCCGCCCCTGGATGAATATGTTTGTTGGGTTTCTTCTTGGCAGCTCCTTTGTAGTTTCTCTTCCTTCTGAAAAGTGCGGGCCATTCTCATTCTCCTGCTGTGACGGATATAGATTTTCACACTTGAATCGGGTGCATATTATTCGCACATATTTCTGTCGTCCACATAAATAAGGTTTGCTCAGAACAAACGCTCCCATGTGTGACGTAAACAGAAAAACGCATGCATTTTCGTGACAGCTTTGACAATATTGAGTTCTGCCCGTAAATATGTGTTTTTTTGTTTTCTTGGAAATATGGCGGAACAAATTGGCCTTCAGATAATAAATCACAGTTGGAATAGTACAGGTGAAGTTAACTTTTTAAGAACTTCCACTAGGGATGGGCATTCGATTAAATTTTCTTAATTGATCGTCGGGAGAATTAACAATCGATTATTGATTAATCATTAACGTTTTAATATTAAAATTATCATCATTATTATTACTATCTGCACGACTAATCTGCATAAATAAATTCAACTTTATGACATATAAACCGTAACCACTCTAGAGCCACATCAATCCGTTTGACATTATAATGTGTTTAATTCAGTTTTGCGCAACTCTCACAGAAACGAAACTTAAAACCGCATCGCTAATTTGCATAAACTAAGCGAAGGAAAAAAAAAACTGCTCTTGTGTCGCTGATGCGACATGACTAAGTGGAACACAGGTTAGTGTGACCATATTTGCGTTTGTCAAAACCAGGACACTGTACAGGGGGGTGGGAGGTGGGAACTCGTCATCGACTATTCTCACCTGGCAAAGCTTTTTCTATGGTGTAAGAAAGCTTTCAAAAATATTTATGTGCATAGAATAGAAATCCATGTGTATTTGGGAAATCCATGCATATTTGGCTGTAGTTGCGCATAAAATTAAATATTTGTGAACTCTCAAATGAGTCCAGTCGTACATAAAATATATTGTGTGTATTTTATCCATCAGAATACGAATAGAAAAGTTACGACGTCAAGAATTACAATCATGAAATACCAAATACGAATACCAATTCACAGATGGAATTTTACTGTCAAAAATACGTCATCACTTCACAGACATTATCCATCGAGCAGAAGAAACATCGATCAAGATCAAGACTGCGCAGCTCAAGTTTGTAGCAGAGGGTAAAAACAGAGTAATAGCACAAGAAGCTACAACAGCGACCAACAAGTGGGTTAATTAAAATTTATTGTAAAAATGTCTTGTCTTGCCACACTGAATTCAGGAACCGAAGGCTGCTGTGTAATATTGTGTAGAAACACCTCCTCTGAGCGGGAAATTGCACCTATATGTTAGAAAACATAGTGGAGCCAGTTGGCGACATCAGACGTAACGTTATCCCAGGGCTAATTAGGAAATATCAGGATTCTCTGTATGTTTAGATTAAAACATTCATGGCTACAGCCACAGCGAGCATCAGTCAGTCTTAACCTTCATGTTTTCGGTGTCCTGGCAAAGTTTTTTTCCCACTGGACACCGAAACATATGTGCTGCTTTATACACTGTGCACATGGCCTCACACTTGTCCCGAACGCAACAGAAAGCGTGGAATTTCTTGTACAAATCATCGTTAAATACGCATTTGCGCTTCGGTACGTTGCAGACTGACCGACTGTTTGTGTCTCGCTCCTTCTGAGTGCAGAGAGACACATGTACAGACCCCCGTTTGTCCCCGGACACAGACATTTGGTCATCCTACGCTACGCACAGCTAGTGTTGGGAAGGTTACTTTTAAAATGTATTTCCCTGCAGATTACAGATTACATACCCCAAAATGTAGTTTGTAACGTAATCCATTAAATTATTTAAGGTGTGTAACGTAATCTGAATACTTTGGATTACTTGATTTGCTGTAGAGTAGCAAAGACTAGGATATCGTAACATAAGATGTTTTGGCTGATAAAAGAAAATAAAAAGCTCAGACTTTCCTTAACCGTATTAAAAATATTATTGATAGAAGAGGAGGAGACACAGTCCGCAGGGCATGGTTTAGTCCTGTTAAATCCTGTTAAATCCTGGTTTAGACCTGGTTTAGACCTGGTTTTAGTCCTGGTTTAGTCTTGGTTTAGTCCTGGTTTAGACCTGGTTTAGATCTAGTTTAGACCTGGGGATTAATACCGCCGTGTAATCCATTTATTTCAACAATGTAACTGTAATCCAATTACCACTCATTAAAACAGTAACTGTAACTGAATACAGTTACTCATAATTTGTACTCTGATTATGTAACTCCGGTACATGTAATCTGTTACTCCCCAACACTGCTCACAGCAATCTACATTCAGTTTGTCGATTAAAATGAACGGAATCGATGAAATTCTTAACGATCAATTATCGATTAATCGACTAATCATGCCCATCCCTAATTTCCACAAGACGAGAGGAAGTTGAGTCCAAGAGAATGAATGAGCCAGGTTTTGACTTTATTTATAATGTATTTATATTGTGTCATCCATTTCACAATTTTGACTTTACAATAATGTGTTGTATTTAATATTTTCGTTGTTATTATGGCACTGCTTTTTGGAACTTCTCAGAATACGTGACTAGGGACGTCCCGATCTGACGCTGGTATCGGTATCAACCACAGATCTAGGCAATTTTAGAGCATCGGTTTGGATCAGATTTGGTGGATTGATCGAGCTGATACAGTGAATAAAAGCCTCTGCACTCCAACGTCACTGCTCACAGCTTAACACAGACTGAGGAGGCTCTGAAGCAGCTAAAAACATAAAAAATTACAGAGATAGTATTTGTTTTACCTCCTTTTTAAGAAGACATTTTTATATCAGGTAATAATTTTATCCAACTGCGACTAAATACTTAATTACTTATAAAGTCACAGCCTAAATCGAGTTAATAAAATCATAAAAAATTTGAAGATTGGTATCAAAATAAGAACGTTATCAGATCAGCATCGGCAATTGTATGTCGTCACTCACAGTGTTCAGCTCATCTCAAATGAAGCTCACGATGCGAACGGTTACAGGAGGAGGATTTTTAGAACAATTAAAGCATCAAATGTAATGATTGTGAAAAAGAATTTAGCTGATTTTAAGTGATTCAGTTGATTTCTTAATTTTTCTAGTCATTTTTGTGTATTGGTGAATTGCGTTGCTCAAAGTTGTGATGGAAACTCAAATGAAATGTGCTACAAATAAGTCTCAATCATTTAAACAAAAGTACTTTTTTACTTTCAGTCCAGATTTAAAATATTATATTATGGAGTAGAAAGTAAGGATACATGTTCTTTGATGTAGTGAAGTATAAATAAGGGCCTGTTTACACGAGAACGATTGTGGGTAAAAACCACAAAATATTTGATCGGAAGTCACTTTCGTTTAGACGGTGATGCCATTTTTGGGGATTAAAAACACAGAAACCACCCTCCAGAGTAGAAAAGTTGAACGCTCTGCAGTAACGTTTCCATCTACGCTGCCCAAGACGCAAAACTCTGGTCAGATCTGCTCACGTCACATACGCGTTTACATCACATACATGCAGTACACAGAAACAAACATGTCAGATAGCATGCATACCCCATCGAATTCCACACACTTTTGCGTCACCATATGCACGCAGATTTCCTCCTGAAAACTCACATCTAAACGCGGAATAAAAAGTGAAGACGCGATGCCACTTTTGCGTCTTCTGTTCAAACCGTCATCATATAAACGCAGCCTAAAAAGTATCCTCGGTAATATGTACTTAAAGGTTGTATAGAGGATTTTTTAAGGGAGAAGAAATACAGCGACCATCCTTGTGCATGCATGACACCACTTTCCTCCTCCACAGCTCCCTCAGTAGAACCACCTCCTCCCACCTCCTTACTCTAGAAATTACGCTTGTTTACAGCCAGTGCGTGTTCAGAATTACTGTTCAAGTGACCTGTCTAGAAATAATTTAGTGACGACGCATCAGTTTTTAGACCCTTTGTCTGCTTCAGTCGCACCATCGTTGGAAAGAATCTCCAAGAATCACCTCAGTTTGGCTTCGCTCCTTTTCCCCCTCTCTTCTTCTTTCAGCGACCTCAAAAACTGACTTTCATTTGCGGCGAACTGGTCGTGGATTCTTGTCCGCCATCGCAACAAACTTTGAGCAAAATGCAAGGAAGCTACAGTTTGAAAAAGCCTCTAAGAACCGCTGCATAAACCGCATAATCCCTGCACGCCGGCGAGTCACTTACACTAGGGAGTTTGATTAAAAACCTAACAGCCAATAGACAATGAGGTAGCCTTGTTTTCTGTTGGCTGATGTTTATCTGGCCTCACTACGTCCACAGTTGATAGATCTTTTTTTTTTTTTTTGGTCATCATAATTACAAGGCTGCTGCATCTCTGTAATGGTATTTGAAACTTCAATTGACAATTTGAAAAAAAAATAAAAAAATCCTCTATACAACCTTTAAGTAAAGTCCACATATCTAAAAAAAAATTGTCAACTTCTACGACTGCAGTATTCAAACTGTACATAGTTGCCATTTGCAGTTTAGTTGTGAAAGTTCTTTTCGTGCTTAATGTTTTTCTTAAACTTATATCGTGAACTCTGTCAAAATACTAACACTGTTGTGGGAGTTAGCAGATGGAAATTCTCTGTACATCTTTGTAGAGGTTAAAATGTCATATATGTGCTGAGAAATGTGCATGAAAACAGCTGCTGACTTTGTGCAAAAACTATTTATGTATTTTTTGTTTTTACATTATTATTTTCACTTTAAAAGATGCGTTTTGTAAACTTTCTGGTGGAGGGAGGGCTCATCAAATGCTTTTCTGTGTAGAGATGTTATTGCTTTGTCTGGAAAGTTTCACAGAACGGTATTAAACCTTTCTATCTTCGTGGAGACCAAACCAGACCAAGTTACAGGTCAGATCTGTGGAGAAGCAACCCCGCTCACAGTCAGAATGTCTATTTTTTGAGGTATTTTTGAGCTATAAACACTCTTGTAGTTGAATAAATGTAAGATAGAGCTGTTTAATGTCATACTGTGGAACATTTTTGGCAGAGCAATGACATTTCTATAGAAACAAAAGTCCACAATGCACCTTTCACATCCTTTCCATTACCACTATCAGAACTACAGTTATGAAAATGTGCCTTCTGTATTTGCACACATCAAAATAAAAACTCAGAGCGGGAAACACATTATGCAGAAATGTTTAGAAAAGGTTTACTTACACAGGGCATTTTGAGTTGAGTGACAAGATAAATATTTTATTGCCAGTATTTTACGTGTGGTTCATGTGGATTTGAATAACATTTGAAGGCTTGTATTCCAGAGGCCACGTCCTCCTTCACTGCTCTCTCCATTCATCATCGTCTGCTTCTGTAACTGTCATTGAGGTGTGGCCGTGAATACTGCTCACATGGATAAAAAGCACGGAAATAGACCGATAGTTATAATCATTCTAGTGCCGCTCTATGTCTCTATATTTCTACTGTCTGTCTATATTTTCTTCAGCAATATCGCACTTCAAAGGACTGGAGCCTGAAGTGACCCAAATTCAGTTTTTTCACCCTCTGTGACCTGAATCTGATCTTTTAATGACAGTCTGAACGACACAGATAAGATTTTTTTCAAATGCGGACCCAGGCCACTTGGACATGTGCTCCTAAAACTGATACATATCCCTGATCTTTTGAGATGCGACTTCAGTCTGAACAGCCAGGTCACATTCATCCCACCTACACGGAGTCTCGTCGATGAGGGATGAAGGGAAAGTGAGGTTAGAGAGTTTATTAATATTTGGAACTGGGCGGTTTTTGAAATGATTGCCAAGGAAATGTCCGAGCGCGGCTACAGTCTGTCCCGGCTCCGGTGTCAACAAAAAATAAAGAGCCTGCGAAAGAAAAGAGCCAAATACAAGGAGGATAAAGACTCAAACAAACGAAGCGACCGTGGACGTGTAACTTGTCCATTTTACAAAGAACTGGACCGTATTTTGGGAGACAAGCCCAGCGTTTAGGTGACTTCCGTAAACACTGAGCAGACTCGCTTCATGTGACGTTGTTAGGGTGACCAAATGTCTGTTCTTCCCCTGACATGTCCGTTTTTTGCGTCCTATCTGGGGTGTCCAGGTGATGGAAATGTCCGGGTTTTCATTACTGTTGATTGAGCGTCTCTCGTAGCTCTCTGTGCACTCAGAAGGAGCGAGCAAACACAAGCAGTCGGTCAGTCTGCAACATGCCGAAGCGCAAATGTGCATTTAACAATGACTTGTACAAGAAATTCTTCGTCAGGCCATGTGCACAGGTTGCGAGGTGAGAGTAGCTCAATGTCGAGGCCCCACCCCCTGTAAGGTGTCTGGGTTTTCAGAAGCGGAAATATGGTCACCCTAGACGTCGTCGTGTTCAATGTGCACGCGGGACACTTTTGGGGCGTTTAAAGTTCACACTGGAGATCACATACAAGTCACATTTAACTGGAAATGTGAACGACCTCGCAAAAAAAAATCGGATTTCACAAAAAAAATCCGAATTGAGCATTAAGCCCTGCAGTTTGTTTGGTTGGGGCTCCGTCACCTGTTTGTTTCTATGGTTTGCATGCTGTTATTCCCACATGCCGCTATTTATGTCATGTTTAGAGCAAAAATAGGACCTAAACTGCAAGACTGCATTTGCAAAGTTGTTTAATAAAACAAAAAACAACCAAACACACACAAAAAAAAAACACAAAACAGACACTGACAATGACAATGGACCAACAAAGGGCAGAGGAGAACACAGGATATATTTGCACACAGACACAGGTGTAACACAAACAATCTACAGACAGGAAGTAAAACTCAAAACTACAAGCAGACAGGACAAATGTCAAAATAAAACATCAAGGGCGCACAACACTAAAGGAATAAGATACACCAAAAGAACTACAACAACAACTACAAAATATGAACCATGACAATTTAAACATTGACGTCTAATTGTCAGAGTAGCAGCATAAACATCCCACTACTTGGACAGTTTTTTTTTCTCATTGTCAGAGTAGCGGCGCTTTACTATTTTTCAATCATTTCACTTTTCCAACATGATTAGTATTAATGTGAAAGCCTATTATACTTTGCACTCCCATATATCATTGATCAGAGAAAACTTCGACCACAGAGGATATCAGACCGTGGGAAAATGTCCTAACTGATCGCCGTGGGAAACAATCATGCACTTGAAAAAAAAAAAGAGCATAGGTCAGCCTTCGGGAAAATATCTCATCTAAAACGGAGGCTGCACGGGCCTTTTGTGCTTCATTCATTTTATCATGTACACCAGACATGTCAAACTCAAATTTGCCCCGTGATATTGTTATGACCCAGCTCGTTTGGGGTAAGGGAAGTAACAAAAATAAACCAAGATGGAAAAATGGTAAAAATTAAGTCATGTTTAATTAAAGGGAATGTAAAGGTAAATTAACAAAACAGACTAAATATACAGAAAATAACCTAAACGAAGAAACGAAACAACAGACTTAAACGAGTTTTGTGCCACAAAAGGGGTCACGCAGGCCTACACAAAACAAGCGGTAAAACTAAGGGACACACACGAACTAAAACACAAGTTCCCCAAATTAAAACCACATAAGCCCACAAACAGAATCGAGTGAGCAAATTTTTAAAAAGGCGCAAAACAGAACTAAACTACAGACCTAACACACACACGAGCGATGTGCCCTCTGTGTCGAGGCTTCGAAGCGTGTGCCGAGTAATCCAGAAAGACTTTGGTGAAGCGTGTATCGAGGGTTGTATCGGTGACGTATGTGGTGTCGTTGGAAGCTTCGCGAATCGCCCCGACCATGTGACTGGTTCAGGAAGTGGTTTGCAGATTTGACGTGCGATTCGAAACATAAGGGCCAAAGAAACGCAACGGATTCCCCCAAAACATTTTGTGGTGTTGGATTATTGTGAGTTTGGTACATTCAATTTTTTATTTTTTTTTATTTTTATTTATTCATTTATTTATTTATTTTTGTGATGGAGCCAGCAAGAAAAAGAATATTTTCCCCTGTTTGGGAACATTTTGAGCTGATATCTCCTAATAAAGTATATAGTAATAATGACGTCATTAAATAAACAATATTACTAAATACACAAATTTGACAACACACTGTTTCCCCTGGTTTAATATATTTCTTGTAAAAAATAAATAAATAATCAGGTGAAGTGTCTATTTTTTCTTTTAACTCGACCGTCATATCATGAACACAGACTCCATGATAATAAATTGAAGCATCGGCTCAAGAGTCGAGCAAATGGATGGAACGCTTCAGTGCTTCATGGGGCTTCATCTCGCCATCACTAACACACACAAACACAAACACAAAATGGCAGACTGTCCACCAAGACCAGCAGCCCCAGTCAGGTGCTGGTGATCTCCTTCAGTAGGGGACGGCAGCTGCAGGTGAGGTGGGTGTAAACAGCCCCACCAATCACAGGCCAGGGCTCCCACAGCAGGAATCAGGACAGTTCAGCAAAAATAATTTAAAACACACAAAACAAATTAGAACAAAAGACCTGGGGCCATAACAGATATAATTATATTTGACCCGTGAGATCATATCAAACATGTATTAGAGCTGCCCGTCAGCTACAGATAGACTATAGAGACATTATTTATTTAAAATGTTGTTATTATTTTATATGATGCTTGTTCTGAATTCAGTGTTGAAGCAAATCTATTATTAAACATTTATTTTAATAAGAAAAGGTTTAACATTACTGTGAGGTCCAAACATTTGTGAAGCCATAGTTGATGCTTTGTGCACCTTATTCCACCTTTTAAAATGCCTCAAAAATAAAAGAATCCACAGAGAGCGATCCAAGCGCAGTTTAAAAACTCTTTACTGAGGATTCACATTATTAGGACATACAAATACAAACAAAAAAGGGGAACTTTAACGTACAGGTGACAGGAGGTCAAAAAACTGTTTGGCTCCACTCCACCCTCCCATGGTGCATCTGCACACGTTTTAAATAAGGAGCCATAGACCACAAAATAATACAAAAACTAAACATTACTTAATTAAACTTATGAATGAATGAATGTTTATTCGGACAGTAATACATAGAACATAAAAAAAAAAAAAACATAACTACATAGATATAACACAAAAGTAACTATTTGTATTCTATAATAACAGGCAAAATACATGTTACTCCGAATTTTCCTTGTGTCCGAAAATGTTATGATTAACATTAGCAAGAATTAATTGAAAGGCAAATGTAAATAGATCAAATTATTTTGTAACAAATAATCAATAAATAATCATGTTAACCATAAAGAATTACCAAAATACCAAAAATTATGCATTTTAAGTTAATATTAAATCAAACAAAATAAGAATAATTATCTCAGTAATGAAAAAACTACAAAACTGGGTTTAGGCTCCCACAATTACATATCTCGAAAGAAGAGAAAACATGCAGATGTTTTTGAAATAAATATATTCAATAAATATTTAGTTTTTACCGCGACTTAGTCCCAGTTTTTAATTTTGGCAATTTTGAGTTTGACACCCTGATGTAGACTGTGGAGGACACCACGTATGACGTGTTGGAACAGCGATACTAAAAAACATCTAAATAGACACATGTCGTAATGAAGGAATGTCGGAAAAGGCGGCGGACCCCGTTTCTATGGATATATCATTGTGCTGCCTGGAATGTTCCACAGTATGACATTAAACAGCTCTACTTTACATTTATTCAATTACAGGTGGTTTAATAGCTCCAAAATACAGAGAAAAACAGGCATTCTGACTGTGAGCGGGGTCGCCTCTCCACAGGTCTGACCTGTAACTTTGCCTGGTCTGTTCTCCATGAAGATAGAAAGGTTTAATGCCATTCTGTGAAACATTCCAGACAAAGCTATAACATCTAAATGGAGAAAAGCACCACCAGAAAAGTTACACCCTGGACCTTTAAATTGCCTCCGTGGTGAATGGATTTGAGATTGAACAAGCCTCTTTTCATTACAAGTTTTCCAATTTTCAAGGTAACTCCACAAAGACGACCACGATTTATATTTAAATTGAACTTAGATTGAAAATTTAAAAAGCGATTATGTTTCGAAATTTTGAGTTTGGTTGAAAGTTCTAATTCGGCAGTGCTAAAATGAGCTGCAGTTGGCTCCATCTGCTGTAATGAGCCTATATTAATGATCTGAAAAGTGTCTCTCAATGCAGCTTTTTATGTCTGTTTAAGTGCGAGGGAAAACGCATTAACCTGGAGCAGTTTATTTAGCATATCTTAGCGCTGATAAATGATTCTACGAGGGCGCAAAGTGTGGTCCGCCCTCTGCACTAAAAAATATCCCAAATGTCGTGGATTGTCTTGTTAAAGCGTCCTTGTTAGTCGGCGTCTTCCCTTCTTGGAATTTAAAGGACCCATATACTGCACCGTTTTCTGATCTGTGTTATAATTGTTCTCATCACAGACATATGTGGAGTTGTGTTTTGTTTCATTCACACATGCACAAATCCTGCATGTTTAGGCTGAGTTCTGTTCTCAAACTAAAGACACTCTGTTCCACCTTGAGATGTCATGTGGTGATACAGAAAAAGTCTTTTTAAACTCCATCATTAGGATCATTTGGATCATTTCAGCTCTCTACTGTCAGTCTCTACTGAACAAACGGTAAAATGAGCTGTGTTAACTTGAAAAAGTGGAAAAAGTACAGAAAAATTGTAATTAAGTAAAAGTATCTTGACTTTGCTTAATTCCTACTCAAGTAAAAGTAAAAGTAACCATTTAAAAATCTACTTGAATAAAAGTTTTAAAAAGTACTTAATTTAAACTGTAATTTGAGTAAAAGTTACATAGTTATTTTCAATTATTTGGTTGTGCTCGAACCAATTTTGTGGTACACAGCGTTTAAAAATCTGGCAAAATGTTTAGGTACAACTTTAGTGGCGCAGCTTTGTAATTTACCATATGGTCCGCGGCACGGTGGCTGAGTGGTTAGCACTCATGCCTCACAGCAAAAAGGTTCTGGTTTCGATCCCTGGGTCGCCCGGGCCTTTCTGTGTGGAGTTTGCATTTTTCTCCCTGTGTCTGGATGGGTTTCCTCCGGGCGCTCCGGTTTCCCCCATCAACCCAAAACATGCTCCAGGTCTCCAAGAAGTTGTTAGTCAAGGTCAATTAAATACAATCAATTCAATCATTGTGTCTTTAGGCAAGACACTTCACCCACATTGCCTAGTATGAAAGTGGTGTGTGCGTGAGTGATGGTGGTGGTTGGAGGGACTGATGGCGCCGATTGGCATGGCAGCTGCGCTTCTGTCAGTGTGCCCCAGGGCAGCTGTGGCTACAATAGTAGTTTACCATCACTGGGTATAGAGTGAATGAATAATGCTGAAAAATGCTCTACTTACGGTCTATGCGTATGATCTGTAGATTTATAATCTCTGAAAAGTTTCACATGAACCATCTCCAACGCGATATAAACACAGAACAGACTCACCATCAGCAGCACATCCTCTGTCACAGAGAGAACACTCATATTCCACTGAGTCGTGTCCTTTAGTCCAACAGAAGCTGAACCACATCAACACACAACGCGCGAGCTGTTTGGTTTTTTTTTCAGATCTTATAGTTGTAGTTCTTCTTCTTCACTTGCTGCTTGATCGGTCCGTCGGAAAGTAGAGTCCCGCCGTCACTTCTGTTGTGGCGTTTTGATGTGTTGTGGCTTTTTAATGTGTTGCTGCATTTGCATTTGTGTCGTGGCGTTTGTATTGGTTGCGGCGTTTGCATTAAAATAGAGTTCCGTTGTGGCTTTTTTTTGGTGTGTTGTGGCTTTTTGTTGTGTCGTCGCATTTGTATTTGTTGCGGCCTTTGCGTTTGTTGTGACATCTCTCGGCTTCCTTTAGTTTGGTCTCCATGAAGATCGAAAGGTTTAAACCACACTGTGAAACATTCAGACGAACCAATAACATCTCCACGGAGAAAATCGTTTGGCAAACCGTCCACCGGAAACGTTACACAGTGCACCTTTAAAGTATTTTGGTACCAGATATTTCTTGTTGTCTTTTACTGATTGATATTTAAGGTGCAGGTTTGGGAGATATTGAAAAAGCTGATGGATGGCGAGGCTTTGGCGAGCAGAGTGGACTGTTCCCTCACCTCTCCCGTGGCTGTTGATGCAGACATATTGAAAGTGAATACATATTTCATGACAGCACATTTGGGAGTTTGGGAGCAGAGGTAGCCTAAAGAAGCAATGGGGACAGAAGGAACAAAAATAGTCTGAGTGGAGCTGAATACTTAAAGCTTCCATAACAGGTCTGACTACTCATCTGACTAAAACGCAGTGAAGATCGTTACATTTAAGATTTCTGCAAAAACATTCATACTCATTTTCCCAATTTGGACATTTTTTAGGTGGAAATTGTGCAAATTCTGACATAACACTAGGGAATTTATTACTGTTACCTAGCAACGGTCCTCTAATGTACACAGAAATGATTATCTGACAAATACAAATATACGAAAACAAATTATTTTGTTAAAATAATGTTTAAAATATCAGAAGAAATTTGCTTGTTGTGTGTAAATTGTGTCCAACTTTTTTACATTTACATGAAGAAAGGAGTTTGTGCATGAGAAAGACAAATTATAAACATAATAATGACAAATGTTAAACAGAAAAATAACAGATAAAAATCATAGAGCCTTGAAAACAAAGTGACTCAAAGTGGACTGAACTATTTATTTATTTATTTATTTTTCAGTTCAGTCCGGTTTAATTAGTTTTGGATTTATTTTTATTTTTTTTATATTTTTTTCTTCTTCTTATGGATTTATTCTTCTAACCTTTTTAGTAATGTAATATATTGTATTTTTCAGGCTATAAGGCGCACTTAAAATCCTTTAATTTTCTCAAAATTCAACAGTGCGCCTTATAATCCAGTGTGCCTTATGTATTCATTCTGGTGGTGCTTACTGACGTTGAACCGATTTTATGTGGTACACAGTGCTCAAAAATCTGTCAAAATGTTTTAGTACGACTTTGGTAAATTACGAAGCTGCACAGATATACGGTTTATGCTTATGATCTGCAGATTTATAATCTCTTAAAAGTTTCACATAAACCATCTCCAGCGCGATAGAAGCACAGAACAGACTCACCATCATCAGCACATCCTCTGTCACAGAAAGAACACTCATATTCCACTGGGTTGTGTCCTTTAGTCCAACAGAAGCTGCATCACCGCATAAGGAGCGAGTTGTTTTTCCAGAGCTTATAGTTCATGCAAAGTTTTGTTTCTGTAAAACGTAAACAAATGTGCACAAAGCTGCATTAATCACATTATCACTCTATATATATTCAAGTCCTCCTCATAGGAAATAAAACAACAAACTTAAATTATCCACCCACATTCACATTCATAATACACATTCACCAAGACAGGGAGACAACAGCGGGCGAATTACACCACGATCTGCCAATGGATCGTGGACGCCTGGACTAAGGATCAGTCTTAAGTGTCATCTGTTTGTTTCACTTAATGCGCCTTATAATCCGGTGCCTTATGTATGAAAATAGACGAGAAAATTCAACATTATTGCTATTGCGCCTTATAATCCGGTGCATTTTATAGTCCAAAAAACACAGTAATTTTATATTTCAATAAGGAGTCATTTGAAGGAAGGTTGACTGTTCAGTATATTTCATTTTTATGGATAGGGTATTAATAAATTGGAATAAATTAACAATAAATTCAATCACAGTAACAAGGACATATAACAATAAATTCTATGTCCTTGTTACTGTGATTGAAGTCAGTTATAATATTGTGATCATTAATAGTCATTTTTTGAGAGGATTTTTGATTTAAGTATTGTTCTAACTTTTTCCAAAGCTGATTGCAAGGTGCATAATCATAAAATTGGTGTTTTAGATTTTCTTCTTTATTTAGGCAAAAAGTACAGTTTGGTGTTATATTCTTGATCATTTTAGAAATAGTTTAGTAGAGTAAATGTTATATAGGATTTTGGTGTTTATACATTATTTAAAGGCAATAACCCAGGCTACATCCCATCTTTACTTATTACCAGAGGTTGGGACTTGCAAGTTGTCTCGAGTCAAACTTTGAGTCACTATTTTTAAGGACTTGAGACTTGACTTGATAAAATGGACTAAGACTTGGGACTGGACTTGGAATTGAGGCTCCGTGACTTGGAACTTGACTCTGACTTGAGCCCTGTGACTTGAGAAGACTTGATGCAACTCCTAAAAAATGTTTTTCAAAATCCTTTTCTCTTTACAATTGACAAATGCGGTGCTTAATTTTACAGGAACAAACTGGAACATGTTGCTCCCGTTTCTCTCTTTGTCACTATGGATGTAACTGAAGGTACTGTGACATGGTGTCCTCAAATGTACTACAGTAATATTCAAACAGTATATTAATTATTAAAACAGAGGGAACTGCATAGAACATGATCCTTCCAGTTCAGTGCAGACTACATGACAAAATAACTGCATTTTTAAATCTGAATTCTTTCTCTTCTGACCGTAATGATTCAAACTAAGACATTTAAAAAGGAAAAATAAACATTTCTACAACTCTTTATATAAATATTCATACACCAATTTAGTATAAAAGGCATATAAATTATTAAAATGTAAAGTACTTTGGTTTAAAGACTTGAAATGGGTTAAAGCTCAAAGCAGACGACTTAGACTTGATTTGGACTTGGGGGGCAATGACTTTAGACTCCACTTGAACTTAGCTGTTTTTGACTTGGGACTTGACTCGGACTTGAGGTCAAAGACTTGAGACTAAGGCTATGTTCAGACTGCAGGGCTTAATGCTCAATTCCGATTTTTTTGTGAAATCCGATGTTTTTGCGAGGTTGTTCACATTTCCAATTAAATGCGACTTGTATGTGGCTCCAGTGTGAACAGTAAACGGCCCAAAAGTGTCCCACATGTGCACTGGAGACACGATGACGTCAACCGCAGCGAGCGTGCTCTGTGTTTACGGAAGTTGTCCAAACATGGACGCAAGTATTGAGCACCTGGTGATTTTAAAGTTCCTCTCGTACTGGAGCCAGAACATGAACAACTTACTTGTTTTAAGGAGGAGATTGAGAAGGAGAAGGACGAGGTTTTTGGCCGTGGTGTTTTGTGAGGCAGCGTTGAAAGGAACGTGTGGATGTGGAGACGTAGCCAAGAGTGGTGAGTGGTGATGTGCTTCGCTTCAGTGACACGGAGTTCATTAACAATTTTCATGACTTCAGCACAGAATAGTGACATTTGTGGCTTGTTGATAACGTGTAGGTCAAATGAATGCGCTTTAGCCGTTCAAACTGAAGTCGCATGTCAAAAGATCAGATATGTATCGGTTTTAGGAGCACATATCCAAGTGGCCTGGGTCGCATTTGAAAAAATCAGATCTGTGTCGTTCAGACTGTCATTAAAAGATCAATTATAGGTCACATAGAGGCCAAAAAATCGGATTTGGGTCACTTCAGGCTGCAATCTGAACGCAGCCTTAGACTTGCAAAACAACAACTTGGTCCCACATCTGCTTATTACTGCGTTGGACTTTTGAACAGAATTCTCCCTAGTGTCATCAGTGTTTAAGAATATATGGTACTTCCTGTAATTTTCAACATATTTTTCTTCTCAAACTGCTTCTTTATTGGTGTAAAAGTGTAATTTATATTTAAAATAGTTAGAGTCATACCAAAATTAGATCTGCCGTACACACTTTCAAAGCCTTTGCAAAACTGTCATAAAGTAATATGTATTTTCTTTGTTGTAGTAGCTGCTCTTTCTTTATTGCACTGAAACAATCTTATTTTGTTTCACATATTGTATTATGGGTATGGCTTTTATTTCTTGGGCTGTTTTTGCAATTTTCCAATGTTGTCTAGCAAGCTCTGATTCATTTGTTACAACAATACTTGTGCTATAATGTTGCTAATGTATTATCTCATTTTCTGTTATATATTTCTGACAAAAGCTCCTATTATTGCTATTTTTGAAGGGTTTTTTTTTGTTATTATTATGAATTCCTTTCCCAGGGATGGATATTAAAGGCGCTGTACCTGATTCACACTGTCTTAAAAACGAGAAAAACAGAACTAGTTTGCAGTGGTCCAAAGATGTTCCTCACTGATCTTAAGCATTCTGAGCTTCTTAATTATTCACTGTGGCCTGAAGTGACCCTGAAGTGCAGTCTGAAGTGACCCGTCAAGTGATTTTTCACCCCTATGCGACCTGTATTTGATCTTTTAATGACAGTCTGAACAACACGGATCAGAGTTTTTCATTTGCGACGCAGGCCACTTGGATATATGCTCCTAAAACTGATACATATCCGATCTTTTGACATGCGACTTCACAAATTGCACGTCATAAATGCACACAGACGTTCTTCTTGTCATATGAAAATTGTGTCTGAACTCCGTGTGAGTGAAGCAGTGAAGCACAAAACAATCCCACCGGTCTTGGCTGTGACTCTGCACCCACACGTTCCTTTCTGCGGACGTTGCTGCCACTGCCCCACAAAACACCACGGCCAAAAACCTCGTCCTTCTCAATCTCTTACTTAAAACAGATCAACTGTACATGTTCTGGCTCTGGTACGACAGCAACTTTAAAATCTCCAGGTGCTCAGTGCTTGCGTCCATGTTTGGGGGGGGACTTTCGTAAACACTAAGCACGCTCGCTATGTGTGACGTCGTTGTGCTTCCGGCTCCACTACACTTATATTCACTGTACACTGTATTGAAAAAACATCTCTTCTCTCTGTTACTGCTGCTGTCAGGTCGTATTAATCCATTCTACATGATCCAGGTGTTTTTATTTAGCTATTTTGTCCATAAATCAATTCCTATTCCTAATATGGAACTACCTCCAAATTCGCTCCTATAACTGCTACCCTCAGTGATCTTCATTTGACTGGACTGACTGGTTGACATCACACTCACTTTGTCCATTTCTTTATACAGTCGTCCCTCGCTCTACCATGGTTCACCTTTCGTGGTCTCGCTGTTTTGCAGATTTTTTTAGTGCAATTTTGCATGTTTTTTTTTTTTTGTTTTTTTACAGTGTATGAGTGTGTATTGTGTTTCTTCCCCTGCGTCCTGATTGGCTGTAGACCGTTGTCAATCAATCTCTGCCATGCTGTGGATCCTGTACAGTACAGAATGTGTTCAGCTTGACAAATTTACATAAATGTTCGATCTCTAGCAGTGTGATTCTGAAGTGCATTGGGCAATAGCTGCGCTTACTGTGAGGTGCGGAGCCGTCTGTCGGTCCTTTCTCCTGCTTTCACCTCCGAGCCTGTCCTAGTTTAGTCCTTGTTTAGTCCTGGTTTAGTCCTGCTGGTTTACTCCTGGTTTTGTCCTAGTTCAGTCCTGATTTAGTCCTCCTCTTCAGTCCTGGAATCAGTCTTAGGTTAATCCTGGGTTAGTTCTGGTTTAGTCTTGGTTCACTCCATGGTGTATGCAACACAAAAGTTTGATATAATCTCGGGTTAACGGGCGGGTGTGGTGCTGTACTGTGTGGGTGCGGGTCTCCAAAAATGGACCCGAGCAGGACTCTGCGCTTTTGGGCTCTGTGGGTTTTTTCGGAAGGTTCCATGCATGTCCTAAAAAGAAGCACGAGAGATGGAGAATCCGAGAGAACAGGCCACTTTATTTCAGCATTTCCATTGAGAGAGATTCAAGTTGATTACCAAGTACAACTGCCACCCCGGAACGACGTCTCTGACCAACTCAAAATCAGGGGTAGCTTTATACTACATCTTGACAAAACATTAACTTGTTGATTTAGCATATACAGCAAGAAAATGAACAATACTGCTGACCCAGTACACCTTATCATGGGTGGAAACATGCCACGGGGTCCACATATGTCAGTTTTTCTGCTCAAAGTCCAGAAAAACATGTTCTTTATGGCACTCCAAGTACAGAAAAAACATGTTATATAGACCTATAGATAGTCATACGTGTTTTCCACCCTGTTGTCATTCCAAAGTCCATAATATTAGGTGAATTAGCATGACCAACACATAATATTTCCCACAGCTCCATTACGGAATAAATTAATCTTCAGTTCGTTCCATAAAGAAGGAAGAAAATAACAAAAGGACAACAGCAGCAATACGTTTTAAGAAGGATGCAGAAAGGGCTTGTGACTGTCCTGTGTGAGAAAAGTGTGTAAAGTGTGTGCTGAGGGGTTTTACAGCCTGAAAACAAATATAATAATTGTAAAATATAAAGTTGACTACTTCGCGGATTTCACCTATAGTTGGTTATTTTTAGAACATAACCCCCGCGATAAATGAGGGACCACTGTACAGTCAATGATTGCAATTCATTGTTTTATTTATCAGAATTGAATTGCAAATTTCTGAAATAGTGGTATTTATTTATTTATTTATCTATGTTTTTGTATTTCTCCTCTATGATCACAATGAATTATTATACAAAACAGACACAAAATCCAACTAAATAAACCTGTTACTTACCAAAAACAGATATTATGTCCAGTCTTTTTCCTATTTTTACTCACAAAAACGCATTATATTTACGTAATCTGTAACGGTTTACAGTCTGGACACATGCAGGTGCTTCCCGGTTCGCATCTCATCTGCATAGGTCCATGAGGCAGACCCGGGCTAATGCTATTCAGGCAGGAGAGCGGCTCGACGTGGAGCTCAGCCTGCCAGATAATGAGACTAAACACCACAATCTCCTGCATAATCATTCACTCCTATAGCCCATGTTATTACAGCAGGGGAGGGGTCACGCCAGCTATTTACATTAACTCTCCCTGAAACCTTCCCGAAGCTTTTTAATGGTCCGACTCGAAGTAATGGACACCTAATAGCTTCCGGTTGCTTGTGTCTAGGCCGTAGAAGCTTTTAGTCCATCAATATGTCAATTCCCAGCTTCATATTCCATGCGTTTTACTGGCCTCCGCTAACACACACCCAGGAATGACATTATGGTGGGTTAGGTTTACTCAGTGCAGTCGGGGACCAAACATACATTTTAGAAGAAGTAATCAATACGAGCAGTTATCCGTAGTTGACTAATGTGGAATCAATGGTTTTCATAATTCATGCATTAGAATTGTGGGAATGTGTGGCTGCCGTGGATTAAAGCTGATCGTAGCATTTCATTTTTTTTATTTAGAGTATTGATAATTCTTTAGGTTTATAAAGCACTTTTCAGGACCTACAGATATAGCTCTTTTAAAAGAAGTAAGTATCCAAATTTTGATACCGTTGAACCTTCTCAGGATTTTACTGCGGTAAACCGTATTAGGTTCAAGGTTCAAGGTTCTTTATTTGTCATTCAAACATGCGAGAGAAACACATGACAGAACGAAATGTGCTCCCCGAGGCCCAGTGTTCCAGAAAGAGATAAAAACAATAATAAATAAGCAATGTTAAAAAGTAAATACATTCAAAACAACAACATTTAGCAGATCCAACGAACAAGTAGTAAAATGTGGCAGGACAGAGAGGCAACCCAAGCAGGAAGTCAGTGTGCACTGTTCACAAATTACTGTATTACCAACATGTTTTAGTAGGACTTTGGTAAACTACAAAGCTGCACGGCTATACAGTCTATGCGTATGACCTGCAGATTTATAATCTCTGAAAAGTTTCACATGAACCTTCTCCAATGCGATACAGACACAGAACAGACTCACCATCAGCCGCACATCCTCTGTCACAGAAAGAACACTCATATTCCACTGAGTCGTGTCCTTTAGTCCAACAGAAGCTGAACCACAACAGCAACACAAGAAGCAAGCTGTTTTTATTGCGACTTACAAAGTTCATGCAAATTAACCACGTGGTTTTATGTTTCGTTTCTGTAAAATGTAAAGAAATGTTTGCCAAATTGCAGAAGTACTAGTTTTTTGGGGGGACCAACTCACTTGCGGCTGGACTTGCCATGTCTTGGTTTCCCTTGTGCGTATCACTTGACAACGGAACGAAACTAATCAAACGTCATCTCCCCATGCAGTGAAAAGAAACATTATAGGTACGATATACTGTATTAGTTGTAAATCGTGATAGCATTAAACTGAAAATACAACCACACATTAATTTGTGCTGAGGAAACAAATTTAGGTATCAATAAATTATGATATTATATTAGGTCCTTATGTGCTGCAGATTTTTTTTATGACGGTAATGAAACTGATACCGCAGTATACGTAATACCATATTACCACCCAACCCTAGTATCCAGTAAACTTAATGAACATTTCACATATTTTTTTCTTATTTAAGCTCGAAAAGAAAAGGAGTGGGAAGAGGAAAACGTATTAAATTCCACCCCCATGCATTATTCATTCGCCCCAGGGGGTCAGCGACTGTCAACTAGTGTGTTTGTCCACTGATCTGAAAGTTGGTGGTTCAGTTGAAGGTGGAAAAGCGTTATATAAAAAAGTGACCATTTACCATTTACCATACTGTAACCACATGTGCTCTGGCGCAGACTGACAAACTGACCTTTTACTCTTATTAGACAGTTCCTGTGCTGTGCCTTTGTCTTATGTGCCAAAAAGAAGGAGTCGTGCAAAGGCAAAAGGAAGAAACAGTGTATGTTTTGTTTGTGATTTAAGTCATATTTAGTTCATTTAGTTCAAAATCCAACCTCTTGTCTCCTTCTATTTGTTGTGGTCTTGGCACACGGTCTGAACACCCATCCATCCATCCATTTTCTTCCACTTATCCGGGGCCGGCTTGTGGGGGCAGCAGTCTGAGCAGGGACTCCCAGACTTCCTTCACCCCAGACACATCCTCCAGCTCCTCCGGGGGACCCCGAGGCGTTCCTAGGCCAGCCGAGAGACATAGGCTGCGTTCAGACTGCAGCCTGAAGTGACCCAAATCCGATTTTTTGGCTTCTATGTGACCTGTATCTGATCTTTTAATGTCAGTCTGAACGGCACAGATCCGAATTTTTCAAATGCGACTCAGGCCACTTGGATATGTGCTCCTGAAACGATACATATCCGATCTTTTGACATGCGACTTCAGTCTGAACAGCCAAAGCGCATCCATCCGACCTACACGTCATTAACAAGCGACAAACGTCACTATTCTGCGCTGAAGCAGGCGGAAACCGGAACTGTAAAATCGCCAGGTGCTCAATGCTCGCGACCATATTTGGACAACTTCCGTAAACACAGAGCACGCTCGCTGCGGTTGACGCATGGGGGGGTTGACGTCATCGTGTCCTCCAGTGCGCGTGCGGGACACTTTCGGGCCGTTTACCGTTCACACTTAAGTCACAGACAAGTCGCATTTAATTGGAAATGTGAACGACCTCGCAACAACATCGGATTTCACAAAAAAATCGGAATTGAGCATTAAGCCGTGCAGTCTGAACGTAGCCATAGTCTACTACTGTCCAAGCTCCTCCTGTTTGACTGAGCTCCTCACCCTATCTCTATGAGAGCGCCCAGCCATCCTGCAAAGGAAACTCGTTTTGGCTGCTTGTATCCGCGATCTCGTCCTTTCGGTTATTACTCAGAGCTCATGACCATAGTTGAGGAGAGGAACGACGACTGACCGGTAAATCTTCACCACAACTGTCCGATACAGCGACTGCATTATTGCTGACGCTGCACCGATCCACCTGTCAATCTCACGCTCCGTCCTCCCCTCACTCATGAACAAGACCCCGAGACACTTGAGCTTTTCCACTTGAGGCAAGGACAAGGACAAGCACCCACCTGGAGAGTGCAAGCCACCTTTTTCCGGTCAAGAACCACGGCCTTGGACTTGGAAGAGCTGATCCTCATCCCAGCCGCTTCACACTCGGCTGCAAACCGCCCCAGTGCTGCAGGTCCTGGTTTGTTGAAGCCAACAGGACAACATCATCTGCAAACAGCAGAGACAGTCTGAATACATCAAATAAATAAACCTTTGTATTCAATTACACTTAAATGGTCTTTAAAGTGAAAGTATTTTTATATTTATTCATACTGTACACACTATACTGCAAAGTAACTCATCTGTCAAACTGTTTAACTATGTAAGTGTCGCCGCACGATCCTGATCAGCACTAAACAGGAAATCCAACGCTCTTCTATATCATTTCAAACAGACACCCTGATGACTCGACCTTGGTGAGGTGTTTTTCTTATAATAGATGGACGTCTGGTGAAAATCAAGCAAATAATGATCATGTGAGCTACTTTTTACCTTCGCACGACTCCTTATTTTTGGCTCATGATACAAAGGCAGAGTGCAGGAACTCACAAATAAGGGTCAAAGGTCAGTTTTAAGCTCAGTATTTTTCGCGTAGAAATATTTCTTCATTATAGCAGCTAGTTGTGAAATTTTGGGAGCCCAACCTATTATACTTTAGTCTGGACAAAACAGAAACTCTTAAGTCATTTTTCTCAGTTTCTCACTCTGGAGAGTTAAGGTCTTTTGCATTTGTAGGGCAGCATAAGCTTGTCCCTATAACACATTTTAAAGTGTTATATATTGCTGATGAAAATATAGATGATAAACAATAGTATTATGGTATTAGAATAATGCATACCGCTGACAAAATAACCTTAAAGAAAAATTACGCCCACGCACAAAATATTCAGAATTCACAGTTTTGTTAAGAAACATGAGCTCAATAAATAAATGTCAAGCACAGTAAGTCAGTATCTATGAGTCATTGAAGTTAGTTATTCAACCTTCCACAGCTAAAAATCTTAACACATAAAAATATAAACGTACAAAGAAAAAAAAAAAGTGTTTGTGGTTTTGCAAAGTTATTCCTCACTTATATTATGTATTCCTAACATCCTAATTATTCACCACGATGAGTTACAAGCATGTTTCGCCAAAAAAAGCCTGAGTAGGGTTTGGCTGTCACAACTATTGGCATGCTAACGTGCACTTCCTGATCATAGGACAATAAAACTCTGTCTAATTAGAAGTCAACAGTCTACAACGGACATATTTTGACCTCAAGAGCTGCTTATTGGGGCTGGTATCATTAAGAAGTTGCCAATACGACACATACCTCGATATAGGAAGCTTTCGATTCGATACGATATATTTCAAATCGATTCAGTACCATTCAAAAAAATTTATGGCTAAATCATGGTTGATATTGGCATACTCAAAGTGTTTGTTAAACCACTTCTTGTGCAAAGTGAACATGAAACACAAACATTTTAATCCTCAAAACAGTGAAAATGTCAAATATGTCGCATAAACGAGTGCCCTTCTTCTAAACAAAAAAAAAACTGTAGCTCTGTAACAAGATTAGTTTGTAAAATATACCAAAAAATACTCCTGGTGATATATCAATACAGCAGTCCACGATATCGATACTGTATCATCATATTAAATGATACGATATGTCGATATTTCATTATTTTTGCACACCCCTACTGCTTATACAATATGTCTGTACTGGGGCAAAGCAAATTTTACTAAACAAAATCAGGTACAGGTAATTAAAGTTTTTTTTGAGTACTGTAAATATTTTTTTAATCTCAAATAATGCAATCCTTTTGAGGCATTCTTAAAGCACAGACTGTTCAATTTATATATATATATTTTTTTAGTTTCTGGACGTTTTGCAGCTCCCAGACTCATTAGAAAAACTAATTGAAATAATCATGATTCTTGACATTACACTGATTACACTCGTGTCTCTGGGGGCTGTTTCTTCATTAGCGCCTCAGACTTGGACCGTACGGCGGAGGGTTTAGTCTTACAGGTGGTTAAAGTCCTGTATTCTTCTTATATATAGATCTCGCTCCACGATAACGTCACGATTAGGGGTGTGCAAAAATACTGAAATATTGATGTATCGTATCGTTTAATGTGATGATACAGTATCGATATCAGGGACTACAGCCATATTTTTTGGTGTATTTTACTAATTTATTTCATTACAGCTGTAGATTTGTTGCTTGTTCAGAGGAAGGAAACTCATTTATGCGACACATTTGACATTTTCACTGTTTTGATGATTAAAATGTTTGTGTTTCATATGAATTTTGAACAAGAAGTGGAATAAAGACGTATCACAGCCACGATTTAGCCAGTATTTTTATTGAACCGTATCGAATCGATTTGAAATATATCATATTGAATCGTATCGAATCGAAAGTGCACTGTATTGAGGTATGTATCGTATCAGCAACTTCTGAATGATACCCAGCCTTAGTCACGATAAATAATTTGGAAATACGATGCATTGCTGAAGTAAATAGCCAATAAACAATATTAATAAAGCGAATTTAATGACCCAAGAGCAGATTTTAAGTTCAAAAATTATTCTAAAAGTACAATATTGTGAAAAAGTTGAGTCGCAATTAAGAAATAAATAGCAGATGAAAAAGTACTTAAGTTTAGTACTTACTTTGCATCTTTAAAGCTGCATTGTGTCACTTTTCTGAAGCTACTGGGCCAAGTTAAAGATCAGGAGGTCAGATCTGTGGAGAGGCGAGCCTGCTCTCAGTAAGAAGGCATGTTTTTCAAGACAACAAAATCCTCTGTAAATGAATAAATGCAAATGATACAAGTTTAATGCAGTACTGAGGAACATTTCAGGCCAACCCATAACTTTTCTATGGAGACAAGCAAAAAAAAAACGTTACACTGTACACCTTGGTCTTAGAAGTTATTAATTCAAACTTTTATGTCTTAAATCTTATCATATACTGTGAAAATAATCATAAATTCCCCAGGAGTGTAAAAAATGTACACACGACAAATACTGACCCCAAAAATATTTATATATACTGAACGATAAGTCGGTATAGTAATTATCGTGATTACTTACTTGTACTTGTACTGCTTACTTGTATATTTGGGTGTAAGGACAGCTGGAGCAGAGTCACAGAGGATAAAAAGGAGAGAAGAAGGATTTTAAACGTAGTCCCTCTGGATGTCTGTCACACAAGTCTACATCCTGCATATGTAAGCTGCTGGGTTTGTTCTTCTATAGGATTTAGTAGGCTATAGAACTTTCGGAGTGTTTTGAAGGCCTTGTGCGGAGTTTATTTATGTCGCTGGAAAAATCGTATTGGTATATAGTTTGTGAACATGTCAGAAAGTGCGTTTAGTTTGTATATTTATGGGTTTATGTGTTTATATAATGTGCTGGCTGCCATATGCTGATACCAAATATACCAGACACTGCATTCTGTCCTTAAAGAACCCATATTACTCTATTTTCTGATCTATTATAATGTTGTTTCCTCATCACAAACAGACCTGGAGTTGTGTTTTGTTTCATTCACACATTTCTCTTTATTATTTGGGTTGATTGGGACCTTTTTTTAGTGGAAAATCAGTTTGATGGAACTCTGTAAAGTCACAAAAACTATTTATTAAGTGCCTGAACAACCCAAAATGTGTACGCCAGGTCATCGGAGGCAACCACACAAACCCTGCAGATTTAAGATGAGTTCTTCTGTCAAATGGAAAACTCTCTTAAACTCCGTACACCATCACTAGAATCATTTGGATAATTTATAATCTGGAATTGCCAATCTCTTCTGAACACAAAGTTAAAAGGTCTCTAAAAACTACCACTTCATGACCTCACTAGGTAGAATAGAGCACTGTGAGCTTTGAAAATGTAGACAGACAAAAAAAATAAGGATCACGCAAACATGTGGGAGCAAAACAAATTCAATTCAGTTCAAGTTTACTTATTAGCACGTTTACAACAACTTCAGCTGTTAAGTGCTTCACATACAAGTCAACAAAAACAGAAGACACAGTTACATGTGCATATATACAGAAAACATGTGAAAACTACAATCAAAACACCAAGATAACCTGACGAGCTCGTACTAAATGCCAGGGAGAAGAGGTGAGTTTTCAGTCTAGTCCAGGGGTCTCCAGCCTTTTTCCTCCTGTGAGCTACTTTTTGTAAAATGAAGATGCCAGAGAGCTACTAATTTTAGTGGTCACCCGAAATTTTGTAAATATAAGAGCCATGGTAACCCAAAGATAAGGTACAGTTAGATGTCTATAAAACATAACCCTTTATCCAGTTGTCAGTGCACAAAATTTGTCTTCAAAGTTATACATTTACAAAGAAAATAGGCATTTAATCAATCAAATTTGAGTTATTCAGCGCTGTATGTATAATTCCGAAATCCCTTGATGAGTTACTTGTAAGGGGGTGGAGTGCTACTGGTAGCTACAGGTTGGCAACCCCTGGTCTAGTATTAAACTATGTTACAGACTGAGAGGATCTGACAGGAAGAAGAAGGTTGTTCCACAGTTCAGGCGCTGCCACAGAAAAACCTCCGTCACCTTTCGTCTTGAGCTGAGTTTTGGGCACGTCCAACAGGAACAGGTCGGCTGATCTCAGGACTCTGGGCGGAGTACAGGGCTGCAGAAATTCCCTTAAATACACTGGACCCATAGAGTGCAAACATTTGAAAACAATTAATAACATTTTAATTACACCCGATATAAGACAGGGAGCCAGTGCAGGTCACACAGCAAAGGTGTAATGTGTTCTCATCTCTTAGCAGAAAATTGCAGCGTTCTGGACGTGTTGTAAGCGCTGCAGGGAGACAAAACACAACTCCAGGTCTGTGTTTGAAGAGGTAACAACATTATAACATGGCCTAAAGATCACAAGAGTCAGTTTTTTTTTTGTTAGAGGGCAAGTGCTCTGCTTGTAATGTTACACAGTATGACTTCAAACTTCTCAATAGAGCTCAGGGCTGCAGAGAACGTTCATGTTTTTAAGAGCAGCCTCAAGACCCACCTTTTTAGCTTGGCTTTTGATTGAAATCTTATACTTTTACTTGTTTATATTGTACACATGTTATTATATTTATTTATTTTAGGCATATTTTTAGGATTTCCAGCGTCTGCATCAGGAGCGGAGGTCGGCTGTGGCTGCGGGGTCTGTCCTGTGGGCTCCTGGTGGAGGGTTGGTGCTTGGGCTTCATCTCTCCCCTGGACCCTGTGGTGGCTTCCTGGTGGTGGTGGACGTCTCTCTGCTCCTGGTGTAGACGGCTCCTCTGATGGTGCTTTCTCAACTGGTTCACCTGTATTCAGCCTCACATTTTACTATAGGTCATTTTATGTATTTTACCATGTTAATATGTGTGTGAGTATTTGGGTTGTCTGGTTGTGTGGGGGAAATGTGGGCTTGTTTTTAATCATTGTAAAGCACTTTATGTTACAATTTTGCATGAAAAGGGCTTTATAAATAAAATTTGATTGATTGAACTGTGACGAGCAGGTGGCACTACTGGACCAAGTTTACGCCAGATCTGTGGAGAGGTGAACATGTCCACAGTAAGAATGAGGGTAGTTTGAGGTATTCAGTAATCAGTGTTGGGGAGTAACGGATTACATGTACCGGAGTTACGTAATTAGAGTACAAATTATGAGTAACTGTATTCAGTTACAGTTACTGTTTCAGTGAGTGGTAATTGGATTACAGTTACTTTGTTGAAATAAATGGATTACACAGCGGTATTTTCCTGTTTTCACATTTTGGGCTATATCCCCCCCTTTTTTTTTTTCTTCTTTTTTTTTCTGTAATTCCACTCATTGCCGGACACTAAATCAGGTCTAAAACCAGATCTAAACCAGGACTAAACCAGGACTAAAACCAGGTCTAAACTTGATATAAACTAGATCTAAACCAGGTCTAAAACGTGTCTCCTCCTCTTCTATCAATAATATTTTTGGTTAAGTAAAGTCTGGGCTTTTTATTTTCTTTTAGCAGACAAAACATCTTATGTTACGATATCCTCGTCTTTGCTTCTCTACAGAAAATCAAGTAATCCAAAGTATTCAGATTACGTTACTCACCTTTAGTAATTTAATGGATTACGTTACAAACTACATTTTGGTGTATGTAATCTGTAATCTGTAGGGGAATACATTTTTAAAGTAACCTTCCCAACACTGTCAGTAATAATAATAATACAAAAAACCTGCAACCAAATGAATGTAAGACTGACTGATTTAATTCTATAGTGTGGAATATGTCTGGTAAATAGTGCGTGTTTAAGTATAGTTTTTGTATTTTCGCTTTGATTCATGAAGGTGTTTAAAATCTCCACACGGGAAACTTACCATGACTCAGAAGTAGTATCAACACCAGCAGGACAGTACCTAGGGATATTTCTCCAGACCTTGAGTAAGGAGTATCTTGAAGCATTAGACAACTGTGCTGGATTTGAGCGAAACTGCAGTGCCTCTGGGAGAACATACAAACTCCACGATCGAATGCCCCACACGGTGAAGTTCTGCCTGCTGTGGGGACTATTTTCCACTAAGTCACTTTTTAAAGCTGCTGCTAATGTGAGAAAATACATCTGTGAACGAACAGGGAGCTTAGACATGATGAGGTTACCCATTAGGGGCCTGAGTAATTACACAAAGTATGACTCAGGGACAGTTCACACTCAGTGTAGTTCAACAGGAAAAAAAAAAATAGGTGTGTATGCGTAACGAAGAAGAAAAAAACATATATAAGTTGCAAAGGACTATAAGTTGCACTTTTTGGGGGAAATTTATTTTATAAAATCAGAGACCAGGAACCGACATTTCATCTTGAAAGGCAAATTATAGTAATAAGAATAGAACAGAGAACAACAGACTGTTAACGTCACATATGAACAGTTCTTCAGATAAACTATAACATAAACAACAGAACAAGTTTAACCAAACTCTTCATCTCACTCCAAATCACTAAATCCATTGAAATTTCATCCTCAGTGTCACTTCTGAGCAACTCCATGACCTCCAGAGGTAAACAGAGCGCCGCTTCCTCTTCTGTGTAGCTGTGGTCAGACTCAGCATCAGTTCCAGTTAGAACTAGAAAAGCACTCAGAGAGCGCAGACCTCCGCCAAGGACTACAGTCCCCCTCATATTAATTGTGTTTTCCATAAATATTTGTCTCGTATCTTTCAATTTGGAATATGAAAGAGGATCCCATTGTCCATCTCTGAGTCAGATTTCATGGGATTTGGTCAATAATTATATTGAGAAACAAAATTTTTGGCTCCATTTACCACAATGTGTCACAAAGTGATCCAGAATCCAGGATTTCTTCTGGATCACCCCCAAAATGAAATCAGTTCTTCCTTTTCACATTTCCAACAAATCCTGAAAATTTCATCAAAATCGGTCCATCACTTTTTGAGTTATGTTGCTAACAGACAAACAAACAAACAAACAGACAAACAAACAGACAAACGCTGGCAAAAACATAACCTCCTTGGCAGAGGTAATTATTCCGGCCTTTCTGAATCCTAACAGGATGGTTTCAGTTGTCATGAAGTCCATGCTTTGTTGATCCATCCAATACTTCCAGGAAAGTTGCATTCTCCTGGTTGTCACAAGTTTCTCGTTCACTCCAAACTTTCTTTGTGCTGCTTGATTACTGTTTTCGGCTGCAGATTTTGCCACTTAAAGCTTGTAATTTGCAAAATATGATTTTCTTTTAGGGGGACATTTGTGTTCAGTCTTCTCAGTTGTCTTTGTAAGTTTGTTTAAAGTTTAAATTTTTAGTGGTACAGAAGTGATGAGAGCAGCTCTTTCTGCTGGAGACATGTGCAGTAGAGTGAAGTGACAGTGGTACAGGAGTAATAGGAGCAGCAGATACTGACACAAAAGCCTAGAGCCTTTCACGTGAATGTGAAAATTTTAACATAGAAGTCACAAAGGAGTATAGGCAAGGCAAGTTTATTTGTATAGCACAATTCGTACACAAAGTAATTCAAAGTGCTTTACAGAATAAGAAATACATTAAAATCACAATAAAAACTAATCAAAACATAAATAATCATCACAAAATTAAAGATTAAAATTAAAAAAGACAGAGAGAGACATTAATTACATAAATTAGAGAGAAGAGTGCGGAATGAAAACCTTTCAGTCATATGCACAGTGAAACAGAATCGCTTTGAGTCTGGATTTAAACAGCGTCAAAGTGGAGAGTCTGTCTCACATGTTCAGGAAGACTGTTCCAGGTTTTAGCTGCATGAACCTGAAACTCTGACTCCCTGTGTTTAGTCGTGACTCTGGGCACCAGCAGGAGGCCGGTCCCTGAGGTCCTCAAAGTACAAGATGGTTCATATGACACTAACATGTCAGAGATGTGCTTTGGTGCTCGGCCACTTGTAGAGACTTGTCAACGAGCAGAGCTGCTTTAAACGTCGCAGGACCACCCAAAACATGAAAAAAAGTGCAACTCATAGTCCGAAAAGCACTGTACTATATAACCAGAACCGAAGAAGCCATTTGGATGAGCAGCTAAAGTCTTCACTCTGAAACTTTTGTCCAGTTGAAATTTTTGTTTGCTATGTGAAAGGAAGGATCTCATTGGTCATCTTTTACTTTGAACAAAAATACATTCTCTTACCTCAGATAAATAGCCAAAATATCGTAATATCACAATAATATCATGGGCTGCCACAATATATTGAATTGAAAGGTTTTTCACTTAAAAGTATTACAAAAGAGAGAGATACATAGAACATGATCCTTTGCTTCATTTCAGTGCAGACTGTAGGATAAAATAACTGTTATTAAACACTTTTAAGTCTTAATTCTTTATAACATTGATGATTCACACTGAAGAGTTGTTATTGCGTTTTAAAAGGAAAAAGTAGCATATCCACAATTCTGTTAATCAGTCAAATACATTGCAAAAATTATCCTACTGTGAAATGCATATTGTGAAAATATTGTGAGATTTGGATAACGTTACATCTCTAGAAACAAAGGATCTCATTGGTCACCTTTATTTAGAACAAAAACACATTTCTTTTTCCTCAGATGAATAGAGTTGAGTCTTTTGCTCATTGATTCTATACAAATATATGATGTTTTTCAGTCCTTTTTGAGCAGATCTACAGTACAGCGCACTAATAATGCTGCAGTTTCTGGAAGACATGGACATTCCTTTAAACATTTCTTTTCACAAACGAACCTGAAGCCCTCTGAACATCTGATGCTATTTAGCTCCAGTGCCTTCATGTTCCAGTGATTCATGCTTTTTCTATCTAACCTTGGCAATTATTCTTACCCGGAAAGCTGTTCTCTGTTGAAATGTTGCCAGATATAACTCAACAGGGGCGCCTGTCATGAAATCGATTTTGTTTTCTCACTTCTTCTATATGCTTTTATGGTGTAGTTTTAAGAAGTCACCCCAAGAAAGTTAGAGGCAAAAGAAATGTTGACCTGTTCTTACTACAGGTCAGTGGAGGATGTATGGCTTTTACTGCGTGGCTAATTTGTGTATATCCAGATACTGAGCCTGTTCAGCCAACATAATGCATTTTTATAGATTTTTTAAATATTTTCTAACTGCAATAACCTTAATATAAACTAAAAAAACATATAATTTTATTTGTACATGTTCATCTTGCAAGGTTTTTGTTTCTATGGGGAAATTTAATGGTGCACTGACTCGTTTCTCTGCCCGTAATATCCCACAGTATGGCATTAAACATATATCGTTGTTTTGTTATTGCTAAAAAAAAAAACAGCCAACATTCTTAATATAAATGGGGTCGCTTCTTCACAGATCTGAGCTGTAACTTGACCTAATTGCCCCACCTGCTTGGCTCCATGGAGACCGATATATTTTTAATGACATACTGTGGAACATTACACCAGAAATGTTCCAGTAGCAGCTTTAAACGAGCCATATTCTGCTATTTTGTGATCTGTTCTAATGTTGTTTCCTCATCAAAAACAGACCTGGAATTGTGTTTTGTTTCAGTCACACATGTTTAACTCACAAACCCTGCATATTTAGTCTGAGTTATTCTCTCAAATGGAAATCACTCTGTTCCACCTTGTGATGTCACAAATGGTAAATGGTCACTTTTTTATACAGCGCTTTTCCACCTTCAAGGCTCTCGAAGCGCTTTACCACTCACCCATTCACACACACATTTACACACCAGTGTACACAGACACTGGGGGTGAGGTGGGTGAAGTGTCTTGCCCAAGGACACAACAACAGCATTCTTCTGTGGAAGCTAGAATGACACCAGCCAACCTGTGGGTCAGTGGATCTGACCGCTCAACCAGTGATGTTTATATCGAGAGTAGGATTCGAACCGTCAACCTTCGGATCAGTGGCCAAATGCTCTACCAACTGAGCTCCTGTCGCTCAAGGTTACATGAAGTGCTCCACGGTGTTTTTAAACTCCATACACCTTCACTAGAATCATGTGGATAATTTCTGGACCAGGAATTGCCAATCTACTGAACGAAAGGTAAAAGGGAGCTGTTAACTTGAGAACTACCACTACATGACATCACAAGGTGGAACAGAGCATTATGAGCTTACCAGACTAATAATAAAGAGTTACTCAAACATATGTGAATGATACAAAACACAAGTCCAGGTACGTTTCTGATGAGGTGACAGTGTTCCAGCATGACTCAAAGCTTGCAAGAGTCACTTTTGCGTAATATAGGACCTTTATTGTAGTATTTGTAGTTTTTATTTGGTCATTTTGCAGCACTACAAAAGAAAACATAGACTACAACCCCATTGATCATGACCGGAAGGGTTTAGGCTGGACTAAAAAGTACTTATAATGCTAAACCCTTTTCAACAATGACAGAATTCCAAGAAAGAAAAGCAGCGTATGAACAGCAAGTTTGTATTTACAATTTCACTTACGACTTATTGTATATATAAGAGACAAAATATAAATTAAAACAAACAAAATGTAATGCATAATTCATTCATTCCAGAGCTCTATATCTTTCAAAACATAACGCTTTATACTCTTTTTTTTAAAGGCTTTGACAGTGTTAGACTTTTTAAAATCATCACTCAGATCGTTCCATATACTTACCCCCTAACAGAAATACACTCACTTTTTTTCTTAGTTCTTATCTTCATTTTTTAGAGAAGATCATTTCCGTTTATGGTCGCACAAACCAACAATGATAAAGAAGGCACAAAATCCATTGTTTATGATCGCATCAAAACAAAAGGCAATGCCAAAGAAAAGCATGTGTTTAGTTCGTAGTCGTGGTTTACTTGTGAAGACGATGGATCTAGTCTTCTAGGTATTTCTGGAAGGTTTTTTTGAAGTACACCAAGTTAGTACAAGCTTTAATATGGTCATCTAAGGCCCCGTCCACACTACTACGTATTCGAGTCGTTTTCGTTGTGGATGCAGTGTTCGTTCACTCTAATCCGACTGAAAATGACTCCAGAGATGGAACGATCTGGTGCTGCCAGCTCCCACGAATTCATCTGAGTACAGATCTGATCCGGCACCATGTGGATGTCTGAAAACGCTGATACGCTACCACCAAATTGCTAAGAGGCTAGAATATAGGTCCATTCATTTATACGGTCTATGTGTATGACCTGCAGACGTATAATTTCTGAAAAGTTTAACATGAATCATCTCCAAAGCGACAGAAGCACAGAACAGACTCACCATCAGCAGAACACCCCTCTGTCACAGAAAGAACATATTCCACTGAGTCGTGTCCTTTAGTCCGACAGAAGCTGAACCACATCCGTACACAATATCGAGCTGTTTTTTTGAGCTCTTAGTTTATGCAAATTAGCCATGCGGTTTAAAGTTTCGTTTCTGTAAAATGTAAACAAATATGTTCAAAGCTGTGTGGATAGGGAAGGATTGCGGACGCAGAAACGACGTGTCTGGACGCAGATCGTTTCCGATACGGTGATACACGGATTCGTTTCAGTGTAAACGTAGTCTAAGAGCTGTTCCATAAGTCTACTCCACACATGCTTTTGAGAGTGGTTCGAGAGTTGTGTTTTTATTTTTAATTAATTTGACCTCTCAGTTTGTATTTGAATTAATTTGTGCAGAACAGTTTTTGAGTGTTATCAGGGAGCAGGTTGAGTTTCGCTTTAAATAAGATTTGGCATGTTTTAAATTAAAATAAAATTGAGAGCTGTTGCTAAACCTACTAGATCAACTGTGTCTCTAACTCTTTTTGCATTTAACTTTATAATTTTGAGTTAGGATGTCAGATTATCTTGTTTATCCCCTTTTAAAATCCAATATTCATGTTAATGCGAAATGCCCCATCCCTCCACCTGGCCTTGACATTTAAATGACATCTCTCACTCATATTCATGTTTTCAGCCCCTGTTATGCCCCCTCTCGCTACAGCCGTTTTCATCACAACCAAATTATCTCGCATTCAGGCTGTGGGACTCCTGCCGATGGGTTATGGTCGGCGCTTTGCATTTGGGCTCTTTATTGAGACGGCTGCATCTCTCACGGCTCAAATACGCCTTCAAATAGGTCAGGCCGGAGCCACATCTGTCCATCTAATAAGAAGCCGGGGCGTGCTGATATAACACGGTTGGATGGGGGCGCCGTTGAGAAAGCGGACTCATTAAGGTGCCATTGTCAGGTGGTATAGACTCTCTCGGACGCTCACTCAGCCGGAGACGGTTCGTACTATAGATATGCCATCATTAAGGGTGATACTAGCTCCGTTTGAACGCTCACACAAAGGGCAAGCGTGCGTATTTGGTCTTCTGATAGCTTCGTAGGGTGAAATTTGAAGTATTTTTAGATTTGAAAAGATTGTCCAAATGCATGTGCAGTTTGAATATTAGGATGCTTAGTATGGATGGAAAAATGTCTGAAAATGCTGCAGAAAAAGCTGATTTTAAAAGTAAAACGGGGAGAAAAAAAACAAAAGTAATTTCTCGTGAGCTTTAAGCCATGTTATAATGTTGTTACCGCCTCAAAAACAGACCTGGAGTTGTGTTTTTAACAAATCCAGGTACACATGTTTAAGTACCGTAATTTCCGGACTATAAGCCGCTACTTTTTTCTCACACTTTGAACCTTGCTGCTAATAAAATGCGGCGAATATATGGACGGATTATTTGTTTGGCATATTGTCCGTTCATATATACGGTCTATGGTTTGGCAACACCACGGATCTGAGTGCAGAAAACGCCGCTGTCTGTGCTGGCAACACATGGATCTAGGGTTAACATGAAGTTGCTACACTAACTATATTGTCAGCGTACTCAAACAGTTTATTACCGTGTGATAAAATAAGTTATGATGCTAAATGAACATTAGTGAGGGGGATATGTCTTACCCGTATGCGTAAATGACGAGAAGAAACGTCGCAAACTTCAGTAGCCAGACATCCACTCATACCTGATTGATAGAAGTAGTCCTGCCCCTGAGAGAGTCTGAAATCTGCTGAAATCTACAAGACACTGACATGATACAGACAGGACAGAGACTCTTTCTGCAGAGCGTGGGGAGAGACGGCGAGGAAGATGCTCGTTTGACTGTGTTTTGAATAGTTATTTTGCGCTTCATACACACACCCTCCTCATGGAAAACACACGAAGAAATGCAGATGATGAAGCTTTTAAGTTAAAGGCAAAGGCCGTGGAAGAAGTAAACAGATCTGCTGCACGTGAGCTTGGCATCAATGAGTCGATGGTGAGATTTCAGCAGCGTGACGAACTGACTCAGTGCAAAAAAACGACAAAAACTTTCAGAGGCGAAGCAAACAGACGGCCTGAACTTGATAACGTTCTTAAAGATGTGGACACCTGCAGTTAATATTCAGGTGCGCTCAATAGTCCAGAAAATACGGTAATCCTTTATTATTTAGTCTGTGTACATCTCCAAAGCTCAGAGTGTTCTGTTCCACCTTGGGATGTCATTTAGTGGTACTTTTCAAATTACCGTAATGGCTGCCTTTTACCTTCAGTGGAGATGGGCGTCAGCCAAATGATTCTAGTGAAGGTGTTTGGAGTTTAAAAACACAGTTCCTTCCTGTATCACCACATGACATCACAAGTTGGAACAGAGTTTTCTGTTCGAGCAAAGAACTCAGCCTAAATACGCAGGGTTTGTGAGTTAAACATGTGTGAATGACACAAAACACAACTCCAGGTCTGTTTGAGATCATGAAAAAACATTATAACATTGATTTTAAAATGTGTTATATGTGCTCTTTAAAACATTTAATTTGAAGAGCCAAAATATCTTCTGATTATCACTACAAAGATACTCCAAAAACATTTAATCTTTTTTGTCAATATTGTCCTAAGATCCTCTTTGTTCATTTTGTGTTGTTTGTGGAAACTTAAAATATGTATTTTTTATAATCTAATTATTATTTTTGGCAAAGAATTATAAAGGATATTTTAGGTGCCTGTAATTATGCTCAAAACAACTCTGGTTTTCAATTATTATTATTTTAATCAGACATTGGCAGGAGAACAAACAAAGTGTGCTTTTTCAGTGAATAAATTTGAATTCAAATTATAACCTATGTTTTATTCTTGACTTGCATTTTTAATAAAACTCCACGGACACAAACAGATGGTACCACCAGGCAAAGCAAACACAACACCATGGTGACAATTAAGCAAGTGGCAGTTTAGTGAACATGAAAAAAATACACAAATTAAAGGTCATATATTACAGAAATCTGATCAAAAGCAGACCTGGAGTTGTGTTTTGTTTCATTCACACATGTTGAGTAATCTGTCATCATTAGTCTGTCTAAATCTCAAGCTTAAAACAGAGCTCAAAATGCTCTGTTCCACCTTGTGATGTTATGAAGTGGTAGTTTTCAGGTTAACAGCTGCTTTTACCTTTGGAGCCTGTTTACATGAGAACGCTTGCGGGTAAATACGACTAAATATTTTATCGGAAGTGCCTTTCGTTTAGACGGTGATGGCATTTTGGGGCTTAAAAAGGCAAAAATCTGAAACCATCCTCCAGAAGGGAAAAGTTTAATACACTCCGCCGTAGCATTTCTGTCTACACTGCCCAAGACGCAAAACTCTGGTCGGATCTGCTCACATTGCATACAAGTTTACATCACATACATCACCACCGAGCCGCCTGGCATGCATACCCAATCGAATTCCACAGGCTTTTGCGTTACCGTATGCACACAGATTTCCTTCCGAAAACGCTCATCTAAACATGGAATAAAAAGTGAAGACGCGACGCCACTTTTACATCTTCTGTTCAGACCATCATCCTATAAATGTAGCCTTAGTTCAGTAGAGATTGGCAATTCCAGGGCTGAATCATCCAAATGACTCAAGTAAAGGAGCATTAAATTAAAAACAGGAAAAAATCGGATATTTGGGGAAAATGATCATATGGGGTACTAATATACAATCCTGACTTTTTTTTTTTTGAGAGAGACATTCACATCCAATGCGTTCTAGGATGTTTCAGATTTGCAGCATTGGTCAAGACTGAAAATTATATGAACGCTAATTTTATTTGTATACGACTTTTCATAACAATGAAAACAAAAAGCACAGTGTAACAGCTTTACAGTGGCAGAACATCACTTTTTGGTGTGGTTCTCCAAGAAACAATTTTTATCCTTGTAAACAACAAAAGTACTTTGCACTTCTGGCAGGCCTTTTGTGTGTAGCCATTTTTGCACAGTCTGCATCGTCCATGTTTATCAGCATGGATGGGAAAAAAGGCTCCTGAGTAAAAAAAGCTCATAAAATATGGATTTGGAGTAAGTAGGTAATTGGCATTTAGCTGTTGCAGATCTGCAACGCCTGCCTGGAGAGGGTTAAAAACACAGTGGAGTGTTTTCTGTTTGAGAGAATATCAGGATTATTTGCAGGATTTGTGTCTTAAACATGCGTGAATGAAACAAAACACAGGAAACAACATTATAACACAGATCAGAAAATAGCATAAAATGAATAAAAGAAGCGATAGTGTTTTTAATGCGCAGTTTCTCTCCACCGTACTTCTCTGATGACTGCAGCTCCCACAGAGAGTCGAGTCAGTATATTTGAGAGGAGATAGAAACACTCTGGATCAGGCTCTGGTCCGAGGAGGCTGTATTCTGTGAGTCTACCTGAGTGAGTGACTGACAGACTGTGACGCTGCTGTCTGTTCCATCCATCACATCAGTACGTTGAACCCCACACCTAGACTACACCAGAATTCAGTCCAGCCAGTATAGCCAGACGGTCTTATTGTTGTTATAAACTCACCAAAATGACAAAGCGAGCATTGTGTGGTTTTCAGATACAAAATGAGCTGATTTATGGTGGATTTGCATCTGAACAGGTGGCCATTTTGTTTGCCTTTTGTCTCCTCACTGTCAAACTAAACAGTCGGGTACGAGTTTGTGTTTGGACAAAAACAGAAAAGGTTATTATTCTAGTGAAAGTTATTTTAATGTGAGGTACAAAACTTCAAGACTGTGTATTTTGAGATTTTCTTACAATTTATGTCTGTACTAATTCTACTTAATTCTTTCCTTAATTCTCAAAAATCAGGCGTAACTGTTGATGCAGTGTGTAGAATGTGAATAATGGCCAATAATTTACACCATTTGGCCAGTTTTAAATGTAATAAAGCATTAACGTAATAACTTCAGCCAAAGACATAATCCAAAAAATTACAAGCAAATATTAAAGCCTCTGACCAGAGGGAAGCAGCTGGAACTCTGAGTTTAGTGGATGCTGAGCAGTGGATCTTTAAAAGGTGCATTGTGTAACTTTTCTCAGTGGAGGGAACATCAAACGCTTGTGCAAATGGAGATGTTATTGCTTTGTCTAGAAGGTTTCACAGTGTGGTACTGAACCTTTCTGTCGCCATGGAGACCAAACCAGACCAACTTGTGGTGTGAAGCAACTTAATAATGGCCAATAATGTACTGTACTTGGCCAATTTTAAATAGAATAAGGCATTAACGCAATAAGATAAGATAAGATATGCCTTTATTAGTCCCACAGTGGGGAAATTTCGGAGCTGCAACGCGCAATTCAAGAACAGCAGGGAAAAAATTTAACATGCAATAAAACAGATAATAGAGGCTTAAAAATAAAAAAATAAAAATAGACTTAAAAATTATTATGTACAATAAAAATAACAGTGCAGCATTTACAGTAATATGACTATGTTTATATACAGCAGCATAAAACAGGATAAATATCAGTAAAGTGTCTTGTATCAGAGATGTTCTACATGGTCTACATCGGGGTGCGCAATACGTCGATCCCGATCTACCAGTCGATCGCCAAGGTCGTGTGGGTAGATCGCCATGTCTTAGTACTCGTCTCGGACTCGATCGCATTTGGACTCGGTCTTGACTCTCACTCAAGGTCTGACACTCAACAAGTGTGATCAGATTTCATGACGGCCGCTGCTGTTGGCAATAAAGTTGTAGCGGGGTGCAGGAGCGTGTGAGGCGTCTCAGTGCAGCCTGTGCGCTCATTTGAAACCCGCGGAGACTATACGGCACATCACAAATACACACGCTCCCTATGCACGGCTCGTCTGCAACAGTGTGTGCCCTCGTGTACCAGCGTGCATCACAGGGCAGGTTAAACTTCCTAAACATCCTACCTGTCCATCTGCCTCACGTCAGCACGCCGCCCCTCGCCTTTTCACGCTCTCGCTCCTTTCTGCGTACAGCGAACACAAGCCCCTTCCACAGTGCGCATTGATTAGAAGAGCAAGACGAAACGTGAAGCAAAAACCAGTCTAAATTTGTGTTACAGTGTTGGCACAAAGCAGGTCTACAGCATAGAGCAGGATCTACAGAACAGACCTACTGCGCCACATTTGGCTGAAGTTTGCCTACAAAAAGTGCACAAATGCATCTGTGTTTGTCCACGATGTGCGTTTGGTTTGGTAAATGTGCAGAGGCTGGTAAATATCACTGCAAAACCAGAAAAGAATGCAACTCCAGTTTGGAACTTTAAAAAACAGGTTTAAAAATCTTCCTTCACTTTTTTCATAGTTTTGTGTAAAGTGCCAGAGGAAGTTCTCTTAAAGAAGGGGTTCTCAAACTGTGGGTGAGGGTCCAAAAAAGGGGCACAGAGTGTTTCAGTGCAGTTTGCTTGGCTTTGTATTAGGTAGACCATTATGACTTGGTCATTTTGTAAGTAGCTTGCATGCTGAAAAAGTGTGAGCACCCCAGGTCCTCATGGTCATTAGTATTGCACATAGAATTGCACATGGAATATTGCACACAACTTGAGACAATGACATAATACAAAAAATAACAAGCAAGTAGTACCGTATTTTTTGGATTATAAGTCGATCCGAAGCCAAAAAATGCGTAATGAAGAAGAAAAAAACATATATAAGTCACAGTCTGTCTTCAAGGAGACCAAACCAGGCAAGTTACAGGTCAGATCTGTGGTGAGGCGACCCCGCTCACAGTCAGAATGCCTGATTTTTCAGCCATAAAACCACCTGTAATTGAATAAATGTAAGGTAGAGCTGTTTAATGTCACACTGTGGAACATTCCAGGCAGCACAGTGACATATCCATAGAAACAAGCAGGTGATGGACCCTAAACCAAAAAGTTACGCAGTGCACCTTTAAATATAATTGGCCCACAGAATGCATCCGAAACCCAGTATTTTGCAATTGGCACAACATTTTCTTCCTAATGTTTTTTTTTTCTTTCTTTCCTCTAACTTACCTCCAAGCCAGGATACTCCAAACCAAAATAGCCACTTTATTAGACCTCATCCCATTTCTATTTTCCCCAATAGCCACATGGTTTGCTTTTCCGTTGAGTTGTTTTGTTGACCTTATATCACCACTACAGATGGATGTGAGAGCGCCAGCCCCAGCCTCCAGCCTCTGCCTGCACTCCAGCCAAGGCCGGGACCATTCCAGCTCCCATTTTCCGGTTTCCGTGCAGGGATCATCCAGCATACATTTGGAAAACAGTTACCGTGATTAATGCCGCAATCGGGAAGCGCAGTGGAGCCATACTAATGAACAGTAGCATTCTCCTGCACAGAGGTGGGATTGAATCAACTACCTCTAATAAATTGTGTAATGCGTTTTCATTCTCCTCCCACCGTCGTAAATTAAGACCGGAGGAGTATTTACAGTTGCCATGGTAGACCGCAAGCTGCCGCGCCATTAAATTTCCATGAGCGTGGCCGTATGCTACAGTTAGCATGTGGGGAGACTTCAGAGGGATCCAGCTGTGTAGAGATCGGAAAGCGTTTTCACCAAAGAAAGTTGACCTTTTTTGCGAAGCCGGTTGCGTAATCCGGTTGTTTGGTTAGCCAAGCAAAAGTTCATTAGGGAATAAAGGCAAAAGGTTAAGGTTCAAATGGATGGTATGAATTATTGATGATTGGGGGTTTGAAAGTCTTTTTTTTTTTGTAAACTTATTTTTCTGAACTTTTATCCATGCATGTTAAAGCTGCACTATGTAATTTTTTGGTTAGGGGTTCGTCACCTGCTTGTTTCTACGGATATGACATTGTTTTGCCTGGAATGTTCCACAGCTCTACCTTATGTTTATTCAATTACAGGTGGATTTGTACCGTATTTTCCGGGCTATAGGGCGCGCTCTTAAGCCTCCAACCAGATCAAAACACGACTACGCACCTCACAATCAAGAGCGCCCTATACACGAATCCACTCGGATGTCCCAGCACGACTTCAGTAAACTACAAAGCCGCACCACCCGCAGCGCACGCAAACATGCACTGAGCAGACAGCGACCGCACAGCAAAAAACACCCGCAGACACACTCATCACTTCACGCAGACGAGGAACGGAACGGAGGAACGAACCGAAAAAGTGAGTCCAATGTGCCGCTTCTAGCCGCAACTGATCAACTGAGTCACTGCGAACACGCCGACAATCCAGCGGTCCCAGACAGCACCCTCCCTACACGCCACAACTGAACAAAGCCCAGAGTCACCGTGAACGAGCCAAACAAAGTCCCGCTGACCCATCCAACTGTTGTGTTTCGTTTAAAGTCCGGTGCAGTTTATTGGTGAAAAAAGTTCGAAAATAGACCATTCAGTGACTTCACAAATATAATCCAGAATGCCCTATAGTGCGGAAAATACGGTAGTTCAAAAATTCCTATGAAAACTTCTGACTGTGAGCAGGGTCGCCCTTCCCACAGATCTGACCTGTAACTCAGCCTGGTTTGGTCTCCAAGAAGACAGAAATGTTTAATACCATACTGTCAAACAAAGCAATAACATTTCCACAGAGGAAAGCATTTTGACGGACCCTCCACACTGGAAAAAAACAAAACAATATCTAGGTAGTAAAATGACTTAAATTAAGAACATGTGACTTTATTTGAGTAGATTCAACTTGACAAGTAAAATTATCTGCCAATGGAACAAGTTTGTATTAATTGTATTAATTTAAGCAACATTCGATTTAGTTTCTTACTTTAAGTACAAAAAGTTGCCATTTTTCTTTTTTTAAGTGTAGCAAGATGTATTTTCAAATTTTAAGTACAAAAAGTGGTTGATGTTGTCCTGTTGGCATCATCAATCCAGCACCTGCAATGTGCACTGGGGCGGTTTGCAGCCGAGTGTGAAGCGGCTGGGATGAGGATCAGCTCTTCCAAATCCAAGGCCATGGTTCTCGACCGGAAAAAGGTGGCTTGCCCTCTCCGGGTGGGTGGAGAGTCCTTGCCTCAAGTGGAGGAGTCTAAATATCTCGGGGTCTTGTTCATGAGCGTGACATTGACAGGCGGATCGGTGCGGCGTCGGCAGTGATGCAGTCGCTGTATCGGACCGTTGTGGTGAAGAGGGAGCTGAGCCGAAAGAGAAAACTCTTGATTCACCGCTCAATCTTCGTTCCTACCCTCACCTATGCTCATAAGCTTTGAGTAATGACCCAAAGGACGAGATCGCAGATACAAGAGGTCGAAATGGGTGCTACCTTAGAGATAGAGGATCCTCCGGGAAGAGCTGGGGGAAGTGCATGTGGAGAGGGAAGTCTGGGAGTCCCTGCTTAAACCCCTGCAGGGATAAGAGGAAGAAAATGAGTGGATGGAAGTACAAAAGGTCTTGTTCCACTGGCAGATAATTTACTTGTCAAGTGAAATTTACACACATCATAATAAAACTTTCTTAATTCAAGTCATCCTAACTTGCTTTTTGCAGTGCACCAGAAAAATTACTCAATGCACCTTTAAGAATCTTCATCAAAAACATACCTGGTGGCTGCCAGATTCATCACAAATATGATGTCTTATTCAGGATAAAAATTGCTATGCTTGTAGTGTAGATCAGTGCAAACATTTCATGTATTATTTTGTCAGTTCGTGGGCCTATTTCTGTCTATTTGTCAATTCTCCGAGACATGTTGACTCTTTGAACTGAATCTTATTATTATCCTAAACAAATTGCTTATCTGCCGTGAGAAAAATTTGTTATTTTTCTCAAATCTTTCAGTCCTATATAAAGCTGCAGTTTTATTTAATTCACAAGTACTCCAAAAGTGCTCCTCTGTGTTTTTAAAGTCCATTCACATTCACAAGGCCTATTATATTTTCATTGCTCAATTAGATTATGTTCAGACTGCAGCTTGAAGTGACCCAAATCAGATTTTTTGGCCCCTATGTGACCTGTATCTAATCTTTTAATGACAGTCTGAATGACACAGATCAGATTTTTTCAAATGCGACCCAGGCCACTTGGATATGTGCTCCTAAAACCGATACATATCTGATCTTTTGACATGCGACTTCAGTCTGAACGGCCAAAGTGCATTCATCCGACCTACACGTTATCAACAAGCCACAAACATCACTATTCTGCGCTGAAGTAGGCGAAAATTGTTAATGAACTCCATGTCACTGAAGCGAAGCACATCACCACTCACCACTCTTGGCTACGTCTCCACATCCATACGTTCCTTTCAACGGACTGTCCCACAAAACGCCACGACCAAAAACCTCCTCCTTCTCCTTCTCAATCTCCTCCTTAAAACAAGTAAGTTGTTCATGTTCTGGCACCGGTACGAGAGGAACTTTAAAATCTCCAGGTGCTCAATGCTCGCGTCCATGTTTGGACAACTTCTGTAAACACAGAGCACGCTCGCTGCGGTTGACGTCATCGTGTCCTCCAGTGCACATGTGGGACAATTTTGGGCCATTTAATGTTCACACTGGAGTCACATACAAGTCACATTTAATTGGAAATTTGAACGACCTCACAAAAACATCGGCTTTCACAAAAAAATCGGAATTGAGCATTAAGCCCTGCAGTTTGAACGTAGCCTTAGTCATCACTAAGGCCTAACCATTACACACCTTGGCCATACCACTCCCCCCTACCCCACGGTTTTGTGCATTCACGTGTAGGGGTAGGCGTCTCTCAGTTACCATTATGGCAGAGGGATAGGGGAAAGTCCAAACAAAGATTTTTTAGAGGCACATTTCAAACAGAAGGGTATGATCAATTTCTTAAAATGCCTTGCAAATCACCGGAAAGATGACAAAAGCTCATCGCGTCTGCTTACGTAAAAGCTGACCAAAACTACTAATGACATATGTGATTGTTGAAGGGGTGTCCCAATTCGTAGAGGTTTACTTTCAACCCCTACCCCTTGATGCTCAGTTTCAAGGGGCAAAGGGTCACGTGTAAAAATTTGAAATGTGATTGGCTCTAACTTGGTAGCAACTCTTGTTTTAGTTTAATTTATTACTTCACTACTTAGTCTTCTAGCTTCCCTCTGGCTTCAACAGTGTAACTTAGAAGAGAGTATCTTGTGTTCTGCAAACAGAAGTTATATATACTGAAACACTAAGATGGAAAAAGTAAAACGCCTCGCTAAAATATGAATATTGTAGGACCTTCACAAGCTTGAAAAAAGTTCTGGTTGCTGCGAGAGTTCTACCAAACTACTGTGGATAAAGAGAGTCAGACTCACCCTTCTGAGTTTAACAGTTTAATTCCCACATGTTCAAAGTTTGGACAATGCATGAACTTCAACATTTATGTGCAGCAGAAAAATCGCTATTCATGCGGCATAGCTTCCTGTTTAAAGGTGATATTTTGAACATTTTTGAAAAGTTTTTGCCCTTTCAAAAGTTATAATCTTTTGTGTTGGTTTGTTTTTGCTATGGCACCAAAAGAAGGTCTTAGATTTGATTCCCAATTATGTGGAGGCTCTCTGTCTGAGTATGTTTTCTCTGTGTCTGGACGCAGGTTGATCCATATATGTTACGATAAAACATTGTAGTACAGTGGTCCCTTGTTTAGGTGAAAGGTGAAATCCGTGAAGTAGTCAACTTAATTTTTTACAATTATTATATCTGTTTTAAGGCTGTAAAACCCCTCACCACTTACAGTCCTTTTTGCATCCTTCTTAAAACTTATTGCTGCTGTCAACCTTATGTTATTTTCCTCCTTTTTTATGTAATGAACCAAAGATTAATTTATTCCATAATGGCGCCTACAGCCAGGAAACTTCTACCTTCCTTCAGCATGTCCTGAAATCCAACTTTTTGTGCGATGGTTTGCATCTTCCTCTGCCTTTTGGGTTCGACCGCAGGAGCTTTTGTCAGTCCAGAACGTTTCGTCGACTTTGTGGGTTTTGTCGGGGAGAAAACTTGCAAACATACAGCACTTCAGAATCACTGTGCTAACATTTATGTAACTTTGGCAAACTGAATGCATTCTTTTTTTTTTTTAGTTTTATTTATTTAAAAGGGACAATGCATATTCATGAACATATACTTGTAAACATGCCAGAATTAGCCCAAAGGCTACTTTTCATCTGTAGTCCCTGGCAGGTCAGAGAGATAGAGACATAAAACATAAGAACATAAAACGCATCACAGTAGACAAACACACAAGCATGACATACAACACTGACATTTACATAGGAGCATAACATTAGTAGTTACAGACCTGGTTTCTCTTAAGCCATTGTTTCAGATTAGTTTTTAATGAACTGAATGTGGTGAAGTCTCTTGTAGCAGCTGGGATGTTGTTCCAGATTTCTGTACTGTACAGGAGACACGGCACAGAGGAGATTGATTGACAATGGTCTACAGTCCTTTATCCAATCAGGACACAGGGGGAGGAACACAATGCACATTCATACGCTGAAAAAAATCTGCAAAACAGCAAGACCGCGATAAGTGAACAGCGTTATAGTGAGGGACGACTGTAATGTTTTTTCATGTAGTTAAGTAATATTTGTCTAGCCAGGCTGGCGTCACCTAGTGTCTCTGCTCAATTTCATTTCTCTCCAACGACTAGGTCAGGAATCAAAATACACTACGTAAAAACCCCGGAAATGCGAGTTTGGGCACCAGCCAATCAGCAAAGAGCCAGACATTCTGTGTTGTCAACAATTCTTGAGATCGAGGATTTAAAGCCGGAACAAAGAGAATGTTTGGTGAATTTTATCAAGGGTAAACACGTTATTGCCCTTCTTCCTACGGGATTGGGAAAAGCTTAATATACCAGTTAGCCCCATGACAAAAAGTACCCGCCTACCGTCGAGTGAACAAATTCCAACGCTGCGAGGTCAGACGGTTTCTACGAAGTGAAACTGGATGATGAATCAGACTAATATTTGTCTTGCCCCAGTACAGAATATTGTAAAAGCTGCTCTTATGGTCAAAATGAGAGTGCTGTGTGTTGCCTACATTGAATTATAAAGCATTCTATTGCCAGGAAATAAGTAAGTGTGCTGTTTGCATGCTAGTAGTTTCTGTTAGCATTACTGTGAAGGCATAACTCAGCTCTGGCTTTTGGAAGTTTGGAAGAAAATCACTCAAAAACTCATTGCAGTGAAAAATTAGGATGCTTGCGGTGCATAAGGTAAGTGAAGAAATTGCAAACTCTGCAAACAGAAGACTGCCGCTTCATTTTCAAATTAACTAGTTTTGTTTTTCACAGGCTCAAAGCGCCTAGTATAAAGTATAAGTGTATGTTTTTAGCTGTGATAATTCTAGCTAACTTTATGGCTAATTAAGCAATTACCAACAAACCATAAAGATGAAACGAGATTTTACGTAATTAAAATCTACACGACAAGGATGCCCAATTTCACCTGTTTTATTTGTTACAAGCCTCAAATCAAAACTTAATTAAAAGACTTCCAGATATTGTATTGTGTGTGTGTGTACGTGAATGTGTGTTTAAATGTGGGAATAAGAATAAACTGTTTTGAAGTGTTTATTGTAAGGAAAAGCCCCACCCAGGGACAAGAGTTGAATTAGAGTTGAAGTTGGCGTTTCACCTGCATGTTCTGCCCGTGACCTGTGGTGTAGTGGGGATTTTTTAAGTGAGGGAACACGATTTGTGACGTCATCAATGTCAAAATGATGCGGAATCGTGTTTTTAACATTCACGACGTTCATAATCACCTACAGAACATGAATCATAGATGACAACACATGAACCAGGACTAAACCAGGATTAAAACAAGATTAAAACAGGACTAAAACATGACTGAACTGGGACTGAACCTGGACTGAAACAGGACTAAAACAGGATTAAAACAGGTTTAAACCAGGACTGAACCAAGACTAAATCAGGACTAAACCAGGACTAACAGGACTGAACCAGGACTAAATCAGGACTGAACCAGGACTAAACCAGGACTGAAAACAGGACTAATTAGGACTAAACCAGGACTAAATCAGGACTAATTCAGGACTAAACCAGGACTAAACAGGACTACAGGACTAAATTAGGACTGAACCAGGACTAAACCAGGACTGAACCAGGACTGAAACAGGACTAAAACAGGATTAAAACAGGTCTAAACCAGGACTGAACCAGGACTAAATCAGGACTAAACCAGGACTAAACCAGGACTGAACCAGGACTAAACCAGGACTGAAACAGGATTAATTTAGGACTAAACCAGGACTGAACCAGGACTAAATCAGGACTAAACCAGGACTGAACCAGGACTAAATCAGGACTAAACCAGGACTGAACCAGGACTAAATCAGGACTGAACCAGGACTAAACCAGGACTGAAAAACGATTAAACCAGGTCTAAACCAGGACTGAACGAGGACTGAACCAGGAATAAAACAGGAATAAAACAGGACTAAAACAGGACTGCACCAGGACTAAAACAGGACTGCACCAGGACTAAAACAGAACTGAACCCAGACTAAAACAGGACTAAACTAAGTCTAAACCAGGACTAATCTTGGACTAATCTTTGACTTGAGAGCGAGAGGGAGAACCTCAAGCTCACGGAGCAGGGTGTCCATAAAGTGCGATCGGGCGGTGGCTGGGACCACGGAGCTCTGGCCAAGGACCCACGGTCACTTGACGGTCTGCGCAGGCGCACCTCTGAGTCCATCCCTACGCTCAGTCCTCATTCAGTTCTGGTTTAGTCCTGGTTTAGTTACGCTTTACCACGCTGGCTACACCTCTGCCCATGACTATGTATGACCGCACAGTCCCTGTCAAATAAATAAACAAACAAACACAAATAAAATGAACAATAAGAAAAGCTCAAAGCAGAACTTGAATCAGACCGGAGTTATAACAGGTTTGCCCCGTCGTGTTTTGGAGCCAAGGTGAGGTGTTTCATTCAGTCTGCGACACTGGGGGCAGGTACAGAGAGGCCGAGCTGGGCAGCATCTGTTCGGGGAGAAATAGTGCTGGCATGGGGCTGGAGCCAGGCCAAGTCCCTGTCTGATGTGCCGGTGTGCTGCGGAGGAGGAGGAGGAGGACCAAAAACTCTGCTACCTCTGCAACAAATGCCGGTCGAAGGGGGCAAATTGTCCCTGTGGTGAGGACTGGAAGAGGAAGTGACTTGGGTTTTTTAGTGGAGGACGATTAAAAATAATGTGAGGTTTATTTTAGATTGTTAGCCAAAGGGCACCAGGTGGGGTAGTTGCATTTATTGCGAATGATCAAGGGTACAATTATGCAAGATTAAACAAAAATGCTACTGCAGGTGTATAGATATAAGTTTGCGCATAAAACTGACAGTTGGGGGTTCGATTCTTCATAATGTTTCTGTAATACTTTATTCAGTACTTACTTTATTGTACGGTTGGATGCTCAGCTGCACTTTAAATTTAATCTAATTTAAAGTTAATGTCTTTTCTCATTTTTCATAGAAAATGTGAAGAGCACCTCCTTGTTTCTATGGATGTCATTGCTTTGCCTCGAATGTTCCACAGTATAGCATTAACTCTTTGCATCTTATTTGATTATTACATGTTTTAATGCTTGAGAAGTATTTTAAATATGTTGGGGTGAATGGGTCGCCTCTCCTTAGATCTGATCTGTAACTGTCTACATGGAGATTGATAAGATTGATGCGATACTGTGGAACGTTCCTGGCAAAGCAATAACATCTCCACAGAGACAAGCAGGTGGCACTGTCCATGGGAAAAGTTACACAGTGCAGCTTTAAAGGACACGTTATACAAATGATTTTCCTCACCTGTAACATACCTAGAGTTGTATTTTGTTTAATTCATGCTAGTTTCTAAAATCCTTTGCCTCTAAATTGGTTTGAATTTTCACAGGATTGTTGCGTCATAGGTAGAAACCCCACAAAGTTCACAAATCATAGCATATTTTGTATTGTTTTTTTGTCTTTTTTTGTTTGTTTGTTTGTTTTGAAGAATGACTACTAAACATGTTTTAACCATGTGTATAACTCAGTCTTAATTTTTCAAATACCGTATTTTTCTGACTATAAGGCGCACTTAAATTTTTTATAATTTTCTCAAAAATTGACAGTGCGCTTTATAATCCAGTGCGCCTTATGTATTAATTCTGGTTGTGCTTACTGACCTTGAACCGATTTTATGTGATACACGGCGCTCAAAAATCTGTCATAATGTTTTAGTACGACTTTGGTAAACGACGAAGCCACACCGCTAGATGGATTGTCGGAGCATTATAGCTACTGTAGTCAGGGGCCTCGCAGAGTCTGACAGAAGGTGACCGCACAAGGAGTGAGCTGTTTTTTTCAGCGCTTATAGTTTATGCAAATTAGCCATGTGGTTTTAAGTTTTGTTTCTGTAAAATGTAAACGTGCGCAAAGCTGCATTAAACCCATTATTACTCAATGTATATTTGAGTTCTTCTCGTAGGAAATAAAAAAAAAAAAAAAAAAAACTTATCCACTCACATTCACATTCATAATACACATTCATCAAGACAGGGAGGCAGCGCTGGAGGAATTACGCCACGATCTGAAGGGATCAGTCTTAAGTATCGTCCGTTTGTCTTGCTTAATGTGCCTTATAATCCGGTGAGCCATAGTTCGAAAAATACGGTAATTGCAAAAAAAAGTACAGAGATGTTGGTGAAGAAAGGGGGTAGGTGAAAATAGGAATTAGGTTTGATCTTAGCATTATTCTTAACGCTCAAGCCTCAAATGCAGAATGATACAGGGTTACTGAAACACGCATGAACACATCAAAATACAACTTGAGTACGCCCATTATTAGTTGATTTTGCATAATAAGTCCTCTTTAAATCCAGCCCCTTGTGTGGTTGTGTTGTATCAGTGAAATACTGAAATAACTCCACACTAAATGAATGTGTGGGATTTGATTTATTCTGCCCGTCTCTTAGGAACCACATTATTACTCTGACTATTTGTTTGGGGATTAATTGTTGCCGAGCTCATGTTCGCAGCAGTGTTTGTTGGCCTTTATGGTTATGTAAGGAGCATATTGGAAATGCCCTCAGGAGGTTCATTGTAGAGGAAGTGTGACTGTGCTCAAACGATACATCTATAATTGACAATACAGTATTTTTAGAACAGCGTATTAAATGTCCATACATAAGGATATAAGGGGCTCATGAATTGATTATTTTCCAGTGTGACCTTGGCTATAAGAGCTGCTTTCACTGCAAGGCTTAGGGCTTGAAATTAGAAATGACAAAAGTTCAGTATTGTACATGTTAATAGCTGTAAAAGACGTGATTATAATTAAATACTGTATATAAAATCATAAGTCTTAAGATTGTAATACATAAGTTTGCTGCATCAAGTTATCATCTGTGTTAAAAGTAGGTGCACAAATCATCACAAATTCTTCTTATTTTGTTGATAAAATGTCACTGTGCCTTCACAATATAAGAGCTGTGTCTTATTGTTTTGGAAAAGTGCCAGCGACCAACAAAGCCTTTCATAAAATAACCTAAAACCAGTAACCTCAGGCTCATAAAAATACAATCACAAAAAATGTGTTACTAGGACGTCAGAACGTAGATGTAAATTTTAAAAATCAGACATTTAACATCATGAACAACTTTAAAACTTCGGCAGTCCATATTTTAGTCATTCTTAAGAGTTTTTTTTTTTCCTTTTTTTTCGAGATGCACCAAAAAGCTAAAAATAACCTCTGTCTGGTGATGTGAAGTTGCCTCTTGGGAGCTGAAATGCACAAGCCATAACTTTTAAAGTTTGCAAGCAACTTTCCAAAAAAGAAGCCCAAAGTCACTATAAGAGAAACAGACTATGCAAACTATGCAACTAGACTTGTAACCAAAAACATGTTTGCAGGTCTAATCCAAAACATGTGCAATAGTTAAAATGGTCCAAACCAAACCCAGCTCAACAGATGGAGATGTGTCTCCCAGCGCTGCACTCTTACTGCTCCAGACAGTTTGTCTCACTGGCTTTGGATGGGCCAAATGCAGATTCACTTGCAAGGACCACGCCTCAACAATGGACCACGATAAAGATGTTTATTAATGGCAGATAGATGTGATGGCTGGGGGGAGACTCAGGGTGGGGGTACAATCTCCAACCCAAAATGGTCACAAAGCTGAATTGGAACCCTCCACAATCCGTGTATCATTCAGCCATTTGTTTTTCAAAGTAAAACCAAAAATAAGAAAACCAAAAAACAACTATTTTTTTCATTGTTTGTCTCCAAAACAAAAATGAAAAAACAGGTAACAATGTGTTTTTTCAATTTTCGATTTTGTGTTTAAATGAATAATGGAAAAAAATGGATAACGACCGTTTCCCGTTTCCGTGACTTAAACTGCAATGCCGGATGCATACGGATTGATCCCAGGACTAAATCAGGACTGAACAGCTCAGTCCTGGTCTCAGTCGCGGTTTCAGTGCCGGTCTGGTCCTGGTTTCCTGATCACCCAACAGTCTACATGGTGCACCTCTGGGCCCATCCCAACACTCCTGATTCAGTCATGGTTTAGTCCTGGTTCAGTTCTGGTTTAGTCTTGGTTTAGTTCTGGTTTAGGACTGAGACCGGGACCAGACCAGGACCAAACCGGGACTGATTGGTTCAGTCCTGGTTCACTCCGTATGAGGCACAAAAGTCCGGCATTGTAGTTTAAGTCACAGAAATGGGAAACGCCCATTATCCATTTTTTCCATTCTCCATTTAAACACAAAATCGAAAACTGAAAAAACAAATCGTTATCCATTTTTTTATTTAGGTTTTGGAGACAAATAATGAAGGAAATAGTTGTTTTTTCATTTTCATATTTTTGGTTTTATATTGAAAAAAGAATGAACGAACGACACACGGATTCTCCTTCTTGAAGATGACGTCTGCGGACTGAAAGGTTGTATGGAGGATTTTTTTTGTTTGTTTTTGTTTCAAGTTGTCAATGATAGCATTATAGAGGTGCAGTAGCCTTGTAATTATGATGACCAAAAAAAAGAGAATAAAAATTCATCAACTCTGGACGTGGTGGGGCCAGCTAAACATTTGCCAATAGATAACGACACTGCCTCGTTATCTGTTAGCTGACAGGCTATCAATCAAACTCCCTACGTTTCTAGCGTAACTGACCTGCCTGCGCGCCGCCGGTACGTGGTTTACGTACGCCTGTCACGCAGACGCAAGCCGCACAGACGCTGTTTACTCCACCAACGCAACAGTTCTTAGCGGCTTTTTTTGACCTATATCTTCCTCGCAGTTAGCACAAAGTTTGTTGCAATGGCGACAAGAATCCAGGAGCAGTTAGCCGCAAAAGAAAGTCCGTTTTTGAGGTCGCTGAAAGAAGAAGACAAGGGGAAAAGCAGCGAAGCTAAACTAAGGTCATTCTTGAAGATTCATTCCAGCGAGGGCGCGACTGAAGCAGACGCAGGGTCTAAAGACTGACGCATTGGTCGCCAAATTACTCCTGGACAGGTCACTTCTGCTATTTATGAAAACGTACTTTATTTCCAAGAGCTAGACAAACGTTTTTCAGGACACGAAAGCGATATCCTATGTCTGAAAACGTAATTTTCAAGGCAAAGAAAGAGTCCGCTTGCTGCTGCGTGTTGTAGCTAGTTCATTCGCACGGAATCTCCGCGCAACCTTCTCTGCACCCCTTTCCTGTCCCCGCTGCCCGATCCGCTCTTTCCCCTGCTCCTCAGTTCTCCGGGCACGGAATCTCCGCGCACCGCTCCCCTCTCCTCTCTCCTCTCCCTGCTCCGCTCTTCTCCCTGCTCCTCACTTCTCGTCCGTGAACGAAATGTCCGCGCACCCGCTCCCCCCGCTCCTCACTTCTCCGCCTTGCCTAACCAACACTGTAGTTAGTTGTTTACAAGTCATGTGCAGCACCGGCTGTAAACAAACCTGTTTCTGGCGTAAAGAGGAGGCGGGAGAAGGCGTTTCTACGTAGGGAGCTGTAGGGGAGGGGGGTGGTTTCACTGCGCAACATTTGAAAAAGGACAAACAGTCGCTGGATTTTCTCGTTCCTTGGAAAATCTCTATACAACCTTGAAGGATGGGTGAAAGACACAGGGTGGGAGGGAGGGGGTCGAGAGATGACACAGGCAGTGATGTCGGGATGGCTGTATAAATAGGGCTTCTGGGTGATTAAAGGCATGATTGAGATAAACTGTGATTGGCTGGAGTGGAGGTTGAGGCGATTTTCCAGCTCCTGAATCTCAGTTAATCTTATTAACTCCATGTAAGATTGTCAAAAGTATCGAAAACAGACACTAATCGATACTAAACTCGTATCGAAACTAGAACAAGAAATGATACTAAAAAGTCACAGAAATGAACTTCTCCTGAATAGCTTTAAAATGATCTTGAGCTGTATCAGAACAAGTATAAGAGCACGTAGTATGTTTCAATGTTGGAAATTAGATTCTATTGTTTAAATTAAGTGTTTTTTTATTATAATTGTGGAATATTGGAATACTGGACATTGAACTCTATTCCTTAGGATCAAAATTGAGTTTGAAAAAATAATTCTCTTTCTTGTTCTTTTTAAATGATATACAGTATATTTACTTATTTTTCCATTTTTATGCACAAATACTTTGCAGTCATCAAAATGCAAAATGGTGCCTGCTCACTTCAGATAATTTAGCCTGGTTAAAATAAGTTCTGGATTGTCTAATTGAGTTTGCAAAACAGAACTCCCTCACTCCCCCACGTCTAAACCTGCGTATGTTTATTCTCTCTCCTGTGAGTTATCTGTGAGAATCAGCTCTGACACTTTTCCAATCTGTCAAAAGTTCTGTTGTACCTAATGTAGCCTCACTCTCTAATTGCCCAGTATAGATTTAGACCGTTGTTTGTCTCACTGTAATAGCACAACATCATTTCCAAGAGGCCCTGAGCGTCAGCTATGTAAATTTATATAATGCAGTACAATTTACAAATGCATGGGGCTGGTGAGTTATACAGAAAGCCGCGCATGACCCAGGGGCAGGGTGAGGAGAGATATGGCAGCGATTCAGAAATATACAACAGTGATACAGGTGAGGTGAATTAAGTGTCTTGCCACAAACCGTAGACTGTATAAAATGTATTCATATTATATAATGCCAGGCCTGTTGACAGAAATTTGGGGGCCCGGGGCAAGAAGACTGACATGGGCCCCCTGTCCACTTATATAGGTTGTGTGTGTGTGTGTGTGTGTGTGTGTTATTGTTATTACTAAGAATGTCTAGTCATGTAAAGATTGAATGCAAGAAATTAGGCAAAAAAAATAACAGAATTTAAAAAAATAATTTAGGTCAGACAATTTTATTAACCTTATCAATTACCGTATTTTTTGGACTATAAGTCACACTTTTTTTCATGGTTTGGGTGTTTCCTGCGACTTATACTTTGGTGCGACAAAAGATTTTCACACTGACAGCCGCTAGAGGGCGCTCTAGACTTGTGTACTCCTTTACCACTGTCGTTTCGCACTCTACTGCGCATCTCGGCTGCAAAAGAAGAGAAAAAGTCGTCCTGTCCTGTCCTGTTTGTGTCATGTCAGTCGATTGCACCATCACTGCTGTACCACTGACAGTTCAAAATGTAAACAAACATAAAGACACTCGAAACCATCCTGTTAGCATTCAGAAAGGCCGGAATAATTCTAAGTGGAACTGATGCTGAATCTGACGACAGCTACACAGAAGAAGAAGCGGCGCTCTGTTTACCTCTGGAGGTCGCAGAGTTGCTCAGAAGTGACACTGAGGATGAAGAATTCAATGGATTTAGTGTTTTGGAGTGAGATGGAGAGTTTGGTCAATTTGTTCTGTTCTGTTGTTTATGCTATAGTTATCTGAAGAACTGTGACGTTAACAGTCTGTTGTTCTCTGTTCTCGTTTTTACTGTAACTTGCCTTTCAAGATTAAATGTCAGATCCTGGTCTCTGATTTTGTAAACTATATTTCCCCAAAAAAGTGTGACTTATATATTTTTTTCTTCGTCATTATGCATTTTTTGGCTGGTGTGACTTATACTCCGGAACAACTTATAGTCTGAAAAATATGGTACTAAAGATCAACTGATTTGTATTTTTCACGGTTAGTGCAGATACCGATTGTTTATAATCCAGAGGAACTCACGGCCTCTGCTGATATTTCTGGGCTGATGTAGAGCTGATTTAGGTCAAATTCAGCACACACCCATCCACAATCTTCTTTTACTACAAACTGTAAAGTCCAGTGTAGTCACCAGTGATGTGTCGGTGGCGAACGTTATGGCTATGAGACAACGTTACGAGAGCCGGCTCCTCGTTGGGAACCAATTGATTTTTTTTAGAGTGCCTTTCTAGTTTGTTTCCACTGTTTGTTTGTTTTTGGCGAGAGAAAACGACAAACGGTGAGAAAATGAGCAGTAAAATCTGGACACGTTTCACTGCAATATGCGGTTCAAAGGCAGAATGTAGATTGTGCAAAGTGAAAATATCATATCAAGCAGGCTCCACAAATAAATAAATTAAATGTTTGTCTTACTGGGATGGGTCTTTTTTATACTTTTTTATGCTTTATCATTTATTTTGTAGCACTCTGTTCAAGGTGGATAAACGTCACTGTTGGGCAACTTACTTTAAAACTGTAAAGCGTTATTTATGACTTATTACTGTCATTTCAAAGTAATTTGTTGCATTACAATATTACTGCATTTAAAATTTAAGACATTACACGACTACTGAAGCACTTTTAAATTACTCTCACCAAAATAACTGTGAAGATGCTGAACTTTTGCACCATATAAGGACTGAAACAGGACTAAACCATGTCTAAACCAGAACAAAACCAGGACAGAACTATGTCTAAACCAAGACCAAATCAGGACCAATCTTGGACTAGAACTTGGCATCTAGGACTGCCCCTGAGAGAACCCCCGATCGCGGGCGTCAGCTGCGTTTAGCTCTGTGGAGCGCGGAGTTCTGCGCCAGTCCTTTTGCTCGCGGTCACCAGACAGTCTACGCTGGCGCACCTCTGGCATTTCACCACTGTTGATGTCACGGTGATTTTAGCAAATTTGTATGAAGAAAAATGAAAACCTACCGCTTCAATCCAGGTTAAAAAAGCATTGTAACACATTTGTACTGACATTTGTACCGAGTAAAATATTACCATTTTTTCCTCTGTAATGCCTTACATTACTGCGTTACAGCAAAAAGCAACGCATTACTGTAATTTGTTACTTTTATAACGCGTTACTCCCAACACTGATAAACATTATGATGTCATGTATGTTTTTTACATGAGTAATTAATTTTACACAGTTTTGCATTCTTTCTGGTGATAAATTCATTTAAAAAGCAGAAAATTTGATGAGCCATTTGGGAGCTGAAAGATAGTAAGTCTAGTAAGCAGAGCCAAAAGACCTGGCTCTCCAAAAAGAGACGAAATTCCCATCACTAATAGTCACATTTTTGCAGTACTCTTTTTAGACTAAAGTGTTCAAATAAAGCTTTATGCTGATATTTTTCATGCACATTTAAGCAGCTGGTTGGGCCAAACAAAATATCAGCCCCTGTGAGAGATTTTTGGTGGAACGCCAAAACAGTTAAAAGGGCAAATATCGGCCTGGTCTTTCCCTATAAATTACTTTTATTCTAGATTGATTTATGTGACCAATTTTGACTTTGGTATTTAGATTATTTTGCTTCATACATTCTTACACGCATATGGTTTTACTAGAGCTATTGTTGACGTTTAATCACAATTAAAGCTGCATTATTAAATTCTGGAAAAGAGGAAATAAGGATTTAAATCTCTTCGTCTAGTACGCAGCTCTCCCACACTGTTTGACACATCAGTGGTGTTCAGGGGCGGACTGGGACCAAAAAAGCTTTGTTTGGAGCTTTGTTTTGTTTCACACATCCTCCATATTTAGACCGTGTTCTTCTCGCAAACAGAAAACACTCTGTTCCACCTTGTGATGGCATTAGAGAATACAGGAATAGTGTGTTTGGTGTTTTTAGCGACTACATCATGACATCACAAGGAGAAACTTAGCATTTTGAGCTTTGAAGATGTAGACAGGCTAATGATGCAGGATTACCCAAACATATGTAAATTAAACAAACGTCAACTCTGAGTATGTTTTTGAGGAGGCAACAGCATTATAACATGAAGCTCACAAGAGTGCCGTATTTTTCGGACCATAAGGTGCACTTAAAATTCTTAAATTTTCTCAAAAATCGACAGTGCGTCTTATAATCCGCCTTGTGTATTAATTCTGGTTGTGCTTACTGACTTCGAATCGATTTTATGTGGAACACGGTGCTAAAAAATCGGTCAAAACTTTGGTAAGCTACAAAGCCGCACCGTTTGATGGACTACGGCTACCGTAGTCAGGAGCCTTGGGAAGTAAAAGGCGAAGTAGAGGTCTGCACAGGACAGAATTTTCAGTCATGCTTCCACAAAGAATTGTAATTTTCATTCCCGCTCCCGCCTGCATCTGCTACATTTTGTCCTGCTCCCACCTGCAAATCTCACAAGATGGGGACGTGCGCTTTCTTAAGATCTATCAAACACAGAGAAGCAGAAAGGAGCCCTCTAAAAGGAGTGCGAGATTAGACCACATTCACAAATTTAGGCTGCTTAAAATGTTTTTATTAATCCCAAATAAAATATCCAGCACTAATTATGTATGATAACATTACCCATTTGTATATTTTACTTTACACTCATATTTAGTTTGCGGGACTGCAGTTTATCATCCCACCTACCCGCTCCCACATTGTGCAGTCCCGCTCCCGCTCACACCCTCAATGAGCTTGCAAAATGTGTCCTGCGCCGCACTGTTTTGCGTCAGGTCCTGCGTACAGGGCTCTAGGGCGAAGTATAGTTCTGCGTCGGCATATATGACATCAATGAAATGCTACAGAGAATATATGTCCATTCATATATACGGTCTATGTGTACGACCTGCAGATTTATAATCTCTGAAAACTTTCACATGAACCATCTCCAACGTGACAGAAGCACAGAACAGACTCACCATCAGCAGCACATCCTCTGCCACAGAAAAAACACACACACACGCTGATATTATATGCAAATTAGCCATGTGGTTTTAAGTTTCGTTTTTATAAAATGTAAACAAATGTGCGCAAAGCTGCATCAGACACATTATTATACTCAATGTATATTTGAGTCCTCCAAACAAACTTAAATTATCCACCCACACATTCACATTCATAATCCACATTCAACAAGACAGGGAGGCAACGCCGGGCAAATTACGCCACAATCTGAAAATGGATCGTGGACGCCTGGGCTAAGGGATCAGTCTCAAGTGTCGTCCGTTTGTTTCGCTTAATGCGCCTTATAATCTGGAGTGCGTTATGTATGAAAATAGACAAGAAAATTCTACATTTTTGATATTGCGTCTTATAATCCGGTTCAATTTATAGTCCAAAAAATGCGTATTATAGGACCTTTAACTGTAAAATTAATTAATATTACCATACAAACCTAAATATATAAAGTTGTTATTATAGATTTTTGAAGAGATACAGCTGGTAGAAATGAAATGCAGTGTTGCTCTGATGTGGCTTGTGTTTTATATCAGTATAGTTCCTTGTTATCCTGGTGCTATTGTAATCAGCTCTGCTCTCTGCAAACAGCCTCATATATTCACTGTGAGATCTGTGTTTGTGCTGGAGTCTTGCACAAACTCTCCTTTGTCTCCTCTGGATTCTGTATCTTCAACCGCTAATAATAAAAAAACAAACCGAAAAAAAACCCCCCAAAAACATAGCATCACAAACAAAGCCGGGCCCAGACACGTGATCTTTTTGTGCTCTTCTGAATGCCGCGAGTGACGACAGGCGAAAGGGCATCAATTATCGCAGAAAGCCCACACTGACTATTGTTCATTAATATGTGTTTTCATAATTGTGTTTTTATGCATAACTTTGTTTACTGTGGAGTTGAGAATAGAATTTGAAGTAGATTCATGGAGAATTATGTTTGAAAATTATGATCGGTGGAGACAATTGAGGGGCTGTTATTTTGGGGGGAATGTAATTACAATCTTCTCTGAAACTAAAATTGCCTGCTGGTGTTTTGTTGGGGGAAGGCGGCAAAAGAAAAAAATAAACATTTCCCCCACCTCAGGCCATTTCTAAAATTACACTCTCTCCCTTTTGCCAATTCAAGCACCTCACTGCAGCTCTTTTAGCTCACCACAGCAGCAGAACTAACAGCTACCTCAGCTCCTCCTCTTCACAATCAGTCTCAAAACATTTAGAGAGTTTAGAAATGAACTAATCTGATATATGTAGCACTGAATTGATTCTACACGTTTATCAGTTTTGTTGAAAATGACTGGAAAATGTTGATCATGACAAGACTTAGACTACAGACTAGAGGTGTGCAAAAATATCAAAATATCGCTATATCGTATAGTTTAATGTAATGATACAGTATCTATTTTTTGGTACATTTTACTAAATTATTTTGTTACAGTGCTACAGTTTTGTTGCTTGTTCAGAGGAAAAAAATGCATTTATGTGACACATTTGAGATTTTCACTGTTTTGATGATTAAAATATGTGTATTTCATATTAACTTTGCACAAAAAGTGATTTAACAAAGACTTTTTGTGTCACAGCCAGGATTTAGCCTTTATTTGTTATTGAACTGTATCGAATCGTTTTGAAATACGTCGTATCAAACCGAAAAAGCACTATGTATCGAGGTGTGTATCGCATCGGCAGCTTCATAATGATGAGTCCTAGTTCAGACTGCAGGGCTTAATGCTCAACTCGGATTTTTTTGTGAAATCTGTTTTTTTTTTTGTGACGTTGTTCACATTTCCAATTAAATCAGACTTGTATGTGATCTCCAGCGTGAACTTTAAACGCCCCAAAAGTGTCCCAGATGTGTATTGGAGGACAGTGTTTACGGAAGTCGCTTAAACATAGACATGAGCGTTGAGCACGTTGCAAGTTTAAAGTTGTTGTGGGACCAGAGCCAGAACATGTATGTATTTGTTTTAAGGAGGAGATTGAGATTGAGAAGGACGAGGTTATTGGCCGTGACGTTTTTTATGGGGCAGTGGCAGCAACGTCCATAGAAAGGAACATGTGGGTGGAGAGTCACAGCCAAGAGTGGTGGGACTGACATGTATGTATGTATGGCAAGCCAAACTGTTCACAAATACACATATATTTAACTCCTTTAACACCTTATTTGACGCGCATTAGAAGCTTATTAGCAAGCAAATTGTTATTTGATGCATCGAATCATTCTTATTTAACGCGTCAAATTATTCTACATATGATCTCCTCCCACTGTTTTTCCCAGTCAGTGAATTTAAAGTGCTTTCAGCCAATCACTGACCAAGACAAAGAGTCCAGAACAGTCCAACACCGATGTTCCCGGTACACACTCTTTACTCTTAAAAAATAAACCTTACACTGTGTAAATTGTCATCTGTCAAATTTAAAACGGTTGTCGTGCACCTCAGCGTATTTATCTTTTCAGTATGTCGCTCATTAAGCAACTGATTATTTAATTGTCCGTATACAATTGTCAAAGGAGGACAATATGAAACACACAAACTCAGCAGTGGGAGGAGATCATTATAATATGTAGAATAATTTGACGCGTTAAGTAAGAATAATTTGGCGAGTCAAATAAGCTTGTAATACGTGTCAAATAAGGTGTTAAACGTGTTAAATATGTGCGTAAATGTGAACAGTTTGGCTTGACATAGACATATACTTCATTGACACGGAGTTCAGACACAATTTTCATATGACAAGAAGAACATTTGTGTACATTTGTGAGCGTGTAGGTGGGATGAATGCGACCTGGCCGTTCAGACTGAAGTCAAAAGTCAAAAGATCGGATATGTATCGGTTTCAGGAGCACATATCCAAGGGACCTGGGTCGCATTTGAAAAAATCGGATCTGTGTCGTTTAGGCTGTCATTAAAAGACCAGATACAGGTCGCACGGGGCCAAAAAATCGGATTTGGGTCACTTAAGGCTGCAGTCTGAATGTAGCCTTAGAGACTTATACTTAGACAAACTTTATTGATCCACAAGGTAAATTACTTGGACACAGTAGCTCACAAGCCACATTATATTGAAATAACAAAGAGTAAAAAATATAAAAATGGTATGAAATTAAATATAGCAATAAAAATACAGTATATCTCAGCTGTATACAAGAGGTTGTAAGGCAAAGATGATATGATGATCAGTGTTGGGAAGGTTACTTTTAAAATGTATTCCCCTACAGATCACAGATTACATACCACAAAATGTAGTTTGTAATGGAATTCATTAAATTACTTAAAGTGAGTAACGTAATCTGAATACTTTGGATTACTTAATTTTCTGTAGAGAAGCAAAGACTAGAATATCGTAACATAAGATGTTTTGTCTGCTGAAAATGAAAAGTTCAGACTTTACTTGACCAAATTAAAAATATTATTGATAGAAGAGGAGGAGACATGTTCACGCAGCATGGTTTAGTCCTGTTAAATCCTGTTTTAGACCTGGTTTAGACCTGGTTTAGACCTGGTTTAGATCTAGTTTTAGATCTAGTTTAGATCTAGTTTAGACCTGGTTTTAGTCCTGGTTTTAGACCTGATTTAGTGTCCGGCAATGAGTGGAATTACAGAAAAAAAAAGGGATATAGCCCAAAATGTGAAAACAGGAAAATACTGCCGTGTAATCCATTTATTTCAACAAAGTAACTGTAATCCAATTACCACTCATTGAAACAGTAACTGTAACCAAATACAGTTTCTCATAATTTGTACTCTGATTACGTAACTCCAGTACATGTAATCTGTTACTCCCCAACACTGGTGATGATTGACAGAACATGTGGTTATCTGTTACATAAAGGTTGCTGTGAGTTGTTGTACGGCTGTGTGAATATTTGACAATTATCTGAATGTGAAGTAGAAGCGTCAACAGCAGAAAAAACGAAACCAAACTTTAGCTCAATCGAGCTGAGAGAAAAGCACAAATGTCTCTCTCCACAAACACCACAAATACCACAAACCGCTTACCTTCTGCATGTTTTCCACAAACAAAATAGTCCGTACTTTCACTAAAATAGGCTGAAGTACATCTCTTTGTGCAGCCATGTTTGTTTTGGTTCATTTGCACGCTTCACCTCAAGCCTCGACGTGATTGGCCCGTCACCCAGCGGCCGAGCTAGGCGGATTCTCTTGAGTTCGCGAAATATCCGTCTATAGAATCCGTCTTCCTGCGAGGTTAGAGATAAACCACGCTTGACTCGTTTGTCTGGCCCGTTTTACTTGTTGCATTGTCAGTTGGAGTTTACATTGGGTTTGTAAGGTGTCCGGTAGTTAAAGTAAATGTGATAAAACTCTATTAACGGTGCCGTAAATCCACACTGACAGTCTGGGTCTTTTCCAAGGACAATGAATGAGTGAAGTTTACACACTGGGGGATTGAAAGCTACACAAGCATCTGTTTAACTGTCTCTGTCAACACGTTTGGCGGATCCTCTGCACCTTCTGACCGTGACTCTGCATCATCTGACCTTCTCCTCTGCTCCTCTAACCCTCTCCTCTGCATCCATCTTACCCTCTTGTCTGCAACCACCTGGCACACTCATCTCTGCCATCTGAATATCTTCTCTGCATCATCTGACCCTCTCCTCCTCTGCACCATCTAACTATGACTCTGCACCCATCTGACCCTCTCCACGGCTCCATCTGATCCTCTCCTCTGCAACCACATGGCACTCTCCTCTGCACTATCTGACCTTCTCCTCTGCACCATCTAATCCTCTCCTCTGCACCCATCTGACCTTCTCCTCTGCACCATCTAATCCTCTCCCCTGCACCCATCTGACCTTCTCCTCTGCACCATCTAATCCTCTCCCCTGCACCCATCTGACCTTCTCCTCTGCACTATCTGACCTTCTCCTCTGCACCATCTGACGTTCTCCTCTGCACCATCTGATCCTCTTCTCTGGAACATCTGATCCTCTCCTCTGCACCATCTGACCTTCTTCTCTGCTCCATCTGACCTTCTCATCTGCACTATTTGACTGTGACTCTGCACCATTTGACCCTCTCCTCTGCACCCATCTGCTTATCTCCTCTGCACCCATCTAACTCTCTCCTCTGCTGCATCTTACCTTCTTTGCACCATCTGACCTTCTTCTCTGCAGCCATCTGACCTTCTCTGCACCCACCAGATCCTCTCGTCTGCACCCACCAGATCCTCTCCTCTGCACCCATCTGACCTTCTCCTCTGCACCATCTGACCTTCTCCTCTGCACCATCTGACCCTCTCCTCTGCACCCATCTAATCCTCTTCTCTGGAACATCTGACGTTCTCCTCTGCACCATCTGACCTTCTCCTCTGCACCCACCAGATCCTCTCCTCTGCACCCATCTGACTCTCTCCTCTGCACCATCTGACCTTCCTCTCTACACCGATCTAACCTTCTTCTCTACACCCATCTGACCTTCTTCTCTACACCGATCTGACCATTTCCTCTGCACCATCTGACCCTCTTCTCTGGAACATTTGGTCTTCTCTGCACCATCTGACATTCTCCTCTGCACTGATCTGATCCTCTCCTCTGCACCATCTGACCCTGATTCTGCACCCTCTTCTTTTATTCAGACTTCATCCATTAATTATTTTTTTCTTTCTCTCAATGCATCCTGCTTTTTTCAGCTCACATATTCTTTATCTCTCCTCTGTACATGTTTCGATAAGATGTTTAACACACAAACCCTGCATATTAAGGCGCTGAGTTTTTCTCTCAGACTGAAAACACTCTGTTCCATCTTGTGATATCATGTGGTAATACAGGAAATGCACCACTGTGTTTAAACTCCATACACCTTCACTAGAATCATTTGGATGATTTCAGACCTGGAATAAACCTTTTTCATAACGACTGGAAGTGTCGCGATGTAGGGTCAACGTAACTCACGGTTAATGCTTTACCGAGACAAAATATCTGTGGAAATGTCTCACGTATTTTCCACCAGCTTTATAAATCTGCCCCATTACCAATTCTTCATCCAACAAGGTCGACAAAGAACATATTCTGTCCTTGAAAAATGTATCCACAACTATCAAGGGAAGAAAGACGAAAACATAAAGGCGAACAACGACAAGCATTTGTGAACTACTCCTGAGCAAAACTAATGTTGTGGTCATGAATAAAACATAAGTAACTTGTTAACTCAGACTGATTCTAGGATTAAAATTTAAAATCGATTTCATGATGTTGATATTAGAATAGACAGAGAGATTTGTGCAGTTTAAATGCTACAGATGTTCACAGATTACATGTCTCGCATTTAAACCACACGAATCTCTGTCTGTGCCAATATCGACATCATGAAATCCATTTTTAATTTTAATTGTAGAATCAGTCTGAGTTAACAAGTTACTTATGTTTTATTCATGACCATAACATTAGTTTTACTCAGGAGTAGTTCACTAATGCTCATCGTTGTTCGCCTTTATGTTTTCGTCTTTCCTACCTTGATAGTTGTGGATACATTTGTCATGGTTCATGTTTGTAGTGTTATTTTGACATTTGTCGTGTCTGCTTATAGTTTTGAGTTTTACTTCCTGTCTTGATTGTTTGCCCTGCCCTAATGTGTTTCACCTGTGTCTGTGCATTTATATTCTGTGTTCTCCTCTGACTTTTGTTGGTCCATTGTCTCTGTCAGAGTTTCTTCTTGTCTCGTGCCATGGCGTTTTAGTTTTGAGTTTTGGATTTTTGGGGATTTTTTGGGATTTGTCATTAAATACTTTGAAGCAGTCCTGCATTTTGGGTCCTCCCTCTGTTTCTAAGTGACAAAATTCTTCACGTTTATCCTTTGTCGATTTTGTTGGATGAAGATTTGGTGATGGGGCAGATTTATGAAGCTGGTGGGAAATACGCGAGACATTTCCACAGATATTTTGCCGTAGAAAACCATTAACCGGAGTTGCGTTTAGCCTACATCGCGCCACTTTCGGCCGTTGTGAAAAAGTTCTATAGGCGAGTTTCATTGTTGACAAAAGTGCACGTTGCATGCTGGGAATTATTTTGGTCGGCGGCAAGAAACACTAATTCAACATGACGGACGGAGCGAGAAAGCACGTAAAGGGTATTGATCCCAGTTATTTATCCACTCTAACGGCAGAGGACCCAAGACCATTTGACCAGAAATTGGTCATAAGCATCGATGGACGCCAAATCACCCTTTTCAACCTCTACAAAAGGTGGACCAAACCAAAGTTCTGGTCAGAATCACCAACTACCTGGACAAATGTTCACTTCGGCGATATCCACAATGACTTGGTGGAAACTCCTGGACCATTCACAGCAGAAAAGATGAAAACCTCCCAAGAGTCTCGATGTGTTGTTGAACTTGTTGGAGTCCACGGTTTGTTAGGATCTTCTACGTTTGCTCTGCTGAATGTTTGAAAGCCATTTAATTCACCGTTAGCGGTTCTTTTCACTCAGAATACGAAAAAGACATTTTCCTTCTTCCGTGCTTCTATTTGTGCATCCGATAATGCAGCAGGAATTTACCTTTATCGGGGATAAATACGCGAGGTTACACACTGTGTTTGTTTATCGTGTTTCTTGCCTCCGACCAAAATATTTCCCAACATGCAATGCGAGCTTTTAATAACAATGACGTCAGCTGAAACTCGCCTATTGCTAATCTCTTCTGAACTAAAGGAAGAAACTACTGCTTCATAACATCACAAGGTGGAACAGAGCATTGTGACATTTGTAGATGTATGTGTGAATGAAACAAAACACAACTCGACGCATGTTTTTGATGAAATGACAGCACTATAACGCGGCTTAAAGCTCACAAGAGTCCTTTATAAGTTTGCAAATCCAACTCAACATTGTTCACAACCAATTTGTCATGTCATTTATTGTCTTTATACGATACGTTCCTCGTTCTTCCCCCATTACACGTATGAAGAAGCCCGGACGCACTAACCGTTGGAAAAGCACATTGGCGAGCTGTCTATAGGCGCGCTCAAGGCCATGCATCAAAACATTTAAGCTAACGTTACCGACGGCGACAATAACACGCATTTTCTTTGCCAATGTCATCTGGTGAACGGTTGTCCTTGATCAGATTTACCTCAACATGCACTATATATAAATCATGATTTGTTTGTATCGTGTTTCTGTGGCTGCTGATTTGGTACAATGGTGGTAAGTGTGCCCCGAGCTAAAGGCTATTTTTAAGACGGAAGAAATGAGAAAAAGCTGCACCTGCCTCTTTCAGACAAGAATTGGTAAAATGAAGATATAATGCAAAATGGCCTCGCAGTGGCAGAGGTAATTGGAAGCTCAGACCACCGCTTTTTGACAGATTTTTTGCCTCAGCTAATATCTTGATTCATACTTCACACCGTTGCAAAAGGTTAATTATTTTTTATATTTTTATACAGAATAGTAAAATAACTAGATCTCTAAAAACAGACGTACAGATGGATGGGTGAATGCAAAAAGGCAAGCCACCTTTTCACTGCTGGACCAAGCATGAACTGTATATTGACATTTTGACATCATGCTGGGGGTGTTCTGCATGTATGTATATGGTAAAATGTTCAGAGGTTTCCAAGGTGAGACAATCATTCGCAAATACTGCCAAAAAACTATTTAAAAAAATTACAAAATGGATTTAAACAGCACATTTTCAGGAGCCTGGGATCAATACGAGTTCATGGTCCTGAATCTGTGTAAAAATAAGAAAATGTAAAAAACAACTATTTTCTTCATTATTTGTCTCCAAAACCAAAATGAAAAAGTGGATAACGATTAGTTTTTTCAGTTTTCGATTTTGGGTTTAAATGCCGTTTCTGTGGCTTAAACTGCGATGCCGGACTGAACCAGGACTAAAACAGGACTATACTGTTTTCAGTCCTGATCTGGTCCCAGTCTCAGTCCTGGTCTCGGTCCTGATCTCGGTCCTGGTCTGGTCCCGGTCTCAATCACAGTCTCAGTCCAGGTCTCAGTCCAGGTCTCAGTCCAGGTCTCAGTCCAGGTCTCAGTCACGGTCTGGTCCTGGTCTCAGTCCCCGGTCTCAGTCCCGGTCTTAATCACGGTCTGGTCTCGGTCTAAGTCCGGCGTCACAGTTTAAGTCACGGAAACAGGAAACATCCATTATCCATTATTCCATTACTCATTTAAACACAAAATCGAAAACTGAAAAAAACAAATCGTTATCCATTTTTCAGTTTGGTTTTGGAGACAAATAATGAAGAAAATAGTTTTTTTTTTTTTCATTTTCTTATTTTTGGTTTTATATTGAAAAACGAATGAATTATACATGGATTGTCCTGTTTTGGAGATTCTCAACAAAAAGATGAGAGTGACTAAATGAAAAACTGTCATTGCAATGTTATATGAGAGAGACTTGTTTAACAGCAACATCAGCTCACATGTTGTATTTTCAACTAAGTCCCCGTTTACACGTACGTGGGTTTACACAGGTATTTTTAAAAAAGGAGACATTACACTTCGTTTGTACTCATCTTTTACACGCAAACGGCCAATTCACCTCTGAAAACGAATTTTTCTAAAAACTCCAGCTAGAGTGGAGATTCTGGAAAACTACGGTTTTGTGTGAGATAAAGAGTTTTAGGAGGTGACGTGCCGAAAGTGCGATCAATGTTTCCCTTTTGCTCTGATGATGATGATGGAGCATTCAGAGCAACAGTCACACTTTTTTTTTTTTTTTTTTTTTTTCAATGTTGCATTTACAACCACTGTAGGCTGATAGGTCCTTTATGTATATTATTTGTTATTATTGATAAGGATGGTAATTAAATATAATTTATGAATATGATAAAATTACACTAATATAATATAAATATTATAAAATGTGTGTATATGTTTATATGTATATATATATATATATATATATATATATATATATATATATATATATAATATATATAATATATATATATATATATATATGTGTATATATATGTATATATATATATACATTTTATGATCTAGACTATAAATATTTAAAAATATTTTATTTTTAATAAATTATTGGTAACAGTAATAATGGGAACCTTATGTTTTTTGTTTGTTTTTTGCCTGTACCATGTCCTGTCTTTGTGCACCTGTTTTGTCTGCCTCCAATTTACTCCAGCCTTGTTATTGGTTGATGTGTTCTATTTGAAGGCCACACCCATGCTTTGTTCTTAATTAAGCCCTGATGAAGACCAGTTGAGGTCGAAACATGTTGGCTTTGGCCATTCAAATAAAGGCCTTTTAATTATATTTTTCCTCGTGCGATGTGTTTACTTTTTCTACTGTTTTGGAGTGCCTGGAATCCGTTGTGTCTTGAGTCTTGATCCTTTTTTCCAAGAGCACCCTCTTTGCTCCTACTGATTGGAACACCTGTAGCAAACAGCCACATTTTTGGTCTTTCCACACTTTTCATGTGTTTGCATTTGCACACAGAACTGATGAGGTTCGGAGGTCAGCAATTTTGCCCCTTTAACAGATCTGTGGAGAGGCGAGCCCGCTCAATAATGCACTTTTTTCAAGTTATGTTTGAGTAATTTTTTTCAACTGTAATGAAATAAATGCTACAGGTTTGAATCTAACCCAGGTGCAGCCCAGAGTCTTGGCATAGTTGATGGCGCTCGATGGCAAATTTATGCAGGTTGATGTAAACAAAAAACTTTTTTGAAAACGATGCTGTGTGCACGATGTTATTTTGGAATATGGAGGTTGGGAAATAATCGTTTCTCAACATACTCAGCTATGTGTAAACAAAGCTTAAATCAGTGCTTTATGGTCAAACTGTTTTAACAAAGCTCCAATTAAAGTGTAACAAAGCCTCAGACAGAGCAGTGCTTACAATTAGTGTCACACCAAGGAATGTTTATGACAGCTTAAGCAGACACTTATTTATTTTTTCTTCCCAAATGAACTTCTCTTGGTTCACTGCTTGATAATTTAGTGTATAATATAGTTGAGTTTCATTTTCTGTTTCATTTTATCTGCATTGACGGCCCGTTTTAACACTGTCTCAAGGAAAAACCACTCAACTCTATATTTTTCTATTTAAAAAAAATTATTCATCCTTTATAAAGACATAATTACTTAAACACGTAATTACAAAAATGCATTAAATAACCTTCTTTAGCTTTCATCTGGCATCATCTGCTTGTCTCCATGGAGATATTTCTTTGCCATCGAACCTCTCCAAGGAGATACTATATTCTAGGTCAAGTTACAGGTCAGATCTATGGAGAGGTGAAGCTGAAGAGTTTTAATACTGCAGATATATTATCATGCAACATTTCAGTCTAAACAAGTGATTAAACCTCAAATCTTTGCTTGATGTAGCTTTGAAGATGTAACTCAAGGATTATTTGGTTTAAAGGTGCACTGTGTAACTTTTTGTTTCGGGGTCTGTCACCTGCTTGTTTCTATGGATATGTTATTGCTCTGGAATGTTCCACAGTGTGACATAAAGCAGCTCTACTTTACATTTATTCAATTACAGGGGGTTTTATAACTCAAAAATATCCCGAAAAACTACATTCTGACTGTGTGCGCGGTCGCCTCTCCACAGATCTGACCTGTATTTTTGTCTGGTTTGGTTTCCATGAAGATAGAAAGGTTTAATGCCATACTGCGAAACATTCCAGACAAGCATCTTCATGGAGAAAAGTGTTTGAGAAAAGTACACAAAGCATTTTTAAAGCTTCAAAAGTTAATTTATATACTAAAGTACCTAAATGTGCAGCTGTTACTTAAATTTTTTTTATCTAAATGAATAAATAAAGTTATATTGATTGATTGGTTGTAATTAAACCTGCACTGCTACGTTTTAGTTTTGGTTTCAGATGTTTTAATTAAAGAAACATGTTTGTATCAGACATCCAATTGTGTTCGGTCTGTGGACTCTGGTGTTCGACTTGGTTTGTGCTAATGAATTACACAGACTCACAGCAGCTCTACTCAGTATCAATACCTGTTCAAATTACTATCTATTATCTAGTTCCAATAGTTGTTGTTGTATTGCAATCTTTTGTGGACAGACCTCCCTGTTAAAGTCTGATTTCCTTAGATTTCAGAAGCTAAGTTGAGCTGGAGCTGGTTAATACTTGGATAGGAGACTGGAATACGAGGTGCCACAGTGTAGGAATGGGACAATAAACAATAACATCTTTGATTGTGATTAAAAGGATTAACATTAATAATTCCTGAGACATTTTATAGAATCGTGAAAATCGCCAACAATGATCATCTCAATTTCACCAGAATGTGCCAGATCAGACATGTCAAACTCAGGCCCTAGGACCAAATTTGGCCCACGATATAATTATATTTGGCCCATGAGATCATATCAAACATGTATTAGAGCTGCCCGCCGGCTACAGATAGACTATAGAGACATTATTTATTTAAAATGTTGTTATTATTTTTATATTCTGCTTGTTGTTGATTCAGTGTTTAAGCAAAACTATTATTAAACATTAAACATACATTACATAGCTCAAAAGAAGAGAAAACATGCAGAATGTTGTTGAAAATATTCAATAAATATTTAGTTTGGCCCATGACAAAATTAAATTTTGGTCCTTTGTGAATTTGACAACCCTGTGCTAGATCAAAGCTACTTATCCATGATGTTCTCTTCTAGATCATAGTTGTTTTCACTCATAACCAAACACAATACTATAACCGTTGGTCAAATATGGAATCCATTCATTACATTACAATTATAATTATTCATATCCATTAGTGGTGTAATGGTACATGTATCTGTGCCGAACTCTTTCGATACAGGATGATCGGTTCAGTGCAGGGCTGTGCACGAGTGAGTTTGGGAAACTGTGTGTGTTTACATTCCACCGCTACATGTGCAGCTACACAGAAAACTCGACTCTTTAATATTCACGAAGAAACTCGTCCATAATTTGGGTGGCAGTGTTTCCCGCAGCGCTTTATAGTTAGGAAGGCTGCCTTGACAACAATTGGCCCCAGCATTAACTACGTCCCTCCAAACCAAATCCTTGAATCCTCACAAAACTACAGTCGTCACACCACAGTCTTCAGTTTTCACCCCCATACCTTCCCATACCCACAAATTCTGTCCCTAGCAAAAGTGAATTTTCAACCACTGGGGACATTGTAGCTGCCAGCAGACAAGTTATTTTTTCTGGCCAAAAATATGAAGATTGAGTAAAACTTCATGCTGGAACTGTCAATACTGCACTTTACTTTTTGAAAAGTTTTGTTTACTGTCTACAAGGAATTTATTTTTTGTAATATTTCATACATTTGTTGCTTATTTCAGAATATTTTATTTAACTTATTAGTATTACCAAGCAGCACTTTGCATTTATTTTAATTTTCCCATTTGTATAATGTTAAAACTAATTGTTGCTTTAATAGAAACAAAAACAAGCAAATGTTTTTCTATTTTGTTCCCATACTGTACTGAAAATGAACCGAACCGTGACCTCAAAACCAAGATACGTACTGAACCATGATTTTTATGTGTCATTACATCCCTAATATCCAGACTTAAAACTGTGAACAACTTAAATAATTATCGTGATATAATCGTGAAGTGCAGTTATATAAGCACCATGATAATTATGCGACAAAATTTCAATATCGTCCCATGATTTCCACAGTGAGACACCGGTGGTAAAAACTGTTGTTGTGTCCTTAGGCAAGACACTTCAAGACACCAACATTGCCGAGTATGAATGTGAAGTGATTGTTGGCGTTGGTTGGAGGCAGCAGGGCAGTAAACAGCGGGGACAAAGGAGTCTTAGGGGTCTTAAAGGAGCTTGGACTCGGTCTTGTCTCGGTCTTGAAGGAGCTTGGACTCTGTCTTGTCTCGGTCTTGAAGGAGCTTGGACTCTGTCTTGTCTTGGTCTTGGATGAGCTTGGACTCTGTCTTGAAGGCGCTTGGACTCGGTCTTTTCTCGGTTTTGTAAGTGCTCGGACTCAGTCTTGTCTCGGTCTTGAAAGTGCTTGGACTCGGTCTTGTCTCTGTCTCGAAGGCGCTTGGACTCGGTCTTGTCTCAGTCTTGAAGGAGCTTGTACTCGATCTTGTCTCGGTCTTGAAGGTGCTTGGACTCGGTCTTTTCTCTGTCTTGAAGGAGCTTGGACTCGATCTTGTCTCTGTCTTGAAGGAGCTTGGACTCGGCCTTGTCTCGGTCTTGAAGGAGCTTGGACTCGGCCTTGTCTCGGTCTTGAAGGAGCTTGGACTCGGCCTTGTCTCGGTCTTGAAGGTGCTTGGACTCATCATATTTCATTACAGCCGGCAATAAACTTCTTACCGTGACATGTGGTAAAAACTCTTGTTGTGTCCTTAGGCAAGTCTTGAAGGAGATTGGACTCGATCTTATCTCGGTCTTGAAGGCATTTGGATTCGGGCTTGTCTCAGTCTCGAAGGTGCTTGGACTCGGTCTTGAAGACGTTTGACCTCAGCCTTGTCTCGGTCTTGAAAGTGTTTGGAATCGATTTCCCAGGCCCCAAAATTAGACACTCTTCCTATTTATTAATATTAGAGGGGGACCCATTTGACGCTTTTTGCCCCGGGCCCTAAAATTTCTGCGGCCGGGCCTGGTTGCAGCGGTGTATCAGCACTCTTGACTATATTTCTTTTTCAAACATCATCCAAAGCCATAGATTTTGAAATCAAACGTTGTTTAAGATTACATTTCGTACTGTAGCGTTTGTATTTGCTCTTCAAACTGCATAGGCGAGTGAATTGAAGTTTGCCTCTGTATATTTGCCTTCACACACTGCAATTTTATTCGAGATGAGATCTGCGATAGGAGTTTCAATGGAGTAGAGAAATGTGTTTGATATAGAGAAAACAGAAAAGCAATATAGAGACACGTCACAACACTCCAAATAAGACAAACAGTGGAGTATAGACCAGCCGGCGCTTTCCCGTTCACTCGTATGTGATTCACAACAAACGCTGGTTCATGTTTTTGTTTTTGTTTTTTATCAGGAGGAGGTAAAGGAGCGCGTGGAGATCGGGTTCGGGGTCCGCGCGTGTTGTTTCTGTGTGCGTACGGCGTCTGGAGGTGGCTTTTGAACAGGGAGAAGTGATGCATCATGGTCATTTTGCTGTGAAGCCGAACCACCCACTCTCGCTTTTTCATTGAGCGTTTGAAAAAAAAAAAAAACAGAGCTCGTAAAGGTTTCGCTGGAGAGAGAAAGAGAAAGAGAGAAAGGTGGAGGAGAATCTGTGTATCATTCGTTCATTCGTTTTACAGTATAAAAAAAAAAAAAAAGAGAAAACGAAAAAATGATTGTCTCCAAAACCAAAATGAAAAAGCGGATAAAGATTTTTTCAGTTTGTCAGGTTTTTTTCCGTTCTTCATTTAAACACAAAATTGCAAAGGCTGTTTCCTGTTTCCGTGACTTAAACTGCGATGTCGGACTGAACCGGGACTGAACCAGGACTAAACCAGGTTCGGGACCAGACCGGAATCAGACCGGGACTGAGACCAGGACTTAGACTGGGACCAGACAGGGACCAGACCAGAACTGAGACCAGGACTGAGATCGGGACCAGACCAGGACTAAGACCGGGACTGAGACCAGGACTGAGACCGGAATTGAGACCGGGACTGAGACCGGGACCAGACTAGAACTGAGACCAGGACTGAGACCAGGACTGAGGCCTGGACCAGACCAGGACTGAGACCAGGACTGAGATCGGGACCAGACCAGGACTAAGACCAGGACTGAGACCAGGACTGAGACCCGGACCAGACCAGGACTGAGACCAGGACTGAGATCGGGAACAGGACCAAGACTAAGACTGGAACTGAGACCGGAACCAGACCAGGACTGAGACCAGGACCAGACTGGGACCAGACCAGGACTGAGACCAGGACTGAGATCGGGAACAGGACCAAGACTAAGACTGGAACTGAGACCGGAACCAGACCAGGACTGAGACCAGGACTGAGATCGGGAACAGGACCAAGACTGAGACTGGAACTGAGACCGGAACCAGACCAGGACTGAGACCAGGACCAGACTGGGACCAGACCAGGACTGAGACCAGGACTGAGATCGGGAACAGGACCAAGACTAAGACTGGAACTGAGACCGGAACCAGACCAGGACTGAGACCAGGACCAGACTGGGACCAGACCAGGACTGAGACCAGGACTGAGATCGGGAACAGGACCAAGACTAAGACTGGAACTGAGACCGGAACCAGACCAGGACTGAGACCAGGACCAGACCAGGACCAGACCGGGACTGAGACCGGGACGAGAGCAGAACTGAGAGCAGGACCGAAACCAGGACTGAGACCAGGACTGAGACTAGGACCAGACTGAGACCAGGACTGAAAACGGTTTAGTTCTGTTTTAGTCCTAGTTCAGTTCGTGTGTGGCGCAAAAAATGGATAAACGGCCGTTATCCATTTTTTTCCATGATTCATTTAAACACAAAATCAAAAACTGAAAATCCATTTTTATGCGTTTTTTCATTTTGATTTTGGAGACAAATAATGAAGAAAACAAATTGGTTTGTTGCTTCTTTATTAATATTGTTCATCGCTATGGGAAACGCTACAGCACTAACTTTTCATCAGTCTGGAATCTTTGCATAAAAGTGGATGTTGTAAATGAATTAATAAAACCTAAAAACGTTTAACTGTACTTGATTTTTCTACGTCTTAAAACTAGTTCATTTTAAACAGTTTGCAGTGGTCCAGGGTTATTCCTCACTTACTTTAGGCTGTCCAAGCGTTCTGACTTCACTGTAATACTAACAACAACTAGCATGTTAACAATGCTCTTCCTGACACTCGGACAATATCCACCTTATTCCGGAAGTTGTCATGGGCACGGCCATTGTCATTGGGGTTGTGTTATTTTGCATGAGCTGCAGGTCTTGACAGCAAATAAGATGTTCGCCAACAGTTTTTAGTTAGACACTTACCTTTTATTGAAAATCAAACACCTAAAAGGGACCATGAACACTTGTATTGATTATAGACTCCTGGAAATGTGTTTTTAAATCAATTTTTATGTAGTTTTAGACCATCTTAAAATTTATTTGGCAGTGTTTGCAAGTCTCGTAGTAGACCGGTCTCGAGACGTTTTTTTTAAAGTCTTGGTCTCGTCTCAGACTCGACCGCGTTTGGACTCGGTCTTGTCTCGGTCTTGAAGGTGTTTGGACTCGGTCTTGTCTCAGTCTTGAAGGCGTTTGGACTCGGTCTTGAAGGTGCTTGGATTTGGTCTTGTCTCGGTCTTGAAGGAGCTTGGACTTGGTCTTGTCTCGGTCTTGAAGGACCTTGGATTTGGTCTTGTCTCGGTCTTGAAGGAGCTTGGATTTGGTCTTGTCTCGGTCTTGAAGGAGCTTGGATTTGGTCTTGTCTCGGTCTTGAAGGAGCTTGGACTCGGTCTTGTCTCGGTCTTGAAGGAGCTTGGACTTGGTCTTGTCTCGGTCTTGAAGGAGCTTGGATTTGGTCTTGTCTCGGTCTTTGAAGGCGCTTGGACTCATGATATTTCATTACAACTGGCAGTAAACTTCTTACCGTGACCTGTGGCTGAAATTTGCCTAATAAAAGTGAACAAATGCATCTGTATTTGTCACGAGGTGTGTTTGGTAAATGTGCAGAGACTAAATCCCTCTGTAAAACCAGTAAGAGAATGTAACTCCAGTAAGAAACTTGAAAAAAATCCTTGAAAAATTTAAAATCCTACCCACTTTCTTCACAGTTTTGTGTAAAGTGCCGATGGAAGTTCTCTGCCTCGGTCTTGTCTCGGTCTCGACATTTAAAAGTCTTGGCCTTGTCTCGGTCTCAGGACCCTGAAGTCTCGGACTGGTCTTGGTCTCGATTAGTGCCGTCTTGACTACAACACTAGTGTTTGTTAATGTGTTTCTACATGGTCACTGGTGAATATTCCACTAATACACAAACAGTACATGTCGGTTTTTAGTGATTCAAATGATTTCTTAATGTTCTGACTGTTTTTGTGTTTTGTGTGGCTCGAAGTTGGGACATTAACAGAAATGAAATGTGCTAAAAATAAGTCTCAGTCATTTCAGCAGATGTCAAACCATGTCCTCAATACACGTTCTCAAATGTAGTGAAGTGAAAGTTCAAAGTACCCACTGTAAAATGTACTTACGTAAGGTACAGACACCTAAAAATTGTACTTTGTATTGCACTTTTACTTTTGTACTTTGTTACCTTCCATCACTGATACCTGTAAAACACCCGTCACTGCAAAGAATCATTACTAAACCATTAATCAACACAAATTACAAGTCATTAGTAGTTTTGTTATAGCTGCAGGAGAACATACTACTCCGTTATGTCAAAGGCTTCTGCAAAATCACAGCTTCTCTTGGCACCACACGCTCGGTAAATTTAAAACAATAACTTGTTTTGGATGTTTTTTTTTACCAACGCTGTTTTCTCATCAGAGGGGCTGCAGCTCCATGGCAACGTCCCAGCAATTTAATATAATCCACCCACTAATCCAGGCTGACAGAAGCCGACCGGACCTGATTTCAGAACTGTGGCACAGGTTTGGGGTCTCGTCATAAGCTGGTCCCTGTGTCAGAAAACTGGAAGACCAAAGTGTGACTGAGTCTAAAGAGCTCATATTACTATTATCTGATCCATGTTATAATGTGGTTTCCTCATCAAAAACAGACCTGGAGTTGTGTTTTGTTTCATTCATACATGTTTAACACACAAATCCTGCATATTTAGGCTGAGTTCTTCTCTCAAATTTAAAAACTGTTCTATTATTTTGGATAATTTTAGTTCTATAATTGTCAGTCTCTAGTGAAAAAGGTAAAATGTAGTTTTTAACATCTGCTTGATGACATCACAAGGTGGAACAGAGCATTGATTACTCTAAACTTGTGTGAATGAAACAAAATGCAACTCCAGGTATGTTTTTCCAGGTATATTTTTCATGAGGTAACAACACTATAACATGGCTTTAAGTGTAAAGTTTGTGTAATATAGGACTTTAATATGAACTTTTCTCGAGCACAAACTGTCGCCCACTGGAGCTGAATGTTCCACAGTTTGATCCTGGAGATGTGTCTGAAATCTGATGACTTGTGACTTTCTCTGCACAAGTGAGTCCTCTGCAGAGGCTGTAGGATATTTATGGTGCTAATATAATTTGATTACAGCTGCATTTGTTGGGCATAATCAAGTCAAGTGTTTTTGGGCACACACTTCTCTGTGGCCTCAGTCGGATGGAGGAGACATTACAGACATTAGGTTATAACATACATGACTGTGGGGCGCTTAATCAAGTGTCTCAATGTAAACTAAATCTGTCTTGATTTGTGAGACATTTTGTTATGCTCTAAGTGCTGTTTGAGTCAGTAACATTTTAAATTGTGTGATGCTCATTTGGATTTATCCACCATTAAAACCACTCACAGGTCTATGAAATATAACTCCATAATATTAATTAGCAATTTCCATTTGTGTATTTCTTTCAGATGTAAATGGAGCAGCGAGTGTCGTCAGGAGGAGTTTGATGTCCAAACAGCCCCACTTTTCCCGCAGCCCTCCGTCGCTGACAGTTCATGTTTGGGCGCATGCAGAAGCAGCTCCAGGCTGCAGGGCTCAGAGGAGCTGCTCTGATGGAAGAGAAGATTGTTCCCGTCTCTCCACTGTCCCAAATGAAGCATAATGCCTTCCAAAGTATCATGCTTGTACCTGCTGACAGTGGTGTGCTGGGCCAGTGCACTGTGGTACCTCAGTATCTCTCGGCCTACGTCCTCCTATGAAGGACACATGTCCATACCCATACGCAAGACTGTCAAAACTCCCAAAAACTTCACCTTCACCAACATCCGTTCACGCTCTCTCAACCCGCACTCCTTTGAGTTTGTCATCAATGAGCCCAAGAAGTGTGAGAGCGTGAGCCCCTTCCTGGTCATCCTCATCAGCACCACCCATAAAGAGTTTGATGCCCGTCAGGCCATCAGGGAGACCTGGGGCGATGAGAGCATCTATGGAGACATCCACATCCTCACCATCTTCCTCCTGGGCAAGAACACTGACGAGGTGCTCAACCAGATGGTGGAGCAGGAGAGCCAGATCTTCCATGACATAGTGGTGGAGAACTTCATCGACTCGTACCACAACCTGACTCTGAAGACCATCATGGGCATGCGCTGGGTGGCCACCTTCTGCCCAAAGGCCCAGTATGTGATGAAAACGGACAGTGACATCTTTGTGAATATGGACAACCTTATCCACAAACTGCTGAAGCCCAACACGAAGCCCCGCAGGAGGTACTTCACAGGCTACGTGATAAACGGGGGTCCCATCCGGGACATGCGCAGTAAGTGGTACATGCCCCGGGACCTGTACCCGGACAGTCGGTACCCGCCCTTCTGCTCGGGCACTGGGTATGTGTTCTCTGCAGATGTGGCTGAGCTCATCTATAAGACCTCCCTCCACACCAGACTGCTGCACCTGGAGGACGTGTACGTGGGCCTGTGTCTGCGCAAACTCAACATCCACCCGTATCAGAACAGTGGCTTCAACCACTGGAAGATGGCCTACAGCCTGTGCCGCTACCGCCGCGTCATCACCGTGCACCAGATCTCCCCAGAGGAGATGCACCGGATCTGGAACGACATGTCCAGCAAGAAGCACCTGCGCTGCTAAGACTGGTGCCCTTTGCCTTTTGTTTAGTCACTGAACTCTGTACAGAGGGCTGCTGCTGTGTCTCCAGGACACAGGTGTTGTCCATGTTCATTCTCTGTTAAATGTGATGCTTTATGATTGTTAAAACATGTGAGGCCATGCAGACCACATGGTGTTGTCATTCCAATCCTGCCTTCTGATTTGTGTTGCCTTTTGAAGTGCCCTTGAGCCAGACACCAAACCCACAGCTCTGCAGTCACTGATTCCATCAACTTCCTGTGTGTACAGACAATATGGAGTACTCTATGTACACATGGACATTTGATTTATATTGTCAAGAACACAGTATGAGGCTATTGATGTAGGAATTTAAGCTCACTCCAGTAAGATTTTCTGAAGTGCTTTACACTAGCGCTATTTAGCTCACAAACAACAAGCCAAAAGCACGAAAGAAGTAGTGTCTCATCTGGTCAGACTCTGACCTCAGCATCTGATGAAAACTCTTCTTTAGGAATGACACTTTTAGCTTGTGCCGTATAACTTATAATATCAAGGCCAGCAAGAGACAACAGAGATAGTAATCGCTGACTTGGATAAATTGATAAATTATTAATTATTAATAGTAAGATTATGTACCCCACAAATAGAGACGCACCAGTATCATGTGTCTGGTTCAATCCAGAAAAAAAAAATCTGTTGAATGTTCAAGTTTATCAGTTTTGACACGTAAGACTATTAAGTTATGTATTTTAAAGATATTTACTGTCCTTGGTTGAGAGCATCATGTCATGTCATCATGTAATTTATGTTAATACAATTCCATTGCAGAATAAAATAACTGCATATGAAAATCACTTTGATTATCTCTTCACTTTTTTATACAGAATGTCTCTGTGCTGGTCATTTGCTACAACTTCTCTGTCATTGTTACTTTGCATTGGACATCCTGCCCTCAGTGAGAACAAGCTTCAGTTTGACGACAGGAGCTGCATCATGAATATGCCTGTGTTTTTACATATCATTAAATGCCTTTTTTCTGTTTGCATTGGGGTACTTTTTATTTTTTGTCTCCTTACTACAGCTGTAGTGAGGTTTAGGACACCATGTCTCACTATAATGTCTGTCAATAATATTTAATATACCTGGATGTATCCTCACTCGTTCCTGGCATAAGCGCTGCTGAAAACATGGTGGACATTTGAGTTATTCACAAATGTGGCCGTATTTGTTCTTTTGTTACATGGATTTTGTAGTTTTATTTTAACGTTAAAGCTAATGTGACATTTACTGTGAAAGCATCTATCCCACTTGGAGTTGTCACTGTATATTGTATGTTTTTTTATATTAAAGAATACTTGAATAATTAAAGTTAAACATCTGCTTTTACTGGTCTAATATTTTATTGGATACCGAATAACAAAAATGTTTAATCACTGTGGCTTTGTGCGGTTACATCTGCACATATCGAGTTGTGACTAAATTCTGTTTTAGCACTGCTTTAGATCAGCATAGAAAACAAATGCATCTTAGAAAACACGCAAATAAATAGTAAAGGTCCTAGAAAAGTGCCTTGAGGGACTCCCTAGTTAATGTCTATATATTGTCAAGTGCAGGGGTGTCAAACATATGGCCCGGGGGCTGGATCTGGCCCTCCAAGACCTTTAATCTGGCCCTCGGCTGATTTTCTACTAAAATATTTTAATTATATTTTCTATTAAAATATTGGTAATTTTCTGCGCAGCTTAACATATCAGCTTCTCCAGCGCCTCTGTGCGTGGCCCCTCCCACCAGAGCAGCACAAATGAAGACTTGTCTCTTTCCAAACGCTCTTAAAGAACGATCGTTTTGACTGTTGACCGTGACAAATGGTCCAAAATGAGAAAATGAGTGCAGGATTTTCCAAGAAAAATTGGCTTATTCCTATTTGCATACAAGTTAATGTTAAAACTTTGTGTTGAAATTGTATTTTTCTTAAAGTTTCAGGTTGTTCATAATATTATAATATTTTGTAAAAGAAAGAGTTCATTAATTAAAAAAGATTTCTGTAATAGATTTGTGTTCCTCTGCACAAATATTTAAACTTATTGCTATTTTTGGGGTTTATATGCCATGAATTTTCTGATCCTGCCCCTTTGGGATCAAAGTAGGTTGGGTACGGCCCCCGGACCAAAATGAGTTTGACACCCCTGGTCTAGTGGGTTTTTTTTTTTTTTTTTTTTTCTATAACACACATTTTGGACTTTGCCCATTTTATGTAGTATTGGATTGTGGAGTGAAATTTCTACAAGTTGGGTTAGATCTTCCCAACAAGAAAAAAACACCATTAAGAAATTCAAAAAAGTAAATGAAACAGTTTGAAATAGCAATTCTTTATATGTTGCTCTTTGTTGGAAATTTGACATCAGCTGATTACAGAGGACAGAGGTAATAATACGCTGAAATGATACACATACTGTACATAGAAAACACAATAAATTATTTCATAAAATAAACAATTTAGCAGAAGTTATTATATATCACTTCAATAAAACAATCTTGAGCTACGGAAATTGTTTTGGGACAAACAAAATGGCTCAATGACACACTTTAATAGTTGCCTTTGGTGTCTTCAGATGCATTGGCATACAGTACAGTTTGTTGAGTAATAGTTATATCAGAGGAATATTCATTTTTATTTTATTTGACCTTTAGTTATCCAGGATAGTAGTAATACATATGTTCTCTGTGTGCTGCGGGAAAAATAAATGGAGTATTATCTTAAAGTGCCTATGACAGGTTAGACTACTCATTTTACTTACTAAAAAAATACGAATAATAATAATAAGTCTTTTAAAATCCTTTCCCAGTTTGACATTTCTTGAGGTTTAAAATTTTACTTCCAGGTTGGAAATCGCACTAGAGAATTCCATAATTGTTACCTAGCAACCATGCTGTAGCGTCAAAATGTTCACACTGCAGCCTGAAGTGACCCAAATCCGATTTTTTGGCCCCTATGCTCCTGTATCTGATCTTTTAATGACACAGATCCGATTTTTTCAAATGCGACCCAGGACACTTGGATATGTGGTCCTAAAACTGATACATATCTGATCTTTTGACATGCGACTTCAGTCTGAACGGCTAAGGCGCATTCATCCCACCTACACATTATGAACAAGCGACAAATGTACACAAACGTTCTTCTCATCATACGAAAATTGTTAATGGACTCCGTGTCACTGAAGCAAAGTACATCTCTATCCCACCACTCTTGGCTACGTCTCCACATCCACACGTTAATTTCAACGGACTGCCCCACAAAACGCCACTTCCAAAAACCTCGTCCTTCTCCTTCTCAATCTCCTCCTTAAAACAAGTAAGTTGTTCATGTTCTGGCTCCGGTACGAGAGGAACTTTAAAATCTCCAGGTGCTAAATGCTCGCGTCCATGTTTGGACAACTTCCATAAACACAGAGCACGCTTGTTGCGGTTGACGTCCTCGTGTCCTCCAGTGCACATGCGGGACACTTTTGGGCTGTTTAAAGTTCACACTGTAGTTCACATACAAGTCACATTTAACTGGAAATGTGAATGACCTCGCAAAAACATCGGATTTCACAAAAAAATCCAAATTGAGCATTAAGATCTGCAGTCTGAACGTAGCCTAAGACTATGCTCAGACTGCAGGACTTATCCTCAATTTGGATTTTTTTGTGAAATCTGATTTTTTTTTTTTTTGCGAGGTTGTTCACATTTAAAATTAAATGCGACCTGTATGTGATCTCCAGTGCGAAATTTTAACGCCCCAAAAGTGTCCACACATGCAGTGAGAGTGCTCAGTGTTTACGGAAGTCACTTAAACGCTGGGCTTGTCTCCCAAAATATGGTCCTGTTCTTCGTAAAATGGACAAGTTACACGATCACAGTCACTTCGTTTGTTTGAGTCTTTAGCCTCCTTGTATTTGGCTTTCGCAGGCTCTTTATTTTCTGTTGACATTGGAGCCAGGACAGACTGTAGTCACGCTTGGACATTTCTTTGGCAATCATTTCAAAAACTGCCTGGTTCCGATAAGACCCCTCCAATTTGGCCTGAATACAGCCCCAAATATTAATAAACTCACTAACCTCACTTTCCCTGCATTAACAAGACTCTGAACCTGACATGTAGGTTGGATGAATGCAACCTGACCGTTCAGACTGAAGTCGCATGTCAAAAAATCGGATATGTATCAGGTTTTAGGACCACATATCCAAGTGTCCTGGGTCACATTTGAAAAAAATCAGATACAGGTCGCATAGGGGCAAGTGTGAACGTAGCCTAATGTACACAGAAATTATAATTTGACAAATGAAAATATAAGAAAACTATTTAACTTTTCTCAAATAATGTTTAAAATATCAGAAAAATGTATTTCTTGGGTATAAACTGCGCTTAACTTTTGGACATAATTCTTGATCTCTCTTACTTTCTGTCATATTCAACACATTTTCAACTTATTTTTCCCACAAATTTCTTCTTGATTCGTGTGAAACTATAATGTATATTTACAACAAGTTTTATCCAACCAACTTAAGTCAAAATTAGACCATCATCGAAACCTGTAATACGCACTTTAGCTCATCTGAAGACATTAGCATACACGCTAACCTGCGCTAACGGCTAAAGGCTAAAGGCATTAGCTCGTCAACCCAAAAGTGCATCGTAGCTTTGTTTACATTACTTGAATGGTGTCAGTGCTGTGGTAATACATTTCTAACATGGATTTCAATAGGCTTTTTTGTCATACATTGTCACTAGCTACTTTCTTAGGCACAGAAAAATTAACAAGGCACCTCTAGCATTTTTAACACTGTCCACGGCAGCAAATTATACACAGTAGCTTCCGGGTCTCAATTTGACTGCACATTCAAACTAATAATAATAAATAATTCCCTTCTTTTGAAAAAATGTGGCTAGAATTTAATATTTTTACAGACATTCTTTGTGTAATAAATGTGCTTTTGTTTCAAATTTACCGGAGATTACGTTGTGACCTCAGGGGAAACGTCGCGAGTAAATGGGTTCGATGAGACGTGTGTCAAAGCGGATTCAAAATGAGAAACCGAAACTGGTCAAATAAAATGAAATTTGTGTCTCGTCATGATAATAATAATAATAATAATAATAAATAATGAGTTTTATGAAGAGGTAACAAAAATCCAATGGTGCAACATTCAAAGAGCTACGAGTGAACGGTGGCCCTTCACACCTGAGTGAGTCTCCGGGGGGTCGTCCTGATCCGCGGCGTGTGCTGGCGGTGGAATGTTGGAAAAGGTCAAGGGTCAAGGGGCATTTAGGAGCTGTGCGTGGGGGAGACGGTTTGGTGCAGAGCAGCTTTTGGGGGCAAGTGGAAGATTATTGTGTCATTCTAGCAAAACGTTCAGGAGTAAGAGTTGTGTATTTATGTTGTGTTTATATTGTACATGTAGTTTACTTTATCATTACGAGTAAACTCTCCCTCTTTTACTTTTGCAATTAACTTAGATAAAGTTTTAGCAAAATCAGATTTCAAATGGTTTACGAGTTTTTAAAAATATTACAACACCTTGGTTTTTAACAGCACATCAATACAGCCTGTTTAAAAGTATGTATTTTGTTCTACCTTTTCTAGTTCTTTTGCATTTACTTTTTCAAGGTGGGAAGAGTAGCCAAAAACTGTACTCAAGTAAGAATACTTTTAGTTTAAAATAAATTTTAATTGGTCCAAGAAAAGTAAGAGAAAAAAGTTTTGAGAAAACTACTACCACTACTAAGATGAACTTAAAGAGTAACTATTGGGGCTTTAATAATGTATTAAGTTTTATAATTACAAATTAATGTTAAAGAATTAAAGAATTAAACATGAAATAATACACACAAATACAAAAATTAGAAAAACTAAATCATATCCGAAGGAACGGTGCATGAAATATAAATGTTCAAATAATTTCATAATGTCAAAATGAGGCTTTTGTCATTTTTGGATTTTCACAAAAGCTTTTACTCAAAAGTACTGTTACTTTAATAAAAATATTACTCAAGTACAAGTAAAACAAAGTAAGTATAATATAGTAAAATAATAATAAAGTTAAATATAGTAAATGTAACTGAGTACTACCCACCTCTGCTTTTTAAAATCTGAAAAACTAAATTTCTGAGAATTCTGACATTCTCAGCAGTGACTAATCGGACATTTGCCTTGAGCTCGGTTCTGAGTTGTGCTTGTTTCGTGGGCAGAGTATAAAATACAAAATACATTCAGAAAGTGTCTTTTCATAGTTCCCCCCACAGAGTCTATTCATGAGGCCATGTGGAATAACTGAATGTGAATCCAGCCCAAAGCCCAGGGGAGGTCATTTAACATTTTTAATTGTTTTATTATACACTAAAGGCAAGACTTTGCTCGCAGTGCTGACATTAACTCAAAGAAATGTTCAACAAAAACAACTATGTAGTCCCAAGCCTGAGTACTCTTCCAGGAAGCTCCAAGCCAATATCCATTAGGGAATTGCTATTTTATGTCACGTATATTTGTGTATTTCTTGTTTATAGGGATTTTCAAGGGCAGACTTCATAACTGTATCTCATATATCGTCTTATTATTTATGTCTGATCGTATTTTATTTATACAGATCAGGTTCAGTACTAAAACTAGTATCAAAACTAGATACTCAGTTGAGCAGGTATCGATACTAAAAAAGTCACATTCACAGGACAGAATGAATCGCTTTAGAATGATTTTGAGCTGTATCAGAGCAAGTATAAGAGCACATAGACTATAAACGCCTACTGGACCACTGAGGGATTACACAGATATAAATACTATGTTGAAAATCACACTCTATTGTCTAAAGAAGGAGAGTTTTTATTATGATTGTGGTATTAAAATTTGAGGAATTTGAGAAATACACAACTCCACCGCACTCGTGTTGCTAGAATGACTGAAATGTGGAGTGACTAAAGCTGAGGAGGAGGTGCAGTGGTGGAATGTCCCTCTGCCCTGGTCGCTGTGGTCGCTGTGGTCGTTGTCGCTGTGGTCGTCGCTGTGGTCGTCGCTGTGGTCGTCGCTGTGGTCGCTGTGGTCTCTGGGCCCCACCTGCTCCGAGAGTCCAGCGGCCATCAGCTAACACTGAGCTGGGCAAAACCAATCAGCTTGACCTCGTCTGGAGTCTCCGTGTCATCGCAGCCTGACGCCTGAAAAAAGAAGAAAGAGAGAGACACGAGTGTGAGAACGGGAGGGTGTGAGAGAGGTTGGCGTGGAGTGATAGAGGAGAGAAAGAGAGAGACAGAGATGGGTGAGAAAGAAAGATGAGTTTTGAAACAGGTGTGTGAGAGAGAGGTGGAGAGATAAAAGAGAGAGAAACCCATGTGAGGGAGGGAGAGAGAGCGGGAGGGCGATGAGAGAGAGAGACCGACGTGAGAGAGAAGGAGAGAAAGACGGGGAGAGATGAGAGAGAGAGAGAGACGTGTGAGAGAAGGAGACAGAGGAGGAGATACGAGAGAACGAGATTGATGTGTGAGAGAAGGAGAGAAAGAGGGGGAGAGATAAAAGAGAGAGACCGACATGGGGTGGGGGAGGTGAGAGAGAAACCGATGTGAGAGAGGGAGACAGAAGAGGAGAGATGAGAGAGAGAGAGAGAGAGACCGATGTGAGAGAGGATGAGAGGGGGGTCATGGAGAGACAGATGAGAGAAAGAAGAGAGGGAGTGAGAGAGAATAAGAGACAGTGTGGGAGGGTGAGAGACAAGAGAGAAAGAGAGAGAGAGAGAGAGACCGGTGTGTGAAAGAGGCAGGAGAGAGACAGGTGAGATAGAGAGAAGGAGAGACAGAGAGACGGTTGAGGAAGAAAGGGGAAGAGGAGAAAGACGAGGGAGAGAGAGGGGTGAAAAGAAAGGGATAGAAGCCAGTAGAGAGATAGAAAAAGAGAGAGAGACCAATGTGAAAGAGGGAGAGAGAGGGGGTGAGGGAGAAGTGAAGAGATGAGAGAGAGAGAGACCGATGTGAGAGAGAGGGAGAGAGAGAGGGGGATCATGGACAGACAGATGAGAGAAAGAGAAGAGGGAGTGAGAGAGATGGAGAGATAAATAGGTGTGAGAGAGAATAAGAGACAAGTGTGTGAGAGGGTGAGAGACAGGAAAGAGGGAGAGAGAGATGTGAGAGTCGTGGAGAGACAGATGAGAGAAAAAGAAGAGGGAGTGAGAGAGAGAGGGAGGGAGAGATAGGTGTGACAGAGAATAAGAGACAAGTGTGTGAGAGACGAAAAAGAGAGACAGAGAGACCGGTGTGTGAAAGAGGGAGGAGAGAGACAAGTGAGACAGAGAAAGAGAATGAGAGAGACGCTTAAGGAAGAAAGGGGAAGAGAGAGAAAGACAAGGGAGAGAGAGGGGTGAAAAAGAGGGATAGAGTCAGTAGAGAGACAGAAAGAGAGAGACAAGTGAAAAAGAGAGAAAGAGGTGAGAAAGGGAGAGAGACAGGGAGTTCGAGGGGGATAGGGAGAGAAAAACACAGAAAGACAGAGAGAAGGCGAGAGAGGGGTCATGGAGAGACAGAAGATAAGAGAAAGAGAAGAGGGAGTGAAAGAGAGGGAGAGATACGTGTGAGGAGAGAATAAGAGACAAGTGTGTGAGAGGGTAAGAGACAGGAAAGAGAGAGAGAGAGAGACCGGTGTGTGAAAGAGGGAGGAGAGAGACAGATGAGACAGGGAGAAAAAGAGGGCAAAAGAGACAGTTGAGGGAGAAAAGGGAAGAAAGAGAAAAAGAGAGGGATAGAGCCAAGAGAGAGACAGAAAGAGAGAGACAAGTGAGAAAGAGAGAGAGGCAAGAAGTTCGAGGGGGATAGAGAGAGAAAGACACAGAGATACAGGTGAGGCAGAAGAGAGGGAGAGGAGTGAGAGAGGGAGAGAGAGAGGTGAAGAGATGAGAGTGAGAGAGGGGGAGAGAGAGGGGTCATGGAGAGACAGATGAGAGAAAGAAAAGAGAGAGTGGAAGAGAGATATGTGAGAGAGAATAAGAGACAAGTGTGTGAGAGGGTGAGAAACAGGAAAGAGAGAGAGAAAGAGACCAGTGTGTGAGAGAGAGGGAGGGAGGAGAGAGAGAGATGACACAGAGAGAAGGAAAGGCAGAGCGAAAGAAAGAGAGAGACAGTTGAGGAAGAAAGGGGAAGAGAGAAAATGACAAGGGAGAGAGAGGGTTGAAAAGAAAGGGAAAGAGCCAGTAGAGAAACAGAGAGAGAAAGGTGAGAAAGAGAGAGAGAGAGACAGGTGAGGGGGGCAGAAGAGAGAGAGGGAGAGAGCGAGTGTGAGGGAGAGAGAGGAGGGGAGAGATGAGAGTGAAAGTTAGGGAGTTTGAGGGGAAGAGAGAAAAAGATGAGGGAGAGAGAGAGGGGGGTCATGGAGAAACAGATGAGAGAACGAAAAGAGAGAGATAGATAGATAAATGTAAGAGAGAAGAGACAGGCGAGACAGACAAAAAGAGAGAAAGAGAGAGATGATCGAGGAAGAAAGGGAGTTAGAGGAGAAGAGAGAAAAAGACGAGGGAGAGAGAGGGGTGAAAAAAGAGGGAGAGAGACAGAAAGAAAGATGAGAAAGAGAGAGAGACAGGGTGGATAGAGAAAGACAGGTGAGAGCAGGGGGCAGAAGAGAGAGAATGGTGTGAGAAAGAGAGAGTGACAGGCATGAAAGAGAAAGAGAGGAGAGCGACGGGAGAAAGAGATATGTCAGATAGATAAATAAATAGATAGAGAGAGAGAGGGAGAGACACAGGTGTGCGTGACAGAGACGAGGGATAGAGAGAAACAGATGAGACAGAGAAAGAAAAGGAGAGACAGAGAGAGAAAGAGACGGAGAGATAGGGTCAACAGGGCACCGCATGTCTCTTCAAATTCAATTCATCCTCAATCCAATGAGAGCACATCCACACAAACCAGACGCACACGCAGACAGAGACAGAGAGAGGGACTTTGTAATATCAGGAAAATACTCCAGGCCAGCACAGGTACAAAAACACAAGGCCAAACTCAAGAAAAAAACAAACAAATAGACTTAAACAGAACATTTTCAGGAGCCTGTGATCAATACGAGCGTTCATGTCCTGTTTAGTTGTTTGAATTTCAACAAAAAAGTGTGAGCGTGAAGAACTGAAAAACTGAAAACCTGCTTGTGACTGTAATTTCATATGTGCGAGTCTTGTTTAACAGCACAAATCATCTCACCTGTTGTTGTAGTTTCAACCAAGACAGCTCTTTATGGTCAGATTGTGCTAAAATAAGGATCAGATTTAATTTTAATTTGAGTAGACAGAGTAGTGCTTTCAGTTAGCTACTCTATCTCCAGCATAGATTGACGAGACAGTCCCAGTTTTGAGGCCTGTATCCCATGTCCCAGCAGATTTATACAAAACCACTGATTTGTCACAGTTCTATACAAGAAATGTCCCTGGTGTTCCTATTTTGGACCATTTTGATCTAAACGAGGACTAAACTAAGACTAAACCAGGTCTAAACCAGGACTATCACAATTTTTGACTGATCTAATCCCAGTCAGCCGTAAAGAGGAGCATAAATTGTCATTTGTTTGGCCAAATTACCGTAATTACCAACAATAAGGCGCACTTAAACTCCTTAAATTTTCTCAAAAATCGAATAATCCAGTGTGCATTAATTCTGGTTGTTCTTATTGACTGCGAACTGATTTTATGTGGTTTATGTGCGGAGCTCAAAAATCTGTCAAAATGTTTTAGTTCGATTTTGGTAAGATAAGAAGCATTGTCGGAGCATTACAGGAACCGTAATCTGGACCCTCGTGGAGTTGTGTCATGTAATGTCATGAATCATGTATATTTGAGTCCTCCTTGTATGAAATAAAAAAAACAAACTTAAATTATCCTCCCACATTTACTTTCATAATGGGGAACCTGTTTTTTGATCTGTTTCAGACCTAGTTTAGATCTGGTTTAGTGGCGCCGCGCCACATACGGGAGGGGGAATGGTCTGCGCGACGTATGGGATGGGGACAGTCCGCACGACATACAAGAGGGGGACGGTCCGCGCGACGTAAGGAAGGGGTGTGACGGTCCGCGCGATGTACGGGAGGGGTGTGACGGTCCGCGCGATGTACGGGAGGGGTGTGACGATCCGCGCAGCATACGGGAGGGGTGTGATGATCTGTGCAACATACGAGAGGGGTGTGACGGTCCGCGCGACGTACGGGAGGGGGACGGTCCGTGTGACGTATGGGAGGGGGGGACCGGTCTGTGTGATGTATGGGAGGGGGACGGTCCGTGAGACCTACGGGAGGGGGGACGGTCCATGCGGTGTACGGGTGGGGGTGGTCCGCGCGACATACGGTAGGGGGACGGTCCATATGACGTACGGGAGGGGGGACGGTCCGCGCGACGTATGGGAGGGGGGACCGGTCTGTGTGATGTATGGGAGGGGGATGGTCTGCGAGACCTACGGGAGGGGGGATGGTCCATGCGGCGTACGGGAGGGGGGGAACCGGTTTGTGTGATGTATGGGAGGGTGACGGTCCGCGAGACCTACGGGAGGGGGACGGTCCACGTGACATACGGTAGGGGGATGGTCCATATGACATACAGGAGGGGGGACGGTCCATGCAACGTACAGGAGGGGGGACGGTCCGTGCAACGTACAGGAGGGGGGACGGTCCGCTCAACGTACGGGAGGGGGATGGTCAGACGGTCCACGAGGCGTACGGGAGGAGGGGTTCGCACTTTAGCGGCCCCGGTACTAAATTACATAATGCACCTCAATGATTTAATGCACCTTCTAGACCAAAAATTACGGTACAGAAATCCGTGTTTGCAAATGACCATAAAGCAAAAAAATGCAGCAGTAGACGTCCCTCAGATTATGACTGACACAAGAATCCACAATGTTACACACTGTTTTCACTATTTTATTTATACCAAACATCCAAACCCGGGTGTGTCCCAGTTTAGAATTTTGAAAATCTTGTCAACCTACGCAGCAGCAACTAGGGGAAAATTGAAAAGCTCCTATGGCTTTTCAAGTGAATGTGGTCCAAGCTTAACAGTGTGACAAATATGAGTTCAAAGAATCAAAATGTCAAATGTAATTATAGCAGGTCCTCTTTTCAAACCTCTCCCCTGGCCTGCTGTGAAATGTTAAAAAGGTGTGAAAATATTCTGTTTATTTTTCATGGCAGCTAAACCGAAACCCAAAACTATTCACTACTTCTGCCAAATTATTACTATGGCTGAGGTGAAGAGGTGTTGTTGTAACTGCAAGGTTGGTAGTTTGATCCTAGCAACGATTTATTTCACCCAAAGTTGTGTGAGAAGGAGTTGGCAGGAGCAGACTTCCACCGCCAATGAATAAGTAATGGTCCAATTAAGGTCATTATAAGGCTGCATTCACACTTTCACACATAGCACATCAAAATTAGGACAAAGCTGGACCAAAACCCAGGAATAAACTTGGACGAGAACAAGACTAAACTAAGTGCCCAAACAGTGTCCAGAATGGAGTTAAATTATATGGTTAATTTAAGAATGTAAGGTGATTGATCATTCAAAGTAATTAATTTTAGGCAGAGGTTTATTTATTTTTTATTTAGGAAACAGGTTATGATTAAGGTTAAAGGTCCATTGTGTAACTTTTCTGGTGGAGGGTCCGTCAAATGCTTTTCTTCATGGAGATGTTATTGCTTTGTCGGGGATGTTTGACAGTATGGGATTAAACCTTTCTATCTTCATGGAGACTAAACCAGACAAAGATACAGGTCAGATCTGTGGAGCAGTAACCCCGCTCACAGTCAGAATGCCTGTTTTTGTATTTTTGAGCTATAAAACCACCAGAAAATTTATAAATGTAAGGTAAAACTGTTTAATGTTGTACTGTGTAGGGATGGGCAATCGATTAAATCTTCTTAATTGATCATTATGAGAGTTAGCAATCAGTTTCTGATAATCATTAACATTTTTATATTAAAATTATCGTCATTATTATTACTATTATTAATCTTCATAAATAAACTAAACTTTACAACATATAAACCATAACCACTATAGAGTCACATCAGCCCGTTTGAGATTATAATGTGTTTAATGCAGCTTTGACACATTTGTTTACGTTTTACAGAAATGAAACTTAAAACCACATGGTTCATTTGCATAAACTATAAGCACTGATGTGGTTCAGCTTCTGTCGGACTAAAGGACATGACTCAGTGGAATATGAGTGTTCTCTCTGTGACAGATGATGATGATGATGATGATGGTGAGTCTGTTCTGTGTGTGTCGTGTTGGAGGTGGTTCATGTTTTCACAGATCAGACGTGTGTAGGTTTAGCGCAGCTCTTTATTTAACATCATTTCACTCACTTTATTTATGTCAGTCACTTTATTTATTTTGGCAACTGTTGTGATGAAAAGACTGAAAAGTGTTTGTCTTTTGGACGCTTGTGCACTCAACTTTATGTTGCAGTAACCGGGATACTGTGTTTACATGCACCATGACAAAACTGGGACACTCAAAAAAACCCGATCATACCCGGGACACTGATGTGCATGTAAACACACTCACTGAGCAACATAGTGATCTCCAAGGAGGAGCCAGAGCCCAAACGTGGGACTGTGAGGCCGCAACTCCAGTGTTTGCGCTGTCTGACGCAGCCTCGTCTTCTTACGCTACAAACAACAACCTACATTCGGTTTGTCAATTAAAAATGAATGTGATCGACCAAATTCTTAATGATCAATTATCGATTAGTCAATGCCCATCCCAAATACTGTGGAACATTCTAAGCAGAACAGGGACATATCCATAGAAACAAGTAGGTGACGGACTCCCAGCCAAAAATGATAAACCAGACTGTTGCCATAGCAATTAACAATTAAAAACTTAATACACTTAATATCTTTTGAATGGTGAAAAGTCCTCAAAACATCACCTATAACAAGAATCTGAAACTCCTTTATATTCCAGATTATACCATCATAAAACTGCAATCATAAAACCTTTAGTCATTTATATAGCCCCAATAACCAGAGAATATACTGCTAATTTTACTTGCTTGTGTATTTCACTCTCTGCACTCCAAGCACGCACGGCCCTCAAAGAGAATACAGAGGAATGCATATAAAGTATTCATAAACATTTAATTACTAACCAAACCTATGCGCATCTCTAGATAGAGACATTACATCAAAAAATCTGTTGTGTGAACTCGCCGATTCTACGCCGACCTGATCAATGTAGTCCTCCAGCTGCACCCGCCACCCCCTCCATAAAACCCCTGCATGAAATCATAATAAACGCTTTCCTGACAGGCATAATTATTCAGCGTTCTCATAAGTCTTTAAACAGGCGGGGAGTATTATATAGCACCTGCAGAGCTAACACGTTAACATATGGAAATGAATACGTCCTCGTTGGGCCCGCGCGCTAACCCCGAGTGTCCGCGAGGTGCTGAGGAGGCAGAGAGATGACCCATGCTCCAGAGCACATATGGTGTTTATACAGAGCTCAGCGCCAACTGCTAATGCAGGAAATCTTCAAACAGAAAGTGGAGTGTGATGTAGATGAGTAATGTCTGTAAGAAAAAGTGTTAACTAGGGATGGGCATTTGATTAAATTCTCTTAATCGATCGTAGGGAGAACTAACAATCGGTTTTGACTAATCATTAACGATTTTATATTGAAATTATCATCATTATTATTACTATTACTAATCTGCATGAATAAAATCAGCTTTACAACATATAAACCATAACCACTCTAGAGCCACAGCAGCCCGTTTGAGATTATAATGTGTTTAATTGTGCACATTTGTTTACGTTTCACAGAAATGAAACTGAAACCCGCATGGTTCATTTGCATAAACTATAAGCGCTGAAAAAAACAACTGCTCTTTCCTTGTGCGCTGATGCAGTTCAGCTTCTGTCAGACTAAAGGACATGACTCAGTGGAATATGAGTGTTCTGTGTTCTGGAATATGGTCTGTTCTGTGTGTGTTTCACGTTGGAGATGGTTCATGTTTTCAGAGATCAGACGTGTGCAGATTTAGTCATTTCACTCACTTTATTTATGTTGGTCACTTTATTTATTTTGGCTCCTGTTGTGATGAAAAGACTGAAAAGTGTTTGTCTTTTGGACGCATGTGCACTCAGCTTTATGTTGCAGTAACCGAGATACTGAGTTTACATGCACCATGATGAAAACGGGACACTCAAAAAACCTGATTATACCCGATCATCTGGACACTGATGTGCTGTAAACACACTCACTGAGTGGAACAGTGATCTCCAAGGAGCCAGAGCCAAAACGTGGGACCGTGAGGCCACAACTCCAGTGTTTGTGTCAGACGCAGCCTTGTCTCCTTACACTACACACAGCAACCTACATTCAATTTGTCCATTAAAAATGAATATGATAGATGAAATTCTTAATTATCAATTATCGATTAGTCGACTAATCATGCCCATCCCGAGGTATGACAGTATTATGAACTATAGTGGGTACAGTGGGACAGTAGAAATCAGATAGCTGGGTTAAAAAAACACAATTCTTAGATACAGGGATGCACCAATCCAGCTTTTTCAGTTCCAATACCGATTTCAGTACTAAAGTTTTAAGTATCTGCAAATACCTGAAAAATAAATGCAATTCCTTTCCCGAACCAAAATACAATAAGACAAACTGGATCCAAATGTGTAGCTGTTGTTCATGTCTCAAGTAACTACTGAACAATTTTGTATCAATAAAAGCTCAAATATTCTGAGACTTTCTGAGCTAATTATGACCAGTAAATAGTCTTATTACATCAAGTTACATACCAAACCAGGATACTGGCCAAACCGCTATTTGGAAGCCGATACCCTTTCAGTTTTGGTGTCGACATCTAATACCAATATCATCATGTAAATTGAGGTAATAAACTATTTACTGGTGTAGCTGGCTAAGAAACTCTCAGAATGTTTGAGCTTTTATTCATACAAAGCTGTTCTGTTGTTACTTGAGAGATAAATAACAGCTACATAACACGTTTGGATCAGTTTTGTCTTATTTTATTTTTGTTTTAAGGGAAATAAATGCTGTTCTCAGTCTCTGCACAGGTATTGGTTGATATCCGGTATCGGTAGATACTGAAGCAGATTTCATTTTGGTATACAAAGTTTTTAATAATCTTGCTGAACCTTCTCTAAAGGAGTTTGTGAAAAGAAATTCAAATCGCGTAACAAGAGCAGCTCTAGAGGTGACTGCTTTGTGCCGTTTAGGAAAAGTGCTTTTGGACAGGTCATATATTTTTTTGCTTATCGAGCAGGTCAAACATGGAATACAGAGCCGCGCATGTACGAGAACTTTCAACACTGGCAGCATTTTATAAAGCTTTAACACAGTGGTTGTTCAGTGGTCAAATGTGTTACCATGTTTAACCAAATTAATTTTTTTTATATTGGGGGTTGTTGGTTTAACTTTTTAACTCTTGAGTTTGAACTTCAATTGAACTGTTTGAAATGAATTGTATGTAAAGTGAATAGTGGTTGTGCTGGTGTTATGTACTTTTGTGTGGTTGTTGCTGTACTTTTCTCTGTCCTGTAGATGATTTCACATCAACCTGCCGAGGGTCTGAAGATGGAAATTAGTCACGGTGGCTATAATCTTTACATATTTATATTTTAAATGTTCATTAATATGTGCTGTCCCTTTACAAATAAATAAATATCAGAACTGAAAAAGCTGGACTGGTGCATTCCTACTTAATTGTGTGTTTAGTAGAGGTGTGAACAATTTGAAACTATTGAAATATCGATATATCGTGTCATTTAATGTGATGATACAGTATCGATATCGTGGGCTGCTGTATTGATATATATCGCCAAGAGTATTTTTTGGCATATTTTACTAAACTGTTTTGTTACAGCGCTACAGTTTTGTCGCTTGTTGAGTAGAAGGAAACTCATTTATGCGACAAATTTGACATTTTCACTGTTTTGATGAGTAAAAATGTTTGTGTTTCATACTAACTTTGCACAAGAAATGGTTTAACAAAGACTTTTAGTTTCACAGCCATGATTTAGCCTTTCTTTTTTATTGAACCATATCGAATAAATTTTAAATAAATCATATCGAATCAAAAGTGCACTGTATCGAGATATGTATCGTATCGTGGCCTGTGTATCGAGATATGTATCGTATCTGCAACTTCTTAACGATACCCAGCCGTAGTGTGTACAGGTATGAAATAAATCTGATTATTAAAAACACCAGGTGACATGTGTCAGTAAATCAGTGCATTTTTAAGAGTAACTAACAAGGTACATCGTGTTTTAAAATAACAATCTGTAACACTGCATCATTTCCCTTGTCAAAACCTGCACAGGTGTGAAAATCAGAAAGAAATCAGATTAGTTACATCATGATCAGATTTCGGTGGGCATGTAAACATAGCCACTGATCTGCAAATATATTCAGCTTATAACTTTGTAATGAAAAAACTAGATAGAAACATTTCAGAGCATGAGTTCTTACAACTTTTCAAAGCCAGGAACCTATTATTACATTTTTAAATATTCCTCCTACCATCCTCTGCTCCCAGCTAGTAATAAATAAAATGATTAAAGGGCCCATATTACGCTATTTTATGATCTATGTTCTAATGTTTCCTCATCAAAAACAAACCTGGAGATGTGTTTTTTTTTCCCATTTCTACATGTTTAACACACAAATTCTGTTTATTAAGTTCATACACACACTTCATACATCTTCACTTGAATCATTTAGATAATTTCAGCTCTGGAATCGACGGTCTCTACAGAACAAAAGGTAAAAGGAGCTCTTAAAATTAAAACTACCACTTACAAGGTGGAACGGAGCATTTTGAGCCTTGGTGTTGTAGAAAAACTAATAATAAAGGATTACTGAAATGTGTGAATGAAACAAAACACAACTCCAGCTATGTTTTTGATGAGTTAACAGGATTATAACATGGCTTAAAGCTGAGGCCAAGTTTGTGTAATATAGGACCAAGGGTGAAGGTTTTGGTCTCAGTTTTGGTGCCATGAAACCAGCTGATAGGTTACTTGATTAACAGATTAATTATATAATATTGTTTACTTTTCATATCTTTATAAGAAAGGGTAAAATAAGATAAGAAGTTGTGTATATGTTTTATGAATTATTTCCAAAAACACACAGTCTGGGCAGGTCCAAAATAAGTGAGAGGTGGTTTCATTTTTCAGTTCGCAAAACGTGTTTTTGTGTTTGTGTCCATTTCAGTTTGTGTCCAAGATGATTCTCTAGCGGATAACAGCGATGTAGAAGTTTGTAGCAGATTTCCTTTTGCTTGTTGGTGATGAGATATTTGTGAAGTAATGTCCAGACATTTTTTCATGGAATATTGTCAGTAGAGTCGGGCTGCTCACAGCGCATGAGTAGGGCTCAGTTTACGAGGTGCACTTTTGGTGATAGTCGCTCTTTTTCCGCGGCGACTCATTATAAGGCAAGTTTAATTGAAGATGAAGCCAAGTAAGTTCCTTTTGAAAAGTTTTTCAAAATTTGGTGCGCAGTGTTTTCACTCACGCCTGCTCAAGCTGACATCTTCAGGCGCTGGCCCTGTTCTGTTGTTTCCCCAGTTCAGGCTCCTGGCTCCACTAATGACATCACTCCCTGTCACTCCCTGGTAACCCTGTCGTCATATCACTGAATACATGCATCACAAATTTTGGACTTCCGGTCATCGCGCAATGCATACTGGGAAGGATTTTCCAAAAAAGTGAGCATCAAACTGCAATGTTTCACTTCACAGTGGGATGCATCTATTGTCAAAGCCGATCTTTTCAAGTCTTATGAACCATATCGCTTTTGTTTCTCCTTCTGATATTGTCATATTTTAGTTATGGGATTCGGACATCGTAATTGTGTGGTTGTTGGATGTCCTAACAGAGGAATACGGGTTTTGGAAGTTTGTGAACTCCATAACTGCAAACGGGAATCAGATCTATGTGACTGCAAACCTCTGTTCAAACTGTTTCCCTTCCCGACAGAATAGAAACATAGTGAAAGGCGAAGGCGATGGGCAGTATTGATACACAGGAAGAACGAAAAAGGAAACCTTTGACTGACAATAGACACATCCCACTGGGAAATCAAACACTTCCATTGCATTGCGTGATGACCGGAAGTCCGAAATTCGTGATGCATGTATACATCTCACAACATCTAATAAACAAAATATGAACTAAAACATGTTAATTTAATACTACTGAATTTGGAAAAATATCAGAATTAATTTATATTTTTGTTTATTAAAATAAAATGGCAAATATTGGTCGGGACTGTTTTGTCTTCCCCAAATACTGGTTGTGACATGTCCCCACCGTCCCTATGCAAACCTACGCCTTTGTAAGAGAGTATTCATAAATGTAATAAAGACTACATATTTGACAAACAAAAACATAAATCTAAAGACATGTTTTTATCCAGCGTTTGTGCTTACAGTCTCAGCTAATGTTCTGTAGCGCAGTCTAAGTATGATGCTGTCAATATTAACTGAAGTGAATAATCTACTCACTCAACTGGAAACAACAACCAAGAGATCGAATTTCCTCAACCGAGAATAGCAAGTCATTGTCAATATTGGTTTGCTGCAATCCACGATAAATATGTCTTTGAAAAATATGTCTGTGTGGGCTCCAAACATGTGCGACTGTGCTTATGCTGTGATTTTAATATGGTAAGTGGTGTACGTGGTCATTTTTTTCCATCTTCAGGGCACTCAAAGCTCTTTCAGTGGACAAACACCCAACCGAGTGACAGGTTTTCATGTTTTTCTAATTAATTATTAGTGTGATGGGATAGTTCCATGTTCCAACTTGTGCCTGACAACTCAAACGCCTCGTGCGCTCGGAATTTCTACTCAGAAAGTCGGAGAACGCTTCAGAGCCCAAGTAAAAAATCCAACACGGCTGTTCCCTGCGTGTGATGAAAATTAAAAACCTGCACTGCTGTTACTCTTCGTTATACTGATGTTGCTGACGTGTAAACAGGGCTAATGTCAAAAGCTGAAAGTACCTCTCAAACATTGGTTAATTAACTGCTGATGTAGTAAAATGTTAAGAAATGAACTTAATTGGTTCCCGCTTTTTGGATGACTGAATCACTTTTCTAATCTTTGTTACTTTACAGAAATAAAATAAAGGTGTTTTCTTATAATAATTTCTGTTTACATTAGGGGAGTTTTGCTTTTGTAACAGCCATGAAATGCTTTTTTTTTTCCCGTAAGAGAATAAAGTGTAATTGCACATCCACTACAGTAGTTGGCAGTGACGCTCTCATTGTCAGAGTGTGCACAGGGAGTCTTAGCGCTATAGTGTCGGGTTTTTTCAACGAGCAAACACACACACAGCACAGAGCAGGAAATATGAAGTGCAGAGAATAAACTAAACTGTATGTAAAGCGTCTGCTTCACTGTGACTACGGTGGGAAACGAGGAAAGACCGCTTTGTTTATTGTGTCTAAAAATGTTGGCAGTGGACATCATGAAGACAAATAAATTACGGCGTTGCTTAAAGGTTGTATAGAGGATTTTTTTAAAGGAAGAGAAATACAGCGACAGTCCTTTTTCAAATGTTGTGCATGCGTGACACCACCTTCTTCCTCCACAGTTCCCTCAGCAGAAACATCTCCTCCCGTCTCCTTACTTTAGAAATCACGCATTCAGAATGACTGTTGAAGTGACCAGTCTAGAAATAATTTAGCGACCGACGTGTCAGTTTTTAGACCCTTCGTCTGCTTCAGTCGCGCCATCGCTGGAAGGAATCTCCAAGAATCACCTCAGTTTGGCTTCACTCCTTTTCTCGTTCTCTTCTTCTTTCAGCGACCTTAAAAACCGACTTTCTTTTACGACAAAGTAGTCATGGGTTCTCGTCCGCCATCGCAACAAACTTTGTGCGAATTGCGAGGAAGCTACAGGTTGAAAAAGCCTCCAAGAACCGCTGCATAAACCACGTAATCCCAGCGTGCCTTGAGTCAGTTACACTAGAAACGTAGGGAGTTTGATTGACAACCTAACAGCCAATAGAAAATGAGGTAGCCTTGTTTTCTATTGGTTGATGTTTATCTGGCCTCGCTATGTTCACAGTTGATAGATTTTGGTTCTTTTTTTTTTTGGTCATCATAATTACAAGGCTGCTGCGTCTCTGTAATGGTATTTTAAACTTTCATTGACAATTTGAAACAAAAAAAAAATCCTCCATACAACCTTTAAAGACATTACACCCCAATCGCGCTGATAAGACGCTTGAGTTTTTGCAGCGAAACCATACCGAATATTCCCAACAATCATCCCGCTTTGTGAATGCGACTAAAGTAAACCAGCAAGCTCTGTTCACATGATATAAGGTGGCGTACCAAAAACGAACAATAACACGAACATCATCTTTAAAGACGAGGAGGACACAGGAACGCAGGTGAGGACACATGCTGCGTGGGAGTCGCTTTGGAGACGCAACTAAAACGTTTGCTCTCGTATGTAGGCGACTGAAGACAAGAATGTGATTTGTCCACGTTTGGTCGTGGCTCTGTGGAGTGGGGGTGGCGCAACATGTTTTTCTTCTTCCTAGGTGGGGCGTGACAGAAAATAATCGAGAAGCACTGCCCTAGGGTGATATTATGATTTCAATCCAAGAAGAATCATTTCAAACCCTAAAAAAAACCTGTCCAATTGGGAAAACGCGTGTGCTTAAATCTTAAATATAATTATCTTAATGGTGCACTGAGTAACGTTTCTAGTGGAGGGCCTGTCAAATACTTTTGTCCATGGGGAAGTTATGGCTTTGTCTGGAATGTTTCACAGTATGGCATTAAATATTACAGAAATACCCAGAAGATTAGATCCATTGTCTTCACAAGTAAATCACGACTATTAACTAAACACATGCTTTTCTTTAACGTTAACTTTTATTCAGATACGATCATAAACGATAAATTTTGTGCCTTCTTTATCATTATTATTAGTGTGTACGACCATAACAACAAAAACAAAACTGGCATCTTTAAAAAATGAAGATAGGAAAAGGAATTGTATTTCTGTTAGACGGGAGGAGTGATGATTTTAAAAAAGTCTAACACTGTAGAAGCCTTTAGAAAAAGAGTATAAAGCGTTATATTTTCAAAGAATTATGCATTAAGTTTTGTTTGTTTTATTATATATGTTGTCTCTAGTCAGTAAGTGAAATTGTAAATGCAAATTGCTGTTCATACTCTGCTTTTCTTTCTTGGAATTCTGTCATTGTTTAAAAGGATTTGGCTTTATAAGTACTTTGTTTTGTTTTGTAGTGCTGCAAAATGACAGAATAAAGACTACTACTACTATTAAACCTTTCTATCTTCATGGAGACCAAACCAGATCAGGTTACAGGTCAGATCTGTGGAAAGGCGACCCCTCTCACAGTCAGAATACTTATTTTTCTACGTATTTTTGAGCTATAAAACCACCTATAGTTCAATAAATGTAAGGTAGAGCTGTGGAACATTCAAGACAGAGAAATGACATATCCATAGAAACAAGCAGGTGACGAACCCCATACCAAAAAGTTACATAGTGCACCTTTTAATGAACTGTGTAGTCTAACCTGTCACACAAACACACACATTCTCTTTACGTACATGACATCCTAGAATAACTCTGTCGTCGCGGCCGCAGTGGCAGTGGTTGCGTGCTCGTGCCTAAGCTCCTGTCTGTCTCCACGGCTTTAAACAAGTCCTCCTCTCTCATTCCTCACCTCACCTCTCACCACCGCCGTTTACGGCACGACATTGTCACCCCGGAGTTCCACCAGGGGGCACTCTCTGTCAGCAGCCAGGTACTCACCAGTTTAAAGGTCAACACTCTGTAGGTAGCCGGGTCGTCCACAATCCTCTGAAGGTTAGAAGCAACTGGAGAAGGAACGAAAACATAACGTCAGTCACACATCAGGAGTCTGTTTTCCACAAACAACGGAGAGGGGCGAGAGGTGAGGAAGGGATGAGGGAGGGGTCAGGGGTCACAGGGAGGTGAGGGGGAGGGCGTACTGTACTGGTAAACTGCATTCAATATGACTATGTCCTATTAGAGGTTTTAGACTTCAGTGATCAAGAAAAATACATTATTAAAAACTACTTATATATGTATTTATATATTAATTAGGGGTGTAACAGTACATGAATTTGTGTACGGGAAGTTCGGTTCAGTGCAGGGCTGTGGGCGAGTGAATTTGCGCAATTTGTGTGTGTTTACATTCCACCACTACATTTGCAGCTGCACAAAAGACTCAGCTCTTTAATTCCCGCAGCGCTTTATAGTTGGGGCGACCACCTTGATAACAATTGCTCCACACCTTGACTACGTCCCTTCGAACCTCGTGAATCCTCGCAAAACTATGGTCGTCGCGCCCTTGTCCTCACTTTTGCCTTTCGACGGCAGGGAAAACTTCATGCTAGTACTGCACTTTAATGTTCGAAAAGTTTTGTTTACTGTTTACAAGGATTTTTTTAATACAATATTTTATACATTTGTGGCTTGTTTGAAAATATTTGATTTAACTTATTAGTATTACCAAGCGGCACTTTGCATTTATTTTATTTTCCTGTTTGCATCATGTTAAAACAAATTGTTGGTTTAATAAAAACACAAATAAACAATAAGCAAATGGTTCTGCATTTTGTTCCCAAACTGTACCAAAAATGAACCGAACCATGACCTCAAAACCAAGGTACATACTGAACTGTGCTTTCTGTGTACCGTTACAGCCCTAATAATTAAGAATTTTATGTACAGTATGTATATTTAATGTTTCCCTGTTGGTTCTAAAACATACCTTGTGGTCAAAAACATAAATATATAAAACTAGTAATAAATAAGTGAAATCTGAACAACTTGAACTACTTGTTGGATCACTTTGTTGAAATTCCTTATTCATTTCTGAAAAATTGTCACTGATCCCTACGTATAACTATAGAACGGTTGCTCATCATTCAATCATCTGAAACTATTGCTGATTTATATGAAAAAAAAAAAAAAAAAAAGGTCACAATAATCTTTTTCATATTGGTCTTGATTGATGTGTCAAATTTCAAAATTAATTTCCAAAACATAAATTATAGACTTTTAATCATTGCAATTTAACAGAAATCACGTCAAATTTCTTCCTCTTCAGTCTAAACTCAGCTCCAAACCACTTATTTTTAGAGTGATTGGCTGAGGGCCTCTCCATTAAAGCTGATCACTGGCAATTATAAATGACTGAATCTCTAGCTTTATTAATTAATTAATTTATTAATTACACAACCCTCTCTAAAACATACCTGGAGTTGTGTTTTGTTACTTTAATGGACTTCTCAATAGTGTTGCATATTAAGTGAGTCGGGTTTTAGCTTCCACTAATGTGTGTCAGCAGCTGTAATCTGAGAGGCTCCCGTTTTAAATCTTTCATCAGCGCTGAAGTGATTTATTGATTATTTCAGTACTTGAAAGATCACCTCTAAGCATGTCAGCAGCTTTGATGCTTGTTGCTTGTTGTCAATGTTTTTTTTTACCTTTATAGTTTAAATCAGGCACTTTAAATGGCATTAAACTTATCTGTCAATGTGTAATACTGGAAGTGCTCCACTGTGTTTTTAAACTCCATACAGCTTCACTAGAATCATTTGGGTGATTTCAGTCCTGGAATTGCCAATCTTTGCTGAACTAAAGGTAAAAGGTGGCTTGAAATCTTCTACTTCATGACATTACAAGGTGGAACAGAGCATTTTGAGCTTTGGAAATATAGACAGAATAATAATAAAGTAGGGGTGTAACAATATCCACGTCTCACGATACGATATAGTCACGGTTTGAACCTCACAATACGATATTTATTGCGATATAATGGGAAAGCTCACAATATGGTGGGGAGGCTCATGATTAGGGATGTAACAATATCCAAATCTCTCAGTACGATATTTTCACGATATAACATCTCATGGTACGATATTTATTGCGATGTTTTGTGGAGGCTAACAAAACAAAAACATTTTGACGATACGATATCAGGATATTTTGGTTATTGTTACATCCCAATAATAAAGGTTATTCAAACAAGTCTGAATGAGACAAAATACAACTCCAGGTCTGTTTTTGATGAGATAACAATATTATAACATGGTTTAAAGCTCACAAGAGTCAAATTAGCGCCAAAGAGGACCTATAAAAATAACACTTTAAACAAAAATAACACTAATGTCTAACAACTAATATGAAATTTCACTCAAATTAACTGAACGTTTTGGTATTTTTTTTCTTTTACAGTACTCACCTACTAACACGTCTTGCCCATTGACCAGGCCTGCAGACACCAGCTCCTGTGAAACGCCCTCTGCTGTGTCTGAGGGGGGAAAAACATGGCAGATATTGGCTGGCTGTGTTCACTTAGCCTGTAATTGTGTTAAGATACTGGATCAGATACTCTCCATGTCACTACCCATTACATGCAAAAGAGCCGGACCATATCACGAAACAAAACATATAATCAGATCATTCAGGGACACACGCGCTTACCTCGCCCCGGCGTGAACTCAAAACGGATGTCATTCAGTTCCTTTTTGGAGTTCCTGAGAAAAAAAAAAACAACAACAAATTGAGAAAAGTAGAACTAAACACTAAATCAATTCTATCAATCAGTCAGCAACTCGAGTGCAAATTAGGTAAAATAGCTGCTTTCTGCTAAAAACTAAAAAAAATCAAAGTGTATGCTGTGTTTCAGTCTCAATTTAGATATAATTAAGAAGGTTGTCAAAAAATCAAAAATACTAATCAATGCTAAAACTAGTATTGAAACTAAATCCTCATCTGAGCAGGTATTAATACTAAAAAAGTCACATTCACAGGACAGAAATGAACCTTTCTTAAATAGTTTTAGAATGATCTTAGTTGTATCAGAACAAGAATAAAAGAAAGTTCTATTATTTTATGTTGAAAATAAAAACTAAATACATTCATCAATTATCAACTTCAATACAAAAAAAGGTAAATCAGCTGCTTTCTGCTCAAAAATGCCTAAATCTAAGTGTGCTGCTTTCATTGTCATCTGCAATTTCAAGTACTACATGACATCACACATGACTGCCCTGATCACAGCCTGGTGTTTCTGATACAAAGGCCTGGCTGCAGGGGCAGGGTTTAAAGTGTTAATACCTGTTAGACCAATCACACCGTTCCCTATTCCCCTTCTCGGGCCCTCACTCTTAGTCAGGCTGGTGTCACCTAGTGCCTCTGCTCAATTTCATTTCTTTCCAGCGACTAGGTCAGGAATCAGAATATACTAGACCAGGCATGTCCAAACTATGGCCCGTAGGCCCTCAGACAAATTTTTCTTGGCCCTCAGGCTTCCAGGTGAATTGGCCCAAAATACCCTGCATCAATGAAAAATTTAACCTTTTTACTCCAAGTTTTTTTTTTTAAATCTACCTTGAGAGAGCTAATATTTAATAATTACTTTGTGGTTTTAAGGATTTTAGCATGAATAAAGACTGATGGCTCATTCAAAATGTGTTAAACATGCACATATTTCAATTATTCACTGTACTGAGCACCAGTCTACGGCCCTAGATCAGCCCTCTGCTTCGTCTGTGTTTAGATATGTGGCCCTTGATGAAAAAAATTTTGGACACCCTTGCACTAGACGGTTTACAAGAACCCCGGAAGTTGTAGACCGTGAACGAATCCTAATGCAGCGAGGTCAGACGGTTTCCACAAAGTGAAACCGACTGATGAGTCAGACTACCTCACTCTCCCCTTTAGTTCTTGAGGGCTGCGTCTCATTTCTCTTTCCTCGCCTCCTTGTCCTTGATTCCTCTCCTCAATTCTGCAGGAAATGGGTGAGGAAGTCCCGCCCAGAGAGGAGACAAAGCGAGGAGAGAGGATATAAACTCCTCACTGACATCAATAAAGCTTGATTCTTTCATCTGAAGTCTGCTCCCGAAGCCTCCCTCAGGTTTACTCCTTCCTTCCGTGGTTTTCTTTGAGACACCACATTTGATTGACAGCTGAAAATGGAGGATCGAGGAAAGGAATCAAAGAGAAGGAAGCGAGGAAAGAGAAATGAGAAGCGGCCGGCCCAGGTAATGTCCAGTTTGGCAGCTCTATTTGAAATGTTCTTGTGGAAAATGGTAAAAGGTCACTCATTTCTATTTAACGCTTTTCTACCTTCAAGGCACTTTACACTTCATCCATTCACACACACATTCATACACCAGTGTACGCAGACACTGGGAGCAAGGAGGGTTAAGTGTCTTGCCCAAGGACACAACAACAGCATTTAACTGACCGCTCCACCAATGATGTTTGCGTCGAGAGCGGGATTCGAACTACCGATCTTCGCATCAGTGGACAAACACCCTACCAATGGACAGGTTTTCATGTTTTTCTATTTACTTATTGGTGTGATGGACAGACAGTTGGAGCCCCAATTAAAAGTCCAACATCCAACAGCATTCATTTGTGGGGAGCTGGAATCTCACCGCCAACCTGTGTGAAGCAATGACGTTTATGTCGAGAGCGGGATTTGAACTGGAAACCTTCGGATCAATGGACAAAAACTCAACACCAATTGAGCTACTGATGTCCTGTGTGGTTGTGGGGAGAGTGTAAGTGTCTGGTCGCACTTTAAAGGCACTACACTTGATTTTTTTTTTTTTTTACTGTCTCTTTTTACTGTCTTTGTCATGTGGAGTTAATATGATTGACTGAGATTCTGGAGCAGGACCAGGCCTCAGCCTCCTCCTGCTCCTCTCCAGCCAACCACAGCTCAGCTCAACCACACCTTTAATTACCATATTTTTCGGACCATAAGGCACACCAGATTATGAGCCGCATTAAGCGAAACAAACGGACGACACTTGACACTGATCCCTTAGCCCAGGCGTCCATGATCCATTGGCAGATCATGGCGTAATTTGCCCGGGTTGCCTCCTTGTCTTGGAGGACTTGAGGAGTACTCAAATATACAATGAATAATAATGTGTTTCATGCAGTTTTACGCACATTTGTTTACGTTTTACAGAAACAAATCTTAAAACCACATGGCTTATTTCCATAAACTATAAGCACTGAAAAAAATAGCTCGCTCCTTGTGCACTGATACAGTCAGCTTCTGTTGCACTAAGTTTGCAGGTCATACACATAGACCGTATATATATGAATGGTCATATATTCTCTGTAGCAATTAATTGGTGTCATAAATGCCGACATAGAACTATACTTCGCCCTTTACTCTGTGAGGCTCCTGACAAGGGTAGCTATAATGCGCAGACAATCCATCAAGTAGTGCGGCTTCGTAGCTTACCAAAGTCGTACTAAAAACATTCTGACAGATTTTTGAGTGCCGTGTACTACATAAAATCGATTCGAGGTCAGTAAGCACAACCAGAATTAATACATAAGGCGCACCGGATTATAAGGCGCACTGTTGTTTTTTGAGAAAATTAAAGGATTTTAAGTGCGAAAAAAAGAAGCCCTATTTATACATGCCTATCCCGACAACACTCTCTCAACAATCCTCCCTCCCACCCCGTGTTACTTGTTCATCCTTCTGCCTGAAGACATCATCTACAAAGGAATCGGCCGGGCTGACCACCTGAGACCGAGACCCCCTCCTGCGTCTCCTCCTGGCCATCACATCTATCCATCGTCAATAAATACCTTTAACGTATTCCATTGTTGGTGTGGTCCTTGCTATTGAATTACCTTATGCACTCAATACATCTTTATTATTCATGGGAAAGATAAGAACAACTAGTATGCTAACGTGTGTTCTTTATATTTAGATGAAGACTATACACACCTGACTTATTTTGACCTCAAGAGCTGCTTATACAATAAATCTGAACTGGGGCAGGACAAATTTAGCTCAAATACATGGGGAAAAAAAAACTTTGGAGCACGGCCTTTGGGAGATTGGTCCGCTGTGTCCAATTGTGCTTTCACAACTTGTCTGACAGGAAAATCAGGCAGAAAAATGTACGAGTCTGAGGCGTAAGTGCAAAAAGTTTATAAATTGTAGCTCTGCGCAAAGTGAAGCCATATGGACAGATTATAAGGATGAAAAATAGCTCAGCTGGAAGTTTCTGACATTGCAGCACTTTTAAAGGTCCTATATTACACCAAATTGACTCTTGTGAGCTTCAAGCCATGTGAGAATGTTATTACCTCCTCAAAAACAGACCTGGACTTGTGTTTTGTTTAATTTACACATTTAAATAATCCTGCTTTATTAGTCTGTCTACATCTCCAGTGTCATGTCATCTTATGTCATGTAGTTTTTAGTTTTCAAGTTAAAGGGACAGTCTGGAATTTTGGACATAGGACCTAATTTCTTAGTGAGCCTGAGTGTTGGAGACATGTGGAGACACTTTTTTAAATATTCCATCCAGTTCTTGTATTTGCAGAGGTCGCTGGTGCTAGGCTAGTGCATGTCAATGGCCATAGTTATCCTGCCACTAAAAACAGTCTTACCCACTCCACAAAACACCCGAAGCAAATCTATTATTACACCAGACTGTCCATGTAAATGTCTGTCTCGATAGAATAATGTTTGAAATAAAACTAACCTTGCATCGCATACGAGAAAAGGAGAAACAGCTTTTCCGCACATGCGTGGTGCCTGGTTGGCAAAAAGTCAGTGGGGCCGCTCGTTTGTGTTGACAGTTGCGTTGCATATGTCTGTCATGAGATAACTCGTCTTATTTTGAAGTAGGTTTTGCATTTAATTGTTTTGACATGACTTCATCATCTTACTATAACTCACTGAATGTTGAGAATCAAAAACGTTACTTTGAAAAGTTAAAACTCGCTGATGATGTTGATGTTGACTTGTTGATACGGATGCTTTTTGCCTACCAAAATGGCTGACGTGTTTTCTCGTATGAATTTTCGCATGTTGAGGGACTATTTTCTCAGCAGCAGCGGAATTTTACTTTGCCGGTAAGATAGGTGCTAGGTGATATCAGTTCGCCGCTGCCAAACTTTCTATCAGGAAGAATAACTCGCTGCAGCTGCTCAGACATAAATCCTTCAAATGTAAGGTTGTTTTTACTTCTACAATTATTCTATCAACACAGACATTTTCATGGACAGTTTGGCATAATAATAGATTTGCTTTCGGTGTTTTGTGTGGAGTGGGTTTAGACTGTTTTTAGTGGCAGGATAACTATGGCCGTTGACATGCACTAGCCTAGCACCAGTGACCTCTGCAAATATAAGGACTGGATGGAAAATTTAAAAAAGTGTCTCCACACGTCTCCAGCACTCTGGCTCACTAGGAAATGAGATCCAAACCTCTGGACTGTCCCTTTAACAGCTACGTTTTACCTTTAGTTCAGTAGAGATTGGCAAACCCAGGTCTGAAATTATCCAAATGATTCTAGTGAAGGTGTATGGAGTTTAAAAACACAGTGAAGCACTTGATGTTTTACCACATGACATCACAAATCACAAAGTGGAGTGTTTTCCAGTGTTTTGAGAGAAAAACTACGCCTATAAACGCAGGGTTTGTGTGTTAAACAAGTATGAATGAAACAAAACACAACTCCAGGTCTGTTTGCAATGAAAAAACAACATTATAACATCATAATAGTTCAGAAAATAGTGTAACACGGGCCCTTTAACCTATACAGAACATCCTTACTAACTATAGGCGCACGCAGATCTCTGTAAGAATGTGAACGGGAGATGTTGGCATAGTTTTTTTTATACACTTAAGACCGTAGTATCTTAGAGCTTAGATTCAAAGTTTCCATTCATGCTAACACTAGTATTACATTACGGCTCAAAATCTCATATGCCATCGCTATGGGGAAGACAATTTATAGGCTATTTACATAATGATGCATGCACAGCAGTCTGCACCCTAGTGTGAATACCACACAGGTTTATTATAGACTGTTTAAATAATTCAACTGAGTCATATATAAATAAATGTAAAGCACTGTGTATGTGTAGCACATAGTAACTGTGGGCCCAGTACGAGCAGGAATACAAACGAGAACACAAAAGCAGAGTAATCAATGGAGCAACTGAATTCACTTGGACTCATTGGAGGTTTAACTAAGTCAGACGCACACAGGCAAGGAGACACGGACACATACGCACACACACAGACACACACAGACACACACAGACACACACAGACACACAGACACATACACACACACAGACACACAGACATACAGACACACACAGACACACACAGACACACACAGACACACACAGACACATACGTAGAGAAAGAGAGAGACAGACACACACACACACGGAGAGAGAGACACAGAGAGAGAGGGAGAGACAGAGAGAGAGACACAGACACAGACACAAACACACAGAGAGAGACCACAGACACACAGACAGAGAGAGTGAGAGAGAGAGAGAGAGAGAGAGACAAACACAGAGAGAGAGAGGCACAAAGACACACAGAGAAAGAGAGACACACAGACAGAGAGAGTGAGAGAGACACACAGACACGCACACACACCGAGAGAGAGAGAGAGAGAGAGACAGACACAAACACAGAGAGAGAGACAGAAACATACAGAGAGAGACACACACAGACACAGAGAGAGAGACACAGACAACAAACACAGAGAGAGACAGACAGAGACACAACACAGAGAGAGAGAGACACACAGAAGAGAGACAGACACACACAGACACAGAGAGAGAGAGACACAAACAGAGAGAGAGAGAGACAGACACAAACACAGAGAGAGAGAGACACAAACATACAGAGAGAGACACACAGACACAGAGAGAGAGAGACACAGACACAAACACAGAGAGAGAGAGACACACACACAAACACACAGAGAGAGAGAGAGACACAAACACAGAGAGACAGAGAGAGACAACACACAGAGAGAGAGAGAGACACAAACAAGAGAGAGAGAGAGACAGACACAACACAGAGAGAGAGACAAACATACAGAGAGAGACACACAGACACAGAGAGAGAGAGAGACACAAACACAAGAGAGAGAGAGAGAGAGAGACACACAACACACAGAGAGAGAGAGAGAGACACAAACACAGAGAGAGAGAGAGACACACACAAACACACAGAGAGAGAGAGAGAGAGACAGAAACATACAGAGAGAGACACACAGACACAGAGAGAGAGAGAGAGAGAGACACACAGACACAAACACAGAGAGAGACACACAAACACACAGAGAGAGACACACAGACACAGAGAGAGACACACAGACACAAACACAGAGAGAGAGAGACACACACACAGAGACACACAGACAGAGAGAGAGAGAGACACAGAGACACAGAGAGAGAGAGAGAGACACACACAAACACAGAGAGAGAGAGAGAGAGACAGAAACATACAGAGAGAGACACACAGACACAGAGAGAGAGACACAGACACAAACACAGAGAGAGAGAGACACACACACACACACACAGAGAGAGAGAGAGAACACAGAGAGAGAGAGAGAGACAGACACAAACACAGAGAGAGAGACACAAACATACAGACAGAGACACACAGACAGAGAGAGAGACAGAGACACAAACACAGAGAGAGAGAGACACACAAACACAGAGAGAGAGAGAGAGAGAGAGAGAGAGAGAGAGAGAGAGACAGAACATACAGAGAGAGAAGACACACAGACACAACACACACACAGAGAGAGAGAGACACAAACACAGAGAGAGAGACACACACACAAAACACACACACAGAGAGAGAGAGAGACACAAACACACACAGAGAGAGACACACAAACACACAGAGAGAGAGAGAGAGAGAGAGACAGAAACATACAGAGAGAGACACACAGAGACAGAGAGAGAGAGAGAGAGAGAGACACAACACAGACACAAACACACAGAGAGAGAGACACAAACATACAGAGAGAGACACACAGACACAGAGAGAGAGGACACAAGACACAAACACAGAGAGAGAGAGAGACACAGAACATACAGACAGAGACACACAGACAGAGAGAGAGAGACACAGACACAACACACACAGAGAGAGAGAGACAGAGAGAGAGAGAGAGAGACACAAACACAGAGAGAGAGACACAAACACAGACAGACACACAGACACAGAGAGAGAGAGAGACACAAACACAGAGAGAGAGAGACACACACAACACAGAGAGAGAGAGACACACACAAACACACAGAGAGAGAGAGAGACACAAACACAGAGAGAGAGAGACAGAAACATACAGAGAGAGACACACAGACACACAGAGAGAGAGAGACACACAGACACAAACACAGAGAGAGAGAGAGAGACACAAACACAGAGAGAGAGAGAGAGAGACACAAACACAGAGAGAGAGAGAGACACAAACACACAGAGAGAGAGAGACACAGACACACACAGACAGACCCACACACAGATAAATATATACACAACAAATTCAAAAGTGTTAAATTCATGGTGTTGGTGTTGTTGTGAGTAAAGTGAAGAAAAACCACATATGTTTGAACATAGTCAAGAGTTATTTCAACTATGACAGTGTGTAGAGTAAAATAAGTAGGTGTGATTCACAATGTTGACATAAAATGAGTAGTTGTTGATTCACAGAGTTAACGTCAGACACTTACAAAGTGTGTGTTTTGAATATTACACTACATCAGTGTTGGGCTTTTGTAACGTTTTGAACGGGAGAGCTACACACGGCAGCCATTTCACCTGTGAGATGCACTGTGCCGGGAGCAGGGCACATGTAAGTGGACCTAATAGTGGTTACATCAAGTTACCAATGTTGAGCCTTCTACACTTTGGAAAGTGTAGTTGTAACTCATTTACTGTGGAAAACATATAAAACTGTTAAAATGAACAATATATGAGTTGAATTAACACTCTTGAATTTGCTGTGTATGAACCTTGTAAATATGAATAAGAATGTAGATTAGAATTGTTCTTGTAGCCAACTAAAACATAAGGCATGTTTAGTATTCCTCAAAAGGACTATGTATGTCTTCATATAAAATCATAACACTAAGTCTAAGCCAGGTGTAAGGGCCCATATTACACTATTTTCTATGTTATAATGTTGTTTCCTCATCACAAACAGACCTGGAGTTGAGTTTTGTTTCATTCACACATGTTTAACACACAAACCCTGTGTACTTTGGCTGTGTTTTCTCTCAAATGGAAAACATCCAGTTACAGAGAGCTCTCCGCTGTGCTTTTAACCTAAGTGTATGGACCTTCACTAGAATCATGTGGATAATTTCAGCCCTGGATATGCCAATCTCTACTGACAGATAAAGGTAAAAGGAGCTGTTAACTTGACACTACGACTTCAAGACATCACAAGGTAAATAAAAGGGTTACTCATACATGTCTGAATGAAATAAAAGACTCCAACTCCAGCTATGTTTTTGATGCAGAAACAATATTCTAACATGACTTAAAGCTCACAAGAGTCATTTTTGTGTAATTCAAGACCTTTAATCCATAAACCGGCTATGATATTTTTTCATATTATACATTTTCACAATATTTAGAAACTCCACAACTGAAACTGAAAGTGCTTTACACTAAGGAACCATGATTAAAGGTGTCCAAAAATATCAAAATATCAATATATCGTATCGCTTAATGTGATAATACAGTATCGGCAAGAGTATTTTTTGATATATTTTACTAAATTATTTTGTTACAGAGCTACAGTTGTTACTTGTTGATGCGACACATTTGACACTTTCACTGTTTTGACGATTACAATTTTTGTGCTTCATATTCACTTTGCACAAGATGTGGTTTAACAAAGACTTTTTCTATCACAGCCATGATTTATGTCAGGGAATTTACCCCGACCTCAAATATTAAAGAACACGCCAGGGACACAGTGGTTGGTTTTACTTGCGCAAGGAGTAGGAGAGAGCTGCCTGTCTCATCCTAACTGAAGCTCTCTTCTCTCCAACGTCCTTTTATTGTAGAGCACACAATTATCATACAGTAGGTTACTTTGAATACAGTACCTATTGTTCACATGTATCTCATGACTGACAAGCTTCCACTGACACAGTCCCCATTATACACAGATTTCACATTCCAGGTGGTAGATAGCCTCTAGCAATTCCCCAGAGTTCTGTGTTAACCTCCTGATGTTTACCATTACTATTTGTTTCTCCCGGTACAATATCTTTAATGAGTCAGCTGGTGCATCAGCAAGATCACCTGATACAGCTTGAACACAACAAAACAAGTAAAACAAAAAGCCAATGTTGATAAATCCGTGTATCATTCGTTCATTCGTTTTTCAATATAAAACCAAAAATAAGAAAACGAAAAAACAACAGTTTTCTTCGTTATTTGTCTCCAAAACCAAAATGAAAAAACGGATAACGATTCGTTTTTTCAGTTTTCGATTTTGTGTTTAAAATGAAGAATGGAAAAAAACGGATAACGGCCGTTTCCCGTTTACGTGACTTCAGTGACTGCGATGCCGAACTTTTGCACCGCATACGGACTGAACCGGGACTGACCCAGGTCCAAGACCAGACCGAGACCAGAGCGGGACTGAGACCGGGACCACACCGGGACCAGACCAGAGGGGACTGAGACCGGGACCAGACCGGGACAGACCGAGACCAGAGCGGGACTGAGACTGGGACCAGACCGGGACCAGAGCGGGACTGAGTCTCAGTAGCGCTCTGGTCCCGGTCTGGTCCCGGACCTGGTCCATCTGAACCAAAAGCTCTTAGTTCGGTTCGTTTTCGTTGGGGTGAAAGCTCGGAGTCCGGTCTGGTCCCGGTCTGGTCCCGGTCTCAGTCCCGCTCTGGTCCCGGTCTGGTCCCGGTCTCAGTCCCGCTCTGGTCCCGGTCTGGTCCCGGTCTCAGTCCCGCTCTGGTCTCGGTCTGGTCTCGGACCTGGATCAGTCCCGGTTCAGTCCGTATGCGGTGCAAAAGTCCGGCATCGCAGTCACGGAAGTCATGTAAACGGGAAACGGCCGTATCCGTTTTTTCCATTCTTCATTTAAACACAAAATCGAAAACTGAAAAAACGAAATCGTTATCCATTTTGGTTTTGGAGACAAATAACGAAGAAAACTGTTGTTTTTTCGTTTTCTTATTTTTGGTTTTATATTGAAAAACGAATGAACGAATGATACACGGATTTTGATAACTTATACTACATCATGATTACCTTTACATGAGAAATGCTTATAACATAAAAATCCTCTAACAATTTAGCCTTTATTTTTTATTGAATCGTATTGTATCGATTTGAAATATATTGTGTTGAATCGTATCGAATTGAAAGCTCACTGTATCGAGGTATGTATCGTATCGTGGCCCATGTATCGACTGACTCCAGCCTTAACCATAATCATGATTTAAGTACAAAAGGCGAGCCCAGTTAAGTGTCTTGCCCAAGGACACAAAAGCATCTTCAAAGAAAAGACACTTGCTAATGTTCTCTGCCTAGGCACTGACATCACATATAATATTAATAACAATGAGATTTACAGGTTTGCCAAAGCCTCTCAAAGTCTCACTACAGACTGTTATAGCCACAGCTGCCCTGAGGTTGACTGACGGACGCGTGGCTGCCAATCTGTGAAATGCACCACCATCAATATTTGCACACACACTCAGTACGGGTGAAGTGTCTCGCATGAGGACACAGAACAGACGACACTTGAAACAACAGTGGGGCACGTATATGGGCTATGTTTACCCCACACTTATCCTGGTTTGATCCCGGTTCAGCCCTAATGTGGACTTTGCTAAGACCTCTTCTAATCCTGGATTAACGCCGGTCTTGTCCAGGTTTAGTTCCATGTTCAGTCTTAGTATAGCCTTAATTTGGATGTGGTTTAGACGTAGGGTTGTCAGAAGTAACGAAAATCAAGATCAGAACACGTCTAAGAGCACACGGACTAGTACATTGTTTCCCAAAGACTGTCGTGAGATATTTTTTTTGGGTTGTCTTGTCACGATCTGCATGTAGGTCTGCAGTATACACTTCTGACACATGAGATTTTCTGTGCTCACAAAAATGAAGCCAAAGCACAGAAACAGACTGATTGCTGCGCCTGATCTGCTACTGCGCTCTCCTCCTGCACCCCCGGACTGGAACAAGCCACAAAAACACACACAGGCCCCAAAGTTCTCACAGTAATATCATGGACCATCACAGTATATCAAATTACAAGTCTCTTTGTTTAAATTAAGTGTTATGGTGCAACAATAAGACAGAGGAAACTACACAGACCATGATCCTTTGCTCCATTTCAGTGCAGACTACAAGAAGAAAAACAGTTCTAAGCACTTTAAAGTCTTAGTTCTTCAGATTTAGTCTTGTCAAGGCTATTATTATTGTTATTGTTGTATGACTGATACTGTTACTGTTCCCTAATCGTGAGCTTTAACACAATATCGGAATAAATATCGTACCGTGGGGTTCATACCGTGATGATATCGTATTGCGAGACTTGGATATCGTTACACCCCTAGTTGCAATGTTAAGACATGTTTTGTGTAAGTTCTTATCTTTTTGTAATTATTTCCAGTTCTAGTATTGCTGGTTCAATTGAGTGTTGAAAAGAAAAAGAAATGGGCTACATTTAATGTCCAAATAAGCGACTTATGGATCCTTTTATTGCTGCTTTAGTTACTGTTTTTCATTGTTTAAAACTTGAGTAATACTAATTGTTCAGAGAGACACGATCACTCAGTCAACAATAAACTATCCTCGTTAATGTTCAATAATGGTCAAATCCACAAATAATGTCTATTGATTTGGGTCGTGAAAGTTTGTGACTTTTAAAATATGGGTCCCCAGAAAAAAGTTTGGGAAACACTGGACTAGTAAACACCCATGGACCACAATGGAACGTACCTGGACGACTGAGGGATTACACAGATATAACACCACATGATAATACAAAAGAAAGCATTATGATTAAATGTTGAAAATCACAGTTTATTGTTTAAAGTGTTTTTTATTATCGTTGTGGTATCGGAATCTGTGTTGAGCATCAAGTCGAGTTTGAAATGTTAGTGTCATAAAAACACTTCAGTAGTTTAATTATCTGCAATACTGCAAAAAACTGTTCAAGTGTGACATGAATTTGTTTACTAAAATCAAATTAATCATCGCTACATGTGCTGTGTCTGATTTATTTCATTTGAACTGGTTTGAGGATTTGAGAGCAGCAGATGGATCTAAAAATGTCTGACCCCAGAGGCAGAAGGAGGAGGAGGAGGAGGAGGAAAACGAAGGGAGAAAGAGGATGAAGAGGAGAGGAGGAGGACAAAGAAGAGGAGGAAAAGAAAAGGAGGAGAAGAGGAGGGGGAGGAGGAGAAAGAGGAGGAGGAGGAAGAGAAGAAGGTGAGCAGGAGGAGGAGAGTCTGGGGTCAGTGCCAAAGACGAGACATGGATCACCACAACCCTGTCCAAAGATACACGCCTTAAGTCTGCCTGCTCTGTGCTCACCACCGAGAGGGCATCCAGTCAGAACACTTCAAAATCACACTACCAGTCAAAAATTTGGACTCACCCTCACATTCAGTGTTTTTTTTTTTTCTACATATTTACTAGGGATGGGCATTTGATACAATTTTCTTAATCATTAACGTTCTTATGTTAAAGTGATCATCATTATTATTACTATGACTAATCTGCATAAATAAACCATCACCACTCTAGAGTTGAGATTATAATATGTTTAATGCAGCTTTGACACATTTGTTTACATTTTACAGAAACGAAACTTAAAACTGCATAACTAATTTGCATAAACAGTAAATGCCGGAAAAAAGCTCTTTCCTTGTGCGCTGATGCGGTTCAGCTTCTGTTGTACTCCTCTTTTTACCCCCTAATGAAGCGTTATACATCCTTTTTTCAGTACAACCTGTTATTTCACAGTCTGCTGCTGTAGTTGTGTCATATGGCTGTAATAAAAGCTATAGGACCAGAAATACAAATGGAAAAAAGGAAAAATAAAATTCACCCTCTTTCATACAAAACACACAGCAACATGTGTAAACAACTTTTTGGACATAAAAATGCAGAATTTAGGACCTTAGCTACAAAAGTGCAAAATATCAAGTCAGTAAATAAACTAAAAATATCCTTATTGCCTCAAAACAAAACAAAAAAAAGGACAATGGCCTCATTACTTTCCTGGTGTCAGTCATGGAAACAGCTCATGTCAGGTCCAGGGCACAGAGCCACATCACTTCCTGCATTTCCATGGTGTTTTTTCACATTTGGATTTGTATATTTTGACTGGAATAAACCTTTCGAATAAAAAAATAGCAAAGGATGCACAATTACACAGACCAAGATGCGTAATTTGCCATTTATTTGGGCAATAACTGCACTTAGAGTGACTTTTTCAATTGTTACAAACACAGACGCTCAGAGCAGTCGACAATTTTGACTCACTACACTCTTTGGCAAAGTTTGGGCCAATCAAAATGGATGGAGTGCATGCAACCTAGCCTGATTCATCAGCCAGTTTTACTTCGTTTCACTTCGTACAAACCGTCTGACCTCGTAGCCTTAGATTTCATTCATTCGACGGTAGGCGGGTACTTTTTTTCATTTAACCAATCGCTGCTATTTGGTCGTGACGTATGTAATGCACCACTAACGAGGCTAACTGGTATATTAAGCTTTTCCCAAATTCCATCGGAAGAAGGGCATCTTTTCCCTTGATAAAATTCACCGAACATTTTCTTTGTTCCGGCTTTAAATCCTCAACCTCAGGAATCCTTGCCAACACAGAATATATGGCTCTTGCACTTCTGAGGTTTTTGCGAACCGTCTAGTGTATTCCAATTCCTGACCTAGTTGCTGGAGACAAATGTAAGTAAGAAAAGTAAGCAAGTTTCTATCTTTTATGGTTGGTAAGTTACGTGCGGTTATATAAAACATACTCCCAGGTATTGTATGATTTCGTCGGTCTGGAAGGATTAATTTGCACCAAAATGAGTACGTAACACTGCTGAATCCTACGTGTGTCACTGATTAAGAGAATTAAATCGGAGATGAAGAGCAGTGGGCGAATGTCGGTGTAAATGGGAGATGATCGTCAATATGTCTTCTTGAAAATGAGTGATTAAAGATGACTCAAACATGCACGAATCACCCCAAATATAACTCTGAGTGTGTAAATAGTGAGGGGAAACAACTATAACATGATTAAAAGGCTCTGAAAAGTAGATTTAACATAATAAGTCTGCTTTAATACCATACTGTATCACTACGGAGAGGTGGTGGACTAATACTGACCAGTCGCCCACCTTTAGGAACTGTCTCGCAAAAGGACACAAACTTTAAACGAGTCTGATATTATGAAAGCTCAAACTATTATTGTGAAAATGACTAGGCTTTTTATTCGTGTCAGGTGAAGTGAGCAGAGCAGACTTCATTAAAAAGCACTTCTTCTGTGTCCTCAACTGAAGCAGAATAAATGATCCATTGCTAACTCTGCTATTTGAACAGAGAAGAGACGCTGTAATGGAATAAAATGTTATGTTTACAGACAGGAAATATTTGTTTTGTTCTTAAGGCCAAAATCAATACTGTGACCCATGTATTCAGATGCCTATTGAGAAAACTGTATTGTTGCATCCCTTCTGTATTTGTCATAAATTACCAAGAATACTGAAAATAGAACTAGGTCTGGGTACTGCTGAAAGGTACTTCTGTGATTTATTTTTGGTTATTGGGTCAGATTTAGTCTTTGTTGGACTTTAAAAGCATGTTATTCTGTTTTATGACTGAAGGTAATTGTCAAAAGAGGCTACCAAATTAACATAAAGCAGTTATTGTTTAGGTATTGGTACACAAAGGTACACAACTCCTAAATATGTTGTGAGGTGAACATAATGATGACTCCTAATGTTATTTTTATATAGTGTTATATCCCTTATTTCCAGTAAAGAGTACTTAACAATAGTGCATTAGTCTAATATATAGTGCTGTTCCTGAAGCTCAAAATCGATCTATAATTTTGTGCATTATTCATTCACTCCACACTCGGTGGTTGTGAGATTATGTTGCCAGACTAGCCACAGCTGCCCTCGGGTAACACAACGGTATCAAGGCTGCTAATCTCTGCCAACGGCCCTTCCAACCAACACCAACACTGACACACACACGAGCCACGTTCATACTAGAAATGCAGATGAAGTGTCTTGCCTAAAGACACTGGAACAGTTTTTTGCCACTAGCGCTCAACTGTGGCACTCAGTAGGGGCGGCGCTGCACATTTCTGGTTGGAGGAGCCAAGGGGGTAGCCAGGCTGGGGCCACCTAGTGCCTGCGCTCAATTGTATTTCTCTCCAGTGACTAGGTCAGGAATTGGAATACACTAGACCAGGGGTGCTCACACTTTTTCAGCATGCGAGCTACTTACAAAATGACCAAGTCATAAAGATCTACCTAATACAAAGCCAAGCAAACTGCACTGAAACACTCTGTGCCCCTTTTTTGGACCCTCACCCACAGTTTTGAGAACCCCTTCTTTAAGAGAACTTCCTCTGGCACTTTACACAAAACTATGAAAAAAGTGAAGGAAGATTTTTAAACCTGTTTTTTAAAGTTCCAAACTGGAGTTGCATTCTTTTCTGGTTTTGCAGTGATATTTACCAGCCTCTGCACATTTACCAAACCAAACGCACATCGTGACAAACACAGATGCATTTGTGCACTTTTGTTAGGCAAACTTCAGCCAAATGTGGCGGTAGGTCTGTTCTGTAGATCCGCTCTATGCTGTAGACCCGCTTTGTGCCAACATTGTAACACAAATTTAGACTGGTTTTTGCTTCACGTTTCGTGTTGCTCTTCTAATCAATGCGCACTGTGGAAGGGGCTTGTGTTCGCTGTACGCAGGAAGGAGCGAGAGTGTGAAAAGGCGAGGGGCGGCGTGCTGACGGTAGGATGTTTAGGAAGTTTAACCTGCCCTGTGATGCACGCTGGTACACGAGGGCACACGCTGTCGCAGACGAGCCGTGCATAGGGAGCGTGTGTATTTGTGATGTGCCGTAGAGTCTCCGCGGGCTGCACTGAGCGCACAGGCTGCACTGAGACGCCCCACACGCTCCTGCACCCCAGTACAAGTTTATTGCCAACAGCAGCGGCCGTAATGAAATATGATCGCACTTGTTGAGTGTCAGACCTTGAGTGAGAGACAAGACCGAGTCCAAACGCGATCGAGTCCGAAGACGAAGACACGGCGATCTACCCACACGACCTTGGCGATCGACTGGTAGATCGTGATCGACGTATTGAGCACCCCTGCACTAGACGGTTTGAAGCAACCCTGGAATTTGTAAACCGCGCACCGGCCAATCAGCGAGGAGCTGTGAAGTCATGTCTGGGTCCCTTTTTGTGGTACAGAACAACAGTAAACAAAGCGGTCGAGATGGATGTAGATGAAGCCATATATTCAATTCCCGAGAATGAGGATTTAAAGCCGGAACAAAGAAAATATTTGGTGAATTTTATCAAGGGGAAAGACGTTATTGCCCTTCTTCCTATGGGATTTGGCGCATTACATACATCACAACCAAACAGCAGCGATTGGTTAAATAAAAAGTAAAAGTACCCACCTACTGTCAAACGAACAAATCCTAATGCTGCGAGGTCAGCCGGTTTCCACAAAGTGAAACTGGCAAATGAATCAGGCTACCAAGGGGGTGCTAAGGTCTTCAATGGGTGTGCACAGTAAACATGTTAATTTAGAGCCTTTTAACGATGAAGTGCACCCCCACCCCCTACCGTGCTGCATTGCTGTTTTAAACAAATTTAAATGGTAAAATAAATGGTAAGTGATCACAATTTTATATAGCGCTTTTCCACTTTCTACGCACTCAAAGCACTTTTACAAGAAACTCGTCCATTCACACACCAATGTGCGCAGGGAGTGACGTGGGTTAAGTGTTTTACCCAAGGACACAACAGCAGCATTGCATTGCCAAGCACTCTACTGGTGATGTTTATTTAGAAAGTGCGATTCTAACCACCGACCTTCAGATCAGTGAACATCAGGCTTTCACAAGGTGGTTTGTCCAATTATTCTTCTACATTAAATAGCCAACATTTACTTTTCTTCCACCCATTATTATTTCAGATGTACCAATAACGAAAATATCATCATATCGTATTGTCAAAGGTCCCAAAATAATATCGAATCAAAAGTTCCTTTGCTTAAATGCTTTGTTTTATAGTGGCAACGGTTTATAAACATAAGGAACTACATATCCCATGATTCATTTCAGTGCAGACAACATGAAGAAATATGTTTTTTTTACTTTAATTATTGGTATTATGACAGTAATGATTCACACCAAAGTCTTGTCAAGGTATTTTAAAAGCAAAAAGCATCCTATCTACAATTCTACATCGTGAAAATATCGTACCGTGAGATTTGGATATCGTTAAATCCGCAATTATTACAAACGCACAATCTTCTGCTCACTGGTGACACCTACTGGCCAACTCCAACCTACATTATTCTTTCTAACCAGACTGAGTTATGCATGCAGCCCACACACCTTTGATTTGAATTAACGCAGAAAAGCACATCAAAAGTGACCTCTCCTCTCCACAGCTCAATGAATCGATCTCATTTACATAGGTCCCTCTCCGCCTGTCGAATCAGCTGTGACGCGCCAACAGTTGGGCGTGTTAATATAAAAGTCTGAAGCTCCCCCCTTAAAACTGCTGACACCGGCACCCGCAGAGACCTCGGTGACATTGCGAGGAAAAGAAAAATGTTGACGAGGATCCAATCATAGCCCCAATCTCGTCCGGAATACTGAGGAGGCTCCCATTATCATAACACATGCAGATCGGAGCTAATTCCCTCATTAATTAAGAGAGGAGACGAACTTGCTGTTGCTATTTTGCACTCTCCAATCTAATTTGAAATCTTTGTACCAGACAAAAATACCAAGAGGGATTTCATGAGGCAAATTATTATTGTTGTTGAACATTTGCTTAAAATATGACAACAAAATCAAAAAATATTAATAATGCATTTTAAATAAAGCAGTCAAAGTCACGTTGTAATTTCCATTCACTGTTCAGAGTTGGTGGTGGCTACTGAACATGGCAGCTGCTCTGGTTGTAAGAATGCAGCAAGTGTCTTGCTCAAGGACAGGACAACAGTACTCGCTAGACTAAAGGCCGCCACACACTACAGGAGATTTTGCCAGATTTTGGCTGCGATTTACTTCTCCCCGAGTTCAGGGAGGCGTGACCCGACTTTTTGTCTTTGTGTGAGATTTCGAAGCTCTGTCAGATCAGAACCACCAAACATCAGTTCCGCTACGGTAACAGTCAATAAAACACAGCGTCAGGAGCAGAGGAGTGACAGCTACAGAGGTGCAAGATACAAACTCGGGAAATAGTGAAAATAATGAGAAGAATTTATTACTCACCTCTCGTAAAGTGGTAAATTTAAAGTGCCGCATCGCCACATTATCCATAGACCTTGTCCTCCGCACTGGTGTTGTGGGGATTTTTTAAGTCGGGGTATGCAATTTGTGAATAAACCAGGAGGACTAAACCAGGACTGAACCAGGATTAAACCAGGTCTAAACCAGGACTAAACAAGGTCTAAATCAGGACTGAACCAGGTCTAAACCAGGACTACATCAGCTCTAAACCAGGTCTAAATCAGGACTAGACTAGGACTAATCTTGGATTTGAGAGAGAGAGAGAGGGAGAACCCTGAGCCCGTGGAGCAGGGTGTCCACAAAGCAGGCGACAGCTGCGCATAGCCCTGCGGCACAAAGCTCTACACTGGTCCAGACCGGTCGCCTGCGGTCACTCGACAGTCTACGCAGGCGCACCTCCAGGCCCATCCCGACATTCAGTCCTGGTTTATTTCTGGTTTAGACCTGGTTTAAACCTAGCCTGATTCATCAGCCAGTTTTACTTCGTTTCACTTCGTACAAACCGTCTGACCTCGTAGCCTTAGATTTCATTCATTCGATGGTAGACAGGTACTTTTATCATTTAACCAATCACTGCTGTTTGGTGGTGACGTATGTAATGTGCCGCTAATGAGGCTAACTGGTATATTAAGCTTTTTTCCCAAATCCCATAATAAGATGGGCAATAACGTCTTTTCCCTTGATAAAATTCACCAAATATTCTCTTTATTCCGGCTTTAAATCCTCGATCTCGGGAATCGTTGACAACGCTGAATATATGACTCTTCGCTGTTTGGCTGGTGCCCGAACTCACGCTTCCGGGGAGGCACTAGGTGGCGCCAGCCTGGCTAGTTTAGACTTGTTTTAGTCCTGGTTCAGGACTAGCTATATTGCTGCATTATAACTTAAGAGACTTGTAATTCGATGTATTGTGATGGCCCACGATATTATTGCGAGACTTTTGGCGATACAATATCACGATATTTCAGGCATTGTTATGTCCCTACAAACAGTATTATCTTCATGGAAAGTGGCAGACCCGCCGCCACCAAAAAAAAGGGTTCATTAAACGGCACCACCAGGCCAAGTTATAGATCATATCTGTGGGGCTGGCTCATGGTACAAATGTTTTTTTGCAATGTAACAGTCTCCCACTATAGACAGATAAGTTTAATGCCATACTGCGGAACATTCTAGGTAAAAGAGAATAACATCTTCACCTCGACCAAACTAGCAGCACCTTTTTGAGGCATTAAATAAGCAAGAAATAATATTAACCTAAGTGTAGCTAAGGTATAGTTTTTAAATTTAAAAATAAAAAATGCAAATGAAAGCCACCTCTAATTATGTGTTATATTATGCCGCGATGCCCCGTCTATGAGACCATGTAATTATAGAGAATAGATCACATTTACAAAGACCAAAGGGTATGAAGACCTCCAGACAAAGAGGAGAGTGTAGAGTACAATTGATGAGGTACGAGAAAGTCACAGTAATCCCTCTTGACTAATGCAAGGACCTTGATAAAGACCTTAAAAAACACCTTTAAGACACTCTCAAATGTGGCGAAAGTGAACTATGCACTTATGTAGTAAAAGTAGTAGTAAAAGTAGCAGTATTTGAAGTGGTCTAGATAAATACCTTAAAATGGTGAAACAAAACCACTTTAAGACATAATGTGGTACTAAGCACTAAAGTAGTAGTGGTGGAAGTAAAAGTGGTAGTAGTAATAGCAGTAGTAGTAGTAGCAGTAGTAGTAGTAGTAGTAGTAGTAGTAGTTGTAGTAGAAGTAGCAGTATCTGAAGTGGCCTTGATAAAGACCTTAAAATGGTGAAGTTAAGCTTTTAAATGTGGCGAAATTGAACTAAGCACTAATGGAGTTGTAGTAGTACTAGTAGTAGTAATAGTAGTAGTAGTAGTAGTAGTAGTAGTAGTAGTAGAAGTAGACCTTAGTAGACCTTAAAGTAGTAGAAAGTAGTAGACCTTAAAATGGTGAAACAAGACCACCTTTAAGACCTAAAAACTTTCAAATGTGGCAAAAGTTAACTAAGTACTAACATAGTAGTAGTAGTAGTAGTAGTAGTAGTAGTAGTAGTAGTAGTAGTAGTAGTAGTAGCAGTAGTAGCAGTAGAAGTAGCAGTATCTGAAGTGGCCTACATACAGACCTTAAAATGGTAAAGTAACACCAATTTTAAGACACTACAGTTTTTAAATGTGGTGAAACTGAACTACGCACTATGGAGGAGAAGTAGTAACAGTAGTAGTAGTAGCAGAAGTCATAGTAGCAGTAGTAGTAGTAGTAGTAATAGTAGAAGTAGAAATATCAGAAGTGGCCCAGATAAATACTTTAAAATGGTGAAACAAAACCACCTTTAAGACCTAATAGGTTTTAAATGTGTTTTAAGTGAACTAAGCACTAAACTAGTAGTGGTGGAAGTAAAAGTAGTAGTAGTAGTAGTAGTAGTAGTAGAAGTAGCAGTATCTGAAGTGATAAAGACCTTAAAATGGTGACGTAAAACTACCTTTAAGACACTACAACTTTTAAATGTGGCGAAACTGAACTAAGCACTAATGCAGTAGTAATAGTAGTTGTTATAATAGTAGTAGTCGTAATAGTAGTAGTAGTAGTAGTAGTAGTAGTAGTTTTAGTAGTAGAAGAAGAAGTGTATCTGAAGTGACCTTAATAAATACCTTAAAACGTTAAATCAAAACCACCTTTAGGACATAACAGGTTTTAAATGTTGTTAACGTGAACTAAGCACAAATGCAGTAGTGGTGGAATTAGAAGTAGTAGTAGTAGTAGTAGTAGTAGTAGTAGTAGTAGTAGTAGTAGTGGTAGTAGCAGTATCTGAAGTGGCCTTGATAAAGACTTTAAAATGGTGAAACAAGACCACCTTTAAGATCTGTAATATTTAAGTAATATGCTAAGAAATATGTAGTAGTAGTAGTAGTAGTAGTAGTAGTAGTAGTAGTAGTAGTAGTAGTAGTAGTAGTAGTCTGGACCGGAATTTGATCTTGTTCTTGTTTTTAGTGACTCTTACTTTATCTTTTAGGTCCAGTCACCAAAACAAGGTCTTCTAACATTAAATAAACAGACGTTTTGCTTTTAATAACATAAAATATTTAAATTGAATCAACTATTCCGATCAATTAATACAAGAAAAAAAAAAAATCATGATAATTATATTTTTGTTTTATATTTGTTTTTGTCACATCGTCCTGACCCTTTGTATCAAAATGGAGCTGGAAATCACAGTATCTTCTGAGGCTGCAAGCAAATCAGAACCACAATTTGAATAAACGCAATTAGCAAATCACAAAGACTGCAATTTTTGAAGTATGATCATTTCCTCCACAAACAAAAACATACGCTGATTTATTCTGCATAAAAACTGCTAACCCTGTAGTTTAGGTCTGTACAAAAATGCTCTGAAATGATTCTTGTTTTAGTTTGTCAAAATGATCTAAAGGTGCTGGTGGGGCGTCTGAGGGTCCATTAAACTCCTCCTGTTCAAAATGTGAACTTTGAACAGAATCATATAATTAAAACATAAATAATAAATGCAAATGTAACTGAATTTGTGTATTATTCGTTCATTCGTTTTTCAAAATAAAACCAAAAATAAGAAAACAAAAAAACAACTATTTTCTTCATTATTTGTCTCCAAAACCAAAATGAAAAAACAGATAATGGCCATTTCCCATTTCCGTGAATTAACTGGACTGAACCAGGACTGAACCAGGACTAAAACAGGACTAAACCAAGTCTAAACCAGGTCTAAACCAGGACTAAACCAGGACTAAACCAGGACTGATCCCAGCACTGAATCAGGTCTAAACCAGGACTAAACCAAGTCTAAACCAGGTCTAAACCAGGACTAAACCAGGACTGATCCCAGCACTGAATCAGGACTAAACCAGGACTAAACCAGGTCTAAACCAGGTCTAAACCAGGACTGAACCAGGACTGAGTGTCGGGCCTGGAGGTGCGCAGAGTAGACTGTCGGAACCAGACCGGTACTGAGACCAAAACTGAGACCAGGACTGAGATCGGGATTGAGACCGGGACCAGACCGGGACTGAGACCGGGACCAGACCAGGACCAAACCAGGACCAGACCAAGACTGAGACCAGGAATGAGACCGGGACCATAAGGGGACTGAGACCAGGACTGAGACCAGGACTGAAATTGATTTAGTCCTGGTTTAGTCCTGGTTTAGACCTGGTTTAGACCTAGTTCAGTCCTCGTTCAGTCCATATGCGGCGCCAAAGTCTGGCATCGCAGTTTTAGTCATGGAAACAGGAAACGGCCGTTATCCTTTTTGCTTAGTTTTTTTCATTTTGGTTTTGGAGACAAATAATGAAGAAAATAGTTGTTTTTAGTTTTATTTTGAAAAACGAATGATAGACAGATTACTGTATTTTTCCAAACCCTTATATCTTCACTATCATATTAGTACTTCTATACACTACTATATTAATCCTGTGATGTCCAACGCAGAATAAACTGTTATGAAAGGTATATACAGCCTGCAGCCAGAAAACTAATGCAGCGTAACAGGCTCCTCGAGGACCCCGGCTCACAGACACAGAACGAAGAGGAAAAAGATGCCAAATATCCCCCCAGGCATCTCACACCAAATTAGCTCCAACTTCAAAATCATACACTTCTTTTAGGATAAATCTACTGTAGCGTTGTGTGTACTAAAACCCAATACAGACTCTGATACTGCAATGATAATAAAAACACTTTCTTTCAGTAGAATGTAATTTTCAACATTAAATTGTATTACTTTCTTTTATAATACCATGTGGTCTTATATTATAATAGCCAGGCTGGTGTCACCTAGTGCCTCCGCTCAATTTCATTTTTCTCCAGCGAATAGATCAGGAATCGGAATACACTAGACGATTTGCAAGAACCGCAGAAGTTGTACTGTAGACCGTGCGCCGGCCAATCAGAGAAGAGCTATGAAGCCATGACGTCAAACTCAAGCGCGTGTCTGGGTCCCTTTTGTGGAACAGCACAGCAGTAAACAAAGTGGTCGAGATGGATGTAGACAAAGACAGACATTCTGTGTTTTTAGAGCCTTTTAATCATGTTATAGTTGTTTCCCCTCACTATTTACACACTCAGAGTTATATTTGGGGTGATTCGTGCATGTTTGAGTCATCTTTAATCACTCATTTTCAAGAAGACATATTGACGATCATCTCCCATTTACACCGACATTCGCCCACTGCTCTTCATCTCCGAATTAATTTTCTTAATCAGTGACACACGTAGGATTCAGCAGTGTTACGTACTCATTTTGGTGAAAAGTAATCCTTCCAGACCGACGGTATCATATATGATACCTGGGAATATGTTTTACATAACCGCACGTAACTTACCAACCATAAAAGATTGAAACTTACTTATTTTTCTAACTTACATTTCTCTCCAGCGACTAAGTCAGGAATTAGAACAAAGAGAATGTTTGGTGAATTTTATCAAGAGGAAAGACGTTGTTACCCTTCTTCCTATGGGATTTGGTGCATTACATACGTCATGACCAAATAGCAGTGACTGGTCAAATAAAAAAAGTACCCGCCTATCGTCGAGCGAACGAATCCTAATGCTGTGAGGTCAGACGGTTTCCACGACGTGAAACCGGCTGATAAATCAGGTTAGTCTTATACCTATGTAATCCAGGCTTCTCACACATAATTAGCCCTAACTTCAAAATCACACTTATAAGAAACATCTAGTGTTATTGCGATACTAAAATTTCAAAGTTGATATTAAGGAATAGACTTGATACTCGATCCCTATTCCGATACCATGATAATAAAAACATACTTTTTTTAGACAGTAGAATGTAATTTTCAACATTAAATTATACTACCGTATTTTTTGGACTATAAGGTGCACTTAAAATCCTTTAATTTTCTCAAAAAGTGACAGTGTGCTTTATAATTCTATGTATTAATTCTGTTTGTGCTTACTTGATGGATTGTCGGAGTATTACGGCTACTGTAGTCAGGAGCCTCGCGGAGTAAAGGGCGAAGTATAGTTTGAAGGAAATAAAAAAAACAAACTTAAATTATCCATCCACATTCACATTCATAATACACATTCACCAAGACAGGGAGGCAACAGCGGGCGAATTACGCCATGATCTGCCAATGGATCGTGGATGCCTTGGCTTTTATGTTACCATTTATTTTTATATCTGTGTAATCCAGGAATGTCACAAATAATTAGCCCTAACTTCAAAATCATACTAACAGGAAACATCCAGTGTTGTTATGATACTAAAATTTCATAGTTGATAATGAGGAATAGACTCGATACTCAATAATGATTCTGATACCAAAAAGATAATAAAAAACCCTGTTTCTTTAGACAGTCGAATGTTATTTTCACCATTAAATTGTATTACTTTCTTTTACGTTACCATGTGGTCTGTGTAATCCAGGCATCTCACACGAAATTTGCCCTAATTTCAAAATCATACTTACAGGAAACATTTAGTGTTGTTATTAGGGATGTAACGATATCCAAATCTGTTGGTGCGATATTATCACAATATGCATCTCACGGTACGATATTTATTGCGATATTTTGGAGTGGCTTATATAATTGTAGATGGGATACTTTTTTGCTTTTAAAACACCTTGACAAGATTTTGGTGTGAATTATTTCCGTCATAATCCCAAAAATTCAAGTAAAAAACATGTTTCTTCATGTTGTCTGCACTGAAATGAATCATGGGATATGTAGTTCCTGATGTTTATTAGGCGTTGCTGGTATAAAACAATGCATTTAAGCAGAGGAATTTGTGATTCAATATACTGTGAGAGTCTGAGTCTGTGTCTGTGAGACTTTTGACAATATGATATCATGATATTTCGGTTATTGTTACATCCCTAGTTGGTATGATACTAAAATTTCAAGCTTGATACTAAGGAATAGACTCAATACTCAATACTGACACAAAAATAATAATAAAAAACACTTTCTTTAGACAATAGGGTGCAATTTTCAACATTAAATAATAGTACTTTCTTTTATGTTACCATGTGGTTTTACATCTGTGTAATTCTTCAGTGGTCCATGTGCGTATACTAGTCTATGTGCTCTTATACTTGCTCTGATACAGCTCAAGGTCACTCTAAATCTATTCAGGAAAGCTTCATTTCTGTCCCATGAATGTGATTTTTTTTAGTATCAATACCTGCTCAAATTAATCTAATTTCGACTCTAGTTTTAGTATCGATTAGTGTCTGAATTTCTATACTTCTGAGTCTGGCCATTCTAACAAATACAGCGTGTACGTCACAACCGTTGCCCTTCTATCTTCTTTCTCTGTGTCAAAGCGACGGCGTTTTATTCTAGTTAAGGACAACTGGCAGGAGAGGGAGCTATCAATCAATATTTGCGCTCTTGACGTGCTGTGAATGGGTACATGTAGTAGGAGAGATGTGCGAGCGTTTTACCTTAGCCGGAGGACCATGTTGAGAGCTCCTTGGTTGTTGGCTGCGTTGTCGTACGGTTCTACCTGTGACAGACAGGGGGCGTAGGAGAGCAGAGAATAGATTAGTGACCTTGGTTCGAACAGGCTCTGCAGTTTGCTTTGCCAGTGTGCAGATAAGCAGTAATGATGCTGGTGGAGCTGCATTGGCCAAAGTTTTGTGCACCCGCTGACCTCTGACTGTTTACAAAAAACATCTCTTTTTGTGTTTATACCCAAGGAAAATCAGACTGAAATACACTTCAAGATATATTCTAGCTAATATGCAGTCGTCTCAAAGCTGTTTTTGCTTAGTAACGACTTAAAGGGCCCATATCACACTATTTACTGATCTATGTTATAATAATGTTTTCTCATCACAAACAAAAACTGGAGTAGTGTTATATTTAATTCACACATATTTAACACACAAATCTTACATATTTAGTTTCTTCTCTCAAACTGAAAACACTCTGTTCCACCTTGTGATGTCATGTGGTAATACTGCCCTACAAAGACCCTGTTTACACTGAAATTAATCCGCGTATCACCGTATCAGAAACGATCGATCTGCGTCCACACACGTCGTTTCTGTGTCCGCAAGTCTTCCCTATCCACACAGCTTTGAGCACATTTGTTTACGTTTTACAGAAACAAAACTTAAAACCGCATGGATAATTTGCATAAACTGAGCGCTCAAAACACAGCTCACTTTTGTGTGCTGACGCAGTTCAGCTTCTGTCGGACTAAAGGACACGACTCAGTGTAATATGAGTGTTCTTTCAGTGACAGAGGGGTGTTCTGCTGATGGTGAGTCTGTTCTGTGCTTCTATCGCGTTGGAGATGGTTCATGTGAAACTTTTCAGAGATTATACGTCTGCAGGTCATACACATAGACACACGTATATATGAATATACTCTAGCCTCGAAGTGGTGAATTACTTCGTGGTGCATAGACCTACATCAGCGTATCAGTGTTTTCAGGCGTCCACACGGTGCTGGATCAGATCCGTACTCAGATGAATTCGTGGGAGCTGGCGGCACCAGATCGTTCCATCTCTGGAGCCATTTTCAATCGGATTAGTGCAGACGAACACTATATCCACAACGAAAACAACTCGAATACATACTAGTGTGGACGAGGCCAAAGACAGAACGCTGTAACATCATGTTTGGTCAAAAATTTGTTAATGTCATTTTGGGGTTATTTGAGACCTCCTTTATCATGTGAATAAATATTGTGAAAAATATTGAGCTCAACATCGACCTTTTAACCTTATTTGACACTTACTGTACTTTGCTTTTGTATAATGAGCCAAAAATAAGGAGTCGTGCAAATTCAAAAGGCAGAAACTGTGTATTTTGTTTGTGGTTTAGTCAATAAATATATTTCATTTTAAAATCCAACCTCTCGCCTCCTTATTTTTGTTGCAGCCTTGGCACACGGTCTTAACACATTCAATAAATATACATATTCACTTATGCTTAAATGGTCTTTAACGTGAAAGTAGTTTTTATATTTATTCATACTGTATACACTATACTGCAAAGTCACTTGTGTGTCAAACTGTTTAACTGTGTAAGTGTCGCCGCACGATCCTGATCAACACTAAACAGGAAATCCAAAGCTCTTCTATTTTATTTCAAATAAACACACTGATAACTCGACCTTGGTGAGGTGTTTTTCTCAAATCATGATCATGTCCGTTTCTGCCTTTTGCCATTGCACGACTCCTTATTTTTGGTTCATGATACAAAGGCACAGAAACTCACAAATAAGGGTCAAAGGTCAATCTTTAGCTCAATATTTCTTGCATACAAATATTTCTTCATTATAGCGATTAGTTGTCAAATTTTGGGAGCCCTACCTATTACACTTTGAAACTTTGAAGTCATTTTTCTCAGTTTCACACTCTGGAGAGTTAAAGTCTTTTGCCTTTGTAGAGCCGTTTATAGTAAGTGCTCCACTGTGTTTTAAACTCCACACACCTTCACTAGAATCATATGGACCATTTCAGCCCTGAATTTAAAAATCTCTACTGAACAAAAGGTAAAAATCAGTTGTTTACATAAAAACTATCACTGCATAACATCACAAGATGGAATAGAGCATTTTGAGCTTTGGAGATGAAAACAGACTAAAAATAATAGATTACTCAAACGTGTGTGAATGAAACAAAACACAAGTCAAGGTCTGTTTGTGATGAGACAACATTATAACATGGCAAAAAACTCAAAGTCAAGTTCATTACTAAGTGTAGAGCTCACGAGTGCAATGGCCTTCTCTGTCCACTAGGAGGCAGGGGCGTTGGTTTTATTCACAAGGCTCTGCTCGGGCTGCTGCGTCCCTACATTTGTACTCTAATCACACGGAGAAGTGTTGACTCGTACTTCCAGCAATCTAATAATCAGCTGTTGCTTTCTGTTCCTTATGGCCGCACAGAGAAGAGAGAGACTTTGTCCACTCAGCTCCTTCTGCCGGGAACGTGATGTAGAAACACTAGAAACTGACTGAGTTTTTGTTCTTAAATGCTGATCTGACCTGTAGCTTGGTCTGGTTTTGGATGAAGATAGAAAAGATTTAATACAGTTCTGTGAAATATTTCCAGACAAAGCTATTAACACCTTCTTGGAGAAAATTACGAATATTTTTTCAAGCTTTGGACATAGACAATATTTCAGTATTCTGCCTCACATTGGTCTTTTTGGCTTGTAAATAATGGAAAACCAACGCCAAAAGTATCTGCTCCAGCTGGACAGAGAAAACATGTGAAAGACAAAAACTACTCTAGAAATTCATCTGTAATGTTCCATGAGAGATAATTGCATAGTTGGGATTTGAAAGCTCTAATCCTGAACTCACAGAGAGATGTTTATGGTCAATTTTTTACTATAAATATCCCTATGTTCACTTGGTCCTGATTTAGTCCAGTTCTAGTCCTGGTTTAGTCATCGCTGTATTGATATGGTCCTGGTTATTAAGTCCATTTCTAAACATGGTCTGGTCTTAGTCTACTTCTGGTTTAGGCCACTTCTAATCCTAGTTTAGTCCCGGTCTAGTTCTGGTTTAGTCCACTTCTACTTTTCGTTTTGTCTATTTCTAGTCTTTGTTTACTGCTTTAGTCCACTTCTAGTCCTAGTTTAGTCCTGGTCTAGTCCTTGTCTAGTCCTGATTTAGTTCTGTTTTTGTCCTGGTCTAGTTCTGGTTTAGCCCTGGTTAAGTCCATTTCTAAACATGGTGTGGTCCTGGTCTAGGTCTGATTTAGTCCACTTCTAGTCCTGGTTTAGTCCTGGTCTATTTCTGGTTTAGTCCACTTCTAGTTCTGGTTTAGGCCACTTCTAATCCTAGTTTAGTCCCGGTCTAGTTCCGGTTTAGTCCACTACTAGTTTTCGTTTAGTCTATTTCTAGTCCTTGTTTACTGTTTTAGTCCACTTCTAGTCCTGGTTTAGTCCTGGTCTAGTCCTTGTCTAGTACTGGTTTAGTCCTGTTTTTGTCCTGGTCTAGTTCTGGTTTAGTCCATTTCTAGTCCTGGTTTGGTCCTGGTCTTGTTCTGGTTTAGTCCTGGTTTAGCCCTGGTTTAGTCCAATTCTAGTCCTGGTTTGGTCCTAGTTTAATCCAGTTCTAGTCCTTGTTTAGTCATTGCTGTATTGACTTGGTCCTGGTTTAGTCCACTTCTAGTCCTGGTCTAGTTCTGGTTTTAGTCAATTGCTAAATTCACTTGGTCCTAGTGTATCCACTTCTAGTCCTGGTTTAGTCCTAGTTTAGTCCTCGTCTAGTCCTGGTTCTTCCACTTCTAGTCCTAGTTTTGTCCTATTCTAGTCCTCACCTAGTCCTGGATTAGCCTTGGAGTTAGTTCACTTCTAGTCCTGGTCTAGTCCTGGTCTAGTCCTGGTTTAGTCCTGGTTTAGTCCTGGTCTAGTTCCATAACCCCGTTTAGCCTGTATTGTTTCTTGGAGCTGAGCAGGTTCCAGAGTCTTTGGCCAATGCATCTTTAAGTGTCAAAACGAGGAAAATGATGATGGGAATGAACAGGGCCACAGACGAGAACACAAGAGTTGTAAGATTTATATCTGCTATTAATACACTAAAACAAATTAACTTTTTAAATGACAACACATTACTGTTCGCTCTTACAAATAACCTTGATTGTGGAACATTTTTCATTTTTTGACAAGAACTACGAGACTTGGCAAATTGACGGCGCTCTACCTGACTTTAGCTCGTTTGAAACAGTCTGCTGTTACTGTAAACAAGCTTACAACAACTAGCATGCAAAATTGTACTTCCTGATTACTGATACTCTGCAGGGACATCACGCTGGGGGTGTTCTACGTGTATGTGTATTGGCGAAATGTTCACCAGTTACCATGAAGACACAATGCACATGTATTGCTATGTTCACTTGGTTCGCTTCTAGTTCTGGTTTAGTCCCAGTCTAGCTCTGGTTTAGATCACTTCTAGTCCTGGTTTCGTCCTGGTCTCGTTCTGGTCTAATCCTGGTCTAGTCCTGGTTTCGTCCTGGTTTCGCCCTGGTTTAATCCAGTTCTGGTCCTGGTTTAGTCATTGCTGTATTGACCTGGTCCTGCTTTAGTCTATTTCTACTCCTGGTTTAGTCCAGTTCTAGTCCTGGTTTAGTCCTGGTCTAGTTTTAGTTTAATCCAGTTCTAGTCCTGGTTTAGTCATCGCTAGTCACTGGGTCCTGGTTCTTCCACTTCTAGTCCTGGTTTCGTCCTGGTTTAATCCAGTTATAGTCCTGGTTTAGTCATAGCTGTATTGACTTGGTCCTGGTTTAGTCAATTTCTAGTCCTGGTTTAGACATCGCTAAGTTCACTTGGACCTGGTTCTTCCACTTCTAGTCCTGGATTCGTCCTGGTTTCGTCCTGGTTTCGTCATAGTTTTGTCCTGGTTTCGTCCTGGTTTAGTCCTGGTCTAGTCCTGGTTTAGTCCTGGTCTAGTCCTGGTTTTGTCCTGGTTTCGTCCTGGTTTAGTCCTGGTTTAATCCAGTTCTATTTCTGGTTTAGTCATCACAGTATTGACTTGGTCCTGGTTTAGTTCATTTCTAGTCCTGGTTTAGCCATCGTCAAATTCAATTGGTCCTGGTTTGCCCCACTTCTGGTTTAGCCCTGGTCTAGTCCTGGTCTAGCCCACTTCTAGTCCTGATTTAGTCCTTTTCTAATGCTGGGGAAAGACTAATTTTGCTCAGATCCATGGGCCTTTATCACTGGCTCCAGTTCAAGATCTCAGTCGTCTGGGTAAAATGTGAGATGCAACAGAGCGAGATAACAAGTGAACTAACACTGATCTCTATTTGCTTTGACGTATTACTGCTCAGACAGACAGACACAGACGAGCAGAGCAGACCCACACACACTGGTGTTTAGTCCTGGTCTATTCCTGGTCTAGTTCTGGTCTAGTCCACTTCTAATCTTGGTTTAGTCATCGCTAAATTCAATAGGTCCTAGTCTGGTCCACTTCTAGTCCTGGTTTAGACATCGCTAAATTCACGTGGTCCTAGTTTCGTCATCGCTACACTGACTTGGTCCTGGTTTGGTCCACTTTTGGATTAGTCCTGGTCTAGTCCTGGTTTGGTCCATTCCTAGTCCTTGTTTAGAGATCTCTACGCTGACTTTGTTCTGGTTTAGTCCTCTCCTAAATCCTGGATTAGTCATTGCTAAATTCAATTGGTCCTGGTTTGGTCCACTTCTCTGCCTAGTTTAGTCTACTTCTAATCCTAGGTTTAGTCCACTTCTAGTCCTGGTTTAGTCATCTCTGACTTGGTCCTGGTTTGGTCCACTTCTAGTCCTGGTTTAGTCATCTCTAAATTGAACTGGTCTTGGTTTGGCCCACTTCTAATCCTGGTTTAGTCCTGGTCTAGTCCACTTCTAGTCCTGGTTTAGTCATGGTCTAGTTCTGCTTTAGTCCACTTCTAGTCCTAGTTTAGTCATGCTGACTATGCTGACTTGGTCCTGTCCACTTCTAGCCCTGGTTTAGTCCACTTCTAATCCTGGTTTAGTCCACTTCTAGTCCTAGTTTAGTCCACTTCTAGCCCTGGTTTAGTGCATTTCTAGTCCTGGTTTAGTCCACTTGTGGTTCTGGTTTAGTCCATTTCTAATCCTCATTTAGTCCACTTCTAATCCTGTTTTGGTCCATTTATAGTCCTGGTTTAGTCCACTTGTAGTTCTGGTTTAGTAGCCTACTCTTCTAGTCCTGGTCTAGTCCACTTCTAGTCCTGGTTTAGTCCACTTCTAGTCCTGGTTTAGTCATTACTAAATTCAGTTGGTCCTGGTTTGGTCCACTTCTAGTCCTGGTTTAGTCCTGGTCTAGTCCACTTCTAGTCCTGGTTTAGTCATGGTCTAGTTCTGCTTTAGTCCACTTCTAGTCCTAGTTTAGTCCACTTCTAGCCCTGGTTTAGTCCATTTCTAGTCCTGGTTTAGTCATGGTCTAGTTCTGCTTTAGTCCACTTCTAGTCCTAGTTTAGTCCACTTATAGCCCTGGTTTAGTGCATTTCTAGTCCTGGTTTAGTCCACTTGTGGTTCTGGTTTAGTCCATTTCTAGTCCTGGTTTAGTCCACTTCTAATCCTGTTTTGGTCCATTTATAGTCCTGGTTTAGTCCACTTGTAGTTCCGGTTTAGTAGTCTACTCTTCTAGTCCTGGTCTAGTCCACTTCTAGTCCTGGTTTAGTCCACTTCTTATCCTGGTTTAGTCATTACTAAATTCAGTTGGTCCTGGTTTGGTCCACTTCTAGTCCTGGTCTAGTCCTGGTCTAGTCCACTTCTAGTCCTGGTTTAGTCAACTCTATGTTGACTTGGTCCTGGTTAAGTCCACTTCTAGTCCTGGTTTTGTCATGGTCTAGTTCTGCTTTAGTCCTAGTTTAGTCATGCTGACGATGCTGACTTGGTCCTGTCCACTTCTAGCCCTGGTTTAGTCCACTTCTAATCCTGGTTTAGTCCACTTCTAGCCCTGGTTTAGTGCATTTCTAGTCCTGGTTTAGTCCACTTGTGGTTCTGGTTTAGTCCACTTCCAATTCTCGTTTAGTCCACTTCTAATCCTGGTTTGGTCCATTTATAGTCCTGGTCTAGTCCACTTCTAGTCTTGGTTTAGTCATTGCTAAATTCAATTGGTCCTGGTTTGGTCCATTTCTAGCCCTGGTTTAGTCCTGGTCTAGACCTGGTCTAGTCCTGGTCTACCCCACTTCTAATCCTGGTTTAGTCATCGCTAAATTCACTTGATCCTGGTTTAGTCCACATTTAGTCCTGATTTAGTTATCTCTACACTGACTTGGTTTAGTCATCTCTAAGTTCAATAGGTCTTGATTTGGTTTCACTTCTGGTTTAGTCCTGGTCTAGTCCTGGTCTAGTCCACTTCTAGTCCACTTCTAGTCCTGGTTTTGTCATGGTCTAGTTCTGCTTTAGTCCTAGTTTAGTCATGCTGACGATGCTGACTTGGTCCTGTCCACTTCTAATCCTGCTTTAGTCCACTTCTAGCCCTGGTTTAGTCCACTTCTAATCCTGGTTTAGTCCACTTCTAGTCCTGGTTTAGTCCTGGTCTAGACCTGGTCTAGTCCTGGTCTACCCCACTTCTAATCCTGGTTTAGTCATCGCTAAATTCACTTGATCCTGGTTTAGTCCACATTTAGTCCTGATTTAGTTATCTCTACACTGGCTTGGTTTAGTCATCTCTAAGTTCAATAGGTCTTGATTTGGTTTCACTTCTGGTTTAGTCCTGGTCTAGTCCTGGGATAAGACAAATTTTGCTCAGATCCGTAGGCTCCAGTTCGAGATCTCAGTCGTCTGGGTAAAATGTGAGATGCAACAGAGCGAGATAACAAGTGAACTAACACTGATCTGTACTTGCTTTGACTTATTACTGCTCAGACAGACAGACAGACAGACAGACAGACGAGCACAGAAACCCCCCACCACACACACACACACACACACACACACACGAGCGACTGAGCGGGACCAGACGCTCAACGGCACAGGAACAAGATAATTAGAGCGCCATCAAAGTCCAAAGTTATCCCCCAAATGAGTCTCTCACCTGGGGATGCTGCAGAGACAAGCCTTCGATGGGAACACTGTTTGCATTCTCCTCATTCTGCCAGGACAAAATGACAGGTGTAATTGAGCAAATGCGATAATTTCCAGGTCATATATCCACAGTGATTACAAAATGGATGCATAAGAAAAAAGAAGTGAAGCGAAAATAATATCTGGAAGAAAGTTCTCGGGCAGCGATAAAACGGTTGCGTCGAGAAAAAAAAAAAAAGACTGAAAAATTAGGATGAAATGAGAGTTTTGATGAGAGGATTGATTGGTACACGAGAGATGTGGCTAAACTTACGTCTTTGGCTTCCTCTCTGACCCTTCGTGACTAGAGGGAAATCACAACACAAGTAACTTCAGCATTTTCCAGAATAAACCATAACAGGAAATAAATATAGAAGGCAGAATTTGCGTTAAAGATGCGCTGTGTAACTCGTAAGGTGGAGGGTTGGTCATCTGCTTGTCTCCATGGAGATGTGCCTAAAACTGTACCCCATCTAATCTTATATTTACTCAATTTCTTGCGACCGCTAAAATAAGTCGCTCTCTGGACTTTTTATTTTGAAAAGGTAGCTCACCAGAGGAGAAAGGTTGAAGACCCTTGGCCTAGAATGTTCCACAGTATGACCATAAACTTAGAAATCTTCATAGAGACTTGCAAGCCAAATTACTAGAGATGTAACGATAGTACAATATGCATCTCAGGGGACGGTTGGTGTGAATTATTTTCGTCATAATCCCAAAAATTCAAGTAAAAAACATATTTCTTCATGTATCTGCGCTGAAATGAATCATGGGATATGTAGTTCCCAATGTTTATAAGCTGTTTCTACTATAAAACCATGCACAGCAAAAACTGGAGGGTTAAAATTTTAGGGTAAAATATTTCAGAGTTGTTTTTAACACCAAAAGTGTTATTTGAACTATTTGAAAGTTAAATGGGGGTTTGAGTTGGGGTTAGTTGCCAGAGTTGATGTGGTTGAGGTTGATTCAACTTCCTCTAGTGTTAATTCAACTTCCCTTAGTGTTAATTCAACTTCTCTTAGTGTTAATTCAACTTCTCTTAGTGTTAATTTGGCTCCTCCCATTCACCATTTCAAACTCTTGTGAAAGACCAGTTTGAAACAGTTTTGTACATAATTTCATCTTAAATGAACTAAAATAAAGTGTAAAAATAAAATAAAACACCTCTGTGTGTTTAGCTAAATCAGGATAACTCTACAAAGTGTTATGTGTTTACTCTCAAAACGTGAATCTGGATTTCGGGGTTAAACAGGAACTTTGGTCCAGTGTTACTTAATTAACATTTCCAAAAATGTTAAATTAAATCTAGAACAGATTGGACTCATATAAACTCTGAGAAAATGTTAAAATTGATTCTGTGAGAGTCAATTTTAACACTCCACTTTTTGCTGTGTGCATTTAAGGAAAGGAACTTGTAATTCCATATATTGTGACAGCCCACGATATTATTGTGAAACTTTTGATGATACAATATCACGATATTTTGGTTATTGTTACATCCCTACAAATTACAGGATAGATTTGTGGAAAGGCGACCCCATTCGCAGTAAAAATTAATGTTTTTTTAAGATAATTCGGTTGTTTCCTGCAACTTGTATATTAAAATTTTCATACTGACAGCCGTGAGAGGCTCTAGTCTTGTATGTCAGTATCTGCTGCTCCTGTTACTCCTGTACCACTGTCACTTCACTCTACTGCGCATGTCTCCTGCACAAAGAGCCTCTGTCCTGTCTGTATCACGCCAGTCGATCGCACCATTACTTCTATATCACTGAAAATTTTAAATATAAGTGACAACCATAGACTGTATAAAAGAAGTGGACCAAAGCGAGTGTGACGTCACCCATAGAGCTCAGGGCAGCTCAAATGAGGCTCGCGATGCTCACGGTTACAGGAGCGAATCTGGAGCCAGGCTCTATGTTATGAACAGGATTTATTTGACGGACAAAAGACTGAAAAAAAAAATCTGGATCATGTAGAGCGGGTTAATATGAACATTTTAAGACCAACATGGCGAGGCTCACAGCAGCAGGTACAGAAAGAGGAGCTACAAGATCCTAATGTCAGTCAACTGGAGCCATAAGGAGCTGGAAGAGCCTCCTGGAGAACTTCCTATGCTTTGTCCACTTAAATATACAGTCTGTGGTGACAACTGAAACCATTCTGTCGGGATTCAGAAAGGCTGAAATAATTCTAACTGGAACTGATGCTGAGTCTATAGACAGATACACAGAAGAAGAAGCAGCGCTCTGTTTACCTTCGGAGGTCGTGGAGTTGCTCAAAAGTGACACAGAGGATGAAGAATTCAGTGGATTTAGTGATTTGGAGTAAGATGGAGAGTTTGGTAAACTTGTTCTGTTTTGCTTGTTGTTATTATCTCGCCTTTCAAAATGAAATGTCAGTTGCTGGTGATTTTATAAGATAAATTTCCCCCAAAAAATGCTAATTATATACGTTTTTTTCTTCTTCATTACGCATTTTTTGGCTGGTGCGAATTATACTCCGGAGCAACTTATAGTCCGAAACATACGGTAGTTTAATACCATAGTGTAGACAATTTCAACCAAAGCTCCATCTCCATGTAAACAAAACAGTTGCGAACTCCCTCCAGAAAAGTTACACAGTGCACCTTAATATAAACTTTTCTGGTGGAGTCTCCGCTACCTACTTGTCTCCATGGAGATTGCTTTGCTGGGAATGTTCCACTGTATGACATTTTCATTTATGTATTTATTTTGGGCAAGTATAATCCATATTTACTTTAGTGCACTCGTAACAAAAACAAAAAATAACAACAAAAATGCCCAAGAAGGAGTGTGAAGAAGAAAACCTATTTAATCCCACACCCCATTAAACATTTCCATCTAGCATTTATTCAATACGGGTGTTTTTATTGCTCAAAAATGCAACAATTCCTTCTGTAAATAGGATCGACTCTCCACAGATCTGAGCTGTAATGTAGCGTAGTGCCTCGTCTCATTGTGATAGCTCAATTTGATCTAAACTGTGGAACATTTTAGATAAAGCAATAACTTTTCAGTGTAGACAAGCAAGTGGCAGACCCTCCACTAGAAATGTTACACAGTGCACCTTTAAATAATATTCATAGCCTCGTATTGATTAAGCGGTCGGTGACATCGATACTGTTTCACCAAATTAAACGTCTAAATATTAATCTTTTAGTTCGTTCCTATAGCAGAATCCAAAGAGTCTGCACCTGTTTTTCTTTTCAACTTCACTATAATTCACCAAATACAAAACTTTTAACTAAGAATATTTTCCATTCCTCTAATTTGTCATGTTTTTATGACAATACTAAATGTCATTATCGTTACAAAGCGGCCTATTTGAGCACTTGTGTGATTTGTTTTGTATTGTATTCACTGGTATAATTTGAACTGCACCAGATCTGTTTTCATATTTTTTACAATTTTTTGCATATTTGGTTCTCTGCGGCTAACAAGTAAGTTTTGGTGCATTATTACAGTCAACGGGATTTTATTGATAGGCCTAGATTTTGTGATCACATTTACATCGCTGCGCTTAAACAGGTCTTAAACAAAAAAGTGTTTAGTATCTCCAAATTATTTTTTTAAAGAGTCCATATTATGCTTTTTAAAATTTAATATATGAGTTAAAATGTAGTTTTCTCATTAAAAACAGATCTGGAGTTGTGTTTTGTTTCATTCACACATTTAACACAAAAACACAGCTGTATATTTAGTCTGTGTTCTTCCGTCAAACCAAAAAACGCTCTGTCCCACCTTGTGATGTCATGTGGTAATACAGGAAGTGTTCCACTGTGTTTTTAAATTCCGTACACCTTCACTAAGAATAATTTACATAATTTCAGACCTGGAATTGCCAATCTCTACTGAACTAAAATTAAAAAACTATTAGGGGTGTAATGGTACA